>NC_060087.1:82266795-82866795 GCF_922984935.1 Meles meles | reverse complement strand
AGCCTGGGCCGTCTGACTCCCAAGACCAACACTTGTCGGGGTTGTAATCACCTGGTGTGTCGGGACTGCCGCATCCAGGAAAGTAATGGTACCTGGAGGTGCAAGGTGTGCACCAAGGAAATGTGAGTATCACTTATGGAGAGAGAGAAAAGGAAGTCCCAGCTATGGGGAAGAATTTCCCTCCTTGGCCTTTGTTAGTTGAATGACAGGAGCCATTAAAAAAAAATCCTCTGTCACTTTCTTTTATTCTTTCCCAGAGAGCTGAAGAAGGCAACTGGAGACTGGTTTTATGACCAGAAAGTGAATCGCTTTGCTTACCACACAGGCAGTGAGATAATTAGGATGTCCCTGCGCCGCAAGCCTACAGGTAGTGGTCCTATTTGGAAACGTTTTTGTTGTTGTTGTTGTTGTTTTGAGGTGCCTTGACTTCAGTAATAGACCACCCGATGTTGAATCCTATTATAGTCTTACTGGTAGTATCTTCACTTCATGGGCTCTGTGGGGGAATATAAAGATTATATTGCCATCCCTTCTGCAAGTGTGATATGTTCCGCCCCCCCATCACCACCACTCTGCCATGCTTTTGTTTGTCTTGAAGTGAATAAAAGAGAGACATTGGGACAGTCCCTTCTTCCTCAGTCACAGATGGATGATATCTGGCCAGGAAGAAGGATCATTCCGGAACAACAGAAGGAACCCAGGTAAGAACTAGTAATCATTTACAGAAATGCTACACATTCTTTTAACTTATTTTAATATTATTTTAAACCTTTTTTCTATTTATGAAATAATAGCTGTTTATTTACAGGAAAATTTGGAAAGCACAGAAAAGAATAAAGAAAGAGGGGAGAAAAATCCTAATCCTACCATCCACGTTTAAACATTAACATTTTGGCATATTTACTCCGTTCTTTTTTTTAAAAAAAGAAACATTTATTTATTTGAGAGAGAGAGAGAGAAAAAGAGAGGGAGGGTGTGCATGAGCAGGGAGGAGAGGCAAAGGGAGAAGAAAAAGCAGACGCCCCTCTGAACAGGGAGCCCAATATGGGACTCAATCCCAGGACCCTGGGATCATGTCCTCAGTCAAAGGCAGATGCTAAACCAACTGAGCCACCCAGACACCCTTACTCTGTTCTGTTAAGAACAATTTAAAGATGAAAAAAATTATGCATACTCATTATTAAAAATTTAACCAGTATAGGAAACAAGGAAACAATAAATAACGCTACAAATCACCCAAATTCCTACTAGCACAGTATTCACATGTGAAAATTATTTCAGATATCTTTTGTGCATAGAAGGACGGGTGGGTGGGTAGACTGAAAAATTTGTATAATATTGGATCATAATATATACATTGAAAGTACACTATGGGGGCGCCTGGGTGGCTCAGTGGTTTAAGCCGCTGCCTTCAGCTCAGGTCATGATCTCAGGGTCCTGGGATCGAGTCCCACGTCGGGCTCTCTGCACTGAAGGGAGCCTGCTTCCCTCTCACTCTCTCTGCCTGCCTCTCTGCCTACTTGTGATCTCTCTCTGTCAAAATTAATAAATAAAATCTTTAAAAAAAAAAAAGAAAGTACACTATGTAATTTTACTTGAATTTAACAGAATAAAACAGAAGAAATAAAATTGAAGAATTGCCCATCTTCAACAAATGTTTCTTTACCATAAAAGATACTAGTCATTAATATCTTTCTAAGTTTAAGAAAAAAGAACATTGAGTAGTTAGTAATTTTTTTTCCTAGTATCTTTTTGGTAACACCCTTATTGAGATATAATTCACATACTATACAATTCACCCATTATAGTGTATAATGCAGTGGTTTTTAGTGTGTTCACAGAACCGTGCAACCATCAGCTCAACTGATTTTAGAAGTTTTCATCAGGTTAATAAGAAACCCTGTACTCTTTAGTGATCACTCTCTCCAACTTCCTAATCCTTCCCCACCCCTAAGCAATCACTGATCTACTTTCTATCTCTATATATTTGCTTATTCTGGACATTTCACTTAAATGGAATCAAAGAGTATGTGGTCCTTTGTGACTGTCTTCTCTCACTTAACGTAATGTATTCAAGGTTCATCCATGTTATAGCATATGTCAGGACTTAATTTCTTTTTATTGTCAAACTATTCTATTATATATTCTAATAATATTCTATTATATGTATATACCACATTTAATTTATCCATTCATCTGTTGATAGACATTTGGGTTGTTTTCACTTTTTGGTTATGATAAGTAATGCAGTTATGAACTTCCATTACGAGTTTTTGTATGGACATAACATTTTCATTTCATTTAGGTGATACCTAGGAGTAGAGTGCTAGGTCAGTCATTTAGTCATTTTAAAAAATCTACCTGTTTCAATATTATCAGTGGACTCTCTGCTATGAAAGAGGAGGAGATTAGCTTTCTTCTACCTTCTCCCAATGTTTTCCCCTACTCCCATTTTTTTAAAAGATTATTTATTTATTTATTTGACAGACAGAGATCACAAGAAGGCAGAGAGGCAGGCGGGGGGGGGGGGGAAGCAGGATCCCCGCTGAGCAGAGACCCTGATGCGGGGCTCGATCCCAGGACCCTGAGACCATGACCTGAGCTGAAGGCAGAGGCTTTAACCCACTGAGCAACCGAGGCGCCCCCTCCCATTTTTTATTACTCAAATACTTTTGCTTTGTCAGCACTTGTAACATTTACATCTGTTATGCTAACATAAATCATCTGTTTTATCTATCCGTTTAGTGTTAGTTCATATTTAAAGGGATTGTATGCTTATAACCAGGGCTTGGACCACGGGTTCTCTATGTTTTTGATTTCTTTCCTCTCATTTATTTCTTGGTTGTTTGCATTTTTTCACTGAGAAGTTCCTTCAAGAAGGGCTTGCAAAAGCTGTATTTATTTCACTCGTTCATGTTAAGAATGTCTGCCTAGTGACTTTATACTTGAGTGATATCTTGGCTGGAGAGTGTATTCTTGGGTCACACTTTCTTTCCCTCAGAATGTAGACATTACTCCATTGTCTTCTGCTACCGAATGTGACTGTGATGAAGTGTGAGGCTGGCTAGCCTTTTGTTTTTCTCTCTTGCAGGTAACTCTGTGTGTGTGTGTGTGTTTGCGTGCGCGCACACTTCTCAATGGTGATCATCCTGCATCATTTCCCCCTAATATGTACCCTTGAAGAGTCCTTTCTTCATTGCTGGAAAATTCTTCTGTATCATATCCTCGGAACTTTTTTCTCTTTCATTAGTTAATTTTCCCACCTTAGGAACATTGGATTTCTTGTTTCTTTATCCTCCTTTTCTGTCCTTTCCTTTTACTATCAAATGCAAGAAAAAGGAAAGGTAAAAGCAATGAACTGTGATTAATCCAACCCTTTCTTCTGTGCTGTTACTTTGGTTTTCAAACATTTTCTTTCTTCCCCCTTTCCCCTTTCATTTTGCTGATCTGATATACTTTTAGAATGAATTATCTTGGGGTATCTGGGGGCTCAGTTGGTTAAGCGTCAGACTCTTGGTTTCATCTCAGATCTTGATCTCAGGGTCATGATTTCAGGCTCATAATCCCAGGGTCGAGAGGTCAAGCCCTGCCTTGGGCTTCATGCTCAGTGCAGAATCTGTTCAAGATTCTTTTCCTCCTGGCACGTATTGCATGGAGCACCTTGTGTGGTGCATAAACAATGAATTCTGTTACGCTGAAAAGAAATTTAAAAAAAAAGATTCTTTTCCTTCCTCTCTGATCCTCTCCACCCCATTCACCTTGCTCTCTTGAAGTAAGTAAATAAATAAATAAATATCTTTTAAAAAGAGAATGAATTATCTTGATTAGGTTTCAATTTGTTCTTCGCTCTCGATCTTCCTTTTTCCCTAATTTTGTTGTTTTATCATTTTTCCTGTTTGAGCTCTTTTGCTTTATCAAATCTCTATTCTTATTAAGTTCCTATATAGTATAAAGCACTCACAAAAAAGCTGCTTATTTTCTTAGAGTTATATTATTCTCCAGAATAGTTCTTTGCTTTTATTACGAGTTATTTCTACTTTTCTTTACCCCATGGCATATTTATATATCTGCCAGACCATTTCTTCTCATTTTACTCATGTTTAACCTGGAAAGTTCTGCCTGTATCTTTTATTTGCTCTGATATAGTATGTGAATCCTCCTTGACAGGCTTCTCACCTCAACTTGAGACAATTTATCTCTTCCTTACCCCAACTGTACTTTCAGAATAGAATATTCCTTCTGATATGCTTCTTTTTTGGAACTGAGGGAAGGGCAAAAGGCAGCTTGGGGGTCTTGGGTTTGGGTCTGCTAAAGTTCTCTTAAATGTCCAGGCTCACACAGTCCAGCTCTGGGTGATTCATCTAACTCATACCCATGCTCCCCCGAGATGACATACCTCAGGTGTCGTGTCTGTCTCTGTTGGGATCCTCCAGTGGTACCTGGGGCTATAAATATTGAGAACTTTTATTTTCCTAGACTCATTCCAAGACTGTCTACTCACTCATTTTGTCTGCACATCTCTACATCAGATGGAATTTTGCTGAGCTAAATCTTCTGTTTTCTTAGTCATGACTTTTTGAACTTCATAACTTGAGGCTTTACTTATTTGGTTGCCGCTGGTGAATTTTTTGGCTTTTCATTTGGATTTTTTTCCCTAACTCTCCCTCAGCCAAAGGGAAACGAGTTAATCACATCTTATATGATTGTTGAAAAGCAATATAGAAGTATATAAAACAAGTCCCCAGTAACATCACTGCTTCTGCCCCAGACTGTTGTTGTTAGTAGGCATTACAAGTTTTGGTGTATGGACTACCAGTGTGTCTAAATGTACAAATACTGATTGTATTCTTAAATTTTTATTTTTAATTTTTTTAAAAAGATTTATTTATTTACTTGAGAGAGAGACTGAGAGAGAAAGAGTGAGGGCACAGAGAGAGGCAGAGGGAGAAGCAGACTCCCTGCTGAGCAGGGAGCCTGATATGGGACTCGATCCCAGGACCCTGAAATCACGACCTGAGCTGAAGGCAGACATCCAACTGCCTAGGCCACCCAGGCACCTGGATTCTTAAATTTTTAAACTCCTTTTTTAAAGGATCATACTACATACACATTTATGATAAAAAATGAAAGAGAAAGAATTTTAAAGACTCAATAATATAGATAATCCTCTAGAAAATTGGCAAAATATCTGAACAGACATTTTGCTAAAGGCAATATACAGATGTCAAATAAGCACATAAAAAAGATGCTCAACATCTTTAGTTATTAGAGAAATACAAATTAAAATCATAAGATACTACCGTATAACCATTAGGCTGGCTAAAATTTAAAAACTGACTATACAAATTGTTGGTAGGACGTGTAGAGCAAATGGAATTCTTTTTTTTTAAGATTTTATTTATTTATTTGACAGACAGAGACCACAAGTAGGCAGAGAGGCAGGCAGAGAGAGAGAGAGGGGGAAGCAGGCTCCCCACTGAGCAGAGAGCCCAATGTGGGGCTCGATCCCAGTACCCTGGGATCATGACCCAAGCCTAAAGCAGAGGCTTTAACCCACTGAGCCATCCAGGCGCCCCAGAACTGGAATTCTTATATGTTGCTGGTGAGAATGTGCAATAGCACAGCCCCTTTGAAAACCAGGTTGGCAGTAGTTTAGTTAAATCTGCATTACTTTACCTCTTCAACAAATGGTGTTGGGAAAATTGCACAACCACATGCAGAAAAATGAAACTGGACCATTTCCTTACACCACACATGAAAATAGACTCGAAATGGATGAAGGACCTCAATGTGAGGAAGGAATCCATCAAAATCCTTGAGGAAGGGATGCATGGGTGGCTCAGTTGGTAGGACGACTGCCTTCGGCTCAGGTCATGATCCCGGAGTCCCGGGATGGAGTCCCGCATCGGGCTCCCAGCTCCATGGGGAGTCTGCTTCTGCCTCTGACTTTCTCCTCACTCATGCTCTCTCTCACTGTCTCTCTCTCAAATAAATAAATAAAATAAAAAAAAATCCTTGAGGAAAACACAGGCAGCAACCTCTTCCACCTCATCCGCAGCAACTTCTTCCTAGGAACATCGCCAAAGGCAAGGGAAGCAAGGGCAAAAATGAACTATTGGGACTTCATCAAGATCAAAAGCTTTTGCATAGCAAAGGAAGCAGTTAACAAAACCAAAAGACAACTGACAGAATGGGAGAAGATATTTGCAAATGACATAGCAGATAAAGGGCTAGTATCCAAAATCTATAAAGAGTTTATCAAACTCAACACCCAAAGAACATATAATCCAATCAAGAAATTGGCAGAGGACATGAACAGACATTTCTGCAAAGAAGACATCCAGATGGCCAACAGACACATGAAAAAGTGCTCCACATCACTTGGCATCAGGGAAATGCAAATCAAAACACAATGAGATACCACTTCACGCCAGTCAGAATGGCTAAAATTAACAAGTCAGGAAATAACAGATGCTGGCGAGGATGGGGAGAAAGGGGAACCCTCCTACACTGTTGGTGGGAATGCAAGCTAGTGCAACCACTCTGGAAAACAGCATGGAGGTTCCTCAAAAAGTTGAAAATAGAGCTACCCTACGACCCAGCAATTGCACTACTGGGTATTTACCCTAAAGATACAAACGTAGTGATCCGAAGGGGCACGTGCACCCAAATGTTTATAGCAGCAATGTCCACAATAGCCAAACTATGGAAAGAACCTAGATGTCCATCAACAGATGAATGGATAAAGAAGAGGTGGTATATATATACAATGGAATACTATGCAACCATCAAAAGAAATGAAATCTTGCCATTTGTGATACCCTGGATGGAACTGGAGGGTATTATGCTTAGCGAAATAAGTCAATCGGAGAAAGACAACTATCATATGATCTCCCTGATATGAGGAAGTGGAGATGCAATGTGAGGGGTTTGGGGGGTAGGAAAAGAATAAATGAAACAAGATTGGATAGGGAGGGAGACAAACCATAAGAGACTTAATCTCACAAAGCAAACTGAGGGTTGCCTGGGGGGAGGGGGGAGGGAGAGGGTGATGGGGTTATGGATATGGGGGAGGGTATGTGCTATGGTGAGTGCTGTGAAGTGTGTAAACCTGGCGATTCACAGACCTGTACCCCTGGGGCTAATAATACATTATATGTTTATAAAAAAATTAAAAATGTATATAATATTAAAAAAAAATATGTGTTACTTTGTGATTCAGCCATTCCATTCCTTGGTATTTACTCAAGAGAAGCAAAAGCATATGTCCATGTGATGACTTGTACGTGAACGTTCCTGGCAGCTTTGTTTGCAATAGCCAAAATCTGAAAACAACTTAAACGTCTATTAACAGGTGAAGGGATAAATTGTGGTTGGTTTATACAGTGGAATACTACTCAGCAATGAAAAGGAATAAACTGTTGGTTCAAACAATAACATGGGTGAACCTCAAAATAATCATGCTGAGTGAAAGAAGCCAAACAAAAGAGAGGACATACTATATGATTCTATTTATATAAAATTCCAGAAAACTCAACCCACATTTTAGTGACAGAATGCAGATCAGCACTTTCTGTCTGGGGACAGAGGCAAGGAGAGGGGGAAAGGATATGAAGGAGCAAGAGGAAACCTTTGAGAGTGATAGATGAATTCACTCACTTAATTGCTGTGATGGTTTCACAAGTGTATGTATATGTTAAAACTCACCAAATTGCACACTTAAGTGCTTGCCGTTTACTTATGTCAGTTATAACTCAAGGTGTAAAAGGAACATTGTGGGGCACCTCGGTGGCTCAGTGGGTTAAAGCCTCTGTCTTCGGCTCAGGTCATGGTCTCGGGGTTCTGGGATCAAGCCCTGCATGGGGCTCTCTGCTCGGCGGGGAGCCTGCTTCCTCCTCTCTCTCTCTCTCTCTCTGCCTGCCTCTCTGCCTACTTGTGATCTGTCTGTCAAATAAATAAATAAATCTAAAAAAAAAAGGGACAATTGTAGAAAAATCTAACATTCATATCTTTCCATGTCCACACCAAGTGTCTCTTTCACTCTTTTTGCCATCTTTATGGTGTTTCATTGTGTGTATATACTGCAAGTTTATCCCTTTTTCCCTTTGGATAAGGCTAAAAAACGGCTTTTATTTCCCGAATCCGATTAACACATCTGACATCATTGGTCAGAATGTAATTTCTGAAATCCGCTGCTTCTGGCTATCTATGACCTCTTGTCTCATTGGGCCCAGAAGACTTATTTATCCTAAACATGGAAGCATATTAAGTGGCCATAAATGATCTTTGCCATAAAATTATGGAGACTCAGAGGTAATCAAATTCAGCCCTCTTCCTTTTACAGAAAAGAAAGCCAGATAAGTGATTTACCTGTGATCATACAGATAGTTAGAGCCCAGGACTCCCATCTCTTAGTCTATTTTTTACTGCACAGATGTCAATAATTGCCTTTTTGCCCTACGGTTATTTGTATCAGCTCTGGATTAGTACATATTCATCTTTAGGAAAAAATACAAGCAGAAAACACACTCCATGAGCTATTGTTAAACTGCCTCTCTGGAGGAAGGGTTCTGCATTGGGATCTTTATTCATTGGAGCAAAGGGGGAAAAAAGAACAATTCTAAAGTAAAAACGAAATCAACTTCCCTGCTGTACCTTGGACTATAAAGCTAAAATATTTCTTAAGAAATGACCACCGTTTTACCTCTTGCAGGCCCTAGGATTTCAACCCCTGCTGTCTATTTTCATAAAGCGATTGCAAACATCATGTGATAACTTGGAATCTTTATTCTTTACTGCCTAAGACATTATAGATTCTGGTTATTTTGTTCTTTTTTTTCTGGGTACTTTGTTCTTTGTGTATTAGTTCATGCATTTTTAATTTTTATTTTTTTAAAAAGATTTTATTTATTTATTTAGCAGAGAGAGAAATCACAAGTAGGCAGAGAGGCAAGCCGGGGGGCGGGGAGCAGTCTCCCTGCTGAGCAGAGAGCCGGACACGGGGCTTGATCCCAGGACCCTGAGATCATGACCCGAGCTGAAGGCAGTGGCTTAACCCACTGAGCCACCCAGGCACCCCATAGTTCATGCATTTTTTAAACAAATGTCTATGAATGCCTGCTATTTGTCAGGCACTGTTTTAGGCCATGGGATACACTGGTAAATACAAGGAAGTCCCTTGCTTGAGAAGCTTAGATTTGGGGATGGGGAGACACGACAGTAAGTAGATGAATATATCAAATCAGATGTTGACAAGTGCTATGGAGAAAATGAAGTGGGCTAAAGGGATAGGGAGTGCCAGGAAAACACGTTGTGTACCATGCTGTTCTACTTAGGGAAAAGTCTTAATAATACGGTTATATCTGAGCAAGGACATGCAGCAAACGAGGGAGCAAACCCACTTGCGGGAAAAGCATTGTGGGCTGAGAAAGCAGAAAGTATAAAGAGCCTAAGGTGAGTTTGTATTTGGCGTGTTTGTGTAATCTGGAACCGAGTGAGCAAGGTAGTGAGTGGCAGGAGATGAGGACAGCAAGGATGAGAAGCAGATGGGAAGCATCTGGGGGGATGAAAAAGGCTGAGAAGCAGATCATGTAGGACTTTTTTGGCACTTGTAAGGACTCTGTCTTTCACTCTGAGTGACAAGATATATATATTTTTTTCTATTTTTAAATTGAGGTAAAAATCACATAATGTACCATTCATCATTTTTGCAATTTTAAGGCACACCACTCAGTGGCTTTTAGTACTTTCAGAATGTGGTGCAACCATCGCCATGGTCACTTCAGAACATTCTCATCACTAAAGAAAGAAACCCTGTACCCATTAAGCAGTTGTTCCCCATTTCCTCCAGTCCCCAGTCTGCTTTCTGTCTCTCTGCAGTTTTGCCTACTCTGGGTATTTCATATAAATGGAGTCATATAAAATACATCTTGCTTTTTTCACCTTGTGTAATGTTTTCAAGTTTCACCCATGTTGTAGTGTGGATCAGAACTTTATTTCTTTTTATTGACAGGAATATCTCATTATATGGATATACCATGTTTTGTTTATCCATTCCTCCATTGGTAGACATTTAGACTGTTTCTGCCTGTTGGCTATTGTGAATAATGCTGGTCTAAACATTCAATGCACAAGTTTTTGTGTGAACACATGTTTTCAGTTCTCTTGGGTATATACCTAGAAGTGGAATTGCTGGGTCATATCGTAATTCTATTCTGGATTTATATTTTATTTTAAAAATTCATTTATTTTAAAGATTTTATTAATTAATTATTAATTATTAATTATTATTGTCAGAGAGAGAGCACAAGCAGGGGGGAGTGGCAGGCAGAGGGAGAAGCAGGCTCCTTGAGGAGCCCCTGGATTTATATTTTAAAAGCCCCTGGATTTATATTTTGACTATCCTATCGAGGATAGATTATGTAGGGACAGGGTAAAAGTAGGGAGTTCAGTCAGGAGGCTGTTGTGACCATATCATGACCAGTAGCTAGATGATTGTGGTTTGGACCAAAGTAATGGCAGTGGAGGGACTAAGAACTGGTCAGATTCTAGACATAATTGAAGACAGAGCCAACAGTATTTGCTAATAGATTGGGTTTGTATTGTGAGAGAATGAGGGGAGTTAAGGGAAACTGTTAAGATTTTTGAACAAGAAAAATGAAAGGAGGAAATTGTCATTTGATGAAATTGATGGAAGAACAGGTTTGGGGAGGATTAGGGCCTTAGTCTTACACTTGCTGTGTCTGAAACATCCAAGTAGGGATGTTAAGTAGGCTGCTGGAAATCCAAGCCTGGTGTTTGAATGAGAGATAAATTTAGGAGTTACTGGTTTATAGAGGATATTTAAAGCCATGAAACTAGATGAGATCATTTAGGGATAATTCTAGATAGTGATGGGAAGCGGCCTAAGAAATAAGCCTGGACACAATCCGAAAATTGGAGGTTTAGGAGCTGAAGGACCAGCAAATGAACCTGAGAAGGGGACTGCAACAAGGTCAGAGGACCAGGAGAGTGTTGTGTCCTGGCAGCGAAGTGAAATTAATTGATATTCTTGAGGAAGAATGATTTTTCCCTTTTCCTTACTGCTCTTACAAATTCCTTGAGGCCCAGGAATGGTGTCCTCCTCTTTAGCAATGAGGACTGCTGTTTTGAATGCCCAGGGTCATCCGTAAAGCTGAGAAAGAATGCTGATCTTTTGAATATGGTCTTTGAAACATACTTCTTATTTATGTGTCTACTTTAAGCCCCACTGAGGGGATTCAGTCAACAAATACAGGAGTGCCCACTGTAAGGTGGTTTTTCTTGTAGGCATGGGGAACACAGCAGTGAACAAGATATGTGGTTACCGATCTCAGAGAACTTAGTCTAATGAAGGAGAAAAACAGTAAATAAGTCCTTTGTTTCAATTATTGGGTAAATTAAATAATTTGTTTAAAAGACATAGATAATTACATATGTGATGACTGCTACTAAGAAATCAGGGCCCTTTTGGAGCATATAGGAAGGTAACTAATCCAGACTTGCAGTGGGGACATAGAGACATCTAGAGGAATTAACATAGGAGAGACCTGAAGAAGGAGTTGATTTAGCCAGGTGAGGAAAATGGTCATTGTGAAAAGAACATCCCAGGCAGAGAAAAGAGTAAAAGGGAGAACTTTGGCATATTCAAGGAAACAAAAGAGTTTAATCATTCTGGAAATGTACAAGGAGGGTGGAGATGAGTCTGGAGAAATGAGCAGGGTGCAAAATCCTAAGGGTTGTCTTGCCATGGTGAGGAGTTTGAACTCAATCCCAACAGCAAGGAGGAACTGCTGAACAGTTTTTAAAGTATACTCAGATATTTATCTTAGAAAGATCACTCAGGCTACCAGTGTGAATGGGCTGGAAGGAAGCCCGACTCCCGGCAGGAGAGTCCATTTCCTCTACATGTCAGCTCTTGGTTTTTATTCTAGTGTGCTGTTTGAAGTGCCCAAGCCAAAAAGCGGAAGGAGTGCACTGGAGGCTGAGAATGAGAGTCTGGATAGCTACACAGCTGACTCGGATAGCCTGTCAAGGTGAAATCCCTACGAGTCCCTGTACCTCCACTCATCCCAAGTCTCCATTTTGTTGTCTGGTTCAGGATGCAGGGCTCCTGTAATGTAGCTTCACTGTGGCTGACTTCTGTCCTCAGCAGGTCAAATGAAGTATTTTCTCTGACCTCACCACAAGTCTTGTCAGTAGTACATCCACTGTTGGCTCTGAGCACAGCCTTCTGGGGCACACTAATTTCCACAGGCTGCTGCATCTTGAAGGAGTCTTCTTGGACCAGTAGCAACTGCCCCTGATGTCCCTTAGGAATAGAGGAGTGAGTGTGTTTGTGCAAAGTTGCTTATCTGATTGTCTGCATTCCTTCAAGACAAATCAGATGTGGAGTATTACCTTCTGGATTTGGTTACTACAGTGACCCCAAGCCAGTAGATCTCCTTCCATAGAGCTTCCATAGACTGGGAAGGTAAGGAAGTGATTTTGTTGTAACTTCTCTATCTACCTCCAGGAGAGACTCTCTGGATAAATCTGGACTCTTTCCGGAATGGAAGAAGATGTCTGCCCCTGCATCTCAAGTGGAAAAGGTAAGCTTTAGTTATTGGTCAGTTGGGATCAGTTTCTCTCTCTCTCGTTCTCTCTCTCTCTATTTTCTCGCTTTCTTTCTCCTTTCTCAGGAGCAGTTTACATCAAGAATTCAACAAAACAGATTTCAGTTCAGATTCACTTGGGAGCACTCAAGGTTTTGGTTAAAACATGAGAAAATATGTTTCATATTACTTCCTAGGATTAAATTAAATTCCTAAGGTTAAATTAATCTTTCCTTTAACTTTGTATAGTATAACAAAAATCTGAGCCTTGTTCTTCTTAAGGCTCTTTTCCCTTTCTCCATTCTTCCACCTACCCTACAATCCTTTTCCATTTCCTTGCCCTTATTCCTTCCTAGGAAACTCAGCCTGGGGGTCAAAACATGGTATCTATTGATGAAGGTGAAATGATATTTAAGAAGAACACCAGAAAAATCCTCAGGCCTTCAGGTAGGTTTCCCTTTATGGCCTTTGAGATTGAAGTCCTGTGTACCCTGGATGTGTTCTTGGTATGGAAAAGAGTAGGTCTCTTATGCTTGGGTTTTTGGTCTTCCATTCAGAATATACTAAATCTGTGACTGATCTTCGCCCAGAAGATGTGGGACATGAAAGTGGCTCCTTGGGAGACAGAAGCAAATCTGTCCCAGGCCTCAGTATAGATATGGTAAGTACCCTTGTATTGGTCACTATATGAAATTGTATAAATCTAGAGCTGACCTTAGTACTCAATACTCTTAATCAACCTATTTAATTCTTTACGAAAAGGCAACATGAATCTTGATTCCTCCGAATGCCTAAAGTAAATCTGGTTGCTGAATTCCTTAAAGAAAAAGATTGTCCTCACTTTCTCTTTATCTTCTAATATGTTGCTTGATATATAGTTGGGAGTTCAAATACTTATTTTGATAAAAATGTAAAGGGATGTTTGGATTGGGGCAGTCGAATGGGAAAGAGATATTCTTATCTTGTTCTTTTGAGATTGGAGAAAGACGGTGGGAATATAGTTTTGAAGCCTGAAATGGAAGACCTAAAATAAGGATAATGTGCATGCATGTGCGCATGACACCTCAGAGATGATCAATAATTATGGCTCCCACTCAAGGAAGTTTATTAGTCTTTGAACTTTTTCTGACTTTATTAACTCTGAATCTATATTTACTGTTCCAGGAAGAGGAAGAGGAAGAAGAAGATATTGACCATCTGGTGAAGCTGCATCGTCAGAAGCTGGCCAGAAGCAGCATGCGAAGTGGTTCCTCCATGGTAAGTTCTATTAGTCCTGTGGCTACAGACATGTTGGGGTACCAGGAATGAAGGAAGTATCTGTCTAGAGCAGAGTCAGGACCTGGGGAAATCATCCTAGTCTCTCTTTCCAGGTGAGTGAGATGCATTTGTCTATTCATATCCTCAGTTTAGACCGTAGTTACGTAGGGCACAGCTAGGTGACTTTCCTCCACCTCTGCCCTGGAAATAGTCAGGTAATTAGGCAATTTGGGCTAGAGATGTTCTTGATCGGAGCTTTGTGAACAGTAAACCATGACTTCCCTAAAAAGATAAGAGGACTGAAGTGAGCAAGGTAATATTTCTTCATCAGAGTCTACTCCAAATCTCACATTTATGAGCATTGTAACGAGAGGGGCCCTGGCAGGGTTAATTTGCATCACGGTATGATTGAAGAGCAGCAATATCAATCAGAATCATGAAGTTAAAGGCACATTTAAGAATTAGGGCCTAGTTCTGTCAGAACTATGAAGATTGGTGTTTAGGGGACAGACAGAGAGTTAGGAGCTAAGGTGATTGGGGTTTGCTCCTACTCCCACACAGGAATAGAATGGCAGGCTTACAGAGCTGATTCCTACCTGAGAGGAAGAAGTCTTTTCACCTCTGGTGGGATTTCCCTCCCAAATCTGACACAATCACTTTTTTCTATAGATCTTAATAGGGCTAAGGCAGGTAAAAGAAACACACAGACACATACAGAGAAACACACACACAGTGGAATATTACTCAGCCATCAAAAAATGAAATTTTGCCTTTTGTGACAACATGGATGGAGCTAGAGTATATTATGCCAAGTGAAATTAAGTAGCTCACAGAAAGACAAATACCATATGATCTCACTCAGATGTGGAATTTAAGAAACAAAACAGATGAACATATGGCAAGAGGGAAAAGGAAAAAAAAGGAGAGAGGGAAACAAGCCATAAGGGACTCTTAAGGATAGAAAACAAACTGAGGGTAGGTGGAGGGAGGTGGGTGGTGGATGGGCTAGATAGTTGATGGGTATTACAGAGGGCACTTGTTGTGATGAGCACTGGGTATTATACATATGTGAGGAATCACTGAATTCTACTCCAGAAACCAATATTGCATTGTATGTTCACTAAAATTTAAATAAAAAAGAAACCCACATATAATTAAGGTACTTTGTTTTAATAAGTAACTGGCCCCTGCTAGTCAACGTGTTAGCATATATAACATGACCAGAAGAATAGTTTCATCTTACCCATACTCCTTGTCTACCTTCTGGGACAGGTGAAAACTAAAAATAAAATTTGTAAAAAGAGGGGAAGAAGAGAAGCTAAGAGCTCAGGTGAGCCATACACTGATTATTAAGCTTAGCAGTTGCTGACGTGCTATGCACTGTCTCATCCTCTGGGGCTTCTGAAGATTTTGTTTTGTTCAGGGACTATGGCTTTGTTGTAAGGGAAAAATGTGAGCAATGTGGGAAGAGCGATTATTTGCCAGATGTCTGTGGACACTTTATCTGCAGAGTACAATTGGCAGCATGACGAGTATCTATAGTGAAGCTGGCGACTTCGGCAACATCTTTGTGACGGGCAAGATTGCCTTTTCCCTGAAGTATGAGCAGCAAACACAGACTCTGGTCATCCATGTGAAGGAGTGCCACCAGCTGGCCTATGCAGATGAAACTAAGAAGCGCTCTAACCCGTGAGTGCTTCTGGAACCTGACTGATTCTCTGAGACGAGAGCTTGGACCATGGCATCTGTGTGGGCACTCTTGAACTGAGGTTATCACTTCCTGGGCAGACGAGGAGGTGTATTTGAGAGTGGCATGGAGAGATGTGGGAAAGGGACAAGGGCTGGGAACATGCTAGAAGGACATGTCTAAGAGGGCTTGCTGTGACATTTTCATTTCATGATGGCACCTGTATATGGAGAGCAGAGAAGAATGGGCTTGAGAAAAAACAACAAATGACTCCACACTGTCCTTGATTTCTAGATATGTGAAGACTTATCTTCTGCCTGACAAGTCCCGCCAAGGAAAAAGAAAAACCAGCATCAAGAGGGACACCATCAATCCACTGTATGATGAGACCCTCAGAGTATGTATCTAGATCCCGAGAGTAGAACACATTCTGTCTTGTGTGCTGAGCCATAGCGATTCCTCTGCTGCAGGGCAAGACTGGGTGATACGGTTTTCTGTGGCCACGTGTGTGTCTGAAGATAGGCCATGGGCATCTGTTCACACACTGACCCCTCAGAGAAGAGAACAAAAGTGTTCTAACTTTCTTGCATTGTTGTGAAATTGGAGAGTCATGAGACCACAAATCTCATTTTACTTTATTTTATTTAATTTTATTTATTTTTTTATCTTATTTATTTATTTATTTTTAATTTAATTTTATTTATTTTATTTATTTGAGAAAGAAAGAGAGAGAGAGAGAGAGAGCTCATGAGTGGGGGGATGGGGCAGAGGGAGAAGCAGGCTCTCCGCTAAGCAGGGAGGCCCGGATGCAGGGGTTTGATCCCAGGACCCTGGGATCATGACCTGAGCGAAGGCAGATGTTTAACTGATGGAGCCACCCAGCTGCCACCACAAATCTCCTTTTAAAAAGTCATTTGGGATCAGAAGTTTCTGTGGCAGTCTGTTTTGAAGATTCTGTTGTTCTTGCACCCAGTCAAGGAAAAATTTAGTTTCCAGGTCCTACCATAGGATGTGGAAGATTTTTGTGAAATGGGGGGTAAGTGAAGGCTTTGACTGAGGAAACTCAAAGCACTTAGGGACCAAAGTAATTTGGCATTCAGGATTACGGAATTTGGATATGGTTGCTCAGATTTTGGAATAATCTTTTCTGAGGAATTACCATGAACTAATCATCTTGGACTTCTTTCTTTCACAGTACGAGATCCCAGAATCTCTTCTGGCCCAGAGGACTTTGCAGTTCTCAGTTTGGCATCATGGTCGTTTTGGCAGAAACACTTTCCTTGGAGAGGCAGAGGTCCAGATGGATTCTTGGAAACTTGACAAGAAGCTGGATCATTGCCTCCCTTTACACGGAAAGGTAGTCTTCTTTAACAACTCCTTACACAGGTTGAATCTGAGGTAGCACAGTCTGCAGGGACCTCTGCTGCTAGCTGTTGGTAGCGTCTTTGAATGAATTTGACCGTAACTTCAGAGGCACTTGCATGTTGAAGGTGTTATCTCCGTGTAGGCCAGGCAAAGGATGAAGCTATGGTTTTCCTTTGAAAAGTCTTTCATATGTGTTTCAAGCTTTGCCTCATAACATTCCAGAGGCTGGGCATATCCTAACATCCTAACTTGCACCTCTTCTCCAAGCTAACCTTCTGGGTGTCTCCTAATCACTTCTTTTCCAAGCTCCTCTTTTCACTTAAGAAGTGGAAAGTAAAACAATTCAGGGAGTCCTAATTGTGCTCTTTGTCACTCAAGCCAGGGAAAATTTTACTTTGGTGATGGCACCTCAGGCAGGATTGTAGCAGTGTCCAAAACAGTGCCTGGGATCTGAGTGCAGGCCAGGATTTGCCAACTAGGTAAGTCACCCCTATTATAAAATAACTTAGGTAAATCACTTAACTTCTGTGAATCTCAGTTTATTCATCTACAAAATGGAGATCATAATAATATTCCTCTTTTGCAGGCTTGTCCACAAAGGGCCAAGCAATGCCTGGTACCTAATGGGCATTCAGTAGGTTATTGTCGTTCTGGTTAAGATGAAATTTCTAAAACAGAGTTAGGATTTCTTGATGATCTGGACTGTTCAATGGCAAGGTTCCTTGGTAAACTTTTTTTTTCACTAACATTTTCCTTTTTAATTGTTATTTTCAATTAGCCAACATATAGCACATTGTTAGTTTTTGATGCATACACTAGCATTTTCAATGCTAAAAATAGGACATGGTGCATAGACTATTTTTGAAAGGAAATATAGGAAACTAGTAGCAGTGGCTGCCTCTGGGAAGAGAGACTGAGGTGAGAAAGCGATTTAGTTTTCTCTGTATGCCCTTTTAGAACGTTTGAACTTTTTACCATGTCTATATATATTGCTTATTTTAAAAATTAAGAATAAGAGGATTTGTGTGCATGTGGTTGGAAATTGCAATGACATAGAAGTATATAAAAAGAAAAGTACATTCCATTCCCTAGAAAAAAGCACTATTATCAACTACTTGGATATCTTTATAGAGATTTTATATTGAGCAGCATGAATATGCATGGAGGGATTTTATTTTTTCCTTTCTGTACAGCTAGGCTTGTATGAACGTCATCATGTACATATATCTTGATTTTTTTCATTTGACAATTCATTATTTATCATGGACATCTTTCTCTGCCATCACTTACATATCTGTCTCATTTTCATTGCTGTATAGTGTTCTTTCATGTGCCCATATTATAAATTGTTGGCTTTTTTGCTGTTAAAACTATGCTGTACTATATCTTCACATTCTTATGTGAATGTAATGTAGGAGAAATTTCTGGTGGTAGAATTGCTGAGTCAGTCATGCAATATTTTGATAGCTACTTCCTTCCATAAAAAATATTAACGATGTTAAATCTGCCCCTTTAAATACTAATAAAGACAGGAAAGCAATTATCACCAATCTATAGCATATTACTGGAAATGTAGAATCTCTCTCCTTTTAAAAAACATTTTATTTATTTGAGAAGGAGAGAAAGAGAGAAAAAGAGAGCGAGTGTGCATGTGAACACAAGCTGGGGGAGGGGCAGAAGGAGAGAGAGAAGCAGACTCCTCAATGGGCATGGAGCCTGATGAGGCTTGATCCCAGGACCCCAGGATTATGACCTGAGTGGAGGATAGATACTTAACTTACTGAACCATCCAGGCACCCCAGAGATGTAGAATTTCTTAAGCATCTGGCACGTGAGTCATTCTCTCAAAGGCTTATGGTTGATATAATGATACTGGAAATGTCACCCTAAACTGTTATGAACTACTGCCAATAAAAGTGTCTTACATCAAAAGAAAAAAAAACTGCATTAAGATGGAGATATTTTCTCTTTGCAATTATTTTGAGCTAGAATAGAAATATGCTACTGAAAAAATACACCAGTTTTTAGCAAAGGCTAAACCCCAGTTTTAAGAGTCTACTGAAGTTCACAATCTGGAAATGAATAAGTTGTGTAGACATTTATAAACAATAAAAAGTCCACTCTGGCATTACATATCTATTTTTAACTTAAAACACTGCATTTATTGCCTCTGATCTATCACCCCCACCCCACCCAGCAATCCATTTGCTACCATTCAGCTCCTGTTCTCTTCCTGGAATCCACCTTCCTATTCATTTGTATCTCTCCCATACACTAAACTGTGAATCTGGGTATGTGGTACATTCTTCCAAGCCAGTGGGAATTATGCCTTCCCAGCATTGGTATACTCCATGGTGAGGACCTAGGTGAGAGGAGCCCCAGTGAACACAGGCAGGTGAAAGGGCAAGTCTGGTCTGTACCAGCTCATGATCTGGATACCAAAGCATAAAGAACAAAATCATGCCCAGAGAGCCAATAGAGTAAAGCAGTTCTGGTACCAGCAGCCAAAGACAATAGGCCACTTGCTGCTCATTCCAGACATTCATTCATTCATTCTTATACTAATTCAGTAAATATTTGTGGAGTACCTACTATGTGCCAGGTACTTGGCTAAGTGTCAGGCCTACTAGGCCGAGCAAAACTAGGGTGATTCCTGTCCTCCAGCCATTTAGGTTCTAGTGGTAGAGACAGCCATTCCTCAAAAGTAATGTACAGATAAAATTAGAAATTGTGGCATGCTCAAATCTTAGCAACAGATTCTACCTAGCCTTCAAATCTCTGCAAACTCTCTCTTTTTTTAAAATTAATTAATTAATTTATTTGTAAGACGGAGATCACAAGTAGGCAGAGAGGCAGGCAGAGAGAGAGGGGGAAGCAGGCTCCCCGCTGAGCAGAGAGCCTGATGTGGGGTTTGATCCCAGGATCCTGGGATCATGACCTGAGCCAAAGGCAGAAGCTTAACCCACCGAGCCACCCAGGCGCCCCTGCAAACTCTCTTTAAAAAAAATACTTTTTATCTTGGAAAGTCATACAAACAATACATACCATTCTCTTGAAAAAGACTGTGTATATATATGTACACACACACACACACACACACACACACACAGGCAAAAGTGAAAGCCCCCTTTCCTTCCTTTCCTTTCCCAATCCACTCCTCTCTGGAGAATAAACAAGTGTTAAGTTTGTATGTATCCTTCAGGGTTTTTCTTTTTCTTTTTTTTGGTAAGGAGAAAAAGATACAGATTTATCCTATGCAGTGTAGTATAGTGGTTAAAAGCATAGACTGTGGAACTAGTCTGTCTGAATCTGAATCCTGCCTCTGCCATTTGCTAACTGTGTGAACTTGTGTAAGTTACTTGACCTCTCTGTTCCATAATCTGTAACATGGGGCTAATAGTACCTATAGTGTCATACCTATGTGTAATCTTGAGGATGACACAAAATGATATACTTAAAGTACTTATAACATAGTAAGTACTATGTAAGTGATGATTATCATTATTTATATACATACATAATCACATGTACAAACATGAACATATGTCAATATAAGCAGGATACTTTTTCTGCATTTTGCTTTGTTGACTTACTAGTATGGCTTGGGTATCTTTCTCAGCACGTATGGATTCCCTGGGTTCTTTTTGATGATTGCATGCTGTAATCCAGATGCCATCTGCGGGCATTAAAATCGCTCGCTTAACCTTTCCTATATTGATCAACATTTAGGTTGTTTCCACTTTTTGGCTTTTACTAACAGTGTTGGTAGCAAGATTCCTCATCATGGTATCCGTCATCTGTGAGTCTGTGTGGCAACTTCACTGGAAGACCTTTGAGGGCATTTGGAATCTAGTCAGTGTATCCCCGAAGTAGCAAAACAGTGGGCATTGCAGAAGAACTTCACTGGTTTTTCTCCAGCTCCTTCTGAAGGAACTGCCTTAGAATCCTGTGGCTGCCATGGCCTAGGCACCTTGGGTTGTATCCATAAGGAGGATTCTCTCATGTCATGAAGCTGTTCTAGGGGTCAATTTTCGAGTCTCCTCAGTGAGAGGTCCCAAGAACTCCTGAGAAGCCCTGCTTGACCTGTCGGGTTTCCCTGTGTTTCAGATCAGTGCTGAGTCCCCGACTGGCTTGCCATCACACAAAGGCGAGTTGGTGGTTTCATTGAAATACATCCCAGCCTCCAAACTCCCTGTTGGAGGTGACCGGAAAAAGAGTGAGTTTTTTTGGGGGGGGGGTTGGGAGGTATGCTGGATGTACAGGGCATCTGTGAGATAGTGCAGCTGGTGGCCAGCTCTGTTGCTGAGACAAGATTGAGAGCTTCTTGGATCATCTCCTAGGGAAGATTTCTTTACTAAGAAAGACTTTTCTGCATCATTTTCAACCAGAAGGGAATATCTTAGGGTTGGCACTCATTTTTTTTTAGGCCATTAAACTGACTTGGTATCAGTCCAGGTATAGCAAGCTTTTAAGAGGGCAGATTAGAACAGAAACTTTGGGGGTGAGAAGGGGTGGTTGCATGGGGTGGTGAAATGTGAGGGACAGGAAGTTAAAGGTCAAGACAGAGTAAATGAACACACTGGGCACTGTGCTAGTGACTAGGGACATGTAGATGAATAAGATATGTTTACCCTCCCTAGAGAATCTTAGTGTAGTGAGGATGACAGTCATATGTTGAAAGAGCACAGATACAGGAGTGATGAATTCTCTCTGGTTACATTTGGGGAGAACTTGAAAGAGGAAGTAAGGACGAAACTGGACTTCAGAGGATGGGGTGAGAAGAGCAGTTCCAGAAGAGATAGCAAGAGGAAAGGTTTTAAAAAGGCATGGTAAACGTGGGGTTGGATGTAAAGTGTGAAGTAGTGAACTCCTTTTTTTGGTGGTGCTGGGGGTATGGTTTGTATATGTGGGAGTGGAGCTGCAGTTACCTGACTGAAAAGGGCTTTGAACATAACAGTAAGGAGTTGAGTTTGATCCATTGGTGCAGTGGGAAGCCAAAGTTCTTGGAAAAACTGTTGCAGAGTCTAATCCATAGGATACGGGGTTCAACAAGATCCCCAAGAAGGGTGTGTGGGATGGCTAGAGAAGAGAAGCAAGGATGGGACCGTAGGAAAGAGCAACACTTTAAAGGATGAAGAGAGGACAGAAAGCTAATGAGGTAGAGGGTTATTTTAGGAAAGAGCTTGCAGAAGAAAAGAGCAGAGGTTGTCAATACTGTTGAAATACAACTGTTTGTCAGGCTGGTGAGGACCGGGAAGACAGGCCTCATCAGTGTTAGGTTGTCTTTTCAGTGGGTTAGTGGGAGCAGAAGCCAGATTTCACCAGAAACTAGGCTGAGTGAATGAAGCAAAGAATTAGAAGTCGTGAGTGGGAACTCTTTTTTTTTTTTTTTTTTAAGGGTAATTGATGGTGAAAGAGAGGTAGGGGTAAAGGGAGATTTTCCTTTTAAAGGATTTTTTTCTTCTTTTAAGAGATTTATTTATTTGAGACGGGGGGGAGGAGCATAAGCGAGGGGGAGGGGCAGAAGGAGACAGAGAAGCAGACTCCCCGATAAGCAGAGAGTCCAATGTGGGGCTCAATCTCAGGACCCCAGGAACATGACCTAAGCCAAAGGCAGACACTTAACCGACTGAGCCACCCAGGTGACACTTTTTAAAGGATTTTCAAAAGAAGAGGTGAGATTACTGTATATTTTAGACTGAGGCGACAGGACTAGTAGAGGAAGAGATATTAAAAATGGGAGGTGGGTTCTCCCTCTGCCTCTCCAGCCTCCATGGCTTTTGCTCTCTCTCACTCATACATACTCTCTCTCTCAAATAAATGAATAAAATCTTTTAAAAAGCAGAGGGGGAGGGGCTGCGCTCCTGGGTGGCTCAGTGGGTTAAGCATCTGCCTTTGGCTCAGGTCATGGTACCAGGGGCCTGGGAGGAAACCCTTTATCCAGCTCCCTGCTCAGCAGGGAGTCTGCTTCTCCCTCTGCCTCTCCTCCCTGGCTTGTGCTATCTCTCTCTGTCTCTCTCAAATAAATAAATAAAATCTTAAAAAAAATGGAAGGCGGGGGTTGAAATTGATGATGCCTGATGCGTCCTGTGAAGTGGGCATGGGATCAAAAACACACATAGGGGATTTTAAGTCATTCAACAAATATCAGGCAACTTCACTTCTCTAAGCCTCCACTTTCCCATCTATAAATTAGGAATAAGAGTAGATAAACTGTCTACTGTTGCTTTGACAATTAAATGCTTAATGTAGAATCGGGCACATAGCCAGTTTTCTAAAAAGCATTTATTGCTACTGTCATCCTTACTAGTTAAGTCAGGCACTCTGTTAGGTCCTGAGAGTGGAAGTCAGATGTGGTCCAGTTGTCATGGAGCTTGCTGCCTTCAGGAGCCAGGGATGGAAGGTGCTCTGTAGGCAAAGGTCAAGAGAAATCTGAAGCGGGGAGGGGATCAACTTGTTATGGCTGACCTCCCTTGCAGGTAAAGGTGGGGAAGGGGGAGAGCTCCAGGTGTGGATCAAAGAAGCCAAGAACCTGACGGCTGCCAAATCAGGAGAGACTTCAGACAGCTTTGTCAAAGGGTGAGTCCCTAGGCCAGCACCAAACTAACCAGTTCTGGGACAAGGAAACTAAGAGAGGAGCCCAAATTAACCTTTCTCTGTGGATATTATCCTTGTATATCCCACCACCTCCAGCAGCCAACTCTGTTCCTGAAAACAGGTAATGGGACAACCTCTACAACCACCTTTGTCCTGGTCTGAGCTCAGTTTGGACTGTGCTATAGTGTGGATTCCCAGAGAGGAGGGTTGGTAGACAGACAGGCTGGACTTTTCCTTTGTTACAGACTTCGGCTTTATTATAATGAATCCTGAATCAAAAGCTATATCCCCTGACTGTTAGGATTTAGGAACTCAGCCTGTCCTCCCCACAATACTGAAGAAACACCAGCTCCCCCAGCCCCAATGATAGATCATCCCGCCAACTTAAGTTCTCTAGCAAATTATGGTTGGCTAGGCCTATAATTAATGACTGTTGGTTTTCTTGAAAGAGGACCTTGTCCAGGAGGAATGGAATCAAATATTTAAAACCCATGTTTGGTTGAGTATAGATAAGAGTTTATTAATGACACTGTATTAATTTTCTCTCCAGGTTAAAGAAATTGAATCAGGTGAATGATCCAGTGGGGGTAGTGGGAAGCCTGCTTCGGGATATCTGGAGGAGGGAGTGTGTGCTAGCATCCGCCTGACGACCTCCCTCCCTGGGCTAGGTCTGCACCAGGGGAAAGGGGAATTTAGACAGGTATTTGCCAGCTTTGAGTAGGTTGTTGATTACTCCCTGCCCTCTGCCAGATACCTCCTTCCCATGAGGAACAAGGCCAGTAAGCGTAAAACTCCCGTGATGAAGAAGACCCTGAATCCCCACTACAACCACACATTTGTCTACAATGGTATAAGGCTGGAAGATCTGCAACACATGTGCCTGGAACTGACTGTGTGGGACCGGGAACCTCTGGCCAGCAATGACTTCCTGGGTGGGGTCAGGCTGGGTGTTGGCACTGGTGAGAGCCTGTCCCCAGTCTTGACTATTTTAAAGGCCTCTTGCACATTTTTCAGTCATCATATACCCGTAGCCCTTCCTTTGGAGCCTCTCTATAGCAAAAGTAGTCTCCTTTTCTTTCAGTTAACATCTGGTCACAATTGACTGAATGCCTACTATGTGCAGGCCTCAGGGGAAGGCTGAGCTCATGCACTGTTAATGGGTACACATGAATGGGACCCTGATTGCCACGGATGCCGCCATCTTACCACCAAAAAAATCTAAAAACCTACCTGCATCTGTACGGATAATTTCCATCTTCTATCCTGTTGTAACAAAAGAGGGGCCTTTCTAGCAAAGTCCATGCTCTTTCCAAACATTCTGGATCATACCCTAACCTTCTTAACCTCAAGCTTTTGGAATCTTCTCTCTCTTCTGTGTGATCACTTTCATTCCCTCTACCTCCCTATTGGAGGAGAAAACTGATACGCTCTGATATTGCCAATCTTTAAGAAACAGAAATTAATCTTTTCTTGACCCTACATTCCCCCTTTTAATTTCTTTAAAGGAATTGTCTCTACTTCCTCGCATCTCTTTTAGTCCTCAGTCCACTGTGATCTGGCTTCTGTCTCACCACTCCACTGAGCAGTTGCTCATAATAAACTTTTGTTTTCATCTTACTAGAATTTTCATGTGATTTAGCCTAGCTGATCCCTCCCTTTTTCTTGAAATACTTAGCTCCTACTGATTCTGCATTTGCTTTGGAGCCTTCTCATTCTCTACCGAAACTCTAAATACTGGTGTTTTTCAGGGCTGAGTCTTGAATACTTTTTCCTCTCTGCAGTCTCTTCATGCCTACAGCCTTAAATACTATTTGTATATTAAGAAGTCATATAAAGCACTTAACCCGAAGTGTCTAGAATGAGGTTTTCACAAATGCAAGCAAGTTCATATCAGTCCCCCACTTAAAACCCTTCGGTGGCTCACTCCTGTGCTTAGAAGACAATCCCAAGTTCTTGCCATTCTGATAGGCCCCTCCAGATTCTGGACCCTTTGTTCCTTTATAATCTATCCTTATATCACTTTTCCGCTAGCTCTCTGTGCTCCAAACACAATGACTCTTTCTGCTCTCCAAACATAGCAAGCTCATTCCAACTTCAGAACCTTTGCAATTATTGTTAACCTCTCTCTGGCTCCTTCCCATCCTTCGGTGTTCTACTCAGATGTCTCCTTAGAGAGGCGCCCAAACCATTCCAGCTAAAGGAGGCCCTAATCTAGGCACCACTGACCACCCTCTTTAGTTACTTCATGACACTTATCTCACTATCTGAAGTATTCTTGACTTTCTTGTAAATGTTGTGTTTCCTCTATTCAAATGTAAGCTGCCTATAAGGCAGGACATTTTTTTTTTTTTTTTTTTGCTTTGTTCACCACTGTATCTCCGAAGCCTCAAAGAGTACCTGGTACACGGTAGGTACTCAATAATTGTTTGTTGAAAAAAATGAATGTACAAGACAGTAGTAATGAGGCCACATCTGATCTGAACCTCAGGCCTGGAGTCTATAGCTAGAGAAAAAAAGGTGTTTAGCTGCTGCTTCTCCCTCCCCTCACCACCCCCACCTTCTTTTTTTTTTTTTTTTTTTTTTTTTTAATTTCCAGTCGAGTTGGCAGTGATAGAAAGGTAGTAGCTCTGGCATGAGGTGTTAGACATAAGAGCTCTGTCATGGCCTCAGAAGGAGAGGTCTGAAGCCACTGTGTGCTCTTTGGAGTCTCATTTCTTCAATCTGAAGTCTCCTGATCGAGTCTCGGGAGCACAGAGACAGCCTTGCCAAGTCACTAGGGAGCAGTTCCCGGACGGCCATCCCCATCCACCCATCTCCCTAATATGCTGTCTTTTGTGGGATGGCTACCCTTGCCATGTAACCCCTCTTTCCTGGGGGGGGGGTGGCTGAGGCATGGGTTCCCTGTTCAGCTGCTGCTCTGGTATTTCTCCTCAGGGATCAGTAATGGGGAAGTGGTGGACTGGATGGACTCGACTGGGGAAGAAGTGAGCCTGTGGCAGAAGATGCGACAGTACCCAGGGTCGTGGGCAGAAGGGACTCTGCAGTTGCGTTCCTCGATGGCCAAACAGAAGCTGGGCCTATGAGTCCCCGTCCTTCTCTGCAGGTCCAGCCCTGTCCTGGGCAAGTCAGAGGACATGAAGAAACCAAGAGCAAAGATTTATAATGTTGTGTGTGTGTGTGTGTATGTTTGTGTGTTATGTATGTGTGTGTGTATAAACACGTATTTCTACAATTCTCATTATGCTAGAGAGACTCTTTCCCTTTTCTGAAGTAGGCTCAAGAGTAAGGGTCTGTTCCAAATGTTTTTATTTGTGCTTCATCTAGTATATTTCCAGAGTCCATGCGTATATCCTTATGATATTTAATTAACTTAAAATCTTTTAAAACAAGGTTTTTAAAAATAATCTCCTGTCTTGCAACGCTTTTCCTCCTTCCCCAGGAAGCTCTGGCTACCTTTGGCATTCATACAGGTCTGTGTTGGAAGGTGTGCCTGGTCTGAGGCCAAGGCTCTGGGAAGCAGGGTTGGGTTACTAAAGGCAGGAGAAGATGGGAGAGAGGTGAGCAGGTCTGCCCCCTTCCTTCCTAATTTCTGTTTTTAACTCCATTTTTACCTTGATAAATTTCTGGAACTTGGCTTTTAACTCTTCTTGTTCTTAAGCAGTTTTTGTAGTGCTCGGGTCTCATGCTTTCCTTTGAAATGCTAAGAAAATTCCCAAGTTCCTTCCAGCTCCAGACACCTTCACTAGACCTTTAGAGAACCCTTAAAATGGAGCTGCTTTAGGAAAAAAAAAACACTTTAGTTAGGTAGTGACTGAGTCATGGACATGCCCCAAATGGCTTCTCGGTGGTCTCATAGGACCCGACTGGCTGAGAGTGAAATGTCTCCCAGCCCGTACTGCATTTTTGCATTTTATACAGATACAGCTGTTGTTGGAGAGCTCCTCATTTCGTTAATAAAAGACATCTTCACCTTCATGTGCCACATCTTTCTGAGCGCTTGTGTCTGCGGTGTGGTACCACACAGAATATGGTCTAAGTACCATCATGCCAGCCAGAATAGCCAAGTACTGTCTAAACTGGCCCAGTGTTGGGGCGCCTGGGTGGCTCAGTTGGTTAAGCATCTGCCTTCGGCTCAGGTCATGATCTGGGGTTCCTGGAATTGAGCCCCACATTGGCCTCCCTGCTCAGCGAGGAGCCTCTCTCTCCCTCTACCCCTACCCCCTGCTTGTGCTCTCTCTCTCACACTCCATCTCAAATAAATAAAATTAAAAAAAAAAAGTAAACTGGCTCAGTGTTTCTCCAGACTGGGCACTGTTAGTACTCTAAGAATGTGTTCAGAGAACCTCCTAGTTATTCTGACTTCCTTCTTGAAGTGACTTCAGTTTCTATTTTTCCTATTGTTTCCTAAACGTGACCTAGATGTAATGTGGATGTGATGCGTTGGGACCTTTCTAAGAAGGGTCTAGTGACCTGAGGTTCTTTTCTGAAACTCACTGTACCAAATAGACCTTTTTATCCTTGCAAGTGTATCTACACAAAGTTGTTTGTGAAAGGAGTCTATACCAGAGAAAATATCCCTTTTGGCAGAGTCTGCTGATTTCTCCTAGAAGGGCCTTTAGATCAAGGGCATCTGCTGTGGTTTCTACTATATAGGTGAGCCAGATGGAGGAGTGTTTTATAAAAGGTTTGTTTGGTGTGGCTTGATGCTATAATGGAAAGCATAATTTGGAATCCTGGCCTGTAACTCGCTCCTTTGTTCTCCACGCCCTGAAATGTATGTGTGCTTCAATAAAGCTTTCTCACTTGTCCAGTGTTTGCATTTGTTAGTTCAACTGAGGCTTTTCTCTCTGATGTCCTCACTTACTGCAGTTGCTGTTCAGTGGCTTGATGGGGAAGAACCAAAGAGACAAATACCTTCCCTAAGCATACACTGTACTGATTGGAAGAAAATTTCCCTTTCCCTGTGTTGTTGCCTGATACCTCTGCTGAGTTCTGACCTGTTGACCTTTGTGTTTGGTATCTATGGAGAGACCTGAGAAACCATCTTAAAATTGGCACCACTTTTCTTTCTCTCTTAAGTACCAGAGGAACTCCTTCTCAAGCTTTGTAGCCCCCTACCACTGGAAGGAGAAAGTTATGCACAGGGGAAGGAAGATGTTCTCTGCTGTGTTTCTTTCTGGATCCTTCGATATCTCTAGGGGGTAGGGCCTTTTCCTTTCACCTCTTCTACCATTATTTAGTTTTGGGAAATAAATAACACAGATGCTAAGCAACCCATCTCAGAAATAAGGTCCTGGGTTTCTATGGAGAGCCCAAGTGATTCTTGACCTCTTGTGCAAAAAGACATCAATATATATTGAAGGTCTTTTGTGTACAAAGCTTTATGCTAGACACGTTATATGTCATTTCCTTAATTTCTCCAAGCACCTTATGAAGTAGGAAAATTTCCCTTTTTACAGAAGAGGAAAGTCAAGTCCACTATTGTACAACAGAGTTGGCCTTTGAATCAAGGTCTGATTTCACTGTATCATGCTACTTCCTGCAAGGACGTTATATGTGTTATGGGTGAAGAGTCAAAGGAAGCGATGACTCTGTTTTTCTAAAATATCTCAAAGAAATAAGTTTAGTCTACAAGGTAAGATAATCAGGATGCTTTGGATGTTACCTAACCAGCTGACGGACTCAATGGCTTGTGCACATTAGTGTGTGTGTGTGTGTGTGTGTATGAGATATATGGGGAGATGGAGATGGGGGTAGTTGGGAGGCAGAGAGAGAAAAAGAGATTGTACAAGGTTGTGGTGAGGCGAGCCCCCTTGTCTGGCTGTGAACTTGATTCTGTTGCCACCCCCTCCCCCTACTTTAGAGGCTGGGATTTTCTGAATCATAAGGCAAAAGAGGTTACAGTGAGGCTTAACCTAAAGAAAGCAATATTGACTTGCCTGTCTGACTACTCAATAAAAAGAAAAGCTTCTCAGTTTTTTGAAGCTAGAGGAACATTTCTATCAGGCCCAGGTGGAAACTCTGTTCAAGTTGTCATTCATGTTGTCATTTGGGCCTTTGACCAGCTGGCATGCCCTGGCTTGCCACTTGAGGTGTAAGTGATAAAGACAAGGCAGGGCATTTATTCTGACTAATGTGCAATCTTTGCCTTTGGAACCATAGACCTAGTCTGACGGGAGATTTCCCACATTAGCTCATTGTATTTTGTCTTCTGCCCATAACTTGTCTTTTGACTTTCCAAGCTCCTGTATTTCCCTGGAGGGAAGAGGGAGAAGGGACTTTTTTGCTCCAAGTTTGATCATTCACTCCATGTCCTGGTCCACTCAGCCACTGCCTCACTTTTTATTTTGCATTTTACAAAGGAGATTTCCACTAAGCCTGCAGTGGAAACAGCTTCTTTTTTTTTTTTTTAATTTTTTTTTATTTTTTTAAATTTATTTATTTTTTTCTGACTCACTACTGTCCTCACTGATCTGGGCTCATGATTTTTATCCCATTCTTCTTCTTTGGAGAGTGGATTTTCTTGGGTTGAGAGTTCCCAGTTCCCTCTTTCCTCCTGGGTCCACTCCCAAGTCTTGTGCTGAGTAGGACTACTTAGAGAAGTTGAAACCCTTATCTTTGCTTGGAGCAGTCAGCTGTCTTAAAATGACAAGTCAAAAAGGCAGGGGCAGTATAGCATAATATTTAAGAACATGGACTTAGGAGCCAGCCTGCTGATGTTTTAAATCCCAGCTTGCACTTACTAGCTGTCTGATCTCAGGCGAGTTGCCTAACCTCTCTCTGCCTCAATTTTCTCATCTGTGAGATGGGACTAATCACAGGACCTGCTTGAGAAGGTTCTTGTGAAGATTCCGAGTTGGTGGATAGAATGTTTAGAATGGCACTCAGTACATACTGAGGACTCAAGCATTAGATCTGACTCTCCACTCAGCCTGCTTTCTTCTCTCCTCTAATTTTCCACTGGGGACCCCTAGGCAAAGCTGAAGGAGAAATGACCCTGGGTTCCATGAGAGTTAAAAAGAAAGTTCTCAAACATTATATGTTAATAAAAAATAAATAAAATAAAATTTGCAAAGAAGGGGAGGGGGGGAAGAAGAAGGTTCTCAGCAGCATGGGAAGGATACCTTTTCTCAAATAAGGACACACCGTAAAGTGTTGCTGCATTTCAAAATGGCCCAGCCTCAAATTTACTTTGAGGCCCCGCTCTTAAAGCTTGATTTTGGGTTGTGGCAACTCCTACCTGCTCTCTGCTCACCTCTTAAAAGGGATCTGTTGGGCATCTGTCTTCGGCTTAGGTCGTGATTCTTGGGTCTTGGGATCGAGCCCCTCATCAGGCTCCCTGCTCAGTGGAGAGCCTGCTTCTCCCTCTCCCTCTGCTGCTCCCTGCTGCTTGTGTTCTCACTCTCTCTCTCTCATATTTCCTTTTTAAGGATCTGAGTAGGGCCACTGTGTGGCTTAGTCATTAAGCATCTGCCTTTGGCTCAAGTCATGATCCCACGGTTGCTGGGATCAAGCCCCACATCGGGCTCCCTGCTCAGCAGGAAGCTTGCTTCTCCCTCTCCCACTCACCCTGCTTGTGTTCCCTCTCTCCTTGTCTCTTTCTCTGTCAAATAAATAAAAATCTTTTTTTTTTTAAAGTATCTGAATAATACGTGAAGGTGAATCTTTTTTTTTTTCCCTTCTCCACTAGTTCTACAGAGGGTTGGAGTGATGGTTTACAGGTTGCCTAGATCATGATCTGAGGGCTTCCCTGAGGAAGGGACAGCCATAGCTGCCTTTTGCTGGGGAACTGGAGGTTCAGTAAGAAGAGATTTTTGCCTATGAGCCAGCTGGAGGGGCCAGGACCAAACATTCTGCTCTGGCCTGATCCATCTTCCTCAGCAGCCTCCCATGGCGACATTTTCCTTATTTTTACATGAAACAGTGGTTAACATCACATTTGTAAGCCAATCCCCTAAAAGAGCAAAGGACAAGCTCAAGATCTTGAAGCTCCCACCCAGCGCTTCCAATGATACAGCTCACCTGTAGGGGAAAATCCCCCTACACTTGCTTACTTACATGTCCTGCTTATCTGTTGTGACAGTGCTGCCCTCTGCTGTCACCTCCGGATAGAGGAACCATTTCAAACACAGCCAGTTGGTGTATGAATTGAGAATTTACTTATCTTGGAAGACTTTGGAGAGTAGCGCAGGGGACCAGATTGCGAAAAGACTTTCACCCCCCAGCCCATTGCCCAGGACTTGTCCCCAGTCCCTGCCTAGCTTCATATGCTCCTCCAGTGCTACTTAAAGCAGAGACTTGCTTAGGGAAACTATTACACAGCCCCACAAAGGGGCCTGGGAATGTCCCAGAATTGGTGAATCTCACCCACCTCAGAGTCCTATACCTAGAACCGTGGGGAACCATTTCTGCCTTTTATCAGGCCCCAGTTTCGGCCGACTAGGAGACTTTTCTCTTGACCTCCATCCGTGCCCTGGCTCAAGTTCACTCGCACATGTCCCTTTGCTCCCGGCGCTGGATCAGCTCTTGGTTGCTCAGCAGGTAGTCATCAATGAATGTGAAGATTTCCTCGGGGGTGACAGGTTCCATGTAGCGTTCCCGGTCAATTCCCTGCTTGTCAATCAATACCATGTTGAAGTAGGAGGGAGTGAGGCGCTGAAATTGCCTAGAGAGAGGAGCCCACAAAGTGTGAGTGAGACCTTCTCTGGGCTTCATCCCACCACACTCTACCCATGGACTAATTCATTCCCTACCTGATCTCTTGTCCCCACCCTGTCTCCTACCTCAAGCCCCTTTGTTTTTTCTCTGTTCCAACCCTAGTCTTGCTGTTCCTTTGCATCTAACTCTGCTACACCATCCCTTCCTTACCCCAGATGGAGCAACTGTCAGGCTATGCTTCCCTCATAGGCCCCTTTAAGCAGGACTATCACATATACGATGTGAGCTGCACAGAATAACTCCAGGGAGCACCAGTCATATGTACTATGATGCAACTAGTGTTTTCTAGAGTTGGACTGGGCATAACTGGCACAACCATACATGGCAGCCCTGAGATTGATTAATATTACCTGGTCAGCTCTTCTATTTGGAGATGCAAGTTTGTAGTCTCCTTCCTCTGTGTGTTTCCCAGGCTCTCCCCTACCTGGGACTGAATCTTTCTGTCCCCACTGCAACAGCCTGAGAGGCAGGTATCGTTTATAGAGAACAGCAAGCAATGATAGCTTTATTGGCACTGAGTGTACATGCAGGCATCGGAGGGGTGATAATGGATACATGATGAGAATAGTCCATTTCTACAACCTGTCCCCAATAGTCTTCTCTTCGCCCAGGGTCCAGAGGTGTGTGATTCAGATTTTAGTGTCTAAAAAGATGCCTTTTGCTCCTTTGGAGACTGAAGACAAAGAGATGAGGCCATGAGACAACAGAATCAGAGGCTTCTCTGAGTCATGTTTGGGTCTGTATCTCAGCCCTGGCTGTGATTCAGAGTCACCTGAGGTGCCTTTTGAAAGCACCCTCCTGGGTCACCTGGGTGGCTCAGTCGTTAACGTCTGCCTTCAGCTCGGGTCATGATCCCAGGGTGCTGGGATCGAGCCCTGTGTCAGGCTCTCAGGGAGCCTGCTTCTCCCTCTCCCTCTGCCCACTGCTCCCGCTGCTTATCTTCCTTCCCTTGCTGTCTCTCTGTGTCAAATAGAGTCTTTTTAAAAAAATTAAATAACAAATAAAAGCACAGTCCTGAGGTAGTTTGGGGTGGAGCCTGGTCATCAGTGTTTTACACTCTCCCCTCTGCCCATTTGATTTTAATATTCTACCACTCTCTGGTTTTATCTATCGCATCCAAAGAGTTCAAACACAAGGCATGCCTCAAGAGGGTAGTGTCTGTTGCTTCTCCTCCAACCCTCCCATTACCAGCGTCCTGCCTGGAGTTTCTGTCCCCTCCCCTTCCCTGTGGCCTCCAGCCTGGACCTGAGCTCCTCGATGATGTTGGCTGACAGCTGTTGCTCCCGGATGCGCCCCACCTCCTGAGGTGGCCGCCCCACCAGTTCGATCATGGTCACGTGGCGCTGGTCCAGTCCACAGGTGGATTGCTGGGAGAGAAGCGAAGGTTTGATGGAATAGGTCCTTAGACTCAAACCCAAGGCTACTTAGCTGATTGTTCCTGGGACCACCCTGAGTCAGTGTAGGAAAGGAGGGGCTTCTCCCCCAACCATCATACCGTGGGGTTCAACTGCCTCTTTCCTCTGTCATTCCCAGCTCATTTGCCCTAACAGTATCTCTTTTGTCCCAGTGAAATGTACCAAACCTGTCACACCATGCGGTGTAGAAAAGCGAAATGTAATTGATACATTGCAGGAACATAATCTCTCCTTGTTTAGTACTGAATTGGCTTTACCCAACCAACATGGGCTCTTAACAGATGTCTGTGGTGATGTGATTATAATGGTTATTGTTTATTGAACACACATACCTAATGCTTTGCAGGAATCAGTGAATCCTTACAACACCCCTAATGAGGTGGTATCATTCCCGTTCTGTAGGGATCACAGTAACTTGCCCAAATTTGCATGACAGTAAGATGCTGAGCCAAGACTCAAACTGAGGGCTGATACTGCTTGCCCAAGTGTATGCTCCTTACCACTAGGCTGCATAGCCAGGGCCTTCTCTCAGTCTCCAACAGTTCTTCAAATAAGGGCCGGTGCTCTTTTCATTACCTTTTGTTGCCTTCCTCACACTGGGCAGGACACCCTATAACCCTATCCTGGCTCTTTGTCTTGCAGGGTCACCTTTGAGCCAGTTACCCAGAGCAAGGTTTAAAGCAACAGTGAACACTCTGGGGCACCCAACCCCTTATTTAATCTTTGAGCTACTCCTCTAGTCCTGAACCTCAGAATCACTGTCCTTACTGGCTGCTTCCAGTTCCTGCTCTTGCTTTCTGTTCAAGCTGAGGTAATGTCTTTGTCCGCCCTTTTTGGGGGGTGGGGAGAGATTGCTGGAGGCATTAGGCCGGTTTTGGTATGGACACCCAGGGTCATCCCTTTGATAGAGCTGCTGCCATCATGAGCCTCTGAATATTGACTTAACAACTTCTAAGATTTAACCTTTAGAAATCCCCCTAAACAGCATCTTCTCTTACCTGGGTGTCTAGACCCTTGTAGCTTCTCAGAGCTGTTTCTCTTGGTTCCAGCTCCTGAGAGCTGTTTCTCTTGGGTCTCTTGGTCCCATTAGTACTCCATGAATTCTCTTCAAGAACCTTTTTATAAGACCCAATGAGTATATCTATTGTGTCTTATCTATCGCTCCCTCCTGCACAAATGGCTTTGGCTAGGTAACGCTTAGTAATGGAGTGGGCTTAGGGGATAAGTAAAGGAGCTAAGCCCTAATTAGGAGGTGGGTCTCACCTGCAGCATTGAAATCTGCATTTTATAATATCGGTTGGAGGGATCAGGAGCTGAGATGATGAGGAGTCGCTGTTTCTCATAGAACTGATCCAGAAGGCCAGCAGCAGAGTTGACATTGACATTAATCTTCATAGCTAGGGCAAGAGCATATGGGCAGTTCAGAGTACAGCCTTTCCTTCATTCTAGCACAGGTAACAACACCTTGAGGAGTTGCAGTCTTTCAAGTTAACTCTTTTTGGTTGTTTCTGCCTTTCCTCCTCCAAAGTAACCCTGATCAGTATGTCCACCCTGCCCGTCGCCCCCCCCAACAGCTTTCACTCACGGGCACAGATGGGTGGTGATCCTGACCACTGGCGGCTGGACTGGCAGACCCGGGAGGAGGTTCCTTGGCGTTCATAACCTCCATCACAGTGATATTCACAGGTGGCACCATAGTTGTCCCCTGCCGAGGTGCAGGTGAGGTAGCCATGCTGTGGTGGTTTTAGAGTTGGGCAGCGTCTCACTGTCAGGGAGGGGTTTATGTTAGGGGCTATGGTATCTCTTTTAGGAACAAAAGGTTAAGAGGGTGCCCATGCTGTGTTTTCTAGATCAGGAGACCGAGGAGGATCAGAATGAATGGCTTCTCTGTGTTTTCAGTGGCCAAGGGTGGAGCCAGAATTTTCCTCCTAAGGAATTAAAGCTGAAATGTACACAAAGGTGTTCATAAAATCTGGAGGTGCAGGGGAGTATACGCATTATCATAAAAAAGAGTATCCATCTGTAAAAAAAAAAAGTTTGTTTTCAGACCTTATAGACACCCTGCACAAAGATGACCATCTTGCATAATGAATTTTTAGTATCAATAATAAATTGGAGAAGACTTGAATATCCATCAGTGGTAGAAGTGTTAAGCAAGTCAAAATATATTCTTAGAAGTAGATTAATAGGGGCGCCTGAGTGGCTCAGTTGGTTAAGCGTCTGCCTTCTGCTCATGTCATGATCCCAGAGTCCTGGGATTGAGCCCTGCATCTGACTCCCTGCTTGGAAGGGAGTCTGCTTCTCCCTTTGCCTGATGCTCCCCATGCTTGTGCTTTCTCTCTCTCTCTCACTCTCATTATATCTCAAATAAATAAAATCTTTTTTTAAAAAAGAAGTAGGTTAATATGTTCTCACTGAAAATATTTCTGAAGAATTTTTAAAAAGCATGAGAAAACTACCTGTGTTGTAATGAAAGTGAAAAAGAGGGATCTAAGATTGGGTTTACAGTATGAGTTCAACTCTCTAGTTTTTTTAAAGTCTATGTAGATAAAAGACTGGTAGGAAAATCCCAAAAGATTAACAAAAATTGCCTCCGGATGATGGGGCAATAGATTCTTTCCCCCTTTGTATATTTATTTCCAAAATGTTCAACGATGAGCATGAATTATTTTTATAACAACAACAACAACAACAACAACAACAAAATCAAAACAATACAACACAACCCAAAGAGAAAGAATCAGGCTGCCATCACCAACCACCAATTTCAGCAGAGGTCAAAGACTGAGAATGAAGCCTCATTAGATTTGATAATTAGAAGACTAAGAAAAGAAATACAGAGTATCTTCATGAATTTTATCGAGATTTAGAATGAGACAGTCTTACTGGGCAATCAGGGTTTCTGAAGCGTGTAAACACATGTAATGCAGCTTCCTGAATGACTCTGTGTAAGTGAACTTGTTTTTTTCCCTCTCCCAATATCAAAGAGTCATCTGTTTCAGGCACAGAGGGGAGAGGGTTGTGGTGGGCATGGAAAGAGTCAGGGTGGAGCAGGCATAATGAACAATGTAGAGATGGAAGACTTCTTTCTGACCTTGTACTTTCACAATGAACTTGCAGCTGGCTCGGTTATAGGCTCGATCGTAGGCAGTGTATCGAATCACATGCTCTCCTTCGGGAAAGTGAGAACCAGGCTCAGGGCCACGAAGTGTCACCCTGCATGGGACCGGGTAAGAGAGCCATTAAGGAAACAGACTCTTAGAACTGGGGTCTGGGGCACATCATTACGGTGGCATCAGCCTGTGAAGTGTGGTGTGGGCAGCCCGAGAAACCACTGGGAGGTATAAGCGGAATCCGTTCCTCACCTGGTGATGGTACCATCAGCAGAATCTTTGACCAAGGGTGGGTCCCAATACACCCGAGCTGTCAGTTTCTCTGGCTCTGCCATCTTCTCCCGTGAGTGGGGACAACGGATCTTGGGGGGATCTAGGTCTGCCAGGGTCAGAAATCAAGTGCTGACTCATGGGCCCCCTACCTTCCCTGGAGGGAACCCATAGAAGCAATACCTCCCCACTGGGTAGGTAAGAGACACACCGCGGTTCAAGACGCTCAGTGCAACTGGGAGAGGAAGCCCAGCACCAGGGGGAAGTGACCACTTTGTTGAGTTTGTGCCAGTGTGCCACCCTCACAGCAAGTGGCAATGCCTCTGTGGTGAGAATTCCCCATCATCTGATGCTATAATGCCAGGGTGGCTCTTTGCCGCAGGACACATGGGAGCCACCACCATTTACCTACACATACGGGCTCGCCTCCACTCCATTGCCCATCTTCCATGCAGATTCGGCTGCGATCACCTTCCAAGTGGTAGCCACTGGCACAGCTGTAGTCACAACGGGAGTCAAGAAGCACCCCATTTGTGCAGGTGTAAGTGCCACTAGTGATGAATGGCAGCGCGTGGCATCTCATCTCTAAGGGAGGACCAAGTGGCAAGCTCAGTGGCCTATGGGACTATCTGGAGGTGATGCCTGGGCATCTAGCACAGGCATAATCATATCAGAGGCAGCAGAAAGTACAAAAAACCCTACCCCAACCTGTCCTTACATACTTGTGCCCAGCTGCCTTTTAATTTTCATATCCTAAAACACAGCAATACTCTTGGAGGTCGGGGGTGTCTTGAAGAAGTGAATTACTTGTTAAAGTGCATGGACTTCTGAATCACACCCAAGTTTGGATCCCAGCTCCACCTCTTACTAGCTCTGTGACTTGAGCAAATTACCTTATCTCTCTCTGTGTCTCAGTGCTTTCACCAGTAAAATACGGATATTCCATAAGATTGTTGTGCAGGCTAAAAGAGACAATGCATATAAACCTCTGGACTCATTTAGGGCCTCAGTAGCTGTTTTCCGAACTTGTTCCTCAAATCCTAGATGTTCTTTAGCAAATGCAAAGCTCCCCTTTGAGTATAATTTTGCGGTTACAACAGCACCCCTCAGCTGAGGCTCACTTTCATGTGGAAGCAGGCTCATCTTATATCTGGGTGAGAATACAGGTCACACCAGTGCCTGGAGGGCCAGACTTGGTGGTATTTGATTAAAGAGGAATCCTTGGGCTTTAGACACCACATGTGCTAAAAGTGTAGACTGAATCTGTGAATTGCTTGTGAGCCTGACTGTGAGTTTGCCTAAGTCTAGTTGGAGATACCTGACACTTGAGAGAAGTAGGCAAGTCACACTTTAGGTTATCTAACTTCTAGCTCTGCATATGTTCGGTTATTGGAACTTTGAATAAAAATTCTATGTAATCTATGTTTGTTTGGCTTCTAGACCAAATGAGAATTGAAGATGAATGCCTTTTATGTTTTCTAATAACCTCTATTTAAAGACCTATGGAAGGGTGACTTTCTTGAAATCAGGGCTAAGGACAAAGGTTTGTCTTTTTGGATAAATTTTTATTCCTATTATTATATGACAGTGAAAATGACCCAAGGTATTTGCCCTTTTCTCTCTAAAGGGGAAGGACAAAGACAGATTCAGGGTTCAAACATAGTAATTAACTCATTCCAAGCACCTGGAAATATGGGTGTCTCCATTCTTTTAACTAATTTTATGTTCATTTATAGGCATATTGTTTTAATTTTGCAAGCCCAATTCAAGTTCATTTTGGAAATGAATGGATATACGTCCAAAGCCATATTACTTACAATCACCTAAAAGCATGTGGCAGCTTCTTTCTTTCTGGCTATCAAGCCTCCCTTTTCTCCGCAGCATCTTCTCTGACCAATGCCATCTCTCTCTAAATGCTCACAGCCATACATCCACTTATACCATATTCATGTGCACACATTTGTGTTTCTACCCCATTCGTCGGTAAGCAGCCTGGGAGTAACCAAGGAAATGAGCAAGCTCTTGAAGAGACCAATGCAGGGTCCTCCACCCATGGTGGTTCTACGAATGGTATTCAGCGATGGACATACAGATAGACAAAGTTCAGCTGCTAAACATGGGTATGTTGTGGAGCTTGAATAAGAGGCAGGGATTTGGGAGCTGAAGGGGACATGATTTAGAGTGTATGTATTAGTGTTTCCACATTATAGCCTTAGGGATTCTTCTTGACTTTCAGAAGAAAATGAAGAATAGCAGATGTCTCATGCCTTCACTGCCAAGGCCTTCTAAGGCCTTAGGGCAGAAAGTATAACAGTTCACCTTGAGTGAGAAAGAGTCCGAGACCACACACATCCTTGATAGCTCCAGAGAAAGGCCCAGGTTTACCCTAGGTCCCAGTCCTAAACTTTATATGTACTCCTGGACCCTCTGAGTCAGAAGGGCTGGTTGTTGCTTAACTGTCCGTATTGCTTGGGCAATAACCACAGGGAGAGAAAATGAACTAGAATGTTAAGATGGGGAAAGGGCCTGCAGGGCACCTGTGGAAAATTCTCAATTTGCATTTGACAGAGGGCATAGTGACATTTCCAAGCATATACCCTCAAGTGGCTGACTGGCTGGCTGACCTCCCCCACATACACATGTCCGTACATACACACACAGCACTTACGCCTGCAGTAGGCAGTTCCAGACCAACGGCGGCTCGGCAGGCATTGCACCGACTTTCGTCCGATCAGTCGAAAGCCGCGGTCGCAGGAGAGCTCACAACGAGTTCCCAGGCTGCTGTGATAATTTCCTCCCCTTGGAGAGTAGCATGTGGCTTCTCCATCCTGGATATTCAATGTATAACACCACCGGGGGACTGTAGCAATAGAAGAAAAGTAAGACTGAGGTCCAGTCATCAAGGCAGTATGGTATTGGTGAAAAGATAGACACATCAATCAGTGGAACTGGATAGAGAGCCCGGAAATAGATCCACATAGGTCTGTCTGCCAAAATGATTTTTGACAAAGGCGCAAAAGCAATTCAATGGAGGAAAGCCTTTTGGACAAATGGCGCTGGAGTCATTGAACTTCTATAAGGCAAACAAAATGAAACAAAACTTCGGCCTAAGTCTTATAACTTATACAAAAATTAACTCAAAGTGGATCATGGACCTAATTGTAAAAAATAAAATTATTAAACTTTGAGAAAAAAAAACATAGGAGAAAATGTCTGGAATCTAGAACTAGGCAAAGACATCTTAGACATGACACCAAGAACTTAATTCATAGAAGAAAAATCCACACCATGTAACCTTGTCAAAACTAAAAACTTGTGTTCTGTCAAAAGCACTGTGATAGACAGGAAAAAACACAAACTAGGAGAAAATATTTTCATTATTTGCAAATAACTGACATAGGACTAGTAGCTCGGTTATAAAAAGGACTATCAAAACTTAACAGTAAAAAAGCAAACAATCCAGTTAGAACAAGGGTAGAAAACATGAACAGACATGTCACTGAAGAGGTTATACTGATAAGCAAATAAGTACATGAAAAGATGTACAGCATCATTAGTCCGTAGAGAAATGCAAATTAAAACCACCACAAGACACCATTATACACCCATTAGGATGTCTAAATTAAAAAAAAAATACATCAAGTGTTGGTGAAGATGGAGAGAAACTGGAACTCTCATACGCTGCAAGGGCAAATACAAAACGATACTGCGACTTTGGAAAATATTTTGGTATTTCCTTATGAAGGTGAATACACACTTGCTGTGCACCTCTACAAGTCCACGTTATGTATTTACTCAAGTGAAATGAAAACCTGAGGGGGCGCCTGGGTCGCTCAGTCAGTTACGTGTCTGTCTTTGGCGCAGGTCATGATCCTGGGGTCCTGGAATCAAGCCCCACATCGGGCTCTCTGCTCAGTGGAGAGTCTGCTTCTCCCTCTCCTTCTGGTGCTCCCCCTGCTCATGCTCTCTCTCTCTCACTCTCACTCAAATAAATAAATAAATAAATAAAATCTTTTTTAAAAACCTGTGTTCATACAAAACACTGTATTCAAATATTTAAAATATCTCAATTCATACTTAACAAAATCTGGAAACAACTCAAATGTCTTGTGGCCGAATGGTTAAACTGACTGGTTTATCCATATAAGAAGGAAGGTCTGACGCACAGGACTACAAGGATGACCTGCCAAGGCAGGTTGCGAAGCAAAAGAAGCCGCATACCAAAATAAATAAGTCTGCATACCAAAATAAATAAATAAATAAAAATAAAAAAAAACTCTGCATCCCGTAAGATTCCATTTATATGACTTTCTGGCTTAGGCAAAATACAGGGACAGATCAGTGGTTGCCAGAGATCAGAAGAAAAGGTTGGGGATAACTTCGAAGGGGCAGCCCTGGCAAGTTTTTGAGCTGATGGAACCATGGTGGTTGTTACCTGACTATATGCATTCTTTGAAATTCATAGAACTGTACCCCCAAAAGAATGAATTTTATGGTATGTAAATTTAAAATGACTAAAAAAAAATAACATAAATATATAAACTAGAGAGAGGAAGGGAATGTGATACCAAAGAAGGCTGCTTAGGAATGAAAGTCAGATCCCAGTTTGGTACTGAGCACGAAAGGTAAAAGAGCCCTTAAATTATAAAGACATTAGAAAGATGCCTCATTTGTTACACAAAATAAATGACTCTTCAGTGGGTTCACATTTTTTAAAAGGTTTTATTTATTTATTTTGCCAGAGAGAAAGAGAGAGAGAGTGGAGAGAGAGAGCAAGCCCAAGCAGGGGAAGCAGCAGGCAGAGGGAGAAGCAGGCTCTGTGCTGAGCAGGGATGGAGCCCGATGCAGGACTCCATTCCAACATCCTGAGATCATGACCAGAGCCAAAGGCAGCTGCTTAAGCAACTGAGCCACCCTGGTGTCCCCAGTGGGTTCAGATTTTAAAGGAGCACATCTAAACAGGCAGACGGCCACATGCCTAGGGAGGCATATATTAGGATGACACAGATCTTTTAGCCCAGGGTTGGGAAGGCTAAAGCCCCAGAAAAGCTCATTTGGTTCCTGAATCCTGGGACAAAAAAGGGGGGGGAGGGGCTTTATTTATTTATTTATTTTTATTTATTTTTTTTTTGGGGGGGGAGGGGCTTTAAACAAAAGCACATCAGGAGCTAAAGGAACAGAGAGAGGCCAGGAACATCTGCCTGAGAGCAGCTGGCAAATAAGACAGATGACAGTGTGGAAAAACTGTCCTCTAAACAACAACACACTTGCGGCTTCCAGTACTAGTTTTTTTTTTTTTTTTAATATTTTATTTATTTATTTGACAGAGAGAGAGTAGGCAGATCACAAGTAGGCAGAGAGGCAGGTAGAGAGACAGGAGGAAGTAGGCTCCCCACTGAGCAGACAGCATGTGGGGCTCGATCCCAGGACCCTGAGATCATGACCTGAGCTGAAGGCAGAGGCTTAACCCACTGAGCCACCCAGGTGCCACCCCCCCCCCCCCGTGCTAGTTTTGAACCCAGGCCTGTGATACACGACTGCCATCTGGGGACCCCGTCTCCAAATTACAGCAAGTCTCTTCAGCACTATAGTTCCAGAGCTGTTGATTATGTCACCACACAACTACTCCACATGGGAGGCTGGGACCCAACAACCACTCCCATTCTCTTGCTCGCCTGTATTCTGCCAAGGAAAATACACATCAGATTGCAATGAATGGAACCAGCAAGCTCTGTAAAGGGAACTACGAAGTTCAGGATAAACGCTGAGATGGTAAAAGAGGGCCTCCTTATTGCAAGTTAAGTTCACATTTGCTGGCCCAGAGGAATCTTAGCATAAAGAAAACACATGGGAGGGCTGGAAAAGAGTAAAAACACTATTCCAATTTTGTTTTCACCCCAGCTTTATTAAGGGTGCAATCGACAAATAAAATGATATATATATATATATTAAGGTGTACAACATGCTGTTTTAATATACATATACATTGTGAAATGATCTCTGCAATCAAGTTGATGAACACATCCATAATTTCACAGTTACCATTTTTTTTCGTAGTGACCACCCTGAAGATGCAGTCTCCTAGCAAATTTCAATTACACAACACAGTATTATTATTCACTATGGTCACAGTGTTGTACACTAGATGCCCTGAAGGAGGAAGGCAACCTCTGGGACCATAGCCTGGTGAGGCTGATGGTGCTGACAGCAGTGGGTTCTAGAATATTTAAACATAGGCTTCTGACAGTTAGAAAGAGAAGTGGTTATCTCCAGGTGCCCTGAAGAGCAAGTAATTCCAGACGGACCTCATTTCCTTTTTGGGTAGGGTCACTAGACTGGTAGAGCAAGGTAAATGGGGGGCACATGACATGGAAATAAGGCACGTGACAATGCCTTTCAGGCTGCTGATGTGGATTAGATGTAAGACATATGTACAGGAGATGTGACAGTATGGCCGTGGAAATTTACAATCAGTTCAACAACTGTACCCAAAAAATGCTGATGGGAAACTGAAACTAAGGATGTGGCTAAAAATTGTATGGCAAAAATGTCCGGTAGGAAATGTGTTAGCCGTTACTGAGTAGCTACCATGTGCTGGGCACAATGCTTTACACATATATTTTTTTATTTTCACATCCATCATTTCATACAATTTGCAACAGCCCTGTGAGTTAGATAGGTGTTCGTCCCTGTTTTGCAGATGGGGAAGTAACTTGCCTGGAGTCCCTCGGCAAGTATGGGGCAGAGCTGGGATTCGAACCCAAGCTTTGTCTGGCTCTAAAGCCTATCTTTTTTTTCTAATCACAGTATCTGCCGCTGCAGTGCATTAGGCTGCTATTTGGAAGTATAAATTTACGTTTTTGAATAGGTAACATAGTCACATGATTTGAAACACAAAAAGTATAAAAACTTACACAGTGAAAAGTCTCCCTCCCAGCCCTGCTCCGAAGTCTACCCCCACTTAGTCCCCCCATAAAAAATCACTGTTGTTTCTTTATGCATATAAAGTATGTATTGCTCTAGATTCTTTTTACTGCCCTTAAATTTTTGGGAAAAAAAAGTTTTACTTATTTATTTGAGAGAGAGAGAGAGAGAGAGCAAGGGCATGAGCTGGGTAGGGGCAGAAGGAGAGGGAGAAACAGACTCTCCGCTGAGCAGGGAGCCCAAGGGAGAGCTCAGTCCCAGGACTCTGGGATCATGAACTGAGCTGAAGGCAGACTCTTTATAGACTGAGCCACCCAGGAGTCCCTACCCCCTTCCTTTTAACACATAGGGTAGTGCATTATGCTACTGTTCCCACCAATGCTTTCAAAAACAAACTTAATGTGTTTCAGAGACCTTTCCATATCACTACATAGCATGCATACAATTTATTTAAATGAAATAACATTTATAAAATACACAGCACAACAACTGGAACACAATATGTGTTTGTCCAGGGCGGAAATTGCTGGCAGGTAGAGGGGCTGGGACTTGAAACTCAGACCCATGTCCTCTTCTCTGTGCAGCTGTCCGCCTATCTCTTTTTGGGAATTAGAAGAAAACAAAGTGCTGACAACAGAGGTGAAAGGGCCTCATCTGTGATTTTCTTGAGATTACCCCAGCAGAGTTACCAGTTTTTCTAGGGCTGAAGCAATATACAGGAAAATTGGTGCCCCCGGAGAATGGTCGGTATACTTCAGACAAGGGTTTCTGACTCCATGCCAGGAGGCGGGATAAGGGAATGAAAGAAAGTTCAGGATTAGCCAAAATGGCACCAAACTACATGGTCAGCTGGCTCTAAAATCATGATCTGGTTTTTACTAGTTAACTTTTTCTTTCTTTAATCTTTTTTTTTTTTAAATGATGGGTTATGTTATGATGAAAGAGATGGAATGAGCGCGGTTTTGGAGTCCGACAGACCCACCTGGATCTCGATTCCCGCTCTGCCATCTCTGAGCTCTGCTGCTCTCTAAATTTACCTTCTCTGAGCTAAGTTTCCTGTTCTGTAAAATGGGGATACTAAACCGGTTTCCTAGGGCTTTTCTGAGAACCATATGAAATTGCCTGTGTAAAATATATCTAGCCCTGGGAATAGTTCCTAAATCAGTGTCTGGGTTTGAGCTGCCTGCTCATTTTGCTTCAAGCAACAAGACGTTGCTGCCAGACTTTTTTTTTTTAACAGAAAGTCCCACTCACTACAATTGCAGAGCCAGTGTGAAAATGCAAAGACCTTACAAGGGAGGCTGGGATCTTGGGCTGTATTTTCCCAGCCATCCCCAAGCCACTCAACAGTGATAACCTCACTCAGTTTTATGTCCTGAGATTAAGTTCCCAAAAAAGCCATGAGACACTTGATCCCAAGGCCAAAGGCCACCATGTCACTTACATTTTTCTAAGGAGCTTTATGACATTTAAAAATAACCAATGACGCAGGTTAATATTAATTGTAGGGCTGCCGGACCCCTGTTTGTTGCTTTTCCCCTTCAACTTCTCCCATTTACAGTTTCCTACAATCTGGGTTCTGTTTCCAGGATGGCAACCAACCAGTCAGCAAACATTTCTCAAGTACTACTTTTTAAATAGCTCTGCAGGGGTATCACACATGGCTTCTTCTGTTAACAGGTAATTATTTTGTTGAGGGTAACAAAAAAGTAAACCCAAGGGGCAGCACATAATGAATGCCAAATGAGTGGTCCACACAATAAATATTTATTACAGAGGAATTACATAGTAGGTACTCAGTAGATATTTATTGAATAAATGAGTGGAAGGAAATGAGGGAATGGATGAGGGAAAGCTCAGTGTGGGCTAAAGCCATCAGGGACCAGAGTAGAGTTCTCGTAATCTGGCTGAAGCATAGATTTCATGTGGGGAGAAAGAGTAATGAATTCTCAGCCTGGGCAGCTAGACTGAGGCCAAATTCTGTTAGAAATAGTCCCAGTGGGTACCACAAGCTAAGTGGATTAAGGGAAAAAAAAAAAGAAGTGGTCACAGCAGGCCTCTAGGTTTGGGGAAGGGGAAAACATGAGTCTGAGAAACTAGTTAGGAGGCAATTGTCATTATCCCTGTATGAGGTAATAAGAGTTTTAATCCCATGAGAAGAAATGATAGTTCTTGGTGAATGGTGAGAAGTGATGAGGAAAAGGGACTATTAAAAATGCCATTGATGAGAAAGGGGGAAACCTCTTAGACTGTTGGTGGGAATGCAAACTGGCATAGCCACTCTGGAAAACAGTATGGAGGTTCCTCAAAAACTTAAAAATAGAACTATCCTGTGATCCAGCAGTTGCATACTCGGTATTTGCCCAAAGGATATAAAAATACTAATTTAAAGGGACGCATGTACCTTGATGTTTATAGCTTCATTATCTACAATAGCCAAATTATGGAAAGAGCCCCATCAGCTGACAAATGGATAAAGAAGTTGTGGTGTGTATATACAATGGAATAGTACTCAGCCATCAAAAAAGGATGAAATCTTGCCATTTGCAACAATGTGGGTAGAGCTAGAGTGTATTATGCTAAGGAAATAACTCATTCAAAGAAAGACAAATACCACATGATTGCACTCATATGTGGAATTTAAGAAATGAAACAAACAGAGGCACAACAAAAAAAGACTCTTAACTATAGAGAACAAAATGAGAGTTGCCAGAGAGGAGGTGGGCGAGGGGGGTTCAGTTAAATGGGTGATGGGTGGTATGAGGGGCACTTGCTGTGGGACACCTGGATGGAATAGTCAGTTAAGTGTCCAGCTCTTGGTTTCAGCTCAGGTCATCATCTCAGGGTTGAGGGATCTAGCCCCTCGTCCGGTCCTGTGCTCACTATGGAGTCTGCTTGAGATTCTCTGTCCCTCTCCCTCTGTCCCTTCCACTTGCGTGTGTGCTCTCTCTCTCTTTAAAATAATAAATAAATCTTTAAAAAGAAAAAAAAAGAAGGGTACTTGTGATGAGCACCGAGTGTTGTATATTAGTGATGAGTCACTGAGTCCTACTGCTGGATCTGATATTACAATATATGTTAAATAACTGGAATTTATTTTATTTTATTTTTTGAGAGAGAGAGAGAAAGAGCATGGGTGGGGGGGTAGGAGCAGAGTGAGAGGGAGAGAGAGAATCTTACGCAGGCTTCATGCCCAGTGTGGAGCCCAATGTGGGGCTTAAACTCATGACCCTGAGATCATGACCTGAGCTGAAATCAAGAGTTGGATGCTTAGAGGTGCCTGGATGGCTCAGTCAGTTAAACGTCTGCCTTTGGCTCAGGTTATGATCCCAGAGTCCTGGGATTGAGTTCTGCATTGGGATTCCTGCTCATTGGAGAGGCTGCTTCTCCCTCTTCCTCTGCCTGCGGTTCTGCCTACTTGTGCTCTCTATCTCTCCATCAATTAAATAAATAAATCTTTAAAGAAAATAAAAAATAAAAAGAGAGGCTTAACTGACTGAGCTACCCAGGCACCCTAACTAACTACTGGAATTTAAATAAAAACTTGAAACAAAAATGCCATTGAGTCTTTTTTTTTTTTAGAACAATGGCATTATTATCAAAAGCCAGAAGGTCAGTGGTTGAGCTTTTTTCAGGGAAGATGAAAGAATTTAGTTTTAGATAACTTTAGATGGAAGTTTCCAGTAGCAGTTGGAGATCTTATCTGGGAACTCAGGAGACATGTCAGGGTTGTATAAAGTTCAGATCCATGCCTCATTGTCTCTTGTCACCTCTAGAGAGCCTATCTCCTTTCTTAGCTTGAGCTATGACCAGAAGAGTGAAATGGCATGGAGCCCAAGTATGTGGGGTGGGGGATGGTAAGAAGAGAGGGTTTTGCTCATTGCTGCCAAGATACTAGAGAGATTGAAGTTTCAGAAAGGGCCATATGATCTAGGCATTGGAGAGAATTGTGATCTTCAAGGAATGTTGTTTCTGCATGGTATTTGTGGGTGAGTGGGAAACAGACCTCACAGAGTTTAGGAGTTAGTGGAAGCAAAGGCAACAAAGCAGTGGGTGTGGACAATTTGGCAGCAAGAAGATAGGTAGAAGGTAGCTAGAAGAAGCATAGAGAAACCCAAAGCTCTGATCATTTCTTGAGAAACTATTTTCTCAAGTAGCTTTCCTACCATTTACCTTCTTCTTGCCAAGTATAATGTTTGAAATACACTCACTTTTTCTCTGCAATATTTGACAAGTAGATAGCTCATTCTTTTCCCTTTCCTTAAAACTCTCTTCTCATGTGGCTTCTGTAATATGATAACTACTACCTGGATCTCCTTCTACAGGGCTGACTTCTAACTATCTTTTTCCCTTGTTGGCTTCTCTTCTCCTACTCACATCTGTAAATGTCCTCCTAGGCTCTGATTTTTGGCCCTCTGGTCTCGCAGACAGTTTATCCGTCTAAGCTCCATCTTCCTACTTCCCACTGCCTATAGGGTACCTTCCTCAAACTAATTTTCCTTTCTAACTTTGTCTTTCTGAGAGGGGTCTTACAGGTTTCCCAGGTATTCAGAATAGATGCTTTCAGGTATCTGTTTGTTTCTTAGCCTCTTGGTACATCACATCTGAATCAAACCTTGTCATCTCTTTCCTTGAAACATCTCTGGGGTTCATCCTTACTCTCCATTTCTTAGCCACTACCCTCAATCATCTCTGACCACTGTTATGATTACTGATTAAGGTAATGAAGAGTCTCCCTGACCCAGGATCTCCCCTTCCTGAACCCTTACTTCTGTACACAATAACAAGGTCGATATTCTGAAATTATCATTACCACGCCCCCGTGCAAAGACATATGACAGCTCTTTATAACTCCAAGTACAACAGCTAAACTCTTCTGCCTGGCTTGCAAAGCATAGAAACAAAGAATCTTAGAAATGGAAGAGATACTAGATATCACCTGGTCTAACTTGCTTTCTCATGTAGGAGTCCCTCCCTATTCAGCATTCTTCACAGATAGTTCTCTGCCTGACCTAAGAGAGGTCCTTAGATCATGGAGCCTTTCCTAATTTTTGTCTTACTCTTTATACTCAATTTTATTTTTTCCTACTTCCTCCACATCCCACCTCCTCCATTTAGGCTGGTTTCTTCTTAGCTCCTTCCCCCGTTTTGTTCTTACCTCTCTATCTGTGGCCAACTGTTTCACCAAATGCCCTCCCCTCCTTTCTCCAATTCTCAAAATTCACACACCATTCAAGGCCTAATCTAAACATCATCTTTCATGATTCTCCCCCTGACTTCTTTTTCTTACCTCTTATTGCATTTACTGCTGCCACATAGTTTCACACTTACTTGCCCTACATGTGCTAATTTTATTGCTCTCTCACCCATCCCCCACTCCCACCCTGCCCCCGGCAAAACGTAAGCTCCTTGAGGAGGACAAAACCTTACCTTAGATTTTGTATCATCCACAAGCTTACCCTGCACAGGACTAGGCATACAGTAGGTATTCAGTCAATACTTAATAATATATGGGTAACCTTAGTGCTAAAGAGTTAAGGTTATACAGCAAATCAGTAATCAAGTTCATGATTGGAAATCATGGCCCCTGATTCCCTGAGCAGCAGTTTTGGTACATGTGAGCAAAGCTGGGTGAGGATGCTTCAGGGAGGGTCCAGGCCTGAGAAGCAGGGAGGTTTTACCTCGGTAGTCTAGGGCAGGGGCCCGTGGGACCTCTTCAGCATATACTTCATTGTAGCTTTCATCTGGGTAGTAGCCTGAACCTATAATGAAGAAGAAAATACCAAGATGACACACTAAAATCTAGCTCAAGTCCTTCCCAACCTTTCCCCCTATCCAACGTGGTCCCTTCCTGAGGACATGGCACTCCATGGGGGAGTCATCCAGGTGGATATTTAGTGGGGAAAATTTTGCCTTGTAAGGCTGCAGAACTATTGTACATAAATCTCAACATCCCAGGTGCATAGAAGGAGAACTCATGTTCGGGGGTTAGGGAGTGACTTACTGGTAGCACAAGAAGCTTCCATTCAAAAGAAAAAAAAAATGAACTTCTTGACTATCCATCAGTCCCACCAGTGGAGACTATAACAGACCCATTTACTTGATGCAGCATACATGGTCTTGGTGAGCTACTGATGACCAAGCTCTGAAGATGGCCTGTTATTCCAGGTAGGAGGAGAAAAATAATCTGAGTAAGAGTCTTCCACTAGTGACAGGCCTGCTCATATTCCTCAGAGAGAAACAATTCCTCAATCTCCCACTAGCCCATAGGGCACCACCTTTTTGCCATTTGGTTGTCATTGCCAGGGGTAGCATGACAAACAGAAAGAGGGTTCAAAAGGCAAGAGGGAATGAGTGTAGTTTCATGTCTCCAGCAGTTTGTCCTGGTTTGGAGCAAAAGGAAGGCAGAGTCCTTTGGAGAAATGTCCTGTTCCTCTAATCAGCAGAAGCTTTAGCAGGGAGCTGCTGAGCTAGGAGATCATTCCCAATCCAGCCCCATTCTGTTAAGTGGCCCAGTCCCTGGTGGAGGCAGGTCTGCAGCTGTCTGGAAGACTAAACAGTGTGTTCCACCAGACGACAGGAAATCATTCATGAATACAAACTGATTGGAATACAACTTAGTCCTTTCCGGAGTGAAGTTTCCGGAAGTTTTCTTTCCACCCTCTCTGAGCCCTTATGCATGCCTAGGAGTACAGCAGCCGGCCATGCCAGAGTCAGAAAGCAATTCCTCATTTCCAGGAGAGGTATGCTTTCAGGACAGGGTTGGGTTTTAGTGCTGGAGCTCTTTGGCCCGTGTAAACACTCAGACCACAAGCTGGTCTGCCTCTGGAGGAGGAGGCACGCCCACCCATGCCCCCCACACGAAAGGGTGGAGCAGAGCGCTATATGATGACGCTCCTCCATTCCCCACAAGCCCGGACTGGGGGGTAGAGGGTGTTGGGAAACCATTCCAACCTGACGAACAAGGGAATAAATCAAACTGAATGTTTGCCTTATGAAATCATGTCTTCATTGGTTTGCCCTCATTCCAGAGGAAAGAGTTCATTTTTTTCCTTTCCCTTTATTATTATTATTTTTTTCTGTTTTCCCAGTTAGGTTCCTTTCTTGGCTTTCCTTTGTTTCTCCTTAGGCCTCCTCTCCCTTTTCTCTCTCTTCCCACATGGGAGGGTTCTTTGTGGGGCAATGAATTCTTGTCAGCTGTTTCAGTTTAGTATAGCCTCAGAGCCTTACAGCTTCTGTAAACAGGAGACCAGATGTGTGGGATTCCATAAAGCATTAGCCCCAGCACTCTGGTTCCGAGTTTGCTTGTGAAGGAATGCCCAGCAGAGAGGAAGCCTCTCTCCTGCAGCAACAACAGCAGGAGCAACACTACTGCTCACATCACTTGGCACTTCCTTAAAGCTCAGCACATCCTTGTACTCTGTGTTCAGTCCATTACATATGTTATCATATTATGTCACCCTAACATTTCAGTTATGTAGACACTGCTATTGTTCTCTGATATACAGATGAAGACACAGGCTCAGAGAAGTTAAGGGAGCAGCCCAATTTCTCCAAGCTAGGAAGCAGCAGAGTGGGCTTTCCGGCTCAGGCCAGGGTGGTTTGATCCCCTGATACCAAACTCAGATACTCCACTAAAGATGGCAGTAAGAGAACGCTTTGGACGATATCCAGCAGAGGAAAAAAAAAAAAACAACCCAAAAATCTTTCTTGCAATCCAAGCTTTTTGTTCTGTGTATGGGATCAAAGGCCACAAAGCAATTTGGATCATTCCAGAATTACAGGGGCTGTGGGCAAGCTGAGGGGAAGATTCAGTCAGATAATTACAGTCTCCAGCAGGGTGCAGAGGTAGCTAGACCAGGGCCAACTTTGCATCGCGATGGGAATGGGCTTAGGCCCCCTTACCACTTGAAGCCTTTCCATTTACCTCTCTTTGCCTGTCTTGGGGTATTTTATTTTGCCAGTTAAGATACTGAGATGAGAGATAAGAAAATAGAGGGGCACACTCCCGACATTGTTCCATCTGCTTAACCCTTTTCAGCACTGGGGAAGAGTTCAGGCAGCATTCCTCAGTTCCTTTCCATCAATCAGAGATTACTGTGTGGTCTTTTACTGGGTCCTTTCAAATTTCATAGTACTGTCAGACCCTCTAAGTACTGCCCTTCAAAAAGGTATGGTGGGGGGCGCCTGGGTGGCTCAGTGGGTTAAAGCCTCTGCCTTCGGCTCAGGTCATGATCTCAGGGTCCTGGGATCGAGCCCCGCATCGGGCTCTCTGCTCCGCAGGGAGCCTGCTTCCTCCTCTCTCTCTGCCTGCCTCTCTGCCTAGTTGTGATTTCTCTATGTCAAATAAATAAAATATTAAAAAAAAACCCAAAAAGGTATGGTGGGAAACATAACTAATAGTTGGAAACTATTTTAAGATCCACACTGATGCTTGGGTTATAGCCACAAATATAGTCTTACTTCCTGAACTGCACAGATATGCCAATCCACACTTTATAACTCACTGCTCACTTCATTAATATTCTTAACCTTTCCCAACACCTGCTGATTATTCCTGGATCCTTTTTCTAATTATCCCTGAATCCATACTTGGCTGCTTTCTTTGTGTCATTCCTGCCGAATCAACCCTGGCGATCAATGGGGTGACAGATGTCGCAGCCAGATCGCCCTCACATCCTCCTTGTGTCATTCCTATTGGAGGACAAAACTCTAGCTTTTCAATAAACAACGTTGAATGAAGAGAGAATGGTCAATAGATAGCTGTTGAATGAATGAATGAACAAATGAGTTTAGACAGCTAAGTTTAGCAAGTTTACACAACTTTACAGCAAGTTTAGACAGCTGAGCTAGCGATGTAGGGGAGGATTATCAAAAAATTTCTGAATTTCTCTCATCATGAAGCCTCCTAAGAACAGAAGAAGGCCGAGTAAGTAGGTTTGTAGGGCTCTCAGAGACCTCACCAACCTGGGCTCATCAGAAGGAGCCTCATGATTGTTGTGGAAGTGGAGAGTGCCCGCTTTGCAAACAGCCCTTTGAAAGTCTCACATAAGTCTAAATTTTTTGTTTGTTTGTTTGTTTTAAACTTCTCTGTCCTCAAGACTCCAGTAGCTCAGGCTTCCACTCTGGAAAATGTAAAGGCCTTTGTACTCCATGAGTTTTCTTACAGGTGTCCCAAATTGGGCTTCAAGCCATCTAATCTCCACTCCCTAGTCCTATGGTCTTTGGCTGGATTTCCGTCTTACATACTTGAACTGAAGCTAGGGGGAGATTGGCGAGGACAGCTGCACATATTATCTCCTGGAGACTTAGGGGGTCCTTTCACCCCAAACGGTGTGTACTCTGCCAAGGGCTTGACTTGAATTTCTTCATCTCAATGTCAGCCCTTGTGCTTCACCCCCTACAAAGCCCAGTTAAGCCAAAGAGGAGAAGAAGTTTGCATATTTGTTTGAAAGCTTGATGCAGCTGCTCCAGACAAACAGAGCTACTGCCAAAAGCCTCCACCAGGAGCTAAGGGCATGTGGAAAATTTCAGCTGCAGGGACTGTGGCTGTGATTGAAGCAGTTTGTTATTTACTCATCTCTGGATATTTTCCTAACTCTATTGGTTGGGTCTGACTCCTTCCCCTACTCCTCCCAGCCCCCATGAGGGCAGACACTGTAGGCCACAGAATATTCTTAGCACTTGGAATGCCAGTTGGGCCCCAACAAAAACCTCTGTCTGCCACCTCATTATCCTTCCTTCACTTCTCCCCCTCCCCCTTTCCCTCTCCTCACTGAGTCTGTTCTCTTCAGCTCCCTATGTTTTTAGGGCAAAAGGATGACACATTCAGGAATCCAGAAAACTCTATACCTTCTGAAGTAAGGAATAAGCCAGTAGGGACCGGAGAATTACTGTTTAAGAGACTGTGATCTGTATTGTCACTAACACCTTTGACAGAAAGGGACTATAAAAATCTTGTCCTATAAGTGAGGTCTGGGGGAGAGAGAGGGAGGGAGAGACTGAGGTGGGGGGGGTGGGGAAGGAGAGAGAGAGAAAGGAAGCTGAGTGCAGAAGCAGGTGAGATAATGGCCTCAAAGGCCATGTTGTCCAACCCTCTCATGTTTGTGTCAATGCAGCCTGTTTTTAAATATCTCTTGTTTGCCTCAAAAGGCTCCCTTGGTAGCCAGTTGCAATGATTAACTTTCTTTGTTGTTGCAAACAATAATTCTTCATTTAATTTAAGTGTCTCTTATTGCAGTCTAACTCTCCCTTTTCCAAGACTTAGTCTAGGTCCTGCCTTCCTTCGAAGTAATGGGCAACAGGTCCTAAAACTTACCTGCATACCATGTTGGTGTCACTGCTGGAGTGAGGAAGAGCAGGAGAGATAGAGCTCCACTTTGGGTTAGTTGACCAGCCATCTTTGAAAGGAGTTGGGATGAGGGGAGGTTAGGGAGGTAAGAAATATAGATATGTGTCCAGAAGTACCAAGGAAAAGGAAAATATCTTTCAGAAATCAGCCATCAGTGAACTTCCAAAAGTGAGAAGTAGCAGAAATGCAGGATCTGTGAGGAAGAAGAGAAAATGTTGAATTATTCAATGCTTGTTTTATTGTCCCCCTTGTAAGGATCTTCCATCTTGCACAATAACAAAACTCTATTTGTCATTTCTGACCTCTTTTCCTCCCAAGAGGGGGATGACATAAAACAATCAATTCTCAATTAATCCTAGTGAGATCAGATGCAAATGTTCCATTGTCCAAGTTATAAAGAGGGACATGGAGGAATCAAGATCGGGAAAGGGCCAACATAAAGTCATATAGAACCTAGAGGGAATCCTGTGATCGAAAAGCTACCAGCTGATGGTTTCATCCATTTAACTAGTATTTCCTAACCACTAATCTGGGAAAGCATTAGTTTGTATGGACTAAGAGCTTGAAATCTGGAGTTACATAGATCTGTGTATGTATCCAATTCTGACCATATTAGCTGTGGGGTCTTGAAATCTTCCTTAACTTCTCTGAGCCTCAATTTCCTCATCTATAAAATGGGAATAATAATAGTATCTATCTTACAGAAGAGATTATTGCCTGGTATATAGGGAAGCAATAAATATATATTAGATATTATTATACCCAATTTTGTATTAGGACTAGATATTTCCTTTCTCTAGTCTCTCAAGTATGAACCATGGCCTGGCTCTTTTTTTGGCTTTGGGTTTTGAGACTTAGTGGCTTATGGCTTTCCAGTCTAGCCTAACCTTCTAGTTTTACTCTGCCGAGCCAGCAGGAAGTCAGTGAGGTTGGAAAGAACCTACTGAGGTACGTGAGGAGAGGGTGAGTAAGCTCCAGTTGCCCTCTCACTTCCTGTCCTGTCCTCACTCTAATGGGATGAATTTTGTGGTTCCCAGTAAACAAATACTTCATATAAGACAGTATTAAACTTGCTGCCCATTAGTATAAACTGGCCACTGAACTTTTCAGCAAGCACTGATTCACCCACACGCTCTCAATGAAATGCCATGCTCAGGGGAGGAGTCAGTCCCAGAAAAGGAGATACAAAAAGATGGCAGATTCTGGCCAGAGTCCTTAAGGGACAAGAGAAGTCCAAGAAAGGCAAAAATTCATTTTCCAATTCATTGCTACTTGGCTTCAGATTTTGTCCAGAGACTGGCAAGGAAGCAAAAAAAAAAAAAAAAAAAAAATTGAGAACAAGCGAGGGAGGCAAGGAAAGTGGAAAGGTGTGGGAAGGAAGCTAGAAAGAAAAGAAAATTTGCCAGGGTTGAAGGCAAGAGATAAACGCAGAGTGAGGGAACAAAAGGACAAGAAAAGTGAGATGAAGGAGAGATTCAGGAAAATGAACAACTAGGTAAACTAATCACTAGCCCCTCTCACAGATGCATCCTCAATCCAATTCCTTGGTTCTGGAGCAGGGGCTGTCCTTTTCAGACCCACTGCTCTGCATCTGTGAAGGTTTCCTTGCCTTCCTCCTCCCTGGATCTGAGACTGATACTGAAAACCTGACTCAAGGAGTCAGCCACCCCTGCTGCGGGCCGGGAAGGTAGTGGGGACCTGTATCTGCAGCCAGGTCATAGCTCAAATGGCAAGCAGCATATGATCCAGTTTCATAAAAGAACCCTCCCCCCACCAGCCATGTTGCTCATGTCCTGGGTCTCATTACTCCCCATAGTTGTGAAATGAGGTAGTATATAGCATGAAGGGTTAAGCAGCAGATCTTACCTGTTTTATATGTTTTGGTGCTCTCTTTCTTTCCCCTTCTTTTTCTCCTTCCTCTCTGCTCCTCACATCAGTCGGAAAAACTTCTATTTTAACATTCCTAGAATGAGTGGCTCTTGGTCTGTCCGGGCCTCCAGGATTCTGTTAACACTGCCCAGATGTGAGGACATCCGCATCTGCCAAAAGTTTCCTTAAAGCTATATTATCCCCAAAGCTATAAGCTATTCCTCCCTCGGAGAAGGGTTTTAGAGAGGTAAGGGAGAAAGAACACAAAGATTAGAGGCACACAGTCCGTCTGCCACAAAACAGGGGGAAAGTGTGAATGGTGCTGGCCCAGCGCCCGTGAGTATAGTGATGACTAACAGAGGCTGGCTGAAGGGCCTCCAGAGATGGGGTGGTACTGAAGAAACCTTCTTCTTATGACTCAGCATGACATCAGGATTGAATGAAAAGGAATTTCGAAAAATCCAAGGAGAGGGGCAGATTGTAGCTGACTTTGACATTCCCCAGAGATTTCCCCAGTAACTCCTCAGCACTTCCCAACGCGGAGTTGCCTTGCCATCCATATATACAGGGTCAAACACACTTGGAGACCCTCTCACGGATAATATAACGTCTATGGACTTCAGTTTTTGATAAGATTATGTTGTTTACCAAAATACTACGCACTTTTTGCCTGAAGGCTCAAGGCTGATTTCCTGTAATAAGAGCGGAGGGAAAGCTTGCTAAGAAAGGCCTTAGTGGGAGGCTGTTTAAGCAAACCTCGATGATCTGTGCATGTCAAGGTTATAGCTGTTGCTGAGCTGTTTACCAGGGACCTTTGATTGAGAGATATGCTTCACTAAGCAAGCTTTCTTTTCAGTATCTGATAATGAGAGTACTCTAATGTAGTGCAGACCAGCTTTCTACATTCTTCCTCCTCTCAGAGTGGACATTTTTGTCTTTGAAAAATCAGTGATCATGGAAGAATTTTGTTTAGCTGTTGTAGAAAGGGTTTCTTCCCTGTGTGTGCAAGCAAACTGGTAACACCTTCTCAGTTGTAAAGGGAAGACCCGTGCTTCTGATAATATAAAGTTCAGGACCAAGCCCATTTCATGTCCAGTCCACCAATCAGAAATATGTATTGAGTGTCTAACAGTGTGATAGCGGTAAAAAACAAAAACAAAAAAAAAAAAAACAAAAAACAAAAACTGAAGACATGATCTTGGCCTCACTTACTCAATAAATTTATCATGCTTCTACTGTGTTAAGGAGGGTGGACAAAGACAAAATCCCTCATAACACATAATTAATTCGACAATATTTACTGAACATCTGTTATGTGCTACACACTGTTCTAGGTACTTGAGAAACATCAGTGAGCAAAAGAGACAAAGATTCTTGCCCCCATGGAATGGAGAAGGCAGACATTTACTAAAAATGTTCTTTTAAAAAAGATTTTATTTATTTATTTGACAGAAAGAAAGGGAGAGAGAGCACACAAGCAGGGAGAGCAGCAGAGGGAGAGAGAGAAGCAGGCTCTCTCCTGAGCAGGGAGCCCAGTGCAGGGCTCGATCCCAGCATTCTGGGATCATGACCTGAGCCGAAGGCAGACACTGAACCAACCGAACCACCCAGGTGTCCCTCAACAAAAATGTTCTTGATTACAGCTATGTGTGTTTAGGGAATTAGCCTTCACTGGGCATCTACGATAAGCTAAGAAGGGGGAACAGAGGTGAATATGAACTGTGTGATCCTTCATCTAATGAAGCTTACCCTCCAGCTCCCAGAGGATTTATATTTAGGAGGGGAAATAAGAGGGACTCAAACAATTAGAAAACAATACAAGACCATGTAAAATTCTAAAAGCTATGGTATAAACTGTGAGGACCCTGTGAATACTCTGTGGGAAGAGGTAGACCATGGTCTGTTCTCAGGCAAGGCAAATGACATAAACAAGAGCTCAATGTTAGGTCAGAAGGGGATGGGTAACTGGTTAGAGGGATCGAGAGAGTGATAGGGAACAAAATTGAATAAATCAACTAAGGTCAGATTGTGAGGCCTTTGAAATCAGGTAGAGTTCACTCTAAACTCATGCATATCTGTTCAGTGTGTGTGAGAGAGAGAGGGAGAGAAAGAAAGAGATGGAGAGAGAATTAGAGAGCACAGAGGAACATATTCTACTAGGGTTGTTTTCTTAAAAAAAAAAAAAAAAAACAAACCTATACTGGCCCCCCGCTTGGCAAAGAGTACAGTCCGAGCTCTCAGCAGGTCATACTATACCCTTCACAAGCAAGCCCCATCTATGTCCTCAGCCTAGTTTTAAACATTCACCTCATGACTCGTTCTGGACATACTGAACTTCTTGCTCTTCCTTTCATACTTTGGTGGCTTTGCACAGATATATTTACTCTACCCTATTCCTTTCCGTCCTTTCCTGAACTGTTGAGACTGTATCCATCTTTGCTGCTGAGAAATTCCCCTCAGCCCACTCCAGGCAGATCTGCTTTGCCTGCCTTTGCTATCATACCACTTTGTACGTGTCTCAATTATAGTTTTATCGCACTTAGTGTCATTGTACACCCATGACGATCTCTGTCCCCTACTTTACTAGTTTGTTCATCTCACACTCATCTCTGTCCTGTCTCCTCCTCGACTATGAAAGGCTGGGGGCAACAACCCTGCCTTAGTCTTCTTCATTTCCCCAGCACCAACACAGGGCGCAGCACACGCTAGGTCAGAGATGCAGCATAAGGCCTCGTGTCCCACTCAGAGCTGGAAGGAGCAGGACAGAGGGGTGGCAGAGAGAAATTAAAGAAGAAAGGGAAGGGGGAGAATATGGAAATCATAGGGAGATCAAAGTAAGGGGATAAATAGGAGGGACAACGTCACTGTGAAGCACTGAGATGGGCAATAGGAAGAGCTTATGCAAAACAAGGGGGACTAATTTAAAAAAAAAAACAGCATTTCTTCAGCCCCTACTATCTGTGGATAACACTCTATCAGACACTGTGGGGGCATAAAGTGCAATAAACCACCTCTCTGTATGATTTAGTTGGGAAGTTAAAACAAAGACACACAAAGAGACCAACAACAGCTATACATACAAATGTAAAGTTCTTAAAGTTCAGTACCATTTTCAATGTGAAGACATTTAGTATGAAGTTCCTTAGCAGTCAATAAGGTACTGTTTTAAGAAATATTAGATATGGAAACTGACTTGTCCAGATAAGATCTCAGCAAATCTTAACAAAACTAAATGAGAAACAACTTTTTAGAATACCAACTAAGGCAAATTGATATGAAATTGTGAATTTTAATATCATTTAAGAGTTCCTCATTAAGAGTTTCTCATTTCTATGGGTTCCAAATTGTGTATTATGAACTTTTTTGAAGAAGGAAAGATCAGGACTGGAAAGAGAGGAGAGGATTCATGGAGAATCTGAAAGGAGTAGATGGGAAAAAAGTGAATGAGAACTAGACACAGAAGAGAATTTCAGAAAAGGAACAATGAGAATACACAAGAGGCAACAAGAATAAAGATATTCCTATTCAGGAAACTAATTTTTAAAATTGTACATATGAATTATCTATTTAAATGGTGATGTTCAAATTATCTGCTTAAATGATATTTATCTGACAGCTATAATGTGAAAATATGAGATTTTAAGAAAGTAAGCAGGACATGCTTTTAAATTTTATGATGGGCACTTAGCCAAAGGTAATTGAAGGGATTCTAGAAAAGGTACTAGAAAACGAAAATGGGAAGGACATTATGTGAATAAGGGGTAAGATGTATTCTGAGTGAAACAGTTGATGTTGATGTTTTTTTCACTGGTTCCTAAGACTGGGAACAGTAATGTTCCAAGACATTACCAAGCAGCTCAACTTAATTATTTTGTTTATGACAGTGTGATCCTGGGGTGGCTTAGACATTCAGTTTAATTAATTTAATTAATCAAACCTTAAGTCACTACTAAATGGGTAGTCTCACAGACCAGCTCTGACCAAGGAGCTCAACAGGGATTGGCTGAGCACCAAATGAGCTCATCAATTGAGCATTGTGTCCTAGGGCATTGGGGAGAGTATAAAAGGGGGCGCAGGAGCCTGCCACACTGGCTCTTCAGTAGTTTCTGAACATGTAGATAGCAGGAGTAAGACAGGTAAGTGGAGAAGAAAACAGGTACTCTTGTAATTAACTAAGGGTCTGAGTTAGTGTGAGTGGTCAGACTATGAGGTTTGATACTAGAACTAGAAGTGTGTGGGGGCGGGGGTCAGGGGTACGGATAAAGGGGGCAGAGGAACGCTCTCATTGAGTTGGGGTTGGGATGCGCCTTAAGTAGGGAGTAGGAATTCAGAGTGGGGTTGAAGACAGGGAAGGGAGCAGGGAACAGATTTGCTTATTGGGAGATAATCATACTGGTCGATTGCAGAACAGAAAAGTCACATTGGGAAAGCAGTAGGAAATAAGCTGATATCATATTTGCTGGAGGAAGCATAGTTTAAATGCCAAGGAACAACATTAAAACTTAATCTTGAAGGTCACAGGAAATTTATAAGGGACACAAATCCCTACTAAATATTGAATGTAAAACAAAAAGCAACAATACTTAAGGAAACTATATTCCTTTTTCCTCTCTTTTCAGCATCAAACATGTGTTTTTGTGGTCAGAAAGAGGGAGGAAAATAGAGTGAACCAGAAAAAGTATTGACTTCTCTGCCTTGCCACTCTGGGACGGGCAGGGTTACTTCTTAGGTGATTGGGCTACTGGAATGAAGGCAAAAGTAAAACTCAACAAAAACCCCAAGTACAAGGCCGAATTGGGGAGATCATCAAGGCTCTTGTGCTTCAGGGGCTTTTAAAAGCCGTTGTTAGTGGCTAAATGAACACAGCAGTCTTTGCTTGTGTTATTCCCAGTCAAGACAGCTGTTTATACAACAGCAGCCATGTCTCATCACAGAGTGGGCCCTGTTTCTGGTGAGAGAAACAGAAGTTGGCAAAGCTTCATCCTCGGCGCATCAGCCTCTGAACCTGTTTCCTCATCTGTAACATAAGGGCAGTGGCAGTTTTGACCTCACAATAGGGGCTTTTGTGATGTAGACATGAGTTACCACCTGTCAAGCGCTTAGCAACCATGGTTGCTACATAGTCAATGGTCAGTATTCCAGTTACTATATAATATATAATACAATGTAATATCAATAACACAATTACATATTACAGTATTAATACTTTAAAGAATAAATGCATCTTATGATTTATTACTTATGAATTACTATTTACATTGCCTTAGATGGGATTAGATGCCCCTTTGTTCTGGGTTTGGGCCCAGACCCAGGCCTAAATTTGAAGTAAACTGAACTTCTGGGTCTAGTACAAGGTACTGTGGCCCTAGGAATATTTAATTCCATGTCAGCCCTTGGTTTAATTTGGCACTGAGTGTTACTCAAACAAAGCAGGGTTGTAGTGACAGAGGAAGGGAGAGGCGGAAAATCAACACATTCTTGGAAGTAAAATGTGGCTTTTGCTTTGACTATTTTGTTTTCTCTTCAGCTACAAAAATAATTCTTCACTCTTCTGGCTCACAACAAAAATCCCTTCCAGAACATGGTACAATTCCATTTACGATGACAAAGAGTTAGCAAGACTTCCCTTGATACTTATTTTAATATAAGAACCCCTCAAATAGTGTTATTTAGCCTAAGAAGAAAGCTTTGCATTTACTTGGAGCCTCCCTCAACCTCATTTCCTATAGTGACAGCATGTTTGTTACTTTCAAAATTGACATCTGCTATATTCCCTGATAACCTTCCTTCGGTGTTTATAGGTGTATAGTTGTATCATTTACTCATTCTCTCCATGTGTTTATATGTTAGGCTTTTAAAGTTTCGGGATAAAATTTTAGTGTAAAGGCTGTTGGTGAAATATTCACTCTCCAGTAGTTGCTCTCTTGGACCTCAGACATCTGGCATGATGCTAGAGGAGCTGGTCCCAGGTCAATATTTGAGGTACAGGGAAGCTGTGTGTAACCAAGTTAATGGAACTTTCTTGTCTGGTACTGTGGTCTATGCTTAAAGCAAGGTTTCAAGCAAAAACAGTTTGGGTATCAATCTCTCCTAGACAGTACAATAGCAATACAGGAAACACTGCTGTGAAGTTAGGCTTGTGTCCATTATGATGCGACGGGTTACCTAGGTAACTGATACTATCTTCTACTCCCATTCTTCCAAGAAACAGCCACACTCAGTGGACACACAGTCTCTGCCCTCAAAGAGCTTACACTTTAGTTGAGAAACCAGACCTTAAAACATACTCTGTGTTGTCATATTGACCAACCGGTTCATGATACATAATACGGAAACGTGGAGCTACCTACATATATGAGTTAATAGGAAAAAAAAAAACACGCTTCCATGCTTCAGATGCCACCCATAATTCACTAGGACTGTCCAATGATAAACTTTTCTTGAGTTGACTTGTTTTTGGTTGACATTACAATGCTCTGTCTCACCACGTGGGTAAAAGAACATACAGATCTATAGTATTGTTGGTGTTAGGTATCAGTTCAGATTTCCTAGAAGTAACTACTTTTTCTCATAAGGATATATTTTTATGGAGGAAGCAAGAAGGTCCAGAGAAAGTTTCACAAAGTGCATATTTTCCACTAAACAGAAAATTAAGTCTTGACACCCAGTGGTGATCTTTTCTTCTTGATTACACCTGTCCTGAATTTCTAGAAAGATGAATGCTAGAGATCAAACTAATGTCCTTGAGTAAAATGGTAGACCAGGATGCCTATAGCACTTCATTAATTCATTTGTATTTAATTCATTTTGTAAATGTGTTTTGAACCTGACTAGATAAAAAAGACCTCCCTATTCTGAGGTTCCCATGAAAAGTAAATGACCTATTTAAATTGAGGGCAATTTGAATGGTTCATTTGGTCACTCTTGAAGCCTAAAAGGTGCCAGACAGCAGGAAACAGAATCTATAGTGTCTAGGCTCATTTCTTCCCTGTAACAATAGGCATAGAATTAACCCGTTTTTGTAACTACTAGCTCAAATATCTGCACTTATTCTTGTGGGCTGAGCAAAGCACATGCAGATGCATCCTTTATGAAATAGAGACATCCCATTTCACAGATGTATGGAACTTCAAATGCCTTTTAAGGCTAGAAAGATCTAAGCAATTGGGAGAATTTTAGGGGAATGGACAGACACTCCACAACCCAATACCATATGTAGCTTGTGTTCAACAGGGGAGGGGATTGAAAAGCACAGTGATTTCTAGTTTTGGCTTTGCTCTTAGATGTGTGACTTTAGGTTTCAGCCTCCTGGAAAAAGAAATCGCCCAATTCCCCCACTCAGGTAGATTTCACTTTTGCTCAGTTTGTGTCTAAAAACCTATGACTAGGTTTTTGCTTTGCAATCTGTTTCTCTTTGAAATAGGCTTCTTGGTATTTGGCCATGTAATAAAATACTCCTGGGTCACTTTTAACCTCTTTTCATTTCCTTTCTTTCCCTCTAGGGCACCAGGGGCCGGCGAGGCCGAATCTCAAAGCGCTGCTGGCGCTGCTGGTGATAGAACAATATGATCAAGTTATAAGGGCGGGGGAGAGGTGGGGGGCGGGAAAGATTCAGAGAAAAAATGAAGAAAGCTCCACTTGAAGATCTAAGAAATTCCCGGCACTAGAACCTTTGCATACAGTTTTCGGTAACCTGCAGCAGGGGGCGCTCGGAAATTGTCGTCACTTTCCGGGTAGCCTCCCAAGACTTTACCCTCTAGAAAACTGTACGGTGTTTCCGGCTTTTCTCAGTTGTAGACGCTCGTAAGTTTCCGGCAGTTTCCGGGGAGACTCGGGGACTCTGCGTCTCTCTCGCTCCGCTCCGAGTGCCCGGTGCGGCGGGGCAGGGTCTTGGGCCAGTCATGGCGTCCCCGTCTCGGAGACTGCAGACCAAACCAGTCATCACTTGCTTCAAGAGCGTTCTCTTGATCTACACTTTCATCTTCTGGGTGAGAGATGGAGCCCGGGGACGGGAGAGGGTCCTGGGCTTGGGTGAGGGGTGTGACCCTGAGCAGAGGGTGCGCAGGTCTGGGGGATGAGGAGGGAGGCCGGCCCGGGGGTGGGGGGAGGGAGACGCAGGTGGGGTTCGGAGGCTGTAGCTGCCGGGACCCCGGCGCCGGCGAAGAGTTACTGGGGCCCCAGCTGGGGCATCTTGACCGCGCCGGGGTCAGGGTCCCGGAGAATGGTAGCCAATAGGCTGTGCTGGGACACGGACGTGCTTAGGGCTCGAATTCGCCCCAGGAAGGGAGCGACACCCAAGAGCTCGCAGAGGGTGACCCCGGACCGTTGAGAGAGGCGAGGCTTGCCCCGCCCCTCTGTGGGCTCACCCGCATAATAGTCTCTTTCTTTTCACTGCTTCATAAGAGGGGAGTATTTCGCAGGTAAGTATGGTAATGGCTGTACTCCCGCCAACCTATGCTTGGGCTTGCTTTTGTGTACTGTCCCTTTGTACGCTTTCCTCCTCTCTGAACTGGGGTGGGGAGAAGGGAGAAGTTTCTGGAACTCATAGAGACTCTTTTTTCCCTCCTCCAGGAAGGTTTTCTTCCTATGGCGAGAGTAAAGCAGTTGAATAAGTTGTTGTCCCTAGGACAGATAGGCCATGGACTCCGGTTTGTACCAAAAACAAAACAAAACACCAACAAAAAGAAACAGATGGGTTTAAGAATTTTGTTAAGATGCCTTCTCTAGCTGTCTGCCTGGTTTTGCCCTGGCTACCTGGGCTACCTGGTGATCTAGCGTGGATTTATCAAGGCCTATCCTTACTTGCAGATCTCCTTCCTAGCCCTTGTCTCTCACATTCCAGCCACTGCTCTGTGGCCACAGACTGCTAAGTCATTTCTCATACCTGTTGTTTCTTAAATACCTGGTGGTTTGTGGTTTGAAGGTGCTGCGGTATACAGTGTATAACTTTCTGTTCTCTGATTTCCTACGTAGATCACTGGAGTCATCCTTCTTGCCGTGGGTATTTGGGGCAAGGTGAGCCTGGAGAATTATTTTTCCCTTTTGAATGAGAAGGCCACCAATGTGCCCTTTGTGCTCATTGGTACTGGTACTGTCATTATTCTATTGGGCACCTTCGGCTGTTTTGCTACCTGCCGAGCTTCTGCATGGATGTTAAAATTGGTGAGTCCTTCTTTTCCTTAGAATTGATTCTTGATTTTAGAAAAGTCTTATATGTTGTTGACTTTGTTTCTTGAAACTTGCCATGGCCCTTTGAGTTTCTCCTCTTTCTTCCTAAGTAACATCTCTGCTGCCAGTTCCCACTTTTGTTGTGTTTTCCCTGTGCTTTTTAATAAAAACATGCTGAACTGATTGAGTAGACTATTTTTTTTCTTTGACTACCCTTGTAGCTGTGATGTATCTTATTTCTGCTGACTTGGACTTTCTTTTTATCCCACAGTATGCAATGTTTCTGACTCTCATTTTTTTGGTTGAACTGGTCGCTGCCATCGTAGGATTTGTTTTCAGACATGAGGTAAGCCTGAATTTGGGAACCTTAATATGTTAAAATTTATCCTCCCAGAGATAAAAGCAGTTAATAGTTCAGAACACTTTTAAAGCTTACTATTCAAACTGTAGCTGACAATAATGGCTTTTTTGTAAAAATTCCAGCCCACTTGTAATATAAAAAAAATTTAGAAAATTTTAGACTGACAGTTACTAGATGAAAATTACAGGTACCCATAATTACATGGATTTCCAGTTCTTTTCCTGCGTACAAGTACCTATTAAAGTGGAGATAGTACAATTTATAACCTTACTGATAGGAAAATATTTAAAGCGCAAAACTGATAACACAACTGTATTCTCCCTTATGCCACGCTTTAAAAAATTGGATATACTTAATGCAGATCGAAACTTTAATATTGCAGTAGAAATTGGGCTTCCACTGTTAAAACTGGGGTTGGGAAATCACTCAGTGAGTATTGAAGGCTCCCCAAAGAGAGTGTTTTACAAAGTGGCAGTGCAGTCTTCTAAAGTAAGGTTTTGTAGCTTAAAAATCCTGTAGGCATCGAATTTTAACTTAATTTAAAATAAAGAAAAATTGGGGGGGGATACAGCAGTAGAGAGCTGCCACTTTTGAATAAAAGCTCCTATAGCACTTTGAACTCGAGCAGTTATCTTTTATTGTAAAATTTTGCTTAGTAATCCCCTCAGCTAGATTATAGCTCATAGAGGACAGGATTGGACCATAGAAGTTAATTACCATGCATGTTGCTGCTGTCAAAAATATGACCCTTGGTCAGATGTGGGGGATTTTTTTATTTGGCATAGAAACCAAAAGAATTTTCTAGAATCTTTATTTACTGGCATTGCATTTCTTTGCTGTAGATTAAGAACAGTTTTAAGAATAATTATGAGAAAATTTTAAAGCAGTATAACTCTACGGGAGATTATAGAAGCGATGCAGTAGACAAGATTCAAAATAAGGTAAGTGGTCATAGGTGATGGCTTCTCAAAAGGGGAACACATCCTTACCCTTTAGAGAAGAGGATAGGCCCCTGACTACTAGATGTTGTCCACTTGTATGACATTCTTACTACAATTAAATCAGGAGAAAATATGCCCCTGGAAAAGAAGTGTGGGATGGTACTAAGTGACATATCTCCATTTTCTCCTTATCATTCTCCTCACATGTACACCTCTTCTCTCCTCACATCACGGACCAAGTACTGTTAGTACCACTATAGCAGGAAAAGGTGGCCAGTCTAAAAGGGTTACACTTGGTATTTAGAAAAAGGAGCTTATCTCTTGAATTATAATGCCAGTTGAGAACAGACACATTAAAATATTAAGATAGACATCATTAAGTATAATGTTTTGAGCACAAATTGCAATCTAAGATGATAGGTTAAGTGTTTGACTACCATGCTGTGATGTGAACTATGAATGGTTTTGTTGGATTTTTTTTTCAGTTGCATTGTTGTGGTGTCACCGACTTTAGAGATTGGAAAGATACTAATTATTACTCAGAAAAAGGATTTCCCAAGAGTTGCTGCAAACTTGAAAATTGTTCTCCACAGAGAGATGCAGATAAAGTAAACAATGAAGTAAGGAGCCTTCAATTTTTTTATTTGAAAATATTAACTGAATACAGAGTTAACTCAGTTTTTAATTTTCCCTCACAATAGATACGATCTGAAATAGGTGGGGCAGGTATTATTCTCATTGAACAAATGAGGAAACTGAAGCTCAAGACAATTTGTTACTTGAGTTCACACAGCTAGCAAATAACACTTTTATTTTTTTTAAGGTTTTATTTATTTGACAGACAAAGATCACAAGTAGGCAGAGAGGCAGGCAGAGAGAGAGGAGGAAGCAGGCTCCCCACTGAGCAGAGAGCCTCGGGCCTCCATCCCAGGACCCTGGGATCATGACCTGAGCCGAAGGCAGAGGATTTAACCCACTGAGCCACCCAGGCGCCCCGCAAATAACACTTTTAATTTTTTTTTTAAATTTATTTGACAGAGATCACAAGTAGATAGAGAGGCAGGCAGAGACAGAGAGAGAGAGGGAAGCAGGCTCCCCGCTGAGCAGAGAGCCCGATGCGGGACTCGATCCCAGGACCCTGAGATCATGACCCGAGCCGAAGGCAGCGGCTTAACCCACGGAGCCACCCAGGCGCCCCGCAAATAACACTTTTAAATGCATAATCCAAAAGGTGGAACTTCTATTCTTCAGACTCCTGTCAGAGCATTGTGCTTGAAAGGAGATAGGATATGTTACATGAAAGAGTGAATTTTAATGAAATGACAAAGGCTGAGATAGCTAAAGTTCATTTTTTGGCAGAGATGGATGATCCAAGTGTTTGTTACTGCTTGTGCTGTACTTAGTATTATTTTTCCTCTCCCATTAGGGTTGTTTTATAAAGGTGATGACCATTGTAGAGTCAGAAATGGGAGTGGTTGCCGGAATTTCTTTTGGAGTTGCTTGCTTCCAGGTAAGTCCTTATTGTTAGGAATGTCTCATCACTCGTGTTTGGTGTTAGTCAGATTTCCACTCTGAAGGCTTCAGGGCCTTTCCGAGAAGTAACATTTTCACAGAGTCCCCGCTGCTTTTATTTTGTATGTGAAACATACATAGTCAGTCCTTTGTGTCTGGGTCTGTTTAGCTTTGTTTTATTTGGGAGGGAGTGTTTTGCTATTTTCATTCCAATTTTTTGATGTCTTGGATCTTATGTTTTCCCACACTATTTTCACAAAGAGGCTTCTCCAGATTTTTATTCCCTGTTCATCTGCCTTAAAAAAAAAAAAAAAAAAACCACGGCCTTGCATGCCTGCTTAAGCAAGGCTTAGAATTAACTCCTAGTAGTATATACCTGGTGCCCTCGGGTATGGCATTTCTCCAGCACCCTAGTTCATTAATTAAAACATGAACTAGATGGGAACCTTGTTTTGCTGTGCAGTCAAGATTCTAAAACATGGTTCAGATTTTTTTCTTTTCCTGGGCTGCAGCTGCCTGGTAAGTTCCCTATAAGTTCTGACCTACAAGAACTTAGATCAGGCAACCCCACATTCATATGTGCCTGTCATATTGTGGACATGCAAGTCAAATTCTGTTTCCTGAGTTGTGCTGCTTCTTACCATACCGTGAAAAGTTTGTATTGTGGCTTTAAGCAATTTATCTTAGGGGATGGGTGTTTCAACATCGTGGAGACAAAACTAAAGGAATGGATATACTTCATTTTGACCTATGTAATTGGTTTTGGAAGACTAATCTTAAGGTATCTCTCAAGCAGTAGGCATAGCTACATCTGAGTCTGCACTGCCCAATAATATAGCCACTAACACCTTTGAAAGGTTTTAATTATTAAATAAAATAAAAAACTCAGTTCCTCAGTTACTCGAGCCCCATTTGAAGTGCTCAAAAGCCACATGTGGCTAGTGGCTAGTTTACCGGACAGCCCAGAAATTACAGAACAAATCCATAGTTGCAGCACTGTCTTAGAGCTTTCAAGAAAATCTCTGCCTTCATTGATGGAGATTTGACGTGATGAGATGCCATGCCATTTTTCAGGCCATGCCATGTCTAAGCCATGCCATTTTTGTTCTGATAGCTGACAGGTTATCTGATAAGTTTCCCCCAGACTTACGACAGTTAGGATTTTTCTTGAGTGGTTTTTGTCTGTGACAGTTGTGAAACTCCAGGTCATAGTAGTAGTAAAACTTCCCGTATATTCTTTGAGCTGCAAAGTATCAAACATAACTGCCACGAGAAACTTAAGGAAGTTATTAGTGAATTCGAAGTGAAAGGAAAATAAACATGTATCCTGAGGTCTTTAAGCTCTTTTGTGTGTGTGTGTGTGTGTGTGTTTAATTTTTGTTTGTATTTTATTTCTAGCTGATAGGAATCTTTCTAGCCTACTGCCTCTCTCGTGCCATAACAAATAACCAGTATGAGATAGTGTAAACAACAAACCACGGGCCTATTCCTCTTGAACTTTAAGGTATGTTCATTTTAGTCCTCAGCTCTCTATTGGTGTTTACTTCAGCCCGTGCATGTGATGGATGGACCGAGTTTTCCGAGATCTTACCGAGTGATGCATTCAAATCTGGCTGGTACCGTGTTAGGCCTGCACAGTTAAATCAGGTCTTTCCATGCAAGGCATGGCCACAAGGGGAAGACAGGCCTTTGGGGGTTTACTGACATGTCAGTCTAAAGATACTGAGGGGTCCCCTTTCTAACAAATTTGGACCTACACTGAAGGGAAGTGGAGAACCCCAAGAATGACCTCTTACTTTACTAGTGAGGTTCCCTGGCAAGGACACTCTGCTCCCAATATTGGCATTTTCCCAAGTCTTCATTTACCACACTCCTCTGGTGAACTCGTAGAGCGATTAACACATCTAGCTTAACCTGGAACCAGGTTTGGGGAAAACGTGTTTCAATAACTTCAGTATTTCAACGGTAAACCATGAGAACTGTTGCTGGCTGAATTAATCTCCGAGGGTGCCCTTTACATTTTGATTAAGCCCGCTGATGGGGAACACATGAATAGATGCTCACGTGTGCGAGTGCATACAGCTGTTAGAATTTGGGTTGCAAGGCAATTAACTTTTTTTTTCTTTACTTTAGGACATTTACATTCCCCCCTGAAATTACCTGGATGGAAGACTACCTACTACTTCTTACTGTAGACCAAAAACTTATATCAGTAGTCTGATTCAATCAAGACGTGTGCAGTTTAAGTCCACCTTTTGTCCCATTGATGTTAGATCATTGAAACCCCTGTATCACTGTGAAACACTGGAAGAGCTAGTAAATTGTAAATGATGCAATACCGTGTTCCTCTTGACTTTTATTTTCCAAAATTGCATTGTGAATCTTCTGTTTTGTTGTAGTGTTACAAAGTGTCCCCTCTGCATTTGCTGATTGATGCAGTGTGATAGAAAACTGACCCTTCCGAACTGGCCCCTTCCCAGACGAGTTAAAATTATTGTATAATTTGCATCACGTTAAAATATTTTCCTTAGTGTCTGTTTTGCTCTCAAATTTATATTTGAAAGGTTCTAATTATTACTTAATGGTGTTGGAATTACTGTATTTTCCTTAGGAATTGAAAGCAACTCATCTTCATTAGCTTTAACCGCTATTTATCAGGTTGATGTGACTCAGTTGTCAGTATTATGGTCAACTATAATAATCTTAGTTTTGGTTTGTGCCTTTGATTAAATATAAAATTTTCACACAATAAATGTTGTTTTCCTCTAAAATCATCATGTTTAACTTGTAGAAAATCTGCTGGGATGGTTGTTTTCCACTGAGAAAACTAAGGCCCACATTTCTACTTGAGGTGCATTCATAGATAGGAAATGTAAAATTGAGGTCTTCACTCTGTTTCATTTTTTAAAAAGTCTTTGTTTACAAAAACTATTCCCTGTGAAAGGATTACATTCCATATTATGAAATAGCATAGCTTAGCATTCCCCTGGAGCTGGGACTATTTTGATTGTCTAGTTTACATTAAGAAGTTGAATAGGGAGAGATATATACTGTACCTTTGGAATAATAAAGAATGAATAATTAAAATTTGAGCTGAGATGGGGAAATTCTTTCCTTGATTTTGGGTTTCTTTATACATCCATTAGTAGAACCTAGCTCTTCTCTGGCACACATCCACAGTCCTTGAATCTGATGGTAAGGGGGAGTCAATCAGTTATAAAATGGGCAAAAACTAGTTAAGATTCATAGTGATTTGTGGTGGGTACATGTCTTATATATGCTTGGAGTTATCGCAGAAGGATATTTTCCATTAAAACATTTGACGGTTCTGACTCTTAAGATAAAGTGATAAAAACAGTTGAAAAAATAGTGGCTTTTCAAATGTAGTAGATCAGATTTTTGGCTATTGGACTTAGTGAAGCTGATTTAAAGGATAATCTAAGCAGTGTTAAGTAGGTACATCTCACTAGGATGGCCTAGAAGGACCGGATAAAGTTGTCATTAAGTAGGTTTTTTTTTTTTAAGTTAAAAGTTTTTCCTCATTTTTTTTAGATTTTATTTTTATTTGGGGAGAGAGGGGAGAAGCAGATCCCCCCTGAGCAGGGAGCCTGATGCAGGACTAAATCCCAGGACCTTGGGTCCCAGGACCCTGGGATCATGACCTGAGCCTAAGGCAGCCGCTTAACTGACTGACCCACCCAGGCACCCCAATTTTTTTCTCATTGTTAAAAAGGAAAAAAAAACAAAATGTGGAATGTAGGAAGAAGAAAACACATCACGGTGTAGGTGGGTTAGTGTATTTCTTTTTTCTACATATATTTTCCTCTATTTTTTTTCTTTTTTTCAGTGTTCCAAGATTCATTGTTTATGCACCACACCCAGTGCTCCATGCAATACGTGCCCTCTACAATACCCACCACCAACCTCACCCAACCCCCACCCTCCTCCCCTCCAAAACCCTCAGTTTATTTCTCAGAGTCCACAGTCTCTCATTTGTCTCCCCTTCTGATTTCCCCCAACTCACTTCTCTCCTCCTCCCAATGTCCTCTGTGTTGAATGGATAAAGAAGATATGGTCCATATATACAATGGAGTATTATGCCTCCATCAGAAAGAATGAGTGCCCAACTTCTGTATCAACATGGATGGGACTGGAGGAGATTATGCTGAGTGAAATAAGTCAAGCAGAGAGAGTCAATTATATGGTGTATATATTTTTAAGGTTTGTTATTTTGGCTAGCCAGTTACAAAAGTCCCTTATAGCTAATGTGTGCGTGTGCACACTTGACTGGAAAATTCACCACCACCTTCGACGTGCCAAAGGCAATCTGGGTTGTCTCACTTCCAGGCACCAGGCAACTTACTGCAAAGCAGCTCAGAACTCCACCTTGAGAAGCAGAGTTCCACAGGTATATTTTCTGAACGTGTGGAAAGTTGGCAGCTTTGGCTTATTCCCGTGGAGGTGGGTTTATGTGGTAGGCATCAAACTTTTATGGAAATAAATACCTAATACAAGGTATAAATGCCATTTTTGTGTTCCCTCAGAGCTCACATAGGCGTCTTTGAGACTTGATGTTTTTAACCTCCTGTGAGAATCTAAGTTGGTACTTTGCTGTGATGCAGCCAACCAAACTGATTAAATTAAGAGAAGCAAAGCAATGAATGCTTTTTTTGGTGAAACTGTTGAAACTTTGGTTCCTTTGGACTATTCTGTGTAGGCTTTTGTATTTGTTAAAAAAAAAAGAAAGAAAACCTAACACAAGATATAAATACCATTCCTACCTTTCCTCACTGCATACCTAAGATACATTGAGATTTGGGGTTTTTTTAAGCTTGCTGTCCTTCGAGGTTGACACCTGGCCTGTGATGTGGCAAACAACTTTTTTAATTCAAAAAGGGGGAAAAAAGCTAGTATATCAGAAAAGAATACATATACTGAAACAGTTATTGGGAAGTGAGACTCTTATTTTGAAGTCATAGGTCTAAAACTTCACCCAGATTCCTTGTGAGAAGCCATTATGATTTAATTATGGCTTTTCTATTAGGTCCTCTTACCCCACAGAGCTTAGTAAAATTCGGCACTTGTAAGAGCACAACAAACGCTAATGAAATGAATGAGTGAGTGAATCTAATTATAATGGCTCTTTAATGTTCTGTGAGCAATAAGCTGCTGATCTAAACATCTCATTCTATATAAACCATCGTTTAAATAATAGAAACCACCTGCCCAGTCAGAAACCACTTAACCTCAGAAACCACTGCTAACTTCCTCCTGGTCAAATCACTTTTTGTTGCTTCTCTTTTTTGAATTCATGGTTACTTTCGATGCCACTGAAGATTCTTGTTTTTTGTTTTGTTTTGACCTTGTGATATCCTGCTTTCTTTCCCTTTTACTGCTCTTTCTAGTTTACTTTACTGTTTTAATTTCCTCCTACTTTTCAAGGGTGGCTTTCTCCAAAGGCTTTCTGCTCTTAGATTATGCTGACCTCGGAGGAATTATTTGTTTTTAAGATTTTATTTATTTAAGAGGGAGAGGGAGAAGGAGGCTTCCTGCTGAGCAGGAAGGCTGATGCGGGGCTGGACCCCAGGACCCTGCGATCATGACCTGAGCAGAAGGCAGACGCTTAACTGACTGAGCCACCCAAGTGCCCCTGACATTGGAGGAATTAAATGTAAATGATCATCAAGGCCTAACCCCTTGCTCTCTGGTTGTACACTTTAGTTGTGTGTTGGTCATAGGAGGTTGCTTGTATCCTCCTCCCTGCTCTGATACCTAAAATCTTAGCATGGTGAACACTTTTCAAAAGTCAAAAATTCCTCCTATGATATCTAGTTCATGCACAGTAGGCCCTCATCTGAACTGGCTCCTTTGTTCTCAGAGTTCCTTATTGTCAGCTCCACCCCATGCATTATCAGGCGAATGTAAATTCTTTGGGTAAGACTGTCCTTCGGGGGGGCGCCTGGGTGGCTCAGTGGGTTAAGCCTCTGCCTTCGGCTCAGGTCATGATCTCAGGGTCCTGGAATCGAGTCCCGCATCGGGCTCTCTGCTCAGCGGGGAGCCTGCTTCCCTCTCTCTCTCTCTCTCTCTCTCTGCCTGCCTCTCTGCGTACTTGTGATCTCTCTCTGTCAAATAAATAAATAAAATCTTTAAAAAAAAAAAAAGACTGTCCTTCGGGATCAGGGATCCAGTAGTGGTCTCATTACCATGTCCTCAACATTTTTCTTTGAAATGACGACTGGAGGAGTAACTTTTAGAGGCTTCCCCTGCAAGTTTCTCACCATCTCTTCTGGGAAAGCGACATCCTCAGAACAAACTGTTCTGGTGCTTGCCAGGATATAGATGATCAGTTCACAAATGAGAGCCTCTAACTGGGTGATACAACTCCTCAGAATCATTACCGGAAAGGAAGAGCAGCTACACTGTGGACATAGGGAAACACACCTAGGGGTATAGTATAAGAGATTTGGAGAGATGAGGGACAACATCCATACATTATCACTCTGTCAAGCACTGCCTTAGCAGGAAAATTAACATATAAAAGAAGGTAGACTGTGCAGTCTTTTTTTCTCTTACTCAGGGGAGATAAGAGAACAAATGTTTGTTGAACATTTACTAATTGCTAGACACTGTGGAAGGGACTGCAGTCAATGAAGCTGTGTGGGGAGGTGGCCCTATCCCATCTTTTCAGAAAAAAAAAAAAAAAAACCACCACAAAAAAGCTGAAGATTAGGTTAAACTACCTGCCCAAGATCACATAGGTGGTAGTAGATACGGGATTTGAACTTCAGTCTGTTGGACTCTGAAGCCCCATGCTTCTTTCATTGGATTTTTCTCTGTCTCAATAGCAAAAAGGCTCTGGGGATTATGTCATGCTAACCCACAGCCAGAGAAGAGAAGTATGAACGAAAAAAGATTCTTCCTCAAGTATCTTTTAATTAGTCTTTATCGAATATGGAATTTAAAAAAAAGGAAGTTTGCATGAAAAAGAGTATCTCCTTTTCTCACAATATGCTCTTGTAAAGTGTTAGCATTCAATTACAAGTACATATTAAAAAAAAAAAAAAAACCCTGTTGTGGGGTGCCGGGGTGACTCAATCAAGCTTCTGCCTTCTGCTCAGATTATGATCTCTGGGTCTTGGGATCCAGTCCTATGTGTGGCTCCCTGCTCAGCGGGGAGTCTGCTTCTCCCTCTCCCTCTTGCACTTCCCAGCCACTCTGCTCTCTCTCTCTCTCAAATAAATAAATATAATCTTCCAAAAAATCCTGTTACTCTCTGCCCCTACAACGTTATTAAACCAAAGAAATGCTTATAAAGAGTTAATCACATTAGTGATTAACTAATCATAGTTAACCCTATCCATATCCTTTTTAAAAAAAGATTTTATTTATTTATGAAAGAGAAAGAGAGCGTGCATGAGTGGGGGGTAGGGGCAGAAGGATTGGAAGAAGCAGACTTCATGCTGAGATTGGATGATGCGGGGCTTGATTCCAGGCCTCTGGGATCATAACCTGAGCTGAAGGCAGGTGCTTAACCCTTTGAGTCACCCAAGCACCCCAACCCCGTCCATTTTCTTTTAAGCATCTTGTCAGAGAGAATGTTTCCTCAAGTTTACAAGCGAATACTTCCTATGTGAGTAAAGATACTCCTCAACACTTTGCTGTTTTCATACCGTATTCCCTTGTGAATATCTCTCAATACCACGTGGAAAACCATCCAAAAAACCCATACCTCTGTCACACAGACACACAAATATGCTTGAAGCAGAATCACACTCATCCTGGAGACACAAATCCGAACCTGTGCTTTTGAATAAGTTTGTGGACACACATGTGCATGCATGTAGATGATCTCTCCCCTATAGGATAGCAGAGATTTCTGAAGCAGCCAGACCCCAGAGTGTGCCCCAGGGTATCTCGGCAGTTCAGAGCTGCACAGCACAGCTCAGCACAGGCTTGTGGATCCAGCCCAGTCACAGTCTGGTGCTGGCAGGGGAGCAAGCAACACAGGCCCTTCTGTCATCAAGTCTTCCTCAGCCCTCAGCCTTACCCTTCTTGGCTCCAGCCCCAACCTGGGGCTCTGACACTGGCAGAATGAAATGTAACAGAAAATATGTCATGGTAATTATTTGAGAACTTGGCCTGAAGCTACAGCTCAAAGAACTTAGAAAATAGCAAAAAGTTCAGGAAAAATTAAAAATGTAAAAATCTGACACATCAAAGATAACCAGTGTTTTGATTTTAAAATGATGTGTCTTGTCTACAAAATGAATGCATGAATTATAAAAGGCATAAAAAATTCAGAGTTCAAAGTGGTATAAAGTAATAAATTTGTTTCCCTCTCCTGCCCACCCACCCTCATTCCTACTTCCCAGAGGGAATTACTGGTCAAAGTTGCTTGTGAATCCTAGCACATATTGCTATATACAAGCATATCTCCTTATTTTTTTTTCTTTCCCACAAATGAAAGCTGTAGCTAAGATCATAGATTGTGTGTGGAGCCAGACCACCTGGGCTTGGATCCCATCTCTACGAATTATGGGCTGTGTGTGCTTTAGCAAGTTACCTCATCTCTCCGTGCCTCAGTTTCTTGATTCATGAAAGAGGGATAAATATTGCCTACTTTATATGGCTGTTATAAAGATTAAACGAGGTGCTACATGCTAAACACAACACGATCCATGGTACATTCTAGTGCTATATATATGTTAACTATAATTTTAAAAATAACGTTATTGTGATATATTTTGGCTATCAGAAAATTCCCCCATTTCAAGTGTACAATTCAATAATTTATATCTATTTTAGAACATTTTCATCCCCACAATGAGGTCCTTCATGATCATTTATAGTTAATCCCTGTTCCCACCTCTAACCTTAGGCAACTATTAATCTACGTTCTGTTTCTGTAGATTTGGCTTTTCTAGACAGCTAATATAAATGGAATCATAAAATAATTGGGCTCTTGTGCTTGGCTTCTTTCACCTTTTTAAAAAATTTTTTAAATATATTCATTTGAGACAGAGAGAGAGGGAGAGGGAGAAGCAGACTCTCCACTGAGCTGGGAGCCAGATGAGGGATTCAATCCCAGGACCCTGAGATCATGACCTGAGCCTACGGCCGATAACCAACTGAGCCACCCAGGCGCCCCGGCTTCTTCCACTTTATGAAATATTTTGGAGGTTCATCCATGATATCAGTAGTTCATTTCTTTTTATTGCTTGAATAGCATTCCATTCTGTGAATATACACCATATTTGTCTTTTCATTTGCCAGTCTGTGGGCATTTTGGTTCTATCCAATTTTCGGCTCTTCAGAATAATGTTATAGTGAATATTTCTATGCAAGACATTATGTGGACATGTGTTTCATTTCTCTTGAAAAGGTACCTAGGAGTGGAATTGCTGGGTTGTATGGTAGTTTCACGTTTAACATTTTGATGAACTACCAAACTGTTTTCCAAGTGCCCATTTAGATTCCTATCAATATCTAATAAAGGTTCCTATTTCTTCATATCCTCACTAACATTTGGAATTGTCTGTTTTGCACTCACTCTATTGAGCACAAAATGGTATCTCATTGTCATTTTAATATATATTTCCCTAATGACTGATGATGTTAAGCATATTATCATGTGCTTATTAGCCATTTGTAAATCTTCGTTGGAAAGTCTGTTCAGGTCTTTTATCCATTTAGAAAGCTTGTCTTTTTTAAAAATTAATTTATGAGTTCTTTGTGTATTCTGGATACAAGACTTTTGTGAGATATGTGCTTAGGAAACATTTTTTCTTAATTTTGCTTGTCTTTCATTATCTTAATGGTATCTTTCCAAGTACAAAAATTTGAATTTTGGTGAGGTCCAATTTATCCAGTTTTTTCTTTTATGGACTATGCTTTTGGTGTCATATTTTAGCCTAAGCAAAGGTCCCATAGATCCTCTTATATTTTCTTCCAAAAATGTTATATGTTTTTAGCTCTTATATGTAAGTGTGAAAATTGAGAGTAAATTTTTGTGTATGGCATGAGATAAGGTTGTAAGATCATCTTTTTACATGTGCGTATCCAGTCATCCAGCACCATTTAATGAACATTCTTTTCCCCAATGAATTGCCTTGATAACTTTGTCAAAAACTAGTTAGCTCTAAGTGTTAGGATTTGTTTCTCAACTGCTAATTTGGTCCCATTGATCATTATGACTCTCTCTATGCCTGTACTGCACTATCTTTCTTTTTTTTTTAATATTTTATTTATTTATTTGACAGAGAGAGAGAGGTCACAAGTAGTCAGAGAGGCAGGCAGAGAGAGGGAGAAACAGGCTCCTCACTGAGCAGAGAGCCTGATGTGGGGCTCGATCCCAGGACTCTGAGACCATGACCTGAGCCGAAGGCAGAGGCTTAAACCACTGAGCCACCCAGGTGCCCCTGCACTATCTTTCTTGATAAACATAGCTTTATGTTCACTTTTGAAATTGGGAAGTCATGGTCCTCCAACCTTTTTCTTTTTTTTCAAGATTGTTTTAGCTATCCTGGATTTCTTGCATTTCCATAGAAGTTTGAGATCTCTTCATCAGTTTCTGCAAAAGGCCTGCTGAAATTTTATCAGGGATTGTGTTGAATCTGTAGATCAATTTGGGGAAAATTACTACCTTAACAATACTGAATCTTACAATCCAATAACGTGGAATACTTGCCCATTTATTTATATCTCCTTAACTTCCCTCAGTAAAGTTTTGTAATTATTAATGTACAGGTCTTTTGTTTTGTTTAAGTTATTTCTAAGTATTTCATTCTTTTTAAAATGAAATTGCATCCTTAATTTGAGATTTGGATTATTTACTGCTTTTGTACAGAAATGCTATTGATTTTCTATATTGAGCTTATATCCTGTGGCCTTGGTATACTTCTACTTTTTGTTTTGTTTTATGGTTTCTTAGGATTTTCTATATACAAGAGTGTGTCATATGCAAATATAGTTGTACTTAAAGCTTTCCAGTCTGAATATATTTTATTTCTTTTCTTAATTTGCCTGTCTAGAATGTCTAATCCAATGTTGAATAAAAATGATGGGACAGATCTTGTATTAGTGGAAAGAATTCAGACTTTTACAATTAAGAATGATATAATCTGTGGGTTCTTTGTAAATGCCTTTCATCAGGTTAAGAAATTACCTTTTATTTTTAGTTTGTTGAGTGTTTTTTTTTTTTTGTTGAGTGTTTTTATCATGAAATATTGTATTTTGTCAAATACTTTTTCTGTGTTTATTGAGATTATGATGTGGTTTTCTTCTTTTTTGCAATTGGAATGGTATCTTACATTGATTAATTTTCATATATTGAACAAACTTTAAATCCCATATGGTCATGGTATATAAACCTTCCTATATATTACTCAATTAGGTTTGCCAGATTTTGTTGAGTTTTGTGCTTATATTAATAAGGAATACTGCTCTGTAGCTTTCTTTTGATGTGTTTGTCTAATTTGGATAATACTGGCTTCATAGAATTAGTTGTGAAGTATTCCATCTTATGAGTTTGTGAAGGATTGGTATTAATTCTTCTTCAAATGTTTGATAGATTAGCCAGTGAAGCCATCTGAACCCAGATTTTTTTTTGTGGAAGGTGTATTGAATACTAATTTAATCTCTTCATTTTTTAATAAATCTTTATTTTTAAATTTTTTATTTTTAATTAATACATTTTACTGGTTTGAACAGTTTAGGTTTATAGAAAATTGAGCATAAACTAAAAAGAATTCCTACATACTCCCTTTCCCCCACCCTCCCTCTTTTTTTTTCTTTTAAATTATTTTATTTTTCTTATTATGATACATGTACTCTGTAATCCCCATCACCTATCTTACCCATTCTCCTCAACCTCCTCCCCTCTGGTAACCATCAATTTGTTTAGATTTCTATTTCTTTTTTTAATTGACATATAATGTATTATTTGTTTCAGGGGTACAGGTCTGTGAATCATCAGTCTTACACAATTCACAGCACTCACCATAGCACATACCCTCCCCAGTGTCCATCACCCAGCCACCCTATCCCTCCCGCCCTGCAGCAACCCTCAGTTTGTTTCCTGGGATTAAGAGCATCTTATGGTTTGTCTCCCTCCCTGGTTCCATCTTGTTTCATTCCTCCCTCCTTTCCCCCATGACCCCCTGCCCTGCCTCTCAAATTCCTCATATTAAAGAGATCATATGATGATTGTCTTTCTCTGACTGACTTATTTCGCTTAGCATAATACCCTCTAGTTCCATCAAATCATTGCAAATGGCAAGATTTGGGGTTTTTTGATGGCTGCATGGTATTCAGTTGTATTATATATATACCACATTTCTTTATCCACTCATTTGTTGATGGACACCTAGATTCTTTCCATAGTTTGGCTGTTGTGGACATTGCTGCTATAAACATTCAGGGGCATATGCCCCTTCGGATCACTACGTTTGTATCTTTAGTGTAAATAACCTGTAGTGCAACTGCTGTGTTGTAGGGTAGCTCTATTTTCAACTTTTTGAGGAAACTCCATGCTGTTTTCCAGAGTGGTTGCACCAACTTGCCTTCCCAACAGTGATGTAGGAGGATCCTCCTTTCTCCACATCCTCGCCAGCATCTGTCATTTCCTGACTTGTTAATTTTAGCCATTCTGACTGGTGTGAGGTGGTATCTCACTGTGATTTTGATTTGTACTTCCCTGATGCCAAGTGATGTTGAACACTTTTCATGTGTTTGTTGGCCATTTGGATATCTTCTTTGCAGAAGAGTCTGTTCATGTCTTCTGTCCATTCCTTGATTGAATTATTTGTTCTTTGGATGTTGAGTTTGAAAAGTTCTTTATAGATTTTGGATACTTGCCCTTTATCTGATATGTCATTTGCAAATATCTTCTCCCATTCTGTTGCTTATCTTTGGTTTTGTTGAATGTTTCCTTTCCTGTGCAAAAGCTTTTGATCTTGATGAAGTCCCAATAGTTCATTTTTGCCCTTGTTTCCCCTGCCTTTGGTTTTATTTCTAGGAAAAAGATGCTGTGGCTGTGTTCTCCCCAAGGATTCCTATGGATTCCTGTCTCACACTGAAGTCTCTCATCCATTTTGAGTCTATTTTAGTGTGCAGTGTAAGGAAATGATCCAGTTTCATTCTTCTTCATGTGGCTGTCCAATTTTCCCAACACCATTTGTTGAAGAGACTGTCATTTTTCCATTGGACATTCTTTCCTGCTTTGTCGAAGGTTAGTTAACCATAGAGTTGAGGGTCCATTTCTGGGCTCTCTATTCTGTTCCATTGATCTATGCATCTGTTTTTGTGCCAGCACCATACTGTCATGATAATTACAGCTTTGTAATAGAGCTTGAAGTCCGGAATTGTGATGCCACCAACATTTGCTTTCTTTTCCAATATTCCTCTGGCTATTCGGGGTCTTTCCTGGTTCCACAAAATTTTAGGCTTATTTGTTCCAATTGTTTTAAAAAATTGATGATATTTTGATAAGGATTGAATTAAATGTGTAGATTGCTCTAGATAGCATAGACATTTTCACAATATTTCTTCTTCCAATCCATGAGCATGGAATATATTTCCATTTCTTTGTGTCTTCCTCAATTTCTTTCATGAGTACTTTATAGTTCTCTGAGTAGAGATTCTTTGCCTCTTTGGTTAGGTTTATTCCTAGGTATCTTATGGTTTTGGGTGCAATAGTAAATGGGATTGACTCCTTAATTTCTCTTTCTTCTGTCTTGTTGTTGGTGTATAGAAATGCAACTGATTTCTGTGCATATCCTGACACTTTACTGAATTCCCTACAAGTTCTATCAGTTTTGGATAGGAGTTGCATTGGTGGTGTAGTGGTGAGCATAGCTGCCTTCCTGTTTTGGAGAGGAGTCTTTTGGGTTTTCCACATAAAGTATCATATCATCTGCAAAGAGTGATAGTTTGACTTTTTCTTTGCTGATTTGGATGCCTTTTATTTCTTTCTGTTGTCTGATTGCTGAGGCTAGGACTTCTAATGCTATGTTGAATAGCAGTGTTGGTAGTAGACAGCCCTGCTGTGTTACTGACCTTAGTGGAAAAGCTCTCAGTTTTTCTCCATTGAGAGTGATATTTGCTGTGGGTTTTTCATAGACGGCTTTGATGATATTGAGGTATGCACCCTCTAGCCCTATACTGTGAACAGTTTTGATCAAGAATGGATGCTGTACTTTATCAAATGCTTTTTCAGCATCTATTGAGAGGTCCATATGTTTCCTATTCTTTCTTTTATAAATGTATTGTACCACATTGATTGATTTGCAGATGTTGAACCAGGCTTGGAGCCCAGGAATAAATTCCACTTGTTCATGGTGAATAATCCTTTTAATGTATGGTTGGATCCTATTGGCTAGAATTTTGGTGAGAATTTTTGCATCCATGTTCATCAGGGATATTGGTCTGTAATTCTCTTTTCTGATAGGGTGTTCATCTGGTTTTGGGATCAAGGTAATGTTGGCCTCATAAAATGAGTTTGGAAATTTTCCTTCCATTTCTATTATTTGGAACAGTTTCAGGAGACTAGGTATTAATTCTTTTTTAAATGTTTAGTAGAATTCTCCTGGGAAGCTGTCTGGCCCTGGGCTCTTGTTTGTTGGGAGATTTTTGATGACTGCTTCCATCTCCTTACCGGTTATGGGTCTGTTCAGGTTTTCTATTTCCTCCTGCTTCAGTTTTGGTAGTTTATATGTCTCTAAGAATGCATCCATTTCTTCCAGATTGTCAAAGTTGCTGGTGTAAGTTTACTGCTCATAATATGTTCTGATAATTATTTGTATTTCTTTGGTGTTGGTTGTGATCTCTCTTCTTTCATTCATGTATTAATTGGGGTCCTTTCTCTTTTCTTTTTGATAAGTCTGGCCAGAGGTTTATCAATCTTATTAATTCTTTCAAAGAACCAGCTCCTAGTTTTGTTAATCTGTTCTGGTTTTGTTTTTTTGTTTGTTTGTTTCAATTTCATTGATTTCTGTTCTGATCTTTATTATTTCTCTTCTCCTGCTGGGTTTAGGCTTTTTTTGCTGTTCTTTCTCCAGCTGTTTTAGGTGTATAATTAGGTTGTATAGTTGAGACCTTTCTGCTTCTTGAGAAAAGCTTGTATCGCTATGTATATTTCCTCTCAAGACTGCCTTTGCTGTGTCCCACAGATTTTGAACCATTGTGTTTTCATTATCATTTGTTTCCATGAATTTTTTCAATTCTTCTTTAATTTCCTCGTTGACCCATTCATTCTTTACTATGATGTTCTTTAGCCTCCATGTATTTGGGTTCTTTCCAAATTTCCTTTTGTGATTGAGTTCTAGCTTCAGAGCATTGTGGTCTGAAAATATGCAGGGAATGATCCCAATCTTTTGGTAATGGTTGAGACCTGGTTTGTGACCCAGGATGTGATATATTCTGGAGAATGTTCCATGTGCACTAGAGAAGAATGTGTATTCTGTTCTTTTGGGATGGAATGTTCTGAGTATATCTGTGATGTGCATCTGTTACAGTGTGTCATTTAAGGCCTTTATTTCCTTGTTGATCTTTTGCTTGGATAATCTGCCAGTTTCATTGGGGGGGTGTTAAAGTCCCCTACTATTATTGTATTATTGTCTATGTGTTTCTTTGATTTTGCTATTAATTGGTTTATATAGTTGGCTGCTCCCATGTTGGGGACATAGATATTTAAAATTGTTAGATCTTCTTGTTGGATGGACCCTTTGAGTATGATATAGTGTCCTTCCTCATCTCTTATTCTAGTCTTTGGCTTAAAATTTAATTTGTCTGATACAAGGATTGCCACCCCAGCTTTCTTTAGATGTTCGTTATCATGGAAAATTGTTTTTCACCCCCTCATTTTAAATCTGGAGGTGTCTTTCAGTCTCAAATGAATGTCTTGCAGACAGCATATGGCTGTGTCTTGTTTTTTTTTTTTTAATCCATTCTGATACCCTGTATCTTTTGATTGGGCATTCAGTCCATTTACATTCAGGGTAACTATTGAAAGATATGAGTTTAGTGCCATTGCATTACGTGTAAGGTGACTGTTACTGTATATTGTCTCTGTTCCTTTCTGGTCTGTTACTTTTAAGGTCTCTCTTTGCTTAGAATATGACTATCATTATTTCCTGTATGGCTGGTTTGGCGTTTGTAAATTCTTTTAGTTTTTGTTCTGGAAGCTTTTTATCTCTCCATTTTCAATGACAGCCTAGCTGGATATAGTATTCTTGGCTGCATATTTTTCTCATTTAGTGCTCTGAATATATCTTGCCAGTCCTTTCTGGTCTGCCAGGTCTCTGTGGATAGGTCTGCTGCAAATCTAATATTTCTTCAGCTGTATGTTGCAGACCTCTTGTCCGGAGCTGTTTTCAGGCTTTTCTCTTTGTCACTGAGATTTGTAAGTTTTGGTATTAGATGACCTATATTTATTTATTTGGGGGGGTTTCTATGCCTCCTGGATTTCGATGCTTGTTTCCTTCCCAATTTAGGGAAGTTCTCTGCTATAATTTGGTCCACTATACATTTTGCACCCCCTTCTTCTTCTTTTGGTATCCCAATTATTCTAATATTGTTTCATCTTATGGCATCACTTATCTCTTGAATTCTCCCCTCATGGTTCAGTAGTTTATCTCTCTTTTTCTCAGCTTCTTTATTCTCCATTATTTGGTCTTCTATATCACTAATTCTCTCTTCTGCTTCATTTATCCTAGCAGTAAGAGTCTCCATTTTTGATTGCACCTCATTTATAGCCTTTTAAATTTCAACTGGGTTAGATTTTTGTTCTTTTATTTCTCCAGAAAGGGATTTTATTTCTCTAGAAAGGGATTCTCTAGTATCTTCTACACTTTTTTCAAGCCCAGCTAACATCTTGATAATCATTGTCCTGAACTCTGGTTCTGACATCTTGCTAATGTCATATTGATTAGGTCCCTAGCCACTTGTACTGTCTCCTGTTCTTTTTTTTGAGGTGAGTTTTTCCAACTTGTCACTTATCCAGATAAGAATAGATGAATGAGAGAACAAAATACTGAAACGGTAGCAACAAACCCAGAAAATTATACACTAACCACGTCAGAAGAGACCAGAAACTTGGAGGAGAAGAAAGAAAAAAAATTATGTAATATGTGCACATAGTCATATATATTTATGATTAAGCTGGTGAATAGAACAGAGCCACAAACTTTATTTTGGATGTATTTTGGTCTGTTAGAAGGAACTGCCTCCCAAAATTTTAAAGAAAAAAACTATATATATGCAAAAATAAGGGTAAACATGATGGAATGATTGAATATGACTGTAATGTTGAAAATTAAAAGATTCTAAAAAAGGAATTGCTAAGATAAGAAGTTGGTTCTAAAAAGAAAAAAAAAAGAGAATGTGATCTGGCTGGAGACTAAAACAAAGCCACATACTAGATTTAGAGTATATTTTGATCTGTTAGAAGAAACTGTATCCCAAAATTTTAAAGAAAGAAAGACTTATATGTATACAAAAAATAAGTTTAAATACAATGAAGGGATAGAATATGATTATAACACTAAAAATTAGAAATGTTTTTTAAAAAGGTATTGATAAGATAAAATAGTTTAAAAAGGTTAAAATAGGAAAGAGGAAAAATTAAAAAATAGAATAAAAAATTTAAAAAATTTAACTTTGAAAGACTAAAGTATCATGGGAAAAAAGCCATGAATTCTATATATTGCATTCCCCTAGGCCTGGAGTTCCACAGTTCTCATTGTTGGTGAACTGGTCTTGGCTGCATGTTCCTGCTGATCTTCTGGGGGAGGGGCCAGTGATTCTCAAATGTCTTTGCCCAAGGCAGAATTGCACCCCCCTTGCCAGGGGCCAAGGTAAGCAATTTGCTCAGGTTCGCTTTTGGTATCTTTTGTTCCCTGAATGCTTTCCCTACAGCTTTGGAGCATGGGAATGAAGATGATGACCTCCCAGTTTCCAGCCCAGAGGAGCCAATAGCTTGGGCCCCACTCCTCAGTGTGCCCTCAGAGAAAAGCAGTCATTCCCTCCTGTCTCCCTGGTCTCCAGCTGCACTCCAAGCTCACTGGCCTATGACCAAGCACTTTCATCTCTGGTGCATGGCCCCATTTGGAGTCTCCAAACCCAGCAGATTCCTGCAGCATGCTCCCATGCTGCTCCTCCTGGAGGAGGAAGGAGGGGGTCTCTCCACATCTGCCACTTCTGGGGTCCCTGCTCGAAGAGTAGTGGTCCAACTGTGCCTTGGATCATGGTTTAAGGTAACCCCGAGCTGAAAGCCCTCTTCTCGGCTCTGTCTCTGCAGCCGGCTTTCCCACCCCAATACCTGGGAGCTCTGCCACACTCAGACACCCCTCTTCTTTTTGTTTCCCTGTGGGTCCTGAGACCACACTGTCCCCGTGAGGTCTCCACCCCCCACTGAACCTCTGGAGTGCCATCCCTCAGTGGAGCAGACTTCTAAAATTTCCAATTTTGTCCTCTGCTGCTCTACTGCTTGCTGGGAGCTGCCCCCTCCCCCCCACCATCTATCTTCTTGTATATATGTATACAATTCTCAGATTCACTTCTCCACAGGTCCTACCTTCCAGGAAGTGTTCGTTTTCCTGTTCCTAGAATTACTGCTCTTCTTCTCTTCAATCTCCTGTCGAGCTTGTAGGTATTCAGAATGGTTTAATAGCTATCTAGGTCTCTATTTCTTTTTGAATTACTTTTGGTGCCTTGTGTCTTTCTAGAAACTTGTCTGTTTTAGATAGGTTATCTACTTTGATGCATACAATTGTTCATGGTATTCCCTAATAATATTTTTATTTCTCTAAGTTTGGGAGTGACATCTGCTCTTTCATTCTTGATTTTGATAACATACACTTGGAAGAAAACATGTACTCTACTGTTGATAGGTGCAATGTTCCACGGATTTCTGCTATTCTGATTTGCTTGTTGCTTGATAGTTTTCTTCATGTCTTCTACATTCTTTTTGATCTTCTGTCCAGTTTTTCTATTTATTGTTGAATGTGGGATATTAAAGCATCCAAGTATTATTGTTGCATTGTCTATTTATTTTTTCAGTTATGCCAGTTTTACATTCATGTATTTTGAAGTTCTCTTCTTAGTTGCATGTAATTTAAAAATTATCTTTTTCCACTGATTCAACCCTTTTATCATGATAAAATCTCCCTCTTTGATTCTTTTTTTAAAAAAAGATTTTATTTTTTTATTTATTAGAGAGAGGAGGGGAGCACCAGTAGGGAGAGCAACAGGCAGAGGGAGAAGCAAGCTCCCTGCTGAGCGAGGAGCCCGTGATGTGGGACGTGATCCAAGGGCTCATGACTTGAGCTGAAGGCAGATGCTTAACTAACTGAGCAACTCAGGCATCCCTCCCTCCTTGGATCTAATAATTTTGCCCTGAAGGCTATTTTTTCTGTTATTGATAATAGATATTCCAGTCTTCTTTTGGTACTGTTTGCATATATTTTTACTTATACTATTTATGTGTTTTTCCCATCCTTTTATGTTTAACCTATGTCAGTTAATATAATGTTTGTCTCCTGTAGATAGAATATAGTTGAATCACATTTGAATTTAGCCATTCTGTCAAGTTCTGTCTTTTAATTGGGGAATTTATTTCATTTACATTTAATTTAATTACTGATAAGAAAGGACTGACTTCTGTCATTTTGTTATTTGTTTTCTGTATGTCTCATGTCTTTTTGTATCTTTTCTCTGCCATTACTTCCTTCTTCTGTGATAAGGAAGTATTTTCAAGTGTACCATTTAAATTACATTGTTGTTTCTGTTGTTTTTTTTCTTATTATGAATTTTTTAAGTAATTTTCTTAATGATAGCCCTGGAGGTTTCAATGATCATTTTAAAAACAATCTGGTTCATGTTAATATTAACTGAATTTCAATTCTATACAGACTCTTTACTCCAATATCCATTCTGTTTCCATTCTTTTGAGTTATTATTATAAAAATTATTGTTTCATACATTTTTAGTTCTATCAACACAGTTTTATAATTATTTCTCAATGAAATTGTATTTTAAACAAGGTAGGAGAGGACAAAAGTTACAAAAAATACATTTATACTATTTATTTTATTATTTTGTTAAAGCATAGTTGACATACAATGTTACATTAGTTTCAGTTATACTATCTTTTTTTTTTTAAGATTGTATTTATTTATTTATTTCACAGAGAGAGAGAGATCACAAGCAGCAGAGAGGCAGGCAGAGGGAGAGGGGGAAGCAGGCTACCTGCCGAGCAAAGAGCCCGATGCGGGGCTCGATCCCAGGACCCTGGGATCATGACCCGAGCCGAAGGCAGAGGCTCAACCCACTGAGCCACCCAGGCACCCCGGGTATACTATCTTTTATATTAACCTACAGAGTTACCTTTATTGGCACTTTTTATTTCCTTGTGCCCAGTCCTTTTATTTTAGACTGAAGGATACCCATGAGTATTTCTTGTATAGAAGGTCTGCTAGGAAAAAAACATTTACATTTTTTTGGTTCATCTGGAAATGTCTTCATCTTTCCTTCATTTTTGAGGAATAGTTTTGTCAAATATAGAGCTCTTGACTGACAATATTTTCCTTTCAATATTTTCAATATGTGCTTCCACTACATTCTGGCTTCCACAATTTCTGGTCAGAAATCCACTCAATGTTATAGAGGTTCCCTGTACATGATGAGATGCTTTCTCTCCTGCTGTTTTCAAAATTCTTCTTGTCTTTGCCTTTCAACAGTTTGACAACAATGTATCTGGTTGTATACATCCTTGGCTTTAACATTGAATTTTTTGGACATGTAGATTAAAGCTTTTCCTAGAATGTGGGGAGTTTTGGGTCATTATTTCTTTAAGTATTCTTTCTGTCCCCTTTCCTGCCCCTCTCCTTTCTGGAACTCCCATTGTATGTATGTGGGTATGTTTGATAGTGTCTCATAGGTCTGTGAGTCTCTGTTCATTTTTCTTCATTCTTTTTACTTTCTGTCATTCAGACAAGCTAATCTTAATTGATCTATCTTTAGGTTTTCTGTTTTTTTTTTTCTGTCAGCTCATATCTTCTGTTGAACACTTCTACAGTAAATTTTTCATTTCAGTTATCGTATTTTTCAATTCCAGAATTTCTATTTGGATCTTTTAAAAAACACTTTCTCTTCATTGATATTCTGTATATGGTGAGGCATCATTGTCATACTTTTTCTTTAGCCTTTAGACATGGTTTTCCTTAGTTCTTTAAACATATTTATAAAAGCTCCTTTGAAGTCTGTGTCTAGTAAGTCCAATATCTGTGCTTTTTTTTTATGTCTGTGCTTCTTTAGGAACAGTTTCTACTAAATATATCCTCCCCCCCCGCTCCATATATGGGCCACTTCTTCCTATCTCTTTGAGTCTTATAATTTTTGTTCAAAACAGGGCATTTTAGATAGTATAATTTGGCAACTCTGCATCACATGCTGCTTATTGTTTTCAATAAATGCTCTACAGATAAGGTATTTCTCATAGAGCAAGCTCCAAGTCAGGTCCAGTAATGAAAACACTCTATGAATGGGGTTTTCTAGGAAGGTATGAGACAGGTTAAATAATGACAATCATGTTCTGGAGATGAGACTTTTTGAGGAGCTCCAAATCCAGTCTGCTCCCTCTGGTGGCTGTAATGCTGTTTTTTTTTTTTTTTTTTTTTTGCAGTTACTATGGTTGTTACCATGCTGTTTTCAAGGCAATTATGGAACTGGGGAGAGGGACATGGGAGTAGACCAAGTTAAAAGTTTCTTAAAGCGTTCTTAACAGAGATTAAATAGTTTTTCTTGATTAAATGCTCCTCAGATTGTTTCAGGCTTTGATGAATTCCCATACTTCTTTTTTTTTTAAAGATTTTATTTATTTATTTGACAGACAGAGATCACAAGTAGTCAGAGAGGCAGGCAGGCAGGGAGAGAGGAGGAAGCAGGCTCCCTGCTGAGCAGAGAGCCCGATGCAGGGCTCCATCCCAGGACCCTGAGACCAGGACTTGAACCGAAGGCAGAGGCTTTAACCCACTGAGCCACCCAGGCGCTCCTCCCATACTTCTGAAAAAGTTTGTTTTTAATATTTTGCCAGTATTTTCATTGCTTTAATGGAAGAGTGGATTTACAGAAGTCCTTACCTTGCCATTCCAGAAGTCCTGCCTGGTTACCTATTTTTTTAATTTTACAATCTGCTCCTTAGCAGTTAACAAGTTCCAAGTTAACAGTGCCTCTTGAAGATTTTTCTACATTAGGTCATGGAGTTTTGTTTTGTTTTTTTGTATTGTTCTGGAGTAGGGATGTGACATAATTTATTTAACCATGCCGTGTCACTGAATCATTGAGGTTTTTTTTTTCTAGCACAATCAAACCAATAATACCCTTTGAATGATCTTTTATATATATTGCAAGTATAGATTTTTTTTTCTGAAAACTACAGACTTCTAAAACTCATTTCAACCACTGGCAAAACAAAAAATAACCAAATTCCCATCTGAAGTATAGCTATTTAAAGAGTATGTGCAGTTCTAATCATGATTGATATTGCCAAATTGCCCTCAAAATAGCTGCATCAATTACACTCTCTTTACTACTATATCAAAGTGCCTTTTTTTTCACATATACATCTCAAAATTGACAGTCTTCTTAGTTTTTGCTAATTCAGTAGTTAGGAGAATGGTATTTCATTCCATTGATTCACTTATTTATTTTTTTACTTGGTTTTAATGCTATGAATATGATTAAGCAGCTTAGTATAAAGCTGACTACTTGCTTACCTCACACATTCAATTTGAAAGGTCCTTTGGATTGAAGCTTTGTTATAATAAGGAAGAGGAGAGGAAAAAGCAGTTGCAGATGTAGTGGCATTACAGAGCATTTCTTATTATCAAAGTGACCTTTCCAGAGGTTTACAAAAGCAGTCTGGGGATAAAGCCATCTGCTGTTACCATTGTTTCGTGAATTTCGATAACTTCACACTATTTACACTCATGGTGACTACTGGAAAAAATGGAGGACTCAGGATAGTTAGTGTAGCTTCTTCTTTTAAGTTGCTCTTGGGCCCTTGTAAGCTCTAAATGGACCTTACAGTTGCCCATGAACATAACCAGCTACTGGTGACTTCTTTCTTTTATAGTGGCAACTAGAAAGAATTGCACGTGCTTTAATCTCACAAATTGTGTTTACAGGCCATGGGAAGAATACTATTATGTCCAGGATCCTTTAAAAGTATTTTATGAGAGGGGTATAGAGAAGGAAATAGTGATGTTTCAAGTGAGGTTAAGAAAGATAGGGGGAAAAAAAATCAAAGGTCTGCTTTTGAAGACCTGATCCACCTAAATGCCAGGTAAAGTTCAGAGAGAGATTTATTATGACAACTATAAAGAAAACATATCTCTTTTCTAGGCTGATGTCTTCAACTATGTTTATTATCTTTTAGGCATTAGCATGCTTTCCAAAAGCCATGCCAAGTCTGCTTAATACACAACTGGTTCTTTTACATCTTCCACACATGACCATTTCCAAGCTATGGATACTGTGCTATTCAAATCAGGCCAGTGTGTAGAGGTATTGAATGTGGAGCCTGCAGGAATTGGGAGTGCAGAGGAAGGTGAGCAGGTTTTACTATGTATCACCATCAACTCTGTGGTGACCTTGGAAATTTTTTTGTGACCTTGGAAATTTTGCTTAATGTCTCAGTTTTCAAATCTCTTAAGTGAGGCAACAATTCAGCTGGGAACATGGAAAGCATTATAAAAGCATTATACTGGGTATTATCACGATTGCCTACTAAATTGAACTTGATCAAGTAAGCATCTGATAAAGGGCTGTACTTCAAATCTTTTTTCTCTCTTCACAATTTTGTAATTTTGTATCTTAGTGAGCAAAATAGAAGTCATATCATAACAAAGAAAAAAAAGCTAGTACTTTCCCCTTTTTTAATGTAGACAGTTAGTGTGACATAATGGTTAAATACATTGGCTTTGGAGCCAAACTGCCTGCCTTCATATCCAGGCTCTGTCACTTACAAAGTGTGTGACCTTGGGCAATGTCTCGGTTTCTTCCTTTGTAAAATAAAAATGATAATATTTCCTAACTCATCCACAGGCTTAATGAAGATTAAGTTAGTTGATATAGGTATCCCCTGCTCTTTAAATTTATCTTAAAGAGAGAGAGAGAGAGTGAGAGAGCCCTTCCCAGTGCTTATGTGTACCAGAGGGTGGGGAAAAGCAGAGGGGGAGGGAGAGGAAGAAAGGGAGGGAGAGGAAGAGGGAAAAAAATCCCAAGCAGACTTGCACTGAGGGTGAGCCTGATATGGGGATTGATCTCAAGACCCTAAGATTATGATCCAAGAGGAAACCAAGAGTCTGATGCTCAACCAACTGGGCCACCCAGGTGTCCCTCTCCTGCTTTTAAAAAGTTCACGTTTTGCCACTTTTGGATAGCAAGGAAAACCTGCATAAGAAAAGCACTTTGTGGTGGGCAAAAAGAAAATGCTCAAGAAATCTCCATTACTATTGTTGTTATTATTATTAACTAAACATGCTCTCCTTTGGCTGGTCACCTAACAGGAGCCCATAAGGCAGGGAGAGGCAGAGAGCTAGTATGTCTGAGAGCAAAGAATTGGGAGGCATTCCTTCAGTACCATCAGGGAGATCATACTTCTGATGGTGATGTTGTTGACATATAAGTCAGTAATTATTCTGACCACCCTATTAGGGTGTCTTGCAAAGAATATGTCATAGTTTAAAAATGTATTCCTTGAGCTATTTGCATCAGAATCATCAGGGAAGGGAAGAACTGATAAAATGCAGACTTCAGAGTTTCATCCCAAACCTGCAGAATCAGATTTTCTGGGCCTTGGATCTAAGACTGTATATTTTTAAATAGGCACCCTGGGAGCTTTGGATGCAGACTAAAGTTTGAGAACCCTGGATTAGGCTATGTTTAGATATGGTTTGATCAGAATCCAATGAACAACTAGTAACACTGAGAATAATGTGAAATGACACTAGTGTATGAATCCATATTCAGCTTGACCGGGAGGTGCTCTGACTTCACATTACTTCTGCTCTCAGGCTAATGAATAGTCTTTTTTTTTTTTTTTGGTAATTTTTGAACTCAGATGGCAAAATATCCTGTTTCTGGGCATCATAAACAAATTTAAAATTCTTAGTTCTATAAGGCTTTTGTCAAATAAATTTTTGATGCTCGCTGTAGCTCTCAATTTTGCCAGTAGGGAGCATAGTAAGTCTATTGATCTTAGGCTTCGTATAACAAAGAAGTCTGAGAAGGTCTTTTCTCTATTTTAGTATAGAAATCTTTTCCTGGGGGTTGGATAATAGGAGACAAGGGCCAGTTCTATGTGGGGTAGGAATGTGACCTTCAGAATAGGATTGCTCATTTTTCAAAGATGACACAGAATAAAACTTTTAATTCTATAAATTTTATATCTGAAAAATATGATCTCCTAGACTTCCTACCCTATAAAGTGAACAATAGCCCTTCTTTCATGAGTAACATGTATTCCCATTGAGCACTTTTGAATAAGGTGTGAAATGTAGGGAAATATGTAAGAAAAGTTATGAGATGTTGAATCATTCCAGTTTTAAAACAACATGCTTTGGCATGCAAAATTAGACACCTAGAGGAAAATAACCTGAATGCTCGAAGAAAGATAAATTTCAATTTTCTATGTTTTGAGGTGTGTTTTTTTTCTCAGCTCCTATAAACCATTTAATTTTTATCTAAACACAAACTGGAAGGGCACACATTTGAAGGCTTTGACGAAAAGCTAAAACAGATCGACTATCTCTCCCCTTCTCCTGATCCCTCAAAGTCAAAATATCTGAGACTTTGGTAGCAATACTCAGATGAAAACATTTCTCAGTGTTTCTGTAAAACTATTTATAAACTCAAAGGGAAGGATTAGTTCATTAATAAAATGTAGACACTAGAAAAACAAGTTTTAGAAAAAAATTGGGCCCAATATCAAGACAAGTAGAATTTCTGTGAAGAAATCTCTCAATACTTGAAGTGGGCTTCATTCTTAAGATGCCTAAATATAATACTGAGTCAAAACACTAGGGAATGTTGGTTAATATTTATTGAATACCCACAGTGAATGTACTGTAGAGAATCAATTTGTGTTGGTAGGCCCGAAGACTGTAAATAAGTTTCAAACTAATAATTTTTTTTACGTTTTCTCTGGTGGCCTAAATAGTCATCCAAGTTTCTCTGAATATAAAGGTTTATACTCCTGGGATTGGCCTATAAATTGGTTACAGCCTTTTATATCTCCAAAGCCATATTCACAGAGATGATGGATGGGATCCATTGGTAGTGCAAAAAATGAAGATTTAGAAAAATAAATGTGGATTATTGGCTACTTGAAAGAAAACGGAAATTTCCCTGGGTGACAGTAAAATAAAACTTGTTTTTTCTGGCCTTAGATTCTCACATCTGCTCTGTGTATGATGTGTTGTGAAATTTGCTTTACTAGACACATTTTGATTCCCCATAATGTAGAAGATGAACTTTTCTAGTCAATTTAAGTCTGTCAAAACAAAACCTCTTTGATGAATAATATTCATTTTGTAAAGGTCTTACTCCAAAAACTCATAAGGGTTTTTGAAAAAAAAAAAAACCTGTCCCTATACTTTTCTTCAAATGGTGCTCTACTTTGATTCCAATATAAGAGCTATAGATATTTGTAAGTTTTTCTTCTCTCCTTCTTCCAACCTGTTCTAAATCTTTTAGAATCACCTCCCCACTTTGCTGATAAAAGTGAAAAACAAATAAAAGCCTTACAAAAGATAATAGTTAATGGAATTATTTGCTTTGTGACACATTGTTTTTGAGCATGATCTACAGACTACAACTCTTTCATATCATTGTATCAAACCTAGACATGTGGGGTTAGTCCTCAGCAGAATTGTGAAGTAAGTAAAATTGGTTTTGGCTCTTCCTACCCTCAGCCTTTCAACTTGTAGTGTCTTGACTTCAAGAGTCCTGTGGATACTTTCCCTTAACATATCCTTTATTTGTTTCCCCATTATTGTTTTTTATTTTCTTTACTTATGGTCACCTTCTTCAGAGAAAAAAATTAATCTCATAAACTAGTTTGTGATCATACAAAAATGGGTCTTAATTTGTTAATGTTTTACCTCTTTTCAAGTAGTATATTTACATTCAGAGATTGTGAAAGACAGCAAATGAATACAGAAAAGATGACTTTAATAATAGAGATTTTAGGTCTTATAACAAATAACTGGGTGTGGCCAGCACTGGCACTTGCCACCCTCAGCATAACTTCTTTCTTTCTCAGTAACAGAATCATGGTTTCATTTGTTGTGGTAATGTGTCCAGATCAAAGACTATTACCGATCTCCTTTGAAGCTACATTTGGCCATGTGGCTAAATTCTGACTTATAGCATGTAAGTTGAAGTATCCCTAAAAGATAGAGGGTGGCCTTTTGTCCTGCCCAGCTTCTTTGTGATGTCAGTCTGGAATATGATGGCTAGACCTGGAGTTAGCTTAGATCATGAAATGACATTGAGAATGGAAACTGCATACTGAGGATGGTGGACAGAAAGATGGGTGTAAGGGTCAATTGACTGGACTGCCTAGACTGTGTACTCCTACTTTGTTTAAGTCATGTCATTTTGGGATTTTCTGTTATATGCCACTGAACTTGACCTTAAGGGACAAAAAACAAATATCTTTGGGAAATCAGGAATTTGTGGTATCTCTCAGCAAAATTGGTAGGCTGATCCTGAGAAAACCATCACTGTTGGCTTTTGAAAGAGAAAAGTTCTCTGTCTGAGAGCATATGTAGAATTCTTGCTTTCCTTTTTGAATTTTTCTGAAAAGTTTTCTCATACTTTCTTAACTCTTTAGAAGGTATAGACCTTATGGTGTCAAATGTATTGTAAATGACTAGACAATAAAGAGAATAACTTATTTTCTCCATGCCATGCCACAGTGTCTAGCAGAGTAGAATGTTGGGTTCTTTATATCTTGTAGATCATGTTAGTGTAACAATTACCCTAGATTGATGCACATTGTAGAAAGACACTCTCAAAGAGAGAAGTAGTTTGGAGGAATAGGAAATGTGAAAGGTCAACCACAAACCATTCTGGTTTAAACATAATATGATTTAGCATAACCAGAACATCAAGAGCTATTATTGGGAACATGGGGAATTTACATCACAGTGGTGCACTAGAGAGATATATATGGCCAGAGCAAAGTGGTTGTGAAGTGGCTACCCTCACCACAAGGAACAGATTATTTTAGTGGACACAGTGAATTTGAGAGCTGGCATGCAATACTCACCCCTTTGCAAAATAAACAAGCTCAAATCCCTGTGTTCTATCTGTAGCTGGTCACATTGTTGCTTTCTTGCTTTCTACTTCAGCAACTCAATCATAGCTAGGGCCTGTACCCTAAATCTCTTACCTTTGGCAAGTTTCTTGTTCCTTTTTTTTTTTTTTTTTAAGATTTTATTTTATTTATTTGACAGAGAGAGAAATCACAAGTAGGCAGAGAAGCAGGCAGAAAGGGAGAAGCAGGCTCCCTGCTAAGCAGAGAGCCCGATGTGGGGCTCGATCCCAGGACCCTGAGATCATGACCTGAGCGGAAGGCAGAGGCTTAACCCACTGAGCCACCCAGGCGCCCCAAGTTTCTTGTTCTTGACTCACTAGTGATTGATATGGGTATGAGCCTGAATTGTGTTTTAGTAGCCAGAATCTCTGTAAGACCAGCAAATACTGCTGTCAGTGGAAAATTCAGAATGGCAAATGATAGCATCAGCAGGGAAGGATAAATATAGACAGTATATTCATGTCGCTTGTTAGGCTAAGATCATCTCAGAACTGTGGAATTGCTGGTTTTTGTTTGTTTGTTTGTTTTGGCTGAAGGATTTATGGTGGCTTAGTCTATTTCCCTTGGTTCAATCTGCCTCTCTCTGAGCCCTTTTAGCAATGACAATAGGTCTGAGTGTCAAATAAGTGAATGGAAGAAAAGATAGGCAAATGGAATTCAAATATCAAAACACTAAGCATACAAATGACTTTTCACTCATTAGGTTACACAATGCCAGAGTTGCCTATTAATCTAAATAAATGATCAATGCAGTCCTTGGGTAAGTAGCTTTCATGGGAATTAATTAAAGGGACTAGAGGAGACTTAGGAGCAGGACTTTGGAATGAGCCACAAACGATATTTTTTTGTGTGTGTACAGTAATACCTGGTTTTTAATATGGAGGCACTTTTCTTTCTTGTTAGGGAACAGCATGTTGTCAGCAAAATTAAGCCCCAGAATGAAACTTCTTCAAAAAAGGAAAGCCAAAATGAAATCATTTTTTAAGGGTATAAATAGAATAGATCCACGCATTTCCTGACAGCCCGAATGAGAAGGTCCATATTTATCTCAGTAAGCTTTCAGCGTTAGACTTTAGGAGCCAAAGTGACAGTTTTGGACTCAGCCAGACAGTGAGCCTTATATATAAAGACTCAAAATAGATTTCCTTTGCCCCTAGTCCTGCCAAAGAGCCATTTTAGGTGTGCAGGAAGGCGCTGAGCACACTAATGCATAGTGCCCTTATGCTGAGTGGGAGCAATGGATGGATGGCTTTGCCTCACCTGACTTTCTTGATTGGAATCTAGATCCCCAAAGAATCCGGAAGGTAATATGATATTTCTTGTGATTTCACGGCAGATGTGACTTTTGCCTTTTTTTTTTCTTTTTTATACATGGATTCATTGAAAATGGAGAAGAAAATGCAAAAAGCCTGCATTGTAATGGAAATAGATAATCAAGCTGTGGGCAATCATTGATGCTTTTGATCATTCTGGGATTAGAAGAATTCTTCATACTTGTAGAAATGGACTGTGTCAAAAGATACGGAATGCAAAAATGGTTTTAAGTAAAATAGGAACTTTCATCCCAAATTTCACTAGAACTCAAGGCCCACTTTTTGTAGTAATATTCTGAAGAGCCTCATAGCTGTGCTCTTTTACAACCTCCTGTTTTTCTTTGACCTTATTCCCTCTCTTCTTTCTCATTGTTTTCAGCTAGAAAAAAAAAAGAAACAAGAAGAAACCAGAGGAGACAAACCATAAGAGACTCTTAATCTTAGAAAACAAACTGAAGCTTGCTGGAGAGGAGTGGGGTGGGGGATGGGGTAACTGGATGATGGACATTGGGAAGGGTATGTGTAGTAAAGAGCACTGTGTACAATATAAGACCGATGAATCACAGACCCATACCCCTGAAACAAATAATACACTCTATGTTAATTAATTGAATTTAAATTAAAAATAAATTTTAAAAATTTGGAAGACCACCTGTATGCTTTTAATACTGTGCTAGGTACTGGACAGAACAAAATGGGGAGAGTATGGGCCCTCTTCTAGAATTTGCAAGTTAAACTCCTATGTAAATGATGTGTGCATTGAGTAAGATATTAACTTACACAGGCATAGAATGAAGCAGAGAGGATTTAGGTTTCATGTTTAGGTAAGAAAAAAGTGGGTTTTTACAATTTCCTCAAATTAGTGAGAGAAAACTCTGTAAATGAGATGGAATGACTACACAAATAGAGCATGAAACTAATGTGACTGAGACAAGCAAAGGAGTAGGTAGCATAGTGAGAGAAGAAAAATGATATGAAGTGGTGCTGAGGAAGTGGTTTGAGGAAGGACTATTTGAATGCAAGTTAGGCCTAATCCTTCATGTAGTAAGGAGCTATTATAGACTTTTAGGACGGGAAATGGCATTCATAAAATCTTTAAGTGAAAAGTTAACTCTATCTAAAAGTGTTTGTTCTAGTTTCAGCCTACAGCCTGGGGGCTTTGGTAGCCAGGTTGTGACAGCTGTGGCTTAGACCATAAGCATAAGTGAGGGGTGGTTTAGGAGGGCACACTGGCAGGATTTGGTGAGAGACTGGAGTGGAGGACAGGGAACATTAGAATTACTGCAAGGTCTCTGGCTTGGGAGGTCAGACTTACTTTAGTGTCACTTCTTGTGCTGCTGGGGAGGCCGGGCTTAGGAAGAGGTGGTAAAAGGAAAAGAGGCAGAGCTACAGTGGGGTTGATCTGAGGGCAGTAAAATGTTTGATATAAGGAGTTTGCACAGAACTCAAGCGAGGGGCAAAAATCTCTGATAGGAGATAGATGCCACATTTCCTCTCTTTCAACCTGACCTGGGCCTATATGAGGTGACAGACTAATGTACTAATGTGTTTGGTTCTGTTTATTGTTTTGGCTTGTTTTTTTCTAAACACAAGATGATTTGAATGGTTCTTTAAGGATGTCCCTTGTATTTTCTTTTGAACTCACAACCTGCCTCATTAAAGGGATTACATTTTCCCAATGTGAAACTATGTGCAGGTTGAGGTATCTCTTTTGATGCAGAAATGCTTCCTGAATTAAAATACGTGAATAGGAACTCTTAGCCCTAAAATATGACATGGAACTTTCTATGCCATGTGTGTGTGTGCAACTGCCTGGGTGTTTTCACACATATATATTGTATGCCCTATACAATTGTAGTCAAGTTATGTCTAAATTTCTGTACTTTGGCTTATATATTTTGGATGTCCTGTTTTTCTTTGGAAATAGGGAATACACCTTCTACTTCATCTGTACCCCGCAGAGCACAGTATATATAGTACAATGTAGACTGCATAAAATTGCATGTCTCAGGAATTTAAAATTATTGGCTGATCTGAAAAACCACTGTTAAAAATGAATAATTTATTTAAAAACAATGATAGAGAACTTAATAAAGTCTGCACAAACTCAAATTTATCTCTTTTTTTGCATTTTTATACTTTAGCTATAAATTAATGCTTATTTTTTTTTCTTTTTTCTTTTTAATATACTAATAATATTTTTTTTTCAGCGTAACAGTATTCATTCTTTTTGCACAACACCCAGTGCTCCATGCAAAACGTGCCCTCCCCATCACCCACCACCTGTTCCCCCAACCTCCCACCCCTGACCCTTCAAAACCCTCAGGTTGTTTTTCAGAGTCCATAGTCTCTTATGGTTCGCCTCCCCTCCCCAAAATTAATGCTTATTATGATAGTTGAAGTATTCCAAAATTCTCAGATGTCTTCTAAATCATTAATAAAAAATAAAATTTTTTCAGTGATGCTGCATTGTTAGATATGTGAAATTGCTCATTCTGTGAAAATTGGTAATCCAAGTATGGCATGTATGCTAATTATCAATTAATGACTGGTTAATTTTAACTCAGCCTTGGGCAAATCTGTTTCTATTTGCTCCCTCGACTATTAAAAAGGGGGAAATGACTCCTGGCCCACAGGCATCTTGGTAAAGATTTTACTCTTTGAAAATGCTTTTCTATTGGAAACTGCCAGACAGATATTCTCATGACACATTAACCTTGAATTTGAGCAAGAATTATACTAGAAGTTGTGACAGATTGGTAGGCAGAAATTTTGAAACTAGAACTCGCTGGAACATCAAGATTAACATTACATTCTGACCGTTGCTTTTTCTCTCTCCTTTGCCCCTTTTCTCTTTCCCAAGCAAAGTACTGGGGGATAGGAAACTAGGCCTTAACCTTCCTTTAAGAAAGTGACATACTGCTAGTTGCTTATGTCTTGGGAGGGAAAACAAATCCCCATTTGATTCCTCAGCTTGGTGATTTCCTATGATGCCTGTTTTTGTGAATATTTATGGATTCCCCCTTTCCAGACAATTGCCTTGGAAAGTTAGGTAAGTAGACACCGATCTGAAGAGAAGCCAGACCTGGAGGTTATAATATATTGAATTTGTCCAAAGTTGAGTTCTTGTTTACAGGGGGATAGCCTGGGACCCCTTCTGCTAGGTTAGCTTTCTCCTTTGCTGAGTCTGAGCACTTGGAATATTTTCGTCCTTGTAACAGATGCTTGAGAAAGACCACAATATGTCTCTCAGATAATTAAACATTGGGGCTCTGCACAAAAGGACAAGTTTTTATGCATCATTTCTGGGGACATTTTATCATCAGCCACTCATTTCCACTTTCTCCATACAGCATAATAAACTATGGTATGGTATTTGAGAATCCTTATGCTTTGCCCTTTCCCACTCCCCAAACCTGATACAATGCAAGTTTCCATCATTGTCATCCATATTAGACAGATCTGTTACATTTCAGTTGCAGAAAACATTCTTAGCAAACACTTACCCAGTGTGTTCAGCAGCAATCAGGCTATTGATGATGATGTAGAAGTTTATTAGAACATGAAGAGAGGAATTACCTATAAGTAATTCTGGAGTGTTGGCTACTAGGAGCCAAGTGCCTCATAGGCAGAAATTCATTGAATAGCATGCATTTATTATATGTTGGCTGCCAGAAGTTTAAGCACTTGAGCTCAAACTTGCTATTAGACCCTCCCCAGCATGCGGGCCACCCACCAGTTGCAAGGCATGATGACACGACAGATAACCCGCCCTCCTTGGTAGCAGTATGGATATGGGTAGTAACCTAGTAAGGGTTCACAGACGCGGCGGCAGTAGCGGTTGCCTCGACGGCAGTAAATACAACAATAACCTCTCTCATCCAGCATGGGGTCAAATTCTATTCCATTTTCAGTCTGAAAAAAGAATAAACTGGGGTTGGAGGGGGAGGTTCACCAAGAAGAGGACCACCAAGCAGGGAAGGACTACAAGACTACCTGAGTTGGGGACTGGTGAGAAGTTAAATTCCTTAGTCTGATAAAGATTAATCAAGATTGATTATGAATGAGTCTCTTAGGGATTCCAAGTTTCTTAAATATTTTTTTTTGTTAAAACAATGATCATTCTCCTTTTGAGGACCTTGATCTAAGGAGTAGTGAGTTTTTGGGGGGCTCCTTGCTATCCGTCTAACAAGAGTAACACGAATATAACTCACGTAGTCATTTATTGGAAGTTCTTCCTCGCTTGCTTGTCTGGCATGGCGGGTCTTTTCCACTTTCACTTGAGGGACCACCCACTGCTCGTTTTGTTCAATCCCTTTTTTTTCACTGGTAGGAAAGTGAAGATCTTCACCATCCTCCTCAAAGTCTTGTAACTCTGAAACTAAGGTAAGAAGCACAAAGTTGTGATTCACCTGCTTTGAAAATGGTTCCTGAAAGAAGTGCTTGGGGTTATGGTGCTGAGAATAGAGAGTTTCATTTTGTCTTCTCACTGCCATTATTTAGGCAAGCATGAACCATGTTTCCAAACTCCTACAGCTACAATTTTAAAGAGATTTCCCAAAACAAATCTGACTATTCCATGATACACAGACTTATTCTTTGCTCATTTGGCATCAAGCACTTACTGCTTTGCCTTACTAGCATCCTAATTTTAAAAATGAGGACAATGGGGTGGGGGGCACCTGGGTGACTCAGTCAATTGGGCGTCAGACTCTTGGTTTTGCTTGGGATCATGATCTCAGGATCTTGGGATCAAGCCCCATGTGGGACTCCATGCTGGGTGTGGTGTCTGCTTGGGATTCTCTCTCTCTCCCTCTGCCCCTTCCCCCTGCTCACATACTCTCTCTCTCTCTCAAATAAATAAATAAATAAAATCTTTAAAAAAATGAGGACAGGGGACTTATGTGTCTCTCCCACAATGATTTTACCTATGATAGGTGCTCAGTAAATATTTTTTGGTTGCTGGATTTGATTTGGTGTCCTCTGTCTTCCTCCCCTTTCCCCTCTCTTTCTTGTCTTAAATTAAAAAAAAAAAACACCCTCCTATTTAGAAATAATCTTACATTTTACAGAAGAGTTGCAAAGGTAGTACGAAGTTCCTATATATCTTTTATGTAGTTTTCCCTAATGTTGACATCTCACATAACCATGGTACAATTATGAAAACTAAGAAATTAACATTGGTACAATACTATTAAGTAAACTATAGACTTTATTCAGATTTTGTTATTTCCACTAATGTCTTTTAGAAAAAGAACACTGAAGCAGATGTTCTAGCATCTAGTCCAGAATATCACATTGTATTCAATGTTTTTTTAAATTCAATTTTCTTAAGCTGCCAAAGAGTACCAGTAGTTGCCTACATTGGTTAGAGTGGCCTATCTTGAGTAATACAGTAATCTAGACCTTCTAGAATGAACGAGGCCAGACTCTCTGTTAGCTGGGCAAAATAAGATGTCCAGAGACCTTTTTCTTCTTCATGAGCTGACTGGAAGTTGAGAGCTGGACTCTTATACTCTAGAGCTGCAACCCTCAATTACTTTTATAGTGATTCCTATGGCAGCCACAAAGAGATCTGTATTATAGTGACCGTCTTATCTTCTTGGGGGGAATGCCACCATTTGACACACAGAATCATTCTTGAGACAACAGGGCATTGTTTTGGCTCTTCTCTCCTCTCTTCTTGGGTTGAGTACATAGTGGTTTGAGGAATAGCTTGGTATCCTGATGGCGATGAATATAGATGTGCAAAGGAAGGTTAGTTTTTTGCCATCATTAGTTACATTAGGGTGGTATTACTTTTGCTGGGATATTTAAAAGCTTGTCAGCATTAATTTATCTGATATATAACTTAGCTGTGAAAAATTCCTTCCTCTTTTGGCAGTCAGCATATATAGTTTCATCTAACAAGATATAAGCTGATCATCCTTTTCTTAGAAACGTAGTCTCTAAATGATGGGAATATTAACCTCTTACTGACTTTAAAAAGTGGAGGAGGAGAAGGCATACCTGCTATTAGAGTGGGATTAATCCAATACATGGTCACATTATCACAAATTTCCAGAATTTTGGAATTTTTCAGAAAGTCTCGGTTTTCAATAGGTTTTTCTGCTGGGACCCAAATCACAGACTGTTCAAAAAAAGTTGTGGTAATTTCTTCATTCTGAGAGAAGTAAGTTCAAGGTAGAGATAGGCAGAGAAATTAATAAAATGAGTGAGACATTATGGGATACTGGAAAACACTCTCTTTTGAGTCTGAGTAACAGTTCCAATCCCAGGGCTGCCAGTGAAGTAGCTCTGTTTTGTGCATACAGTAGGCGCCCTTGGGAGAGTTAAGAGCTGATCCCTCTCTGGGGTCTAACGGTAAGGCTGCTTACTGTAACAGGAGTTTTTTCTGCTACCATTTCACCCAGCTAGGAAGGCTATTCATCATTTTCTGAGCCTCCCACTGGACCACGTATGTTTTAATTGGGCTTCTGGAACCCTGAATGATGTACATTTGTTTTTGCTCCTTTAAATGGATGTTGTGAGTGCCTGCCATGTTTTAGGCTTGCAACTAAGATTGCAAACAGGATTTGATCTCAAGTTGAAAAATAGCTTATAATCCAAGCTGATGAGATCAATTAAATAGCAACCAAATCTAATATTTGGGTTTTACAAGATTTGCCTGTTAATGGTGGCTAGCTGTAGTACAAAATATGTTTTTTTTGTCTTAAAGTCAAATCTCCAGCTTATGACTTCACTGGCCTTAACACTGTTTTACTCCTTTCACTCTAGATGTTTACAGTTTGTCTCACAGTGTTTTTTTCTTATATTCAAGAATATGACCTTCTCTTTGGTTTCTCATACTGGCAGTAGTTATCTTGTATACCTACTTCTTATTCACGTGTCTTTTGGGCCTTGACATTTCCTCCTACTCTTAATAAGGCTTTTACTTTTTGGTTTCTTTCTAGCTTTAGTGTTTTTAGTGTTTTCAGTGTTTTTATTTGTTCTTTGAAATAAGGCTTTGTATAATTTTTCCCCTAGTCATTTAAAGCTCTCAAGTCTTAGCTCTCTTGCCCTTGAGTCTGTAAAGACCTTGGGATGCATTGAAAGGGACTGTAGAAAAAATGAGGTTGGTGTACTGACTAGCTTTGTTAGCAAAACCAGGGCTATTTATATCACTGCTCTGCATGTTTAGCATGCGCAAACCATAGATACAGTGGTGAAAAGTATGCAATAAAAGGGGTTTTGTCACCCAGAACTGCAAACTTATTTCATAAAAATGTCTGTAGCCTGAATATATATATGGGTTTTCCTGAAGATAAAGTAATCTCACTATCACGAGATAAATACATTATTTAAAAGATGTGGCAAAATTAATTGAGGAATATATTAGGGTCAAAATGAGACATTATGGGCCTTTGCCTTTATATTTTTCAGAAAAATTTACCTTGTTGCTTTAGTTCAGGGCTTCATTGCTGGCTGGCCCTACTCAAATGTTTACATTATTTTCTGTAAAAAGCAGCATTTAGTACCTTTTCATCTTATCAATTCTCCTTTCATCTTACCCTTGCCTCCTGCAGTAATTCTTAATATCCTGGAAGTTGTTCTGTTCCTCAGATGCATTGAATTTATGCTTATTTTTATTGTATTTATGTATGTATGTATTTATTTATTTTTATTAATGTATAATGTATTATTTGCTTCAGGGGTACAGGCCTGTGATTCATCAGTCTTACACATTCACAGCACTCACCATAGCATATTCCCTCCCCAATGGAATTTATGCTTATTTTAAAAAAAATCTTCAAAATTTTTCACTACCATAGGCCTTGAGAGCACAGTATCATCTTTGGGAAAGTTTCTTTTTTTTCTTGGAACTTCTAGGAACAAGGGTTTGTAATTTTTCTGGCCATAAGGAGACCAGTGGTATGTCTGGGGGAACCAATGATAGCTCCAAGACTTGGGTAAAGGAGAGGATAAAATGCTCCCTATCCCACCTCACCCCTGCCCCCAAAGTAAGAAAAGCAAAAGCAAAAGATAAATGGGCAGCTGATAATTAAAATGGACAGAACTATGTAGGAAAATAGTGACAAAGAAAGGGGGAGAGAGAGAAGAAAGAGGTCTTTACAGTGTACAGAGAGGCCACTGTGCCCCTGCTGTAATTTCATTTTAGATTTGCCAGTTAAACAGCAAAACCAAACCAAACAAACTAAACAAATATTTGTTTCATCCTGGCTACAGTGGGAATGTGCTGCAACAAGATGGCCTTAGCTAAGGTTCCCCTTACTGCTTCACTGACAGCAACACACTGTAGTTATAGACAGAATATCAGGGAAATACTAGAGCTTGAAGGGCTTTAAGGATGGCTGTATTATAGGCCATAATCCTCCATCTCCCACTAGGTTTTTGAGGGCCATTTAGTGATTGTGCCAGTATCTTAGCTTACCTTACCCTGGCCTGGCAGTATGTTTTCAGAGAATTTGTATTAGACTGTAGTTCTCATCTTCTTTGCTTTTGCTTTCCCAAGTAAGGTTAATCGCACATTATTTCATTGGCAGCCCAGCATACAATGGTAAAGTGAATGAACTGAAATTTTTAAAATAAGTGAATGCCACAGTATGATAAAAGTGGCAAGGATCTCAGATGGCTTTGGGACTTTTGTTTTTTAAGACTTTATCTTTAAGCAGGATTGTTTTTGTTCCTCCAACTTAGCTCTTTTAACTAGAACATTGGTTTGGAAGCAAACGCTCATAATGTTAATGGCTACCTAGGTATAAAAGTATAGTGTTGCACCTAACAGCACGAACTTTAGTTTTTTGAAAGGCCTGAGTTCAAGATCCCAATATGCTCCTCACTGTGTGACCTTGGGCAAGTCACTTTTTGGTTCTGAACCCAGTTTCCTCGTGGGAAAATGAGGATAATGATAACATCTACTTATAGGGTCATCGTGAGACTCAAATGAGAATAAAGCATTTAGTACAATATCTGGCACATAGCTAACACCCAATAAATGATGGCTTTGCCTACCACTATTAATATTCTTACATACCTCATCTATTTCCTCCTCTGGTTCAGAAAATTCAGGAATCACTTTAATCTGAGTTTTGATGAAGCATTTTTGAAGACCTACAAAGTAGATGCCAGTGTAACCCTATAAACAGACAAAAAAAAAAAAAAACTTCCTGAAATAGCCAACGTTAATGAGTTCCCTGATCTATTAAGGCCCCAGGATGGCAAAATCTGAATTCAAAGGAAAGCTTTGTCTTATAAATTAAGTGGAGGCTAAAGGCTAATTTTAACTTGACTAAAATATTCTAATATTTTAAGTGGGAGCCCTTGGGAAGTGAAATATCCAACTTACATTTTTAAAATCATGTATTTCCAATGTTTCATCAGTGCCATTTCCACTTCTGAATATTTCAGTTCTGGTCACAGGATCAATTTCCATGTAAATCTTTTTCTTCTCTCCATTGCTGTAGAAAGTGTGCTCCATGTCATATATCTGGAATAACAGAGGAGAACAAGCTCTAAGATACTCAGTGTGTCCCTTTAAAGGATGCTTTAATTGGGTAATATCTGGGGCACCTTCTCTTTCTGGAGTCTTTGTGCTGAGGTGCCATCTCAACAGCTTACCACTGGGATTTCTCTGAGACTCAGGATTAAAGTGAGGTGCTTTTTGGCACTAGAGCTGATATGGGGATCCCTTCAGAGCCAGTATTTTGTATTCAACCCAACTTGCTGAACTAATCACTAAAATTCCAACAGTTTTCTTGGCAGCCTTGACTAAATAGCAAATGATATTTTTGCAAACCAGCCTGTAAAGTATTTTCTCCTTATGTTAAGCAGAGGGATCACATAAAACTGATGCTTCTTCTTTAAGTTACCACTTCCTTTCCAAGTGCTCACCCCATCTCTCCCCCTGAAATTCACTGGGGCAGAGAAAGAGATTTGAACACATTTAGAATGCTTAGGTATTGCTCTTTATCTCTTTATCTCTCCAGGGCTTTAATATTACCTCAGTAGTCTTGGGTCTGTCTTTTATAGAATCTGAAGACCATTTACCTTGGCCAATATGAGGTAAAAGACTTACCCTTACCTCAATTGTTTCTTTTTCCCCTTTCAACTCCAGGAAACATTTATTGCCTTCCTCTGACCTTCTCTTTTATGGGCTAATCAAACCTTCTCAGTTTATTCCCGAGTTCTGTTTTCCAAACCTAATTCGGTTGGCTTCAAATTCTGTTGTATATAGAATTCAACAACTGTGTCAAGTGCCTTGCACTAAGTAATATGGTATCTTCCAAGAATAGTACTTTGGAAAGTCTTCTTATCAGGTCATTATTGAGTGGTTGCAGCAGAACCCCAGACTCTTTCTGGCCCTCTAAAAGTGACATTTTTTTCCTTAGGACCAAGAGGACCAGTCCCATCAAGTGTCCCAGTTTAGGAGTAAGCCCATTACCTATAACTAATGACACATTTGTAGCTAGAAACAAACAACAAACCTAAAGTAATTCACTACCTGTCACAAACCAAGCCAGACCTAATGGAGCCATGATGAAATCTGTCTTATCCTTGTTGTTAGGATGCCTTCTACTATCATATTCATTTTTCCTTAGGAAAAAAAATTTGGTGAACTGAAATCCTCCTAAAACAAATAATCTATAGAGACAAAGTTGCTTTCTAATGACGTGGTTCCCAGTGACAACCTTTTAGAACTTGTACTGGCTTGGGTTGCTTTTTAATGTTTGCCAGTGTCTGTGACTGAATGTTAGTTTAACCTGGTTAAATTTTCCACAACTCAAGTGGAGAAACACATTGGAAGGGTTTGTAGAAACAATGTTATTTCAAGTGTGAAAAGTCTATGTAGCTGCTGAATAGGAAGAGACAACGTCATTTACCTCTCTATAGCTCTGTAATGCCTTGGACAGGGTCAGTGCTTAAGTATTGAGTGTACTCAGTTATTAGGTTTTCAACATGAGTTTTTCCCACCAATGACAAATTCTCATCTTCATAAAGCGACATTTTGAACACTGGCGAGTTCTTTTAAGAGACTGTACTTTAAAAGGGGAAGGAAAATGGTATTTACAACCTTACAGCAACTGCAGAGTTAACTTAGGAAGTCTGGCCTGGTTTGTGACAGGTAGCAAAAAAATTCCTTTAGGCTTGTTATTTGCTTCTAGTTATAAATATGTCCTCAATTTCAGCTCTGCAGTCAGTTTGAGAAACTTCTACCTGTGGCAACAAATTGCACTCTCAGTCCACCTGACCTAAGTAGAGGACAGAGGCAACAACTTCAGATCCGGGCTTGTCAGATCTCCCAACAGAAGAGAATTTCTTCAGATATATTATCCATTGTTGAGACAAATGTCGACACTACTAGTCATTTGTTGGGGGTGGGGTGGGATGTTTGTTTCATCAGTAGCACTACTGATGGATTATTGCATGGAAAAATGAGGCTAGAGACTAGGGGATGTTGGAATGCTGCCTACCTGGGCAAAAGAAAAAATAGAGGCTGTATTTTCAATCATTGGTAGAAGACTATGGAACCATACTAGTGACATTTAGAATTTCAGTGTACTTCTGTGGAATGAGTTTTCCTGCACTGTTGGCAATACACTTCACTTGGACACCTTGCTAGATGAAAGCTGTTGGAAACAGCCAAGCTCAGCAGATCTTGATTACTTTCAACATTCCTTCAAAGAGGTTTTTTTGTTTTTTTTTTGTTTAATTTTTTTAAAGATTTTATTTATTTATTTTACAGACAGATCACAAGTAGTCAGAGAGGCAGGCAGAGAGAGAGGGAGAAGCAGAGTCCCCAGTGAGCAGGGAGCCCGATGCGGGGCTCGATCCCAGGACTCTGGGATCATGACCTGAACCGAAGGCAGATTATTAATGACTGAGCCACCCAGGCGCCCCCTTTGTTTAGTTTTGGTTTGTTTTTTGCTTTGGTGGGTGAGAAGGGGTCCATTCTGATTGTATTCACTAACCAGCTTATTGGATTTTTTAAAAAGCAATGATAGGTTGCTTAATGGAGTGAGATCAGAATGACTTCATTTATGTGTGAATCCTGGAGGAGGGGTAAGTGGTGGAAAGCTACATATTCACTCAGATGGAATTCTACTATCAAAGGTGTCCTTTTGGAACAGACTGTCCTTGTCTAGGAAGATGATGCCGGTGGCCCACTTTGGACCATTTGGGGATGGGTTTGAGCAAATCCAGACATACTGTCTCGCCCAGGTCCCTGTGGAGCACATTGCCTGGGTAATGGCTATGCAAGCTCCATTGGCCCATATGGAGACTGATCTCATAACTTTGGCTTCAGAAATACTTTTCTCTCTACTAAGCTCACTGGCTCAGGGGCTGAGGGTCTTTCTGGAGATGAAGGAATAAATAGTTTTGTCCTTTCCAGGCACTAACTAAAGCAGAGACAGTATGACTGGCCTGAGAGAGGTATGACTGGGCTCTTAGTAGCTCATCTCACAGTGCCCCCCAACTCAGCTTTACTTCCAGAAGGACAGAGCAAGGACAGAGTGTATTGAGGAGTATCTGTCAAATTGGCAAATAGGGACAGTTAATCACTGGTGTTTCTAGGAAACCTAGTTCTTTTCATATCCTGTTCATTTTGTACCTTCCTAGTCCTTCCCCTTCTTCCCATCTCCCTCTATCCCTTTGTCTTCTGTCTAGACATCTAGGAATCTCATGGTGTGCCAGGCCCTTTATGTCAAAGAAGAAATCAATTTGACAAATGATTTCACACTAAGATGATAGTGATGGGTATTTGTGTCTTAAAAAAAATGAGTGCAATCTTTAACTCAAAGGAATGAATTACTAATGAAGGATTTTAAGCAGAATGACACCAGGAATAAGATATTTTGGAGACAAGAGCATCCTTCCAGCACCATTCAAATAGGTTCCTATTCTACCCATATGTAGGGCTGGCCTTAACTATAAGGACCAGAAAACTGGAGCGGGACAGGGAAGACCATGGACTGGAATATGACTCAGAAGTGAAATGAAATAGCTATGTGATTACATTCAGGCACTGAGAGATGTAAGAAGACCACAGTGAGAAAACATGGGGCAAAACCAAACTCATTTCTCTTCCCTGCCCAGGACTTCTTTCCTCAATCCAGTTAAAGCCTCCACTCAGGTAGCAAATGAGCCCTAACAACCCCCTTCAACAATTTGCCCTGTTTCTTGCCTCAATTGCCAATTGCACAAATTGCACAATTGCAATTTGTGGCAATCTCTGAGATTAGAAAAGAAAGCTTTTTATAAAAAATAATGTTGCCTAAGACCTCAGTGTAATGGATCTGTTTTGGGGCCAAGTACCTTTTTGCCTTTCCTACAAGGGATTTGAGGACATTTGGCTTAGGCTTGCTTTTTGAAGCCTGCGATTAATCTAGCTGCTCTTCTCTCCACCTTCATCCTTTACTGTCTGTTTAGGAGGTACACTCTCCAAAGGTGAAATACATGCTCAGAATAGCTGGCTAGCAGGTGTTAAGCTGGAAGGAAGGGAAGGGAATGCATTGTACCATTTTATTACCAACCTAGCCTGTGGGAATTAAAGGACCTCTGGGTATTTCTTTACCAACACAGAGCAGACAGATTGTTTCTTATGCAAAGTTGGACTTCTGCATCTTCAATCACCAGTTCTCAGCCCTGAAAAAAATTGGCATAAGCAGCACAGACATTCCTGTTTTCAACAAGAAAAAAACCATTTCTTTCATCTACAGGCTCAAGCTGGTTGAGAAGTTTTCCCATACCCACTGTCCCCACTGCCCCTTAATCTTAAATGCAACATAAGATTAGTAGAAAGAATCCTTAGACCACGTGCTAGTCCAAGCCTCAACTCTGCCACTTAAAAGCTGTGTGACCTTGCACAAGTAACCAAGTTTCTCTGGAGTTTCAGCTCCCGTCTTTATCTCCCATGCCTTAGCAGATGCAATGTTGAGTAGTTGACAGAATTAGTTCTGCTCAGATTTGGGCTAACACCTGTTATGCTGATGATCAGACTGTGACTCCCTGTTGATCACCTGGGCTTCTTTCCCTGTACAGCCCCAATCCCACTCTCAGTCTCTAAGCTCCCTTTGAGGATGCAGGTTTTCCTTGCTGGATCCACGTAGGCTGCTCAGCAAATGCTGCCTTAAGAGAATGAAGGGACTGAATAAGAAAGTGCTCTCAGTAGCCAGAGTCCTTGTACACAGAACTGACGCTGCCTCTTAATAGCCCAGAGCAAGAGCTGGCCCAGTGAGAGTTGCTGTTTGTATGAGGGTGGACTTTGCTCCTGTGATAGTTTGGGAGGAAAATAAAATGAAGAGAAGTCTTCTTTTTTAAAATGCCAATGTGGCACCATCTGGTGAAGCTCAGTCCCTCTGCTAAAGAGATTTCTTTCAGCTACAACTCCAACTTTTTCCTTGAGTGTATGAATGCTTCTCCAGATCCACATTTTACCCACCAAACTGCGGCGGTGTAGGAAAGCCCAGGGAACTCAGGAAGGAGAGTTGTATCAATTGTATGCTAACAAGAGGAGTAGAAGAAGAGAGTGGGTCTTCGGCCAACGCTAGCATTAGAGAAACAGGCATAGGAAAGCTGGATCCAGACTTAGCAGGGAAGTGTTTTTTCCAAACAAAGGATTTTCAGCCTCCAGTGATAATTGGGCTTGCAATCCTGGGTGAGGCTGTCTTAATGATTATTTGCAGTTGAGGTCATGGGGGAGAGGGCAGACAGATGCCCAACTAGCCCTATCAGTTCTCTTCTCATCCTGATAGTATGTGGAAGTTATGAGGACCCTCCCAGTAATCTGTTTATTGCTGTGTGGGCCTTACGACTTATGGTTTCTGAAGAGCCCTAATAAAGTCACTAGGCAGTTCCTGGGTATAGCAGGAAGGGCAGAATTTCACTTATTTAATTTATCATCCTTCTGCCTCATTCTTCAAAGGATTGGAGGGACTAGGTAATAAGGTCTGTGATGTATCTATAAATTGTTGGTTTAAATGCCAGGATTTTTATGACTTGTTTTCTCCATGTTGGATTAATTAACTGGGGAGTTGGCTTCTAATTGTTTCAAGTTAAATGTGTAAGGCAGGGAGGTTTAAGGAAGAATGTTCCTCTAGGGAATTGACTTCAAAAATCCCTAAGCAGTCACTGCCTGGAAGTGGAGCCTCATTGTGATGCATTCTCAAAATCTCTGGGACTGAATAGGTCCCTTCTGCTTGGTTGAGAAAGCTGAATATAGAGTTTGATGGTCTGGCTTTCATTCAGCTCAAGTGGCTCCTATATGTGGTTGTGGGTTAGGGGTCTCTAGTCTGTAAGGGAGTGCAGCAGCTATCCCAGAATTAATCCCTTTTGTTTCACTTCATTTTGATGCCTTTCTGTTTCTGGAGTGTGTGTGTGTGTGTGTGTGTGTGTGTGTGTGTGTGTGTGTGTGTGTGCATGTGTGTGTGTGTGTGTGTGTGTATGCAGGTGCATGTGTGCTCATGCCTGAAGTTAGGAGAGGGGATCAAGCATGGCTTACCCCCACTTTAGGATCAAGAATCTGGAATTTTGTACACATCAAGGTGGGAGGTAATGGCAGGAGAGGAATGACTTACTGTCAGGGAAATGTCAACACCAGATGTGAGATGTTGAGTAAATCCTGTTTATTTTAAACAGATGACAAAAAAAAAAAAAAAAACCACACAACCAAAGTAAAAAGGAGATATGATGGTGGCTAGAGGAGCAAATACTAAGAGCTTGGAGGAAGTCCCAGGGGAGCAAACAAATCACTCCATCCATAAGCACAATAGCATCAACAATTCTGTCCACCAAGGATCTCACAGTCCCCACAGGTCTCATAGACTTGTAAAAGAATGTCCAGAAGAGTCTGGATTTTAATCGGTTAACTGTTGTTTCTCGCTAGACCATACTCTTAAGGGGAGAGTCTTTAATTTGTGCAAGATGCCTGGATCCTTTTCCTTTGCAAGTCTTCTTCCAAGACTAATCTGACTACTTCTCTCTTCCAGGATTTGTCAGTCAGCTCCAAGTCAGGCATATTGGCAGCTGTAGCCCTTGGAAACATGGATGGTCTCTTGGACTCTTTGGGGATTAAAGGTAGTGGTAGACTGAGGGAAGCATTTACATCCCCAGCTGGTTCCTTAGTTTGCAATGGACCCAGTCTGGTCTTGTGGCAAAGGTCAGGACTTAAATATCCAAGACAATAAATTGCAACACCCCAGTTGGAATGGAGAAAAAATAAGCTTGTTTATGGTGGAAAAAGTTGACCTAGGAGACACCTATTGTCTTTTACCAGATTACTTTGCAATAATTTTGTTCATTTCTGAGAATCCCTTTGGTCAAAAGCACATCCCAAGATGTATTACTTCATGAGAGATTTGATTCTTGATAAACTTTATTTGATAGCATACCCCACCTCTTTTGTACATGCACTGACTAGGTTTTACTTTCGGTTTGAGGAGTCACAGAATTGTTCCTTATAATGCATTAAAAAGAGAACTGAGGTGAGAAGCAAAGATGATATAATACGGAAGCAGAGGAAACCATGGACCCTATTAGTGAGTTTCGCAACTTGCAAAATAAAAGCAAGGTCCCACTTAGTCATTTATAGTTGTGCTGAGACAAATAACATTAGAAAGTTTAGAAAAACATATAAACTCTTTCAAAATAGCATTTGCAGTACCAACAGCTACAATAAAACAAGAAAGGCCATCTGGCCCCATGTGTAGTCAGGCTCATATAGGTGGTCAAAAGGGCTAGATACCTACTACACTGAGTTAAGTACATTACGGCCATGGAGCACAAAAGAGTTTATTGTCCTCTAACTCACCTATAATTGTCTAAAGGAGCCAATATTCAATTTGTGGGACAGCACATCACCGAGGGAATTAACTAAGTGGTAGAAGAATTGGATTGGAATGCATTTTGGCACTTTTATTAATTTGCTGTTTCCTTTCTGATCTGTATTTCTTTGCCCACCTTGATAGCTTGCATATAAGTGGCTTCTCTAGAAAAATATGTGAACAGAAAGTAGTTTAGAAGCTGGGCACAGTGCAAGAGATGAGAGGGGGAGAAAGAGAGAGAGGAGGAGGAAGATAGAGGGAGAGAAAGAGAGAGAATGAGAGAAGTGACTAACTATAGGCATTGGGTGATGTCTCAAATCCTTTCTGGAGCAAGGTATAAATAAAAAGGCAATCAAACAAGACGGGTTCCTTTGCTTTTCATTCTCCTTCCTACTTAAACTTGGTAAGATAGCCTCTGGAACTAAATGAAAGTGGGTATGGCAATAGAGGTGAAGAATCCAAGGGTAACTATGCCTTATTTCTTGGTTTTCTTTTGGACACCGGTCCAGTTAATTTTCTCTTTTCTGCCCTCTGCCTCTCCTCTTTCAACAATCCTTATTCTTTCCTCTTGGCTCCTATCACTCCTTTGGCTCCCAGTAGTCCACACCAGCCCATTTTCTTCTTGTCTCTCATTCTCCCTCCTGGATATATGCCTTTCCCTTCCTACATCTGTTATCAAATAGAAATGCATGATAACAAACTAATTAAAAAGTAACAACAATCCACATGCAGAGAGAAAAATATGGCAAAGACAGAAAACCATCTACACACCTTGTAGCCTTTACATTTATTACTTCTCCCTTAAATGGAAGTTGTTAGCATGAAGGAACTATTATTTTCCTTTCATCATATCTAAACTTGCTCACTGTATGTGAGTCTGGGAGTAACAATAATATTAAGGTACACTAATATCAACTACAGTGGCCAGCTAGGTATACCAAGTGATCTTAATAGCAGAAGATTTCTGAGATACCTGTGATTAATGACTTGGTGTCTCTTGTTTGTACCTTGTGTCATTACTATCTCAGCAGGTCAGTGACAGCTGTGGCTGGTGAGGAGCTGAAAAGCTCTCCTTTTTTTTTTTTAAGTCATAAATACATGTGAAGTCAGGTATGAGAATCGCTTCTTCTGAAAAGGAGTTTGCTGCCTGTCCTCAGAGCAGATGCATTAAGTCAGAAACATAATCCCTGAAAATCCTTTGCTGCCATTTCTGGTGATTTCTTATGCAGTGGTATAATTACTTTTCCATCAGTTTCTGCCCAGATAATTGAAAAAAAGATGAAAAGTATTTTTTCTTACAGTAAAAATTTTGCTTCTAAGAGGAATCTTAACTTCTTAAAGCCAAGCATTATAAAAAAGTGGGTAATTCTACTCCTATCATTACTAACTGAAATACAGAAAACATAGTATTCCCCCACCAAAATAATTAGGCAAATAAAAGAAAGCAAAATCTTAATTCAATTTTTCATACCATCAGAAAATATATGCAAAATGGACTGAATGATTTTCATTTCAGAGTAATATACATGTCAAGCACTAATTAAATTCAATCAAACTCAAAACAGAAGCAATAGATATTAATGTGCATTTACTTACTTTTTTGGGTGTCTCTGGCCAGAAGTGCTTGCCTCCCCAAAACAGGACAATTAGAGTTAGGGCCAGGATACCAAAAACCAATCCACAAATCTTAAGTGATTTACATATCTTCTTGGATTTAAAAGCTTCTGCCTAAGCAAAGAACAGAGAGAATAAAACAATACACTAGCTCTTAAAATAGCAAGCCATAATTCAAAGTCACCTTTGATTTCACTTTCTAATGTTCACATTGCGATATGATAAATCTGTGAAACCATGTTTCTGCTCAAAAGGGAAAAATATGAATCAACTTACATTTAGAATGTGACAGTCCTCACAGTTCTCTGGAGGATTCTTTGCCATGCTCTCTCAGCACACAGTACTCTTCCTGCTTTGAGAGGACTGAGAGACCACTGCTAAGGTGGAGTTGCAAGTGAGTCAGCTAACAGATGCCAGAGGAGAAGCTGAATTTATATGGCTCAAATATGTCATACCAGAGCCTGAAGGAGCCCAGGGGGCTCCTGTGCTGCGATTTGTTACATAGATATACCCATATATGTATATAACTTCTGTGCACAGAATTCCATCCAGAATGGCAAAGACAGAAGGTTATAATGAAAACTATTGTCTTGGGGGTTGGCTTGGAAGGGGACCAAGCCTAGGACACATTGAAATGATTTTTCACTATGAACTTAAAATATCAGTGGCACATGTGCTGCATACTCCAGAAATAAGCAAACAAAACAAAAAAGGAATGAAGTCCTGATTTCAATTCCATTTGTTTTTAACAAATACTTATTTCAGGGATATTAAATGTCAGGCACTGTACTTGGTGTTGGAGATTCAGAAATGAATAAGGTACTGCCTCCTCCATTATGATAAAGCTCTTTGAGGACCGAGATCAATATGTACTCAACTAATGACAGTTAAAAACAGGATTAAAAGATTAATGATACATTTTCTCTCTCTCTCTTCATACTATCTGATTATTTTCCTTTCCTGAATTCTCTTCCTCAGCTTGTTCTTTAATGTTAATATTCCTTATGGTTCTATCCTTGATGATCTTCTAACTCTATATGTACTTCTTAAATGATCTCACCCACTCCTATAGTTTAAAGTGTCAGCTGTGTATCAATTATTTTTAAATCTTTTTCTATAACCCTTTTCTATCTCATGAATTTCAAAGCCATTTTAATACCTCTACCTGGTGTACCTCAGAAACCTCAAACTCCACATGTCCCACATAAAACTCTTCTTTTTTTTGAAACCCCCTTCTTGCAACCTACTCTCCTCCATATTCTTAATCTTGTTTGGTGGTTTTATTAGTTTTCTAGAGCTATCATAACAAAGTACCACAGACTGGGTGGTATGATCAACAGAAATTTGTATTCTCACAGCCCTAGAGGCTGGAAGTCCAAGATCAATGTGTCAGCAGAGTTGCTTTCTCCCGAGACCTCTCTCCTTGCTTTGTAGATGGTCTTCCTCATGTTCATATGGCATTCTGCTTCTATGCATGTCTATGTCCTAATTTATTCTTATAAGGACAACAGTCTTATTGGACAAGTCCCCTGCATATGACTTATCTCCAAATACATTCTAAGATAATGGGTATTAGGGCTTCAACGTATGAGTTTGGTAGGGTGAAGGGCACAATTCAGCCCATAACAGTGAAACGATCACCCACCTAGGCTCCAAAGCCCGAAAACTGAGGTTTGTTCCCAACTCCCCTTTTTCACATTCCCTTGATCTAGTCAGTCACTAAATCTTATGGATTCTAAATTCTTACATCCTTCAAAGACACTATTTCCTCTCTATATTGACCATTAAATTTTAGTTTAGGTCTCTGAAAGGTCTCAAATCCACACTGTTCTCTTAGGGCTCTAGACCCATGTGTCTGTCTAACCTGTTGGATCTCTTCCCTTAGATATTTCGTAGGCAACTCTGATATCACATGTCTCAAACTGAATTAATTATCTTCTCTTCCAAACATACTTTTCTTTCTGTATTATCTCCCTCATTAAATGACAGGATGATTAGTCTTTAGAATAGAAATCTCCAAATGATCCTTAGTTTTTTCTTTCTTGTTCATCCCCATGCCTAATCAATTATTAAATCCAGTCAATTTTGCCTTTGAATTATCTTCCCAATTCTCAGTTGCCACTGCCTTAGTTGAGGTTTTCATAGTTACTTTTACTGTTGCATTAGAATTCTAACTGGTTTCTTTGCCTCTAATCCATTGCCTTCAAGGTGATCTTTCTAAGAAGCAAATCTGACGATAATCTTTCCCTTGCTTAAAATCCTTTCATGTCTATTCAATTGTCTATAAAGTCAAAGCTACTTATGGTGACATCATAACCATTTCATGGTCTGGACTCTGTCTAACTCTCCAGTCTTGATTTTGGACAATTTCTTTCATAGAGATGAAGTCAGCTGAGGTTCTCAACTGGGCAGGGCCATAAGGCATGTACATGAGACTTTATCCACATCCTAATTTCTCAAAGAAAAATAATTTTCTGTTTCAGGCATAACTATGCATTAAATTGATTATGTAATTTATGAAATATAAGTTATGGTTTTATTTGTTTTATACTTTTTAAACCAAGCTTAGAAAAAAAGAGAAAGTGATGAGAGTAGTCTCATGAAGAAACCTATGTTTACTATGTTAGAAGATTTCCCCCTCCACAGTGTTACACTAGGCCTCGTTATACTTCACCCTTTATTAATACTGAGCAGCCTCTGCTTTTTCACACTATGGAGTATTTTACATGTTATACTCTTTGCTTGGATTTCCCTTCTTTGTTCTTTCTTTGTATAGTATTCATACTTTAAATCTTGCACTTATTATACTGCATTATAGTTCACTTAGAAGTGTTTTGCTCCCGAACAGACTTTGAGATCTTTAAAAACATGCCTTATTTGTTAAAAGTATCTAATTAAAATAGAGGTCAAAGCAATGTGTCATGGAAGGATGGGGGCGATGATTAATTCTGATTCAATAGAGCAGGAAAAATGTCATAAAGCATATGGAATTGCAGTACATTGTCCATTTATTAGCACTGTTTATTCAGTGCCCTATATGTGGTAGGCACTGTTATAGGGGCTGAACATACATTTAGACAAGACAAACACAGTTCCTGACATTGTAAAGCTCTGTGTCTAGCTGAGGAGACAGAAGTTAAACTGAAAGGAAAAAGATCCTGTAAATAAAGAGAAAATATAAATTATGAAACATGCTAAGAAAGAAAAGTTCAGGGTGTCATGACATCACCTAATTTGAATTAGAGGTGTCAGGGAAGTCCATGCTACCATCAATGTCTCTTAAGCTCAGACTTAAATAATGAGTAGAAGTTAGCCGATGAAGAGTGAAGAAAAGATTATTATTCCAGGCAAAGGGAACAGCACATGCAAATACCCTGAAACAGAAGAGATCTCTATTTGAAGAGTAAGAGGAAAATCAGTGTGGCTTTAAAACAGTGAAGGAGGTGGGAAGTTGTCTAAGAAAAGGCTGAAGAGATAGACAGGGACAATACCATACAATATTTTGTCTATTAGGACTGTTTTTGGCTGCATGTAAAAGAAACCAAGATATGGTGGCTAAACAAAATAAAAAGTTTATTTTTCTGATGTAATAGCCTCAGTATCGATGGTCCAGGGCTTGTGTAAGTTCTAGGACTCAAGCTTCCATATCTTTATTCTGTGATTTTTTTTTTTTTTTAGTATGGCTTCTATTTTCATGCTTACAAGATGACTGTTTCAGTCCCAGTCAGGAAAAAGGAGAGAATGCAAAAGGCAAGAACATGTGACAGCTGGATCTGTCTCTTTCCATTAGGAAAATAGGAGATTTCCTGGAAGCCCTAACTTGTGGCTTTCTGCTTATCTTATTGGTTAGAACTGGATTGGATGGCCAACTCAAGCTATAATGGAGTCTGGGCAGGTTTTATTTTCCACTCAGCCTACTACTACCCCTAACAAAATGCTGGTTTTGCTATAAAATGAGGAAACATATTGGGCAGGCAATTCATAGTTTCTGTCACAAGGGTCACAGTAAGGGTTTGAAGTTTCTTCTAAGAGCAATGAGAATTCATTGAAGGGTTTTAAGGAAGGGAGACACACAAGTACTTTTTCATTTATTAGCATCTTTCTGACTGCTATGAGAAGAATGAATTGTAAAGAAGCAAGACTTTTATTTTTTTTAATGATTTTATTTATTTATTTGCAAGAGAGAGAGAGCATGATAGAATACAGGTGGGGAGGGACAGAGGGAGAGGGAGAAGCAGGCTCCCCACTGATCAGGAAGCCCAATGTGGGGATTGATCCCAGGACTCCAGGATCATGACCGGAGCCAAAGGTAGACACTTAACTAACTGAGACACCCAGGCACCCTGGAAGCAGAATTTTAAAATGTTAATCAGTTCAGAGATGTTATTGGTCTGGACTAAGGAAGTGATAATAGAGATGGTAGACAGATTAGGGATGTATTTTAGAGGTAGCACATACACAGTGATAGGTTGGACATACAGGGTAAGAAAAAAGGAGCAATAACAAATGATTCATGTATTTTTGGTTTGTGCATTTGGGTGGAGTGTGGTGCCATTCACTGGGGTCAGGAAACATGGAGGAGGACAAGTCTGGGGTAATGAGTATGGTTTTGGACATGTTGAATTTGAGGTGTGTATGAAGCATACAGAAGAGGTCCAGGTGGCAGTTGGGCATATGTGTTTGGAGCTCTGAAGACAGTCCCTGGAGTGGAAATATACAGGCATAGTTCATTTTATTGTGCTTTGCTTTGCTGAGCTTCACAGATATTGTGTGTTTTACAAATTGAAATTTTGTGACAACCCTGCGTTTACCTAGTCTATTGGTGCCATTTTTTCTAATGGCATTTGTTCACTTTGTGTCTCTGTGTCACAATTTGCTAATTCTTATAATATTTCAAAATTTTAATATGATATTTTTTATGGTGATCTGTGATCAATGATTATGACTCATTGAAAGCTCAGGTGATGGTTTACATTTTTTAGCAATAAAGTATTTTTTAATTAAGTCATGTACATTTAGACATAATACTGTTGCACACTTAATAGACTATAGCATAGTGTATAATAACTTTTATATGCCCTGGGAAACCAAAAATTTCATTTCATTTACTTTATTGTGATTTTTGCTTTATGGCAGTGATCTGGAACTGAACGCACAATATCTCTGAGGTATGACTGCAGATTTAAGACTTTTGCCTGTGGATGGTATTCAAAGGTATAGGGGTTGATGACATAGTATAGACGAAGAGTGCAGAATAGAAAGAGACAAAGGCTCAAAACTAAGTCCGAGGGAATCTTCACTTATTTGTTTAAAAATGTACTTTTAGGATATATTTTACATTTATATAAAAAAAGATAAATACTCATAAAATATGCAAGCAATATAGAAAAGCACAAAAAAGGGGAAAATCCTTCCAAATCTGCACCAACCAAGAATAACCATTATGGGGCCTCAGTTTCTTTATCTGAATAAAAGAGGACAAAATAAGATTGCTGTGATAATTTAATGAGATAACTCATTTAAAATGCTTATTCTGTTACTTGGAAGATCGTAAACCCTTCATAAGCATTAGTTACTAAGATAAATGCATGTCATTCTGGGCATCAATTTTATCATGCAGGATTAAGAAATGAATAGAAAAAATTAAATAGAAGTAATATACATACTATTTTAAAAAGTATGAAATTTTAAAAATTGCTTGAATTGAACAAAAGAAAAATAAATGAAAGTGAAAGGACGATATACTTCAGGTAAATGTTTCTTTCCTCTCAAAAAATAGAAGTTATGAAAGATTATTTTAAAGTTAAGATCAAAGATTTGAAAAATATAAAGAGGTTGTAGTCATTACATTATGTTTTTATTTCCATGTTTCAATTTTTGATAGTGTTGACTGATTCCCTGGGTGATTGCTTAAGAGCATGTGTTCTAGAGATAGTCTGCTTCGGTTCAAATCAGATCTTCTAATTAACTAGCTATAAGGTGGACAAATTATTTAATCCCTACATGCATCAATTTTCTTATTTCTAGAATGGGAATTAAAAAATGCCTACTTCACTGAGTTGTGAGTGATAAGAGTTAATATGTATAAAATACTTGGTATAGTGACTAGTAAATAATAAATTATTTTTATAAATATGAGGACATGAGCTATCATTATGAAACATGACAAAATGAGGTCCCTTGCACTTTGCCTCCTATCTCTTGATTTTTGTTAGTTATTTTATTATTTTTACTTTCTGTTCCCCCCTGTCAAATTCTTTAAGTTATTTGGTCTTGGTTCTGTGTTTAAATGAATTTGATGTTTACCATTAATTCTCTTATCACATCTTCTTTATGCCTGAGTTATTTGTCTTGATATATCTCTTTTTTGTCTATATTTTCTCACTTACTACTTTTTTTTGAAAAGGGGCACTCCTAAGTGTTGCATTTCTTGAACTTTTGCATACTTGAAGATATGTTTGTTGAAGGGATAGCATATAAAATTCTTGGGTCTCACTTTGCTTCTCTAAGGAGTTTGATACTACTCCACTGCCTTTGGCATTGTGGGCTACACTGGTCCTTTAACTATTTATACTTTGGCTGGCCAGATTTCACTATAGAAATATCAGCATTAGAAGTCAGATGATAGGGGCACCTGGGTGGCTCAGTTTGTTAAATGTCTGACTCTTGGTTTTAGCTCACGTCATGCTCTTGCAGTCGAGGGATTGAGCCCCATGTTCAGTTCTGTGCTCAGCGTGGAGCACAGAGTCTGTTTTGGGTTCTCTCTCTCTCTTACTCTCTCTCCCAAGTTTCTCTCTCTCTCTCTCAAATAAAGAGATAAATAAAAGCTTTTTTAAAAATGAAGTCAGATAATAAAGGAGGAGGAATTGGCAAATGAGACCAAAGTAGGGTGGCCAACATAATGGGAGGAAAATACTGAGATGTGACAAAAACCAAGAAAAGAGGGTTTGAAAAAGAACTCTATCAAAAGTGTTGATATTCTATCAAAAGCCTCTGCAAGTTTGAAAGACTGAAAAATAAGACCTCTTTTTTAGTGAGGGGAATGTGAAAGAGCATTGTGGACTGCAAGAACAACATGAGAAAGTTAAAAAAGTGTATAAGTATGTGTTTGGAGTATGGTAGTACTGAGTAATCCATTGTGGGTGGAATATTGATTGCATGGGAGAGACAAAATTACAACAGATCAAGTTACCCAGATCTCTTTTTCTTTTAGATTGCCTTCTTTTTTCCTTCTACCTCTCCACATAGTTCTTCATCTGGACAAAAGAAAAATATCTGAGTTACATTTCTTTTGCTCCCTCCTTTAACGTCTTCCATATTTCTCTATTTTTTCTTTAGAATAAAAGGAATTGGATTATCAGTAATGTTTTGTCCATAAATCAGTTAATAATTTCAATAGATATTGATTATCAATTGAGATTACTGCAGTACATAAAAGTGTAGTGAGGAAGGTGTAAACCAAAATTATAGACCAGTGTGTGGTGTTACCTTAAAGCAGTATAGCATGCTTGGGAATGCAGAGGAGGGCACATAACTCAGCTTCACAAGGTTATAGGGAGAGGAAAGGCTACTCAGGGCAGGCTTCTGAGAGGAAGTGATGAATAAATTGAGACTTGCAAGATGAACAGCCAGGTAAAAGTGTCAGTGTAGACAGTGTTCCAGGCAGTGGAAAATCATGGATAAAATCTTGAAAATGTGAAAGAGAATGGAATTTTTGAGCAACAGAAGGAATTTTAGTGTGGAAAGAGTACTTTTTTTTTTTTCTATTATAGGAGAAGTATGTCGGCATTGACAAAACCTGGGAAACAAAACAAAATCCAAAGCAGGAAGTAAAAAATTCAAAGACCCCTTACCACAAATTCTCAAAAAGAACTCTATGGACTCTGAAAAACAAGCAGAGGGTTTTGAAGGGGCGGGGGGTGGGAGGTTGGGGAACCAGGTGGTGGGTATTATGGAGGGCACGTATTGCATGGAGCACTGGGTGTGGTGCAAAAACCATGAATACTATTATGCTGAAAAGAAAAAAAAAAAAAAGAACCACCGTTATGTTTAATGAGTATTATTCCATAACCTTTGCTATTCAAGTGAAAATACATTATATATATATATATATATATATTACATATATATACATATATATGTATATAATATTAGTAGTTAAAAATATATGTATATATAATTTAAAAAAATGTTTATATGCTTGTCTGCTACATGCTTTTGCCACTTAGAAATATATCTTAGACAAAGGGGAAGATGGCAGTGGAGTAGGAGGACCCTAGTCTTACCTTGCCCATGAATACAACTATGTAACTATCAAATCATCCTAAATACCCACAAAATTGACCTGAAAAATGGCAGAACACACTCCGCAGCTAAAGGTAGACAAGAGGTCACAATGAAGAAGGTAGGAGTTGCAGAGATAATGTTTGGGAGAGAAATGGATCATGATCACTATAGTGGGGAGGGAGCTGAGGCTGCACAGAAGGTCAAAGAGATAGACTAGCAGACAGGGTAGTGCCCAAGGAAAACAAATCTCCATAGCAACTGGATTGGAAATTGAGAGGGGTCAAATTCTGTGAATTCTTGCAACCAATGGGGCTTAAAGCCTGGTTTCAAAGGTCATCAGATTTGGTTTTGGGAGAGCACAGAGGCATTGGGGCTGCTTTTGGAAAGAAAGCAAGGGAAACAATCTGTGGACATTATAGTGTGCAAACAGCAATCTAAAGAGTGCCTAAGGCACAGAGTGGGGAAGTTATTTGTTTATCTCAGAGCCTGTCTCAGAGAAATAGCATTCACAGAACTACCCCTCCCGAAAAAAGGAACTGGCAGGCACCATTTCCCCCCTACCCCTCATTACAGGGCCACTTGTTGACACCAGAATAGCACTTGTATGTGCTAACTTGCTTACACTAACCCTGGTCCCCCATACTCCAGTGGAACTGCCCTTCCCTGTCACATTTGCCTCAGTCCCAGCAAGGTGGGCCCCTCCCAACAGAAGAGTGGCCAAAATACTTGCCCACACCCTGTCTCCTAACCCAGAAGTTTTGCAGAGCCTTGGATCTGGTGACAGTGACAACAAGTTTCATTTCACAAGCAAACCAGAGCACACCTAGTTAAAACTCATACATTCAGGCCAGGGACCAAACACTGCCCCCAACAAACCAATGAGTTGCCTGGAGGATAAAGCAGCCAGGACACAACAGCAGGGTCCCTGCAGCACACATTGGAGATACTCCAGGAAGTACCAGGCCCTGGGGAACAGGGGATACTACATTAGGGGACTGCAGGACCTCTTCTTCCTAAGGACATTGCCCTCAAGAACAGAAGTAGCTGACTTTCTTAACACAGAGAAGTCAGCATAGAGACTTAGCTAAAATGTGAAGACAGAGGAATTAGTCACAAATGAAAGAACAGGACAAAGTCACAGCCAGAGATCAAAGGGAAACAGATATAAGCAACATGTCCAATAAAGAACTTGAAGTAATTATAACAATACTCACTGGACTTGAGAAAAGAATTGAAGTCATGAGTGAGACCTTTAACAGAGAGAAAAGGAATAATGCAGCAGAAATAAAAAGCTCAATAAAAGAAAGGAGAAACATGCTTGATAGAATGAACACCAGGCTGAAAGAAATAGAGGAATGAATTAGTGATCTAGAAGACAGAATAACAAAAAGTAATCAAGCTGAAAAAGAGAGAAAAATTATGTAAAATGAGAATAGACTTAAAGAACACCGTGACACCATCAAATGTAATAACATTCACATTATAGGAGTGCCAGGAGAAGAGAGAGAGAAGGAGGAAGAAAATTTATTTGATGTAATAATAGCTGGAAACTTCCCTAATCTGGGGAAGGAAACAGATATCCAGGTCTAGGAAGCATAGAGAATTTCCAACAAGATCTACAAAAACAGATCCACACCAAGACATATTATAATTAAAATGGCAAAATATACTGATAAAGAAAAAATGTTTAAAATCTTCACATGCAAGGGAAACCCCATAAGGCTATCAGGAGATTTTTTTTGGCAGAAAATTTTCAAACCAGAATGGAGTGGCTTCCCATTCAAAGTGTTGAATGGGAAAAATACTCCAACCAGCAAAGCTATAATTCAGAATAGTAGGAGAGATAGAGTTTTCCAGACAAACAAAGATTACAGGAGCTCATTACCACTAAGCTAGTCCTGCAAGAAATGTTAGAGGGGATTCTTTGAGTGGAAAGGAAATACCATAAGTAAGAGTAGGAAAGTAGGAAACACAAAAGGAGTAAAATAAGTATTTCTATAAAACTCAGTCAAGGGATTCACACACAAACACACACACAAAGTTAAGTGTGACACCATATACTTAAAACATTGGGGAGGAGAATAACGAATGAGTTCAAACTTAAACGACCATCAACTTAATATAGACTACCATATGCCAACGATGTTATATACAAACCTAATGGTAACCAAAATTAAGCCACTAATAGATATGCAAAGAATAAAAAGAAAGAAATCCAAATATATCACTAAAGTAAACCAGCAAAGCACGAAAGAGAGAAAGACAAGAAAGGATCAGAGAAAATCTTCAGACACAACAACAAAAAAAAACAGGTAATAAAATGGCAATAAATACATATCTATCAATGATTATTTTGAATGCAAATGGACTAAATTCTCCAATCAAAGGACATAGGATGACAGAAAAGATAAAAAGTCAAGACCCATCTATATGCTGCATACAAGAAACTCATTGTAGATCTAAAGACACCTGCAGGTGAGTGCTGTGATTTGTGTAAGACTGACAAATCACAGACCTGTATCCCTGAAACAACTAATAAATTGCATGTTAATAAAAAAATAAAGACACCTACAGATTGAAAGTGAGGGGATGGTGGGGTGTCTGGGTGGCAGTTAAGCATCTGCCTTTGGCTCAGGTCATTATCCCAGGGTCCTGGGATTGAGCCCTGCATTGGGGAGGTCCCTGCTCAGCAGGGAGCCTGCTTTTCCCTCTCTGTCTGACTGCTACTCCCCCTGCTTGTGTTTTTTCTCCCTCTCTGTCAAATAAATAAATAAATAAGTAAATAAAATCTTTAAAAAGCCATCATTTTATTTTTAAAAAAGTGAGGGGATGGAGAAACCTCTATCACACAAATGGATGTCAAAAGAAAGTTAGAGTAGCAACACTTATATCAGACAAACTAGCCTTTAAAACAAAAGCTGTAACAAAAGCCAAAGAGGACACTATATAATCATAAAAAGGACAACTGAACAAGAAGATATAACAATTGCAAATATTTAGGCACCCAGCAAAGGAGCACCCAAATACATTAAAAATGGTAATAACAAACATAGAGGAACTAATTGATAATGCTATAATAATATTAGGGGACTAAATTTCAGCAGACTGAAAACTAGCAAGGAAATTGAATCAGTAATCAAAAACTCCCAACAAACAAAAATCCAGAACCAGATGCCTTCACAGGTAAATTCTACCAAACATTTAAAGAAGAGCTAATATCTATTCTTCTCAAACTATTCCAAAAAGTAGAAAAGGAAGGAAAACTTCCAAATTCATTCTAGGAGGCCAGTATTACTGATACCAAAACTAGATAAAGATACCACCAAAAAACAAAACTTCAGGCCAGTATCCCTGATGAATGCAGATGCAAAAATCCTCAACAAAATACTATCAAACCAAATCCAACAATATATTAAAAAATCACTCACTATGATCAAGTAGGATTTATTTCTGGGTTTCAAGGTAGTTCAGTATTCACAAATCAATCAGTGTGATGCATCCCATCAATTGGAGAAAAGATAAAAATCAAATGATCATTTCAAAAGATGAAGAAAAAGCACTTGACAAAATATGACATCCTTTCATGATAAAAACCTTCAATAAAGAAGGTTTAAAGGGAACACACCTCAACATAATAAAAGCCATCTATAAAAACCTGCCAGCTAACAACATCATCCTCAATGGGGAAAAAATGAGAGCTTTTCCCCTTTGGTCAGGAACAAGACAAATATGTCACACTCTCACTATTTTTATTCAACATAGTACTAGAAGTCCTAGCCACAACAATCAGACAACAAAAAGAAATAAAAGGCATCTGAATCAGTAAGAAAGAAATTAAATGTTCACTCTATAGATGACATGATGCTATTTATAGAAAATCCTAAAGACTTCATAAGAAAATTGCTAGAAATGATAAAAGAATTCAGTAAAGTTGCAGGATACAAAATAAAATAGAGAAATCTGCTGTATTTCTGTACACCAATAATGAATTGCCATAAAGAAAAATTAAGAAAACCATTCCATTTACAATATACCCAAAATAATAAGGTACCTAGGAGTAAACTGAATCAAAGAGGTGAAAGAACTGTATTCTGAAAACTATGAAACATTGAAAGAAATAGAAGATGACACAAAGAAATGGAAAGACATTCCAGGCTCGTGGATTGGAAGAACAAATACTGTTAGAATGTCTGCACACCCAAAGCACTCAACACAGTTAATGCAATCCCTACCAAAAATACCAAAGCATTTTTTACAGAACTAGAAGAAACAATTCTCTTTTTAAAAAGATTTTATTTATTCACTTGACAGAGATCACAAGTAGGCAGAGAGGCAGGCAGAGAGAGAGGGGGAAACAGGCTCCCCTCTGAGCAGAGAGCCCCACGCGGGGCTCTATCCCAGGACCCTGAGATCATGACCTGAGCCAAAGGTAGAGGCTTAACTGACTGAGTCACCCAGGCACCCTGAGAAGAAACAATTCTAAAATTTGTATGGAAACACAAAAGATTTCAAATAGCAAAAGCAACTATGAAAAGGAAATGCAAACCTGGAGGCATCACAATTCCAGATTCCTAGTTATATTACAAATCTGTAGTAATCAAAACAGTATGGTACTGGCACAAAAATAAGCACATAGATCAATAGAACAGAGTAGAAAACCCAGAAATAAACCTACAGCTGTATGGTCAATTAACCTTCAACAGTGCAAGAGAGAATATCTAATGGGGGGAAAAACATTCTTTTCAACAAATGGTGCCTGGGAAAACTGAACAACAACACGCAGAAGAATGAAACTGGACCACGTTATTGCATTATACACAAAAATAAATTCAAAATGGATTAAAGACCTATGAGACCTAAAACCATAAAAATCCTAGAAGGGAACACAGGCGATAACCTCTTTGACGTCAGCCACAGCAACCTTTTTCTAGATATGTCTCCTGAGGCAAGGGAAACAAAAGCAAAAATAAATTACTGAGACTACATCAAAAAAGAAAAAAAAAGAACTTCTTCACAGTGAAGGAAAGAATCAACAAAACTAAAATGTAACCTACAGAATGGGGGAACATATTCGCAAATGGCATATCTGATCAAGTGATAGTATCAAAAATATGTAAAGAAGTTATAAAACTCAAGACCCAAAAAATAATCCAATTAAAAAATGGGCAGAAGACATAAATAGATATTTCTCCAAGAATTCATATAGATGGCCAAAAGACACATGAAAAAATGCCCAACATCACTTATCACCAGGAAAATGTAAATCAAACTACAGTGAAATATCACCTCACACCTCTCAAAATAGCAAAAATCAACACAAAAAACAACAGGTGTTGGTAAGAAGGTGGAGAAAAGCGAACCCTCTTGTTATGTTGATGGGAATGCAAACTGGTACAGCCACTGTGGAAACCAGTATGGAGGTTCCTCAAAAATTTAAAAATAGAACTATCTTATGATTCAGTAATTACACTACTGGGTATTTTCTCAAAGAATACAATACACTAATTCAAAGGGATACATGCACCCCTATGTTTATAACAACACTATTTACAATAGCAAAATTATGGAAGCAGCCCAAGTGTCTATTGACTGATTAATGGATAAAAAGAAGTGGTATATATATAACAGAATATTATTCAGCCATACAAAAGGATGAAATCCTGCTACTTGCAATGATACGGATGGAGCTGGAAAGTATAATCCTGTAAGTCAGTCAGAGAAAGACAAATGCCATATGATTTCACTCATATGTGGAATTTAAGAAACAAAACAAATAAGCAAGGGGCGGTTAAAGAGAGAGAGAGACCAAGAAACAGACTCTTAATTACAGAGAACAAACTGAAGGTTGCTAGAGGGGAGATGGGTAGTGGAATGTGTGAAATAGGTGAAAAGCACTGGCTAATGTATGGTATTACTGAATCATTATACTGTACATCTGAAACTAATCTAACACTATATGTTAACTAACTGGAATTAAAATAAAATGCTAAAAATAAAAAGTACAACATAGATATCCTTCCCTATAAGTACAAGAACTCATTCTTAATAGCTGAATGACAATTCATATATAATAGAATGTACTGTAATTTATTTACTGATTATCTGTTGACAGACATTTAAGTTACCTCTGGTTTTTTTTTTTTTTTTTGAGATTATAAAGAATGTTGCAATGAGCCCACTAGTACATTATAAGTATCGTTGCCCACTTCTAGAAGTATTTCTTTAGGATAGATTCTTAGTAGGGTATATTATTTTCCTAGGGCTGCCATAAATAACCACAAACTCGGTGTCTTAAAAATAACTGAAATTTATTCTCTCACAGGCCTTTTTTTGCCTTTTCCTAGCTTCTCATGGCTCTGGGCAATTCTTGGCATTCCTTCTCTTGTAGATACAGTACCGTAATCTTTGCTTCTGTCGTCAAATGGCCTTCTTCCTTCTGTGTGTGGGTCTGTCTATCTCCAAATCTCCCTTTCCTCATGAGAATGGCAGCCCCTGTATTTAGGCCGAGAAAATTACATATTTTAATTGTAGTCTCATTAGTATTTGTTCTGTGAATTGATTCTTAATATCCATAAAAATATACCATTTATAATTGTACAATTCAGCAGTTTTTAGTGTATTCAAGAGTTGTACAACCATCACTATCTAATTCCAGAACATCTTCCTCACTCCGGAAAAAAACCCTGTACCCATTACTATCACTTACCATTTCTTTCTTCCTCCAGCACCTGAAAACCACTGATCATGTTTCTATGGATTTGCCTACTCTGGACATTTCATATAAATGAGATTATATGTTATATGACCTTTTGTGTTTGATTTTTTCATTAACATAATCTTTTCAAGGTTCATCCATATCGTAGCATGTACAAGCATTTCGTCCTTCTTAATTGCCTAACAATATTCCATTGCATGAACATACTATATTTTGTTTATTCATTCATTAGTAGATGGACATTTACTTTGTGATGTACATTTATTTTTGTGCGAGCATATTTTTTTTAAATTCTCTTGGATATATGCTTAGGAGTAGAATTGCTGAGTCGTCGGATATCTCTCAATATAGGTATTTAACTTTTTGAGGAACACCAAACTGTTTTCCACAGTGGCTGCACCATTTGCATTCCCACCAGCAATGTGTAAGTGGTTAATTTGTCCACAACCTTGCCAGAAATTGTTATTGTCCTTTTAAAAAATTATAGCCATTTAAGTGGTATTTCATTGTGGTTTTGATTTACATTTTCCTAATCACTAAGGATGTTGAACATTTTCTTCATGTGCCTTATTAGCCATTGTATATCCCTTTTAGTGTCTATTCAATTCCCTCTCTCAATTTTAAATTTAGGTTATTTGTATCTTTATTATTGAGTTGTAAGTGATTTTGTTATATATTCTGAATACAAATCCCTGATTGGGCATGTGATTTGCAAATATTTTCACCCATTACAGGGGTGGTTTTATTATATTTTTGACAATGTTCTTTGATGCATAAAAGTTTTAATTTTGATGAATTCCAACTTATTTTTTCTTTTTTTGTTTTTCTTTTGGTGTCATATCTGACTCTATTGTCAAATCTAATGCATGAAGATTTACGCCTACATTTTCTTCTAAGAGTTTTATAGCTTTAGCTCTTACATTTAAGTCTTTGATCCATTTGAGTTAGTTTTTGTATATAATATGAGGTAGGGGTCCAAATTCATTCTTTTGCATGGGGAAATCCAGTTTTCCCACCACCATTTGTTGAAAATACTGTCCTTTTCCATTGAATGATGTTGGCCCTCTTGTCAAAACTCAGTTGACCAGGGGTACGTGGATGGTGCAGTCAGTTTATCATGTGACTCTTGGTTTCAACTCAAGTTCTGATCTCAAGGTGATAAGATCTAGCCTCATGTCAGACTCTGTGCTGAAGATAGAGTCTGCTTGGCTTTCTCTCCCCATGTCTCTCTGCCCCTCATCTGGCTCTCTCTTCTCTCTCTCAAATAAATAAATAAATAAATAAATAAATAAATAAATAAATATTTTTAAAAATTCAATTGACCATAGAGGTTTGGGTTTATTTCTGGACTCTCAGTTTGGTTCTATTGGTCTATATGTCTAGCCTTCTGCTAGTATCACATTGTTTTAAAATCAGAAAGTGTGACTTATTCAACTTTGTTCTTTTTATGAGAAGAAAAAACTATTAGCTATTATGTATCCCTTGTATTTCCACATAAATTTTAGGATCAGTCTTTCAGTTGCTGCAAAAGAGGTATTTGGAATTTTGATGGATATTTTTTTGAATCTGTAGATCGATGTGAGGAATAGTGCCTTTTAAACAATATTAAGTCTTCCAATCCAGGAACATAGGATGATGTCTTCATTTATTTAGGTCTTCTTTTTTAAAAAAATTTATTTATTTACTTGTCAGAGAGAGAGAGTGCAGGCAGACAGAGTGGCAGGCAGAGGCAGAGGGAAAAGCATGCTCCCTGCTGGGCAAGGAGCCTCAATGTGGGACTCCATCCCAGGACGCTGGGATCATGACCTGAGCCAAAGGCAGCTGCTTAACCGACTGAGCCACCCAGGCATCCCTACTTAGGTCTTCTTTAATGACTTTCACTTTTGTTTTCTAGTTTATACCGTACAATTCTTACACTACCTTGGTTAAATGTATTCCTAAACTTTCATTCTTTTTGGTGTTATTATGAATGGAATTGTTTTATTAATTGCATCTTTGGATCATTAATTTCCAGTGTATAGAAATACATGTAGTTTTTGTATATTGATTTTGTAGCCTAAAACCTTGCTGAACTTGTTTATTAACTCCAATAGTTTTTTAGTGGATTCTTTAGGTTTTTCAATTATATGATCATGTCAGCTACAAATAAAGGTAGTTTTAATTATTCCTTTCCAAAGGCATTTCTAATGCCTTTTAAGTCTTTTTTTTTTTTTTTGGCCTAATTTTCCAGTAGATCTATTGAGTTTTGCAAATTCAGTTTTAGACATTCTGAGATAGAGGTGTTCGGGCATCACTGAGGTCAAGTAGCTAGTTAGCTATTTATATTAGGAGAGAAAGCTGCTCTGGAGATTCAGAGTTTATAGATGTCAAGAGATATTTATTGAATCCCTTGAAAAGTTAGCCTTGCTCAAGAAGAGTGTTTAGAATGAGAAGAGAGCCTAGAACAGAGGTCAATATCCCATAAATAATGGGGACAGGAAGGAAATTACAAAGGAAATTGACTAGTCACTGTCAGGAAGTTAAGTTAAATCTTGAAAGCATGGTTTCTGGAAGTTAAGGGAAGAAAGAGTTCCAAAAAATTGAGAGCAGTCATTAGTTTAGTGGACATGAAATGTTTTAAGTGCTGCTGAAAATTTTAGTAAAATAATGTCTGGAGTAGATTAGGGCATGTTAAAATGCTTAGGGAATAAAACTGGTAAAGGTGACAGTGAAGATGTTAAAGACAGGAAATAATAAGCAACCTATATCTATTTCAATCAGTAAATACTATCTTTGGATATTAATTATATATGAATTTTCTGTGTATTTCCTATGTTTTTTTGATGTATCAGAAAGCTCACTGTAGGGAACTCTGCTTGGAAGACCTTGTTTTAATGGGTCATGTATAAGTAGACTCCAGGTACAAGTCTGATCTATTCTTTTTTTAAAAATTCAGTTAGTCAACATACAGTACATCATTAGTTTTTGATGTAGCGTTCCGTGATTCATTAGCTGTGTATTACACCCAGCGCTCATCGTATCAGATGCCCTCCTTGATGCCCATCACCCAGTTACCCCATCCTCTACCCACCACCTTTTCTACAACCCTCAGTTTGTTTCCCAGAGTCAAGAGTTTCATGATTTGTCTCCCTCTCTGATTTCTTCCCATTCAGTTTTCCCTACCTTCCCTTTGATCTTCTGCCCTACTTTTTATATTCCACATATGAGTGAAACCATGTGATAATTGTCTTTCTCTGGTTGATTTATTTCACTTAGCATAATTCCCTCCAGTTCTTTTTTTTTTTTTAAGATTTTTATTTATTTATTGGACAGAGAGAGATCACAAGTAGGCAGAGAGACAGGCAGAGAGTGAGAGGGAAGCAGGCTCCCTGCCGAGCAGAGAGCCCGATGTGGGGCTCGATCCCAGGACCCTGAGATCATGACCTGAGCCGAAGGCAGCGGCTTAAACCACTGAACCACCCAGGCGCCCCTTCCCTCCAGTTCTACCCACGTCAATGCAAATGGTAGATATTCATCCTTTCTGATGGCTGAATAATATTCCATTGTATATACGAATCACATCTTTATCCATTCATCTGTTGAAGGATATCTCAATGTCTTCCACAGTTTGGCTATTGTGGACATTGCTGCTATGAACAATGAGGTGCAGGTGTCCCTTCTTTTTCCTATGTCTGTATCTTTGGGACAAATAACCAGTAGTGTGATTGCTGTGTCATAGGCAGCTCTATTTTTAACTTCTTGAGGAACCCTCACAGTGTTTTCCAGAGTGGCTGTCCTGCTTGCATTCCCACCAACAATGTAAGAGGGTTTTCCTTTCTCCACATCTCTACCAACATTTATTGTTACCTGTCTTATTAATTTTAGCCATTCTGACTGGGTGTAAGGTGGTATCTTGTGGTTTTGCTGGTGATTCTAATGCAAATCAAAGCATATTTTTGTTGATCAAGTCAATGTCAGAGTTTCTCAAAGTATATTTTGACTTGCATTAGAATCACCAGCAATATTTCTAAAGGTACATTGATTTGTTTAATTACAGACCTACTGAATCGCAATCACAGGAGTGGTACCCTGGAATCTGCATCCTAACAACTTTCCTGAGATAATTCTTATGCACACCTAAATTTCAGAAGCATGGTCTTTCTAACTTTCTTAAAGTTAGCTGACTCATTCACTCCAATGCAACAGAGAAGAGACCTACTTAAAAGAGACACTGAGTATAGCAACATGAGTTTATTTGGCTACCTTTGGGTACAAGGGTACACAGCCTCATAAAATGTTTGCCAAGTGTCAAACATTCTGTTTCCAATGATGTCATTAGGTTTGGTTAAAATAATGATGCCCATCCTGTGTGGGTTTTTAAGTAGTGCCAAAATCTTTTATTGGTCAGGTTCCATATTTCTATATTCGTTATCTCTTGAGGTCAAGACTCCTTGCTTTTGGCTTATCCTATATGCCTTTTCATCGATAACCACATCAACCTATAAAAAAGAGCAACTTAGGGGTGGAAATTGACCATCTAATCCAAGTTCAGGTTTTGTATAAAATTATTGACTTCTATTGACTTCTTTTTTTTTTCTTTTCTTCTATTGACTTCTTTCAAATAATATCTAAATCCGTTTCTGGGTTGCTAATAGCATATCATTGTTTTCAGCTTCATGAATTTTTCTTTGTGTTATTATCTTTTTTTTTTAATATTTTATTTATTTGACAGAGAGAAATCACAACTAGGCAGAGAGGCAGGCAGAGAGAGAGGAGGAAGCAGGCTCCCTGCGGAGCAGAGAGCCCGATGTGGGGCTCGATCCCAGGACCCCGGGACCATGACCCGAGCCGAAGGCAGAGGCTTTAACCCACTGAGCCACCCAGGTGCCCCGTGTTATTATCTTCTGTTCTGACCAACCAGTTAGTCTCTTTTCTTAATTTCTTATTTACTTCATGTGCTTATTCAAAGTGTTTTTTAATTGATCATAGCATCAAAGAAAGTTGGTACCAAAATGAACTTAGAGATTTTCTGCTGCAACCATTATTTTTACAGATAGGAAAACTGAAGGCCAGAGTCATGAAACAGCTTGCCTGCAGTAACATTGCTAGTTAGTGACCCAGCTAGTACCAGCACCTGGGTCTTCTGATTCCTTTTCCAGGGTTCTTCCCACTATAACAGGGACTGTTATCCCCAGAGAAGAAATACTAATGATTTTTCATATGTTCTTCAAGTAGGACCATGTCTGGTGTGCAAAAGGAAGAACTGAAGGAAAATAGTAAGTTTCTTTTCAAGTTGAGTCTGTTAAAAAGATTGAACTTTCAACCACTATATTAGTTTTCATTTTTCCCCCTCTTCTCTGCCAGAAACAATAAAATGACTGCTGTGGCACTGAAACCAAGGCAAGGTATTATGCTTAAATCTGAGTTTAAATGATTTACTATTGAGCGGGAAGACTGTCTGGTGTACTGGGTTTACCAGGCTATTTCTGAATGCCACAAACCAGCCATGTGACCCTCATCAAATCATGATGAGGCGCTGTCTCTCAGTTTCTTCCTTTTACAGGGAGGATTCTACTCAGAGTGCTTAGACAGAGACCAATGAGAAAGCAGTTGTTTCGAACAAAGGTTACTTATATTCAAGTGGTATCAGTTCTGGGCAAATTAGTGACTGCGTTTTACAAATGATAAGAAAATTTAATGGATGCTTCCCTGCCTCATACTGTGACTTGATTAATATTCACTTTTGAAAACTTAAAAAAAATCCCCAAGATAAATAGAATATCATATTTTAAAATGGTGGCAAAACTTTGAGTAAGAGAAGATGTTTTTCTCCCTACTGATTTTTTTTCTAAATAAGCCTATTGGATTTTACTGAAAGATTCATTAGAAAGTGAACATGAAAGAGAGAGACAGGAAAAGAAAGAGATCATTCAAAGAGAATTTGACAAAAAAGCAACAACCAAAGGAAGGAAAAAACCTCAGAGAGACATGGTGAAGTCAAGCAATTTGGGTGAAAAGAACATGTGGTGCTGTGTAGTAGTAGGTGCCAAAGAGGATGGGGGTGGAAAATAGCATGTGCCTGGCCAAAGAGCTTTAAATTTTTTTAAACTAAGAACAGTAGGAGATAAACAGGCAATCTCCACGGTGCTCTGGAAAATCAATCACAAACATCATTTAGAAGCAGCTGACTTAATTCATTCTATTCCTATTACAATAAATCTGACTGGCATATAAAATTCATATGCCTGGAAATACTAGCCTGAAAAATTACTTTTGGGCTCTTGCTTGAATTTTTATGTTAACAAAGAAAACTAGGAATCCACCAAAAAACACAGAGAATCCAACTATTTCCTTCTCTAGAGAGTATTTCAAAGTCCAGATCTAGCTTACTGTATAGGTAGTAGTTAACTACATAAAATAATTTGTAAATTTTGGTTATCCAAACTGAGGAAGCTGCATTTTTTTTATATGAAGATACAGAACTTACACTAGGACAGTTATCTGGAGTATTTTCTTTTTCATACTGGAAGTAGTTTTGTACTGACCCATCTGTATTTTCCAAATCTGCCTCCTTCATGTTCAGTGCTAAAGGGCTGGCCAGAGAACAGAATAAGTTGAATGGCCCACCCAGAAGTTGGGCCCATAACTGAGGCCTTATTAACACCATGGCTCAGACAACAGATTCTAATGAAAGCTCCACTGACGTCGCTGTAACAGATTAACAAGCCTTAAGTTAAAGCTACTGAAAAAGAGTGGTATCTTTCACAACATAAGCTTACTATTGCATTGATGAAAAACAAATCAGAATGGTCATTCTCTTTTATGTGTTTTGCTGGGCATTTAGTGGACTCACCAAGTACTCTAGAGACTTACATCCCTCAATTCTGGAAAATTTTCTTGCATTATATTTGATAATGTCATCCCTGTTTTCTCTTTCTGAACTCTGATTAAGTGGGTATTATACCCCCAGATCAATGCTCGAATTTTATTATCTTTTCTCTCCCATTTTTTATATCTTTATTTTTTGGCTTAGCTTTAAAAAAAATTTTTTTTAGAACAGTTACAGGTTTACAGCAAAAGTGAGTGGAAGTTACAATGATTATCTGGTACTCACATATGCATAACCTCTCCTTTTCTCAAAATCCTGCATCAGAACAGTACGTTTGTTATAACTGATGAGCCTACATGGACATATAATAATCATCCAAAGTCTATATTTACATTAAGATTCATGCTTGATGTTATACATACTGTGGGCTTTGACAAATGTATAATGACAGGTATCCACCATTATAGAATCATACAGAATACTTTCACTGCCCTAAAACCCTCTCTGCTGCACCTATTCATCCTCCCTCCCTGCTAACTGTGGCAACAACTGAGCCTTTTACCATCTCCATACTTTTGCCTTGTTCAGAATGTCATATAGTTGGAATCATAAAATATGTAGCATTTTCAGATTGGCTTCTTTCATGTAGTAAAGTTCATTTAGGGGGCACCTGGTTGGCTCAGTTGGTTAAGCATCTGCCTTTGGCTTGGGTCATGATCCCATGGTCCTGGGATTGAGCCCTGTGTTGACCTCCCTTCTTAGCCAAGAGTCTGCTTCTTTCTCTCCCTCTGTCCCTCCTCTCCACTCTTGTTCTCTCTCTCAAATAAATAAATAAAATCTTTTAAAAATATGCATTTAACATTCCTCCATGTCTTTTCATGGCTTAATGACTAATTTTAATTTAGTGCCAAATAATATTCCATTGTACGGATGTACCACAATTTATTTATACATTGACCTATTGAAGGACATCTTAATTGCTTCCATGTTTTGGCAATTATGAATAAAGTTGCTACAAATATCTATGTACAGGTTTTTGTGTGGATATAAGTTTTCAGCTCTGCTGTGTAAATATCTAAAGTGCAATTGTCAGATTATATGTAAGTGTATGTTTAGTTTTTAAAAAAAACTGCCAAACTGTCTTCTAAGGTAGCTGTACCATTTTGCACTCCCACCAGCAATGAATGAGTGTTCCTGTGGGAATGGGTCCCACTTCCTGGTCAACATTTGGTGTCATCAGTGTTTTAGATTTTGGTTATTCTATTAGGTGTGTAGTCATATCTCTTTGTTGTTTTTTAATTTGTATTACTTTAGTGACATATGATGGGGAACATCTTTTCATATTCTTATTTACCATTTGTATATCTTCTTTGGTGAGCTCTGTTAAGGTCTTTGGCCCATTTTTAAATTAGGTTGTTTTCTTATAGTTGAATTTTAAGAGTTCTTTGTGTATTTTAGATAACAATCTTTTATCAGATATGTATTTTGCAAATATTTTGTCCCAGTCTGTGGTTTGTCCCCTCATTTTTCTGACAATGGCTTTCACATAGCAGATTTCCCTTTTAATAAAATCCAGCTTTTTAATTATTCCTTTCATGGATCATACTTTGGAGTTGTATCTAAAAAGGCATTACCCAAGTTATTCTAAGTATCTACTTATGCTATCTTCCAGGATTGTTACGTTATTCATTTTACATTTAGGTCTATCATCCATTTTAAGTTAAATTTTGTGAGGATTATGAAGTCTGTGTCAGTGTCTAGATTCTTTTTTTTTCTTTTTTGATATATGGCTGCCCAGTTATTCTGGTGCCATTTGTTAAGGAAACTATCTTTGGTCCATTGCATTGCTTTTGCTCCTTTTTCAAAGATCAGTTGACTATATTTATCTGGGTCAATTTGTGTCTCTTCTGTTCCACTGATCTCTTTGTCTATTCTTTTACCAACACCACATTGTCTTAATTACTGTAGCATTATTAGTAAGTCTTGAAGTTGCACTGTGTTAGTCCTTCAACTTTGTTGTCCTTCAATATTGTGTTGGCCATTCTGAGTCTTTTGCTTCTCTGTATAAACTTTAGAATCAGTTTGTCAATATCCACAAAACAGTATCTTGGGATTTTTATGGGATTACAATGTATCTATAGATAAAGATGGGAAAAACTGGTATCTTGATCGTATTGAGTCTTCCCATACATACACATGGAATATCCCTCCATTTATTTAGTTCTTTATTGATTTCTTTCATCAGAGTTTTATAGTTTTCTTCATGTAGCTCTTGTGCATAAACCATGAGAGATGGTGGACTCTGAGAAACGAACTGAGGTTTTTGGATGGGTGGGAAATGGGGGGTTGGGTGAGCCTGTTGGTGGGTATTAAGAAGGGCACATACTGATTGCAAGGAGCACTGGATGTGGCACATAAAAATGAATTTTGGAACACGGAAAATAATTTAAAAAAAGATTTATACCTAAGTGTTTCATTTTTTAGATGCTTCTGTAAATGTAAATTTCAAATTCCACTTGTTCGTTGATGGTATATAGGAAAGTTGTTGACTTTTCTATATTAACCTTATATCTTTCTATCACTGCTTATTGCTATCACTGCTTATTAATTTCAGGAGTTTTTTTGGTCAATAGTTTGGATTTTTTACATAGACAGTCATGTCATCTGTAAAAAATGGTAGTTTTATTTCTTCCTTCCCAATCAGTATACCTTTTATATCCTCTTCTTTAAATGCAGTCACTAGAACTTCTGTACAATGTTGAAAAGGAATGGTGAGAGGTGACATCTTTGCTTTGTTCCTGATCTTCGTGGAAAAACTTCTAGCTTCCCACCATTAAATATGATGTTAGTTGTAGGTTTTTTAATAGATGTTTTTATTGAATTGCCCTTTATTCCTAATTTTCTGACAGTTTTTATCATGAGTGGTTGTTGGATGTGGTCAAATGTTCTGCATTTATTGATATAGTTTGATTTTTCTTTTTCAGCCTGTTGCTATGATGGTTTACATGAATTGATTTTTGGATGTTGAACCAGCCTTGTATACCTGGGATAAATCCCACTTGGCCATTGTGCAAAATCCTACATACACATTGTTGGATTCAACTTGATATTTTGTTGAGGAGTTTTACAACTGTGTTCATGAGATATATTGGTCCATATTTTTTTTTCTTGGAATGTCTTTGGTATTTATATTAGGGTGTTGCATACCTCTAGAATGAGTTAAGACATATTCCTTATGCTTCTTTCTTCTGTAAAAGATCATAGAGAATTGGTATGATTTCTTCTTTTAATGTTTGATATAATTCATCAGTGAACTCATCTGGGCCTGGTGCCCTCTGATTTGAAATGTCATGAATTATTAATTAAATTTCTTTAATAAATATATGGTGATCCAAATTGGCTATTCTTTCTTGTGTAATTTTAGCTATTTTGATTTTTTTTAGAAGATTTTATTTATTCATTCATGAGAGCAGAGTGGCAGAGGCAGGGTCCTTATGGAACAGAAAGTCCAATGAGGGACTGACTCAATCCCAAGACCCCAGGAATCATTACCTGAGCTGAAGGCACATGCTTAGCCAACTGAGCCACCCAGGCTCCCTGGCTATTGCTTTTTTAAAGGAAGATCCCCTCTACTTTATCTTCCAATATTTTGATTAATTTGCCTATCTTTTAAAAAATTTATATTTTTGTTACTTATTATTTTCCCATAGGATCCTACTCTTATTCTATGGATTCAAAAAAATTTTTTTTAATTCTCTGAGGATATTAATTTTAGCTTTTAAAAAGACTCCTTTCTAAAGAAAAAGAATCACTTGGAAAATCTCTCTCTCTCCCTCTCTTTATCTCCTCGTCTTTCTCTCTCTCTCTCTCTCCACACACATACACAGAAAGAGAGAGAGAGAATAAGAATTCAATAGAATGGTAGAATATAAAGTTAATTTGTCAATCAATATCTTTTACTATATACAAGCAATCCATTAGAAGATACAATGGAATAGATCCTTTTTGAGACAAAAAAAAGACAAAATGCTTATCAAAAAATGTATAAAGCATATGAAGAAGACACGAAAAGACAGAAGTATATCTGAACAAATGGGAAGATATACTCTATCTGTGGACAGGGAAAATTAACATTGTAAAGTTACTAATTATTTTTAAGTTGATTTATAAATGTGATGCAATTCTAACAAAAATGTCAATAATATTTTTCTCTTGAAGGGAATTCTAATGTTCATATGGAAAATAAGCAGGTAAAAATAACCGAGAATCTTTGAAAAATAAAAATAAAAAACTGAAACAGATTATAAAGTCTCAAAAGTTAAAAAAGTGTAGTATTGGTCACTGAATAGATGGTACAGAAATAGTCCAGAAATAGACTAAAATAGATATAGGAATTTACTGTAGGACATCTCATCATTGTGGTATAGACAGAATTTTTAATAAATGATGTTGGAAAAAGACATATCTCATGCTGGATTCATATCTCATGCCACATAGCAGGCTAAACTCCAAATGTATCAATGATTTAAATTTAAAGAGAAATGAAACCACAAAAATACCAAAAGAAAACATGGATAAATTCCTTTATAATCTTGGAGTGGGAGGAGGCCTTTTTAACTGTGACTCAAAATCCAGAAGACATTTTGTAAAAAGATTGAGAAATTTGATTAATTAAAAAAACAGTTCTTTATTGGAAAAATCTTTATAAGTGAAGTAAAAAAAATAAGAAAAACAAAGAAAATATTGGCAATTCATATCACAGAAAAAGAAATTCTCTTTCATAGAAATTGAAAAGGAGCAGATAAACAATTCTATAAAAATAATGTCATGGGACATGAATAGACATTTTAAAGAAATGCAAAGATCCCTTAAAAATATGCCCTTCAGGGACGCCTGGGTGGCTCAGTTGGTTAAGCGGCTGCCTTCGGCTCAGGTCATGATCCCAGCGTCCTGGGATCGAGTCCCATATCGGACTCCTTGCTCGGCAGGGAGCCTGCTTCTCCCTCTGCCTCTGCCTACCTCTCTGCCTACTTGTGATCTTTCTCTCTCTGTCTCTCTCACTCTCTGACAAATAAATAAAAAAAAACTTTTAAAAAAATGCCCTTCAATGGATGAACGGGTAAGGAAGATGTGGTCCATATACACTATGGAGTATTGTGCCTCCATCAGAAAGGATGAATACCCAACTTTTGTATCAACATGGACGGGACTAGAAGAGATTATGCTGAGTGAAATAAGTCAAGCAGAGACAGTTATCATAAGGTTTCACTTATTTGCGGAGCATAACAAATAACACAGAGGACATGGGGAGATGGAGAGGAGAAGGGAGTTGAGGGAAATTGGAGGGTGAGATGAACCATGAGAGACTATGGACTCTGAAAAACAACCTGAGGGTTTTGAAAGGGCAGGGGGTGGGAGGTTGGGGTAGCCAGGTGGTGGGTACTACGGAGGGCACGCATTGCATGGAGCACTGGGTGTGGTGCAAAAACAATGAATTCTGTTACGCTGAAAAGAAATTTAAAAAAATATATAAAAATATACCCAACTTCACTCACAATCAGAGATACTAAGGTAAGCTCTTTTCTGAAATACCAATCCTTGACTCTTTTGGGGGTCTCTTGAGATACTCTATAAATTTTAAAATGCATATTTCTATTTCTGAAAAAAAGTCATTGATATTTTGATAAGGATTGCATAGAATCTGTAAATCACTTTGAGTGGTATTGACATGTTAACAATATTAAGTCTTTCAACCCATGAACATAGATGTCGGTCAATTAATTTGTATTTCTTTAATATCTTTTCACATCATTTTGTAGTTGTCAGTTGTAGAAGACTTTCACCTTCTTGGTTAAGTTTATTCCTAAGTATTTTATTCTTTTTCATGCTATTTGTAAATGGGATTGCTTTCATATACTTTTCAGATTGTTTATCATTAGTGTATAGAAAAGGAACTGATTTTTTGTGTGTTGGTTTTATATCCTGCAATTTTGTTAAATTCATTTATCCTTACAGATTTCTAGCTATGTGCCCTTTAGCATGTTAATCTTCTGTGCCTCAGTTTCCTCAGCTGTAAAATGAGAATAATGATAGTATTTAATTCATAGGCTTAATGTGAGTCTTATATGAGGTAATCCATATAAGCACTTAGTACAGCATCTGGCTCATAGTACTCACTCAGTAAATGTTCAATATTACATTTAAAATTTACATTTAAATTATACATTTAAAAATATACATTTAAAATATACATTTTAAGTTTTATGGAAAAATGTAAGTAGGACATAAAACTATATTTTCACAAGTATCATTGCTTAAGATGAAGCAAGGTAAAGAAAATTAATTGATTTAAAGAAAAATCTTAAGTGAACTAGAATATAGGTTGTAACAGGACATGGCAAAAATTGGGAATGTGGTAGATGACTGAAGTTTGGAAAGCTGTAGTCCATCCCAAAGATCTCTACCTCTTGAAAGCAATGAACTGTGAAGCTTTAAAATCAGGTTTCCTCCCTTCTTTATTTATGTTTCAACCACCTTAGTGCTAAGTTTTTAAAAAAGATTTTATTATTTATTTATTTGAGAGAGAGAGAGAGAGAGGGAAAGTGAAAGCGAGTATGAACCAGAAGGGAGAGGTACAAGGAGAGGGAGAAGCAAACACTCTGCCAAGCAAGGAGCCTGATGTGGGGCTCAATCCCAGGACCCTGGGATCATGACATAAGCAGGTGGCAGACCTTTAACCGACTAAGCTACCCAAGTGCCCCAAAGAAAAGTGCTAAGTTTTTAACAGAGCTTTTTCTTCCTCAATCATTTGATATAAGAGCTAGCTTACTAGAAAACGCATTTGAATTGAGAATAAAGCTAGAAACCCTTGAGTATAACTGCTTCCATACTACCTCCCAAAACACAGAGAGACTGAGAGAGAGAGATGTGCCTACACTGAGAGGAGGAGCATTTTGCTTCCTTGATGTTTGATGTGAACAATGTTGAAGCTTTTAAAGTACTCTGAGACTCCAGACTGGATTAGTATAAGAAAGTGGGTTAGGGTCAAGGCTTCGGGTAAAAACAGTAAGAATGAGGAGGAGGGGGAGTATGGTGTTCAGAGAGTAGATAGAGATGAGTGACATACGGAAAGGGGAGGTGGGAGATAAACAAACAAACAAACCTGTCCTAATTACCTTTAACTATTTGTTCCTGGAGAGTCTTAAGTGTGTCTGAATAGTTGGGACCTGTTCTATACTTATGATGTGAAAAGGCCCATATCATCACTAATGTGATGCTCTGCTCTCCCACCCAGCACACTCCTGACTGATGGATGTCATCTTTTGAAAGTAGTTGAGTTTTGTGCCTGGTAACTTTATGTTAGTGAATTGCTCCTAAACTGAGTTATTTATGAACCACAGTTGTAATTTTTGCCATATATGCCTACCATCTACACAGAAATAATTAATATTTCTTTTAACTTAATTTTAAATCAGTTCACCTTTAAAAAAATTAGCTTTGTCTTAAGCCACAGTAGTCTATGAAAACTTGGCCTTAATCAATTGGTTAATTTTTTTCTAATACATATTAAAATAAATGTGTAAGCATCATTCACAAATCACCTACAACCATCTAGTGGTATGGGTATAACCCTTAGGAAATACTGTGCTAGTGGAATATATGCTAGGGGAGCAAATGAAGCCTGATACAGTGGCTTGTTAACTAATCACAGGGAGTTCTGATTATCTGGGAGAAACTAGTATCAGAAAAAGGCACTGAAAGTGAATGTATATGAAATAAGGGGCATTTCATGATGAATAGTGGAAAAATAAAAGGTTTTATTGGGATTTTAGTTTAAAAGTGAAATGATTATGAAAAGAGGTTTATCTTACATTTAACTTAATTCAGATTCAAATTCAACTATTTTCCAATTCTTTTTTTTAAAAAAGATTTTATTTATTTATTTGACAGAGAGAGAGAGATCACAAGCAGGCAGAGAGAGAGGAAGAAGCAGGCTCCCTGCTGAGCGGAGAGCCCGATGTGGGGCTCGATCCCAGGACCCTGAGATCATGACCTGAGCCGAAGGCAGAGGCTTTAACCCACTGAGCCACCCAGGCGCCTCCTATTTTCCAATTCTTTTTTTTTTTTTAATTTAATTTTTTTTTAGTTTATTTATTTATTTTTATTTTTTTATTTACAGCATAACAGTGTTCATTGTTTTGGCATCACACCCAGTGCTCCATGCAGTACGTGCCCTCCCTATTACCCACCACCTGGTTCCTCAACCTCCCACCCCACCCCCCCCACCCCCCCCACCCCCGCTGCCCCTTCATAACCCTCTGGTTGTTTTTCAGAGTCCATAGTCTCTCATGGTTCATCTCCCTTTCCAGTTTCCCTCAACTCCCTCTCCTCTCCATCTCCCCATGTCCTCCATGTTATTTGTTATGCTCCACAAATAAGTGAGACCATATGATACTTGACTCTCTCTGCTTGACTTATTTCGCTCAGCATAATTTCTTCCAGTCCCGTCCATGTTGCTACAAAAGTTGGGTATTCGTCCTTTCTGATGGAGGCATAATACTCCATTGTGTATATGGACCACATCTTCCTTATCCATTCATCCGTTGAAGGGCATCTTGGTTCTTTCCACAGTTTGGCGACCGTAGCCATTGCTGCAATAAACATTGGGGTACAAATGGCCCTTCTTTTCACTACATCTGTATCTTTGGGGTAAATACCCAGCAGTGCAATTGCAGGGTCATAGGGAAGCTCTATTTTTAATTTCTTCAGGATTCTCCACACTGTTCTCCAAAGTGGCTGCACTAACTTGCATTCCCACCAACAGTGTAAGAGGGTTCCCCTTTCTCCACATCCTCTCCAACACACGTTGTTTCCTATCATGACCTGAGCCGAAGGCAGAGGCTGTAACCCACTGAGCCACCCAGGCGCCCCCTATTTTCCAATTCTTAAAACAAAGAATAAATTTTTCCTTTTTAGGTTATAATTTTCTGATGAAACTATGTGATAGTATTATCATAATATCCTTCACTTCACATTTGACTTTCATTAAAGGGTCATTTTTGCAAAAAATGCAGTTTGAGAGCTGCATCATTTTTTCCAGGGAACTCTCTTAAGCTTTTGTTATTCAAATAATTCTCTTTAAATGTCAATGCTATCATCATCCTTGTCCATTTTTTCCTCTTCAGTTGTTAACTGATCTAACTCTGCCAGGTCATTATTTGCCAATGACTTTGTGAATTATTTGAGTAGTTCACCAACATCTTCTATCTATTTCCTATTTCTATATCTTTTGCAAATTTCTCAATTTCACTTTGAAATTTGGACTGTGCGTTGTTGAATATTTATAGTAAATAAACACCTTTGCTACAATTGTCATGGATAGACGCTAAAACTAGTCAAGGAGGATGCTTAAATGGGGCCGAATTTTACTATGGTTAGTTCATTTATGAATATTTTTTTGTGTCATGGCAACTTTTGTCCCTATTGTATAAATCTTATAATGAATACTTGGAAAATAATCAGGTCTCTGCATGTCCCAATAATTTCCATATTTATTTAATTAGGACTCTTTTACTGTAGGCAACAGTCATTGATTTCAGTGCCCCAGTGTTACTGATGATATATTTCAACCAGAGAAAGTCAATATTGTGGTTTTAATAATATGCAAGAAAGAAAACTTATAGTATCAGTGAACCAGACTGACCAAAGACTAACTTGAACTGAATCAAACTGTGCCCTATTCGGAACAATTATATATATCAGGCTGTACAATGTGTCAAGGACTGCAAATGATCTGAGACTTTACTTGCATGCTATTTTCATGGATACTAGTAGAAGATAGGAGAATCCTGTTTAGAGATGAAGGACATCACTATTCATTGCACAGCAAGTAGCATGAACTTCATGTTCATATCAGATCCCTCTTGTCTTGCCTACCTCTCCCTTCCCACAGAATGATATAGAGGGGCCTGGATTAAAGCTGTGTGCAAAGTGGGTTTGCATTACAGCTGAGGAATCCTGCATTTAGGGAACCTGAATCTTTTATAATGGGCTGTACATTAAACCATTCAGCTTTTGCTTTAGATGGAAACACTTTTATTATATTAGTGGTTTTAATCACCTTCTCTTCACCCCTACTGGTGAGTGAGGGAGTCCTATTCTGGGATTGTGGGATGGCCAAATACATGACACGTGACACTGGACAGATGAGATTGACAGCAATTTATTAGTCACATATACTCACAGCCAAGAGGAAGAGAATCCTACATGCCTTGGAAGGCACATAAAGTTGCATACAGATGCTGAGTTAACAACCAGAGGTTGTGGAAGGCAAGTTTTGTAGAATCTACAGGGTGAAGTGCCCCTTGGTTCCTGTGGGAAGATGTGATTGGTTTGTTTGAATAATTCTTCAGGATGGCAGATTACTGAAACCCACTATGCAGGGATAAGCAAGAACTGGGTTTCCTCCCTTTGATAAGGAGGGTGGTATGGCTAGGGGAGCTTATCTATGAGAGCAGAGTGGGAGGAAAACTTATACTACACTGGACAATAAACAAATCCACCCTTTACTTCAGAAGACACTATTTATATCATTCATGGTTATTTGCTTTATAAACATTCTTGAAAATGTAGTCAGTGCCCCTGCTTGCAGAAGATGCAGAAATGGATAATCATCTCCCAGCAAAATGTTGACAGCATGGAAGAACAAGTACATTTTGATCATGATAGTAATAAAACTAGGATCAGGATAAATAAAAACATCTGATGAATCAATGTCAATAATTTTTTTAAATGTTTTATTTATTTATTTGATAGACAGAGATCACAAGTAGTCAGAGAGGCAGGCGGGAGCAGAGGGAGGGAACAGGCTCCCTGCTGAGCAGAGAGCCCCATGCAGGGCTCCATCCCAGGACCCTGAGATCATGACTTGAGCAGAAGGCAGAGGCTTTAACCCACTGAGCCACCCAGGAGCCCCTCAATGTCAATAATTTTGACAGTTCCTAATATGTGGGATGAGGCTGAACTATACAAATAAATTTTTCCATTGTATAAAAAACTAGAGTAAAATTGCTGGCAAAGTCATACCCAAATCTCTGTATTCTAAGTATTTTACTGTCAACAAGTGTCTTCATTTTTTTATTTTTGAAAAGATTTTATTTATTTATTTATTTATTTACTGGAGAGAAAAAGAGAACACATGTGTGGTGGGGGGCAGAGAGAGAGAGAATCAGACTCCCCACTGAGCAGAAACCCAGGACATGGTTGGATCCCAGGACCCAGGATCATTACCTGAGCTGAAGGCAAATGCTTAACTGACTCAGCCACCCAGGTGCACCTCTACAGGTGTCTTTAACCATTCCAGGGCTGATACAGTAACCCTAACTTTCTAGTTAGTTGAATAAAATCTTAACTCTGGGAAAAATAATAAGAAAAACATATCAGAAACAAATTTAGAAAAGAAAGGACATGAGAAAATTCTGTTATTTTCTCTAAAGAATGAGAACACAACATGATAATTCCCAATAAATTTCCATTCCTAGCTCAAATACTACCTCTTTTGAGAAGTCTTTCTCATGTCCCCATGTAAAATTATTTTTTTTAAAGATTTGATTTATTTATTTGACAGATAGAGAGAGAGAATCATAAGTAGGCAGACAGAGAGAGAGGGGGAGGCAGGCTTCCCGCTGAGCAGAGAGCCTGATGAGGAGCTCTATCCAAGGACCCTGAGATCATGACCCAAGCCAAAGACAGAGGCCCAACCCACTGATCCACCCAGGTTTCCCTGTAAAATTAATCTTGTCATCTTATGTGAATTAAAAGGATTTTGTTTATAATAATTATTATAACAGCTATTACATTCCCTTGTACTATAAGTTTTTTTAAAAAAATTATTAACGTATAATGTATTATTACCCCCAGGGGTACAGTTCTGTGAATCATCAGACTTAAACACTTCACAGCACTCATCATACCACATACCCTCCCCAATGTCCATAATCCCGCCACCCTCTCCCTACCCCTGTCCCCCAGCAACCCTCAGTTTGTTTTGTGAAGTTAAGAGACTTTCATGGTTTGTCTCTCTCCTGATCCCATCTTGTTTCATTTTTTCCTTCCCTACACCCACTTTGCCTCTCAAATTCCTCATATTAGGGAGATCATATAATAATTGTCTTTCTCTGACTGACTTATTTTGCTCAACATAATACACTCTACTTCCATCTACATCATTGCAAATGGCAAGATTTCATTTCTTTTGATGACTGCATAGTATTCCATTGTATATATATACCACATCTTCTTTATCCATTTATCTGTTGATGGACATCTAGGTACTTTGCATAGTTTGGCTATTGTGGACATTGCTGCTATAAAGATTCGGGTGCATGTGCCCCTTTGGAACACTACATTTGTATCTTTAGGGTATATACCCAGTAGTGTGATTGCTGGGTCATAGGGTAGCTCTATTTTCAACTTTTTTGAGGAATCTCCATGCTGTTTTCAGGAGTGGCTGAACTAGTCTGCATTACCACCAACAGTGTAGGAGGGTTTCCCTTTCTCCTCATCCTCACCAGCATCTGTCATTTCCTGACTTGTTGATTGTAGCCATTCTGACTTGTGTGAGGTGGTGTCTCATTGTGGTTTTGATTTGTATTTTCCTGATGCCGAGTGATGTGGAGCACTTTTTCATGTGTCTGTTAGCTATCTGGATGTCTTCTCTGCAGAAATGTCTGTTCATGTCCTCTGCCCCTTTCTTGATTGGATTATTTGTTCTTTGGGTGTTAAGTTTGATAGGGTCTTTATAGATTTTGGATACTAACCGTTTATCTGATATGTCGTTTGCAAATATTTTCTCCCATTCTGTCAGTTGTCTTTTGGTTTTGTTGACTGTTTCCTTTGCTGTGCAGAAGCTTTGATCTTGATGAAGTCCAATAGTTCATTTTTGCCCTTGCTTCTGTTGCCTTTGGCGATGTTTCTAGGAAGGAGTTGCTGTGGCTGAGGTCTAAGAGGTTGCTGCCTGTGTTCTCCTCAAAGATGTTGATGGATTCCTTTCTCACACTGAAGTCTTTCATCCATTTTGAGTCTATTTTTGTGTGTGGTATAAGGAAATGGTCCAGTTTCATTTTTCTGCATGTGGCTGTCCAATTTTCCCAACACCATTTGTTGAAGAGACTGTGTTTTTTCCACTGGACATTCTTTCCTGCTTTGTTGAAGATTAGTTGAATATACAGTTGAGGGTCTATTTCTGGGCTCTCTATTCTGTTCCACTGATCTATATGTCTGTTTTTGTACCAGTACCATACTGTCTTGATAATTACAGCTTTGTAATAGAGTTTGAAGTCTGGAATTGTGATGCCACCAACTTTGACTTTCTTTTTCAACATTCCTCTGGATATTCGAGGTCTTTTCTGGTTCCATATACATTTTAGGATTATTTGTTCCATTTCTTTGAAAAAAATGGATGGTATTTTGATAGGGATTGCATTAAACGTGTAGATTGCTTTAGGTAGCATAGATATTTTCACAATATTTGTTCTTCCAATCCATGAACATGGAACATATTTCCATTTCTTTGTGTCTTCCTTAATTTCTTTCAGGAGTACTTTATGGTTTTCTGAGTACAGATTCTTTTCCTCTTTGGTTAGATTTATTCCTAGGTGTCTTATGGTTTTGGGTGCAATTGTAAATGGGTTTGACTTCTTAATTTCTCTTTCTTCTGTCTTATTGTTAGTGTATAGAAATGCACCTGATTTCTGTGCATTGATTTTATATCTTGACACTTTACTGAATTCCTGTATAAGTTCTATCAGTTTTGGAGTGGAGTCTTTTGGGTTTTCCACATAAAGTATCATATCGTCTGCAAAGAGTGATAGTTTGACTTTTTCTTTTCCCAATTTGGATGCCTTTAATTTTTTTTTGTTGTTGTTGTTTGATTGCTGAGGCTAGGACTTCTAGTACTATGTTGAATAGCAGTGGTGATAGCGGACATCACTGCCATGTTCCTGACCTTAGTGGAAAAGCTCTCAGTTTTTCTCCATTGAGAATGATATTTGCTGTGGGTTTTTCATAGATGTCTTTGATGATATTGATGTATGTACTCTCTATCCCTACATTTTGAAGAGTTTTGATCAAGAAAGGATGCTGTACTTTGTCAAATGCTTTTTCAATATCTATTGAGAGTATCATATGATTCTTGTTCTTTCTTTTATTAATGTATTATATCACATTGATTGATTTGCGGATGTTGAACCAACCTTGCAGGCCTGGAATAAATCCCACGTGGTCATGGAGAATAATCCTTTTAATGTACTGTTGGATCCTATTTGCTAGTATTTTGGTGAGAATTTTTGCACCTGTGTTCATCAAGGATATTGGTCTGTAATTCTCTTTTTTGATGGTGTCTTTGGGTTTTGGAGCAAGGTAATCCTGGCCTCATAAAATTAGTTTGGCAGTTTTTCTTTCATTTCTATTTTTTGGAACAGTTTCAGGAGAATAGGTATTAATTCTTCTTTAAATGTTTGGTAGAATTCTCCTGGGAAGCCGTCTGGCCCTGGGCTCTTGTTTGTTGGGAGATTTTGGATGACTGCTTCACTCTCCTTACCAGTTATGGGTCTGTTCAGGATTTCTATTTTTTCCTGGTTCAGTTGTGGTTGTTTATACCTCTCTAGGAATGCATCCATTTCTTTCAGATTGTCACATTTGCTGGCATATAGTTGCTCATAATATGTTCTTATAATTATTTGCATTTCTTTGGTGTTGGTTGTGATCTCTCCTCTTTCATTCATGATTTTATTTATTTGGGTCCTTTCTCTTTTCATTTTGATAAGTCTGGCCAGGGGTTTATCAATCTTATTAACTCTTGCAAAGAACCATTCCTAGTTTCATTGATTTGTTCTACTGTTTTTTGTTTGTTTGTTTTGTTTTGTTTCTATTTCATTGATTTCTGCTCTGATCTTTATTATTTCTCTTCTCTTGCTGGGTTTAGGCTTTCTTTGTTGCTCTTTCTCCAACTGTTTTAGATGTAGGGTTAGGTTGTGTATTTGAGACCTTTCTTGTTACTTGAGAAAGGCTTGTATGGCTATATACTTTCTTCTCAGGACTGCCTTTGCTGTGTCCCACAGATTTTGAGCATTTGTGTTTACATTATCATTTGTTTCCATGAATTTTATCAATTCTTCTTTAATTTCCTGATTGACCCATTCATTCTTTAGTAGGACGCTCTTTAGCCTCCATGTATTTGAGTTCTTTCCAACTTTCCTCTTGTGATTGATTTCTAGCTTTAGAGCATTGTGGTCTGAAAATATGCAGGGAATGATCCCAATCTATTGGTACCGATTGAGACCCGATTTATGACCCAGGATATGATCTATTCTGGAGAATGTTCCATGTGCACTAGAGAAGAATGTGTATTCTGTTGCTTTGGGATAGAACATTCTGAATATATCTGTGCTGTCCATCTGGTCCAGTGTGTCATTTAAGGCCTTTATTTCCTTGTTGACCTTTTGCTTGGATGATCTCTCCATTTCAGTGAGAGGGGTGTTAAAGTCCCCTACTATTATTGTATTATTGTTGATGTGTTTCTTTGATTTTGGCATTAATTGGTTTATGTAGTTGGCTGCTCCCATGTTAGAGGCATAGATACTTAAAATTGTTAGATCTTCTTGTTGGACAGACCTTTTGTGTATGATATAGTGTCCTTCATCATCTCTTATTATAGTCTTTGGCATAAAATCTAATTTATCTGATATAAAGATTGCCACCCCAGATTTCTTTTGATGTCCATTATTATGACAAATTGTTTTTCACCCCCTCACTTTAAGTCTGGAGGTGTCTTTGGGTCTAAAATGAGTTTCTTGTAGACAGTATATTGATGAGTTTTGTTTTTTTTTTAATCCATTCTGATATCCTGTGTCTTTTGATTGGGGCATTTGGCCCATTTATATTCAGGGTAACTATTGAGAGATATGAATTTAGTGCCATTGTATTGCCTGTAAGGTGACTGTTACTGTATATTGTTTCTGTTCCTTTCTAGTCTACTACTTTTAGGCTCTCTCTTTGCTTAGAGGACCCCTTTCAATATTTCCAGTAGGGCTGGTTTGGTGTTTACAAATTCTTTTAGTTTTTGTTTGTCCTGGAAGATTTTATCTCTCCTTCTGTTTTCAATGATAGCCTAGTTAGATATATTATTCTTGGCTGCATGTTTTTCTCAATTAGTGCTCTGAATACATAATGCCAGTTCTTTCTGGCCTGCCAGGTCTCTGTGGATAAGTCTGCTGCCAATCTAATATTTTTACCATTGTATGTTACAGACTTTTTGTCCTAGGCTGCTTTCAGGATTTTCTCTTTGTCACTAAGACTTGTAAGTTTTACCATTAGATGATGGATTGTGGACCTATTTTTATTGATTTTGAGGGGGATTCTCTGTGTCACCTGGATTTTGATGCTTGTTCCCTTTGCCATATTAGGGAAATTCTCTACAATAATTCACTCCAATATACCTTCTGCCCCCCCTTCTTCTGGAATCCCAATTATTCTAATATTGTTTCTTCTTATGGTATCACTTATCTTTTGAATTCTCCCTTCATGGTCCAGTAGTTGTTTCTCTCTCTTTTGCTCTGCTTCTTTATTCTCCATCATTTGGTCTTCTATATCACTAATTCTCTCTTCTGCCTCATTTATCCTAGCAGTAAGAGTCTCCTTTTTTGATTGCACCTCATTAATAGCTTTTTGAAATTTCAGCTTGTTTAGATTTTAGTTCTTTTATTTCTCCAGAAAGGGCTTTCATGTCTCCAGACAGGTTTCTCGAATATCTTCCATGCCTTTTTCAAGCCCAGCTAGCACCTTGAGAATTGTCATTCTGAACTCTAGGGCTGACTTATTACCAATGTCCGTATTGATTAGGTCCCTAGCTTTCAGTACTGCCTCTTGTTCTTTTTTTTTTTTTTGTGGTGAGTTTCTCTGCCTTGTCATTTTATCCAGATAAGAATATATGAATGAGAGAATAAAATCCTAAAAGGGTGGCAAAGACCCCAGAACAATGTATGCTAACCAAATCAGAAGTGTCCCCTAAGCACAGGGAGAAGAAGTGGGGTAAAAAGATGTTTAAAAACTTTAAAAAAATTAAAAAGAATTGGGGCACCTGGGTGGCTCAGTGGGTTAAGGCCTCTGCCTTCGGCTCAGGTCATGATTCCAGGGTCCTGGAATCGAGCCCCGCATCGGGCTCTCTGCTCGGCAGGGAGCCTGCTTCCTCCTCTCTCTCTGCCTACTTGTGATCTCTGTCTGTCAAATAAATAATAAATAAAATCTTAAAAAAATTAAAAAGAATATATATATTAGACTGGTGAATAGAACAGAGCCACCCACTTGATTTTGGGTGTATTTTGGTCTCTTAGAAGAACCTACCTCCCAAAATTTTAAAGAAGGAAAACTTATATATATATAAAAAAATAATGGTAAACATGATGAAGGCATGGAATATGACTGTAAAGATGAAAATTTTTAAAAAATTCTAAAAAAGGAATTGATAAGAGAAGTTGGTTGGAAAAAGAAAAAAAAAGTGGAGAGAATTTGCTCAGGCTGGAGACTAAAACAAAGCCCTGTGCTAGATTTAGGTTATATTTTGATCTATTAGAAGAAATTGTATCTCCAAAATTTTTACATGATAAAACACTATATGTATACAAAAAATAAAGTGTTAGATACAATGAAGGATAAAATATGACTATAATAATGAAGGTTTATAAAGTTTTTTAAAGAAAGGCATTGTTAAGATAAAGTAGTTAAAAAACATTAAAAGAGGAAAGAGGAAAAGTCAAAAAAATAAGAAAAAAATAAAATTTAAAAAAATTTAATTAACTTTGCAAGACTAAAGAATCATGGGGAGAAAGCCATTCATTTCATGCTTTGCTTTCCTCTCCTCTGGAATTCTGCTGTTCTCCTTGATCAGTGATCTTGGTCTTGGCTGGATGTTCTTGCTGATCTTCTGGGGGAGGGGCCTGTTGTAGTGGTTCTCAAATGTCTTTGTCTGAGGTGGAATTGTGCTGCCCTTGCCCAGGGCAAATCTAAGTTAATTTGCACAGTTTTGGTCTCCTGAGCTTTTGTTCCCTGACTACTTTTCATAGAGCTATGGAGGATGGGAATGAAAATGGTGGTATCCTTATCTCCAGCCCGGAGGAGGCAGGAGCTCGGGGCCCCATGTTTCAGTGTGTCCTTGGAGAAAAGCGGTCAATCACTCCTGTCTCCCTGGTCTCTGGCCATGCTCTGGGCTCACCTGGCCTGTGACTGAGTGTTGCTGTCTCTGGCACACAACCCCATTTAGAGTCTCCAAACCCAGCAGATTCCTGCTGTGCTGCTCTTCCAGTGGAGAAAGGTGTGTCTCCCCGAATCTTCCACTTGTGGAGTCCCTGCTCAATGAGCAGTGGCCTGACTGTTCTGTGGATCACAGTTTAATGTAACCCCAAGCTGAGAGCTCACTCCTCTGCTCCGTCTCTGTAGTCAGCTTCCCTGCTCTGATACCTGTGAGTTCTGCTATACTCAGACACCCCCGATCCTTCTGTGACCCTGTGGGACTTGGGACCACACTGTCCTCGTGAAGGCTCCACCCCCACTTAGCCTCTGGAGCAATGTCCCTCAGTGGAGCAGACTTCTAAAAGTTCAGATTTTGTGCTCTGTTGCTCTGCTGCTTGCCGGGAGCTGCCACTCCCCCCCCCGCCCCCGCTGTCTATCTTCCTGTTGCTTTGGATTCACTTCTCCACCCATCCTACATTTCAGAAAGTGGTCAATTTTCTGTTTCCAGAATTGTTGCTCTTCTTCTCTTCAATCTCCTGTTGAGTTTGTAAGTGTTTGGAATTGTTTGATAACTATCTAGCTGAACTTCTGCGACCTGATGTCATCGCATCTCTCCCATTCTGTACTGCAAGTTTTTTTTGTTTTTTTTTTTTTAAATATCTTTTACCAGCTATGGTTTCTGTCTCTAATCTGGTCAATAAATTTCTATTTCCAAAATGGATTTCCCCCACTCTTAAATGTATTTTTATTTTTTTCATTTTTGCATTTTTCATAGTTCTTTATAGGAAGTAGCTGTTCAATAAATGCTTGTTGAATATATTTGGACAAAATAAACAGAAATATTAGTATCCTATGTGTCTGTAGCACTTTTAAAATTGAGCATTATTAAGGATTAAAGGATTAAAAATTAAAGGATTAAAGGATTAAAATGAGCATTATTAAGGGTTTCATTTGATTCTCACAGCATTTTTGTTAACAAAGGAGGGCTAGCTTTGTTAACCTCATTTGATAGAGGAGAAACCCAAGGAACAGAGAAGGTAAATGAGTTGCTCCAAGTAACACATTTTATTGAGAATATAAATCAACACAGCTATTATGTAATTTCACCATGTTTATTTCTTAACTTTTTGCCTCCCTTTTTTCTTTCCTTCATTCTTCTGTATCTAGAATATTAAAAATATTACTTCTTTTGTCTCAGTGAGTCCAATGATAAGAATCCACCCTAAGGAAGTAGATCTGAAATAGAGTAGTTTTTATGGAGGGATGCTCATCACAATGTTACTTGTAATAGTGAAAATGTGAAAACAGCTTAAAATATCCAACTAGAGGGAAGTAGTTAAAGTAGTTAAGTACATATGGCACAGATGTACAATAGAATATTTTATTTTTAATAATTTGATGTATTTTTTCAGATTGTTTTTCTCTTCATATGTGTATATGGTTAAAAATAATAACTTAATATTGTGCCAGCACAGGATAGCAATATAGATCAATGGAATAGAATTGAGAGTCCATAAAATTACCTTAGTATTTATGATGAATTGATGTTTGACAAGGGAGCCATGACAATTTTCTGGTAAAGAATATTCTTTTCAACCAATAGTGATAAACAACTGGATATCCACATACAAAAGAATGAACTTAGACCCCCTTCATTACACCATTCATAAAAGCTAACTCATAATGGATCATAGATTTAAATATAAGAGCTGAAAGTATGAAACTCTTAGAAGACATAGGATTAAATGTTTGTGACCTTTGGTTAGGCAGTGTTTTGTTAGATATGATACCAAAGCACCAGCCATAAGAGGAAAAGACAATCCACAGACTGGAAGAAAATATTTGTGGAGTCATATATATTACAAGGAACTTATATATAGAACGTAAAAAGAACTCTTAAAATTCAATGATAAAAAAGATGAATAACGCATACAGAAATGGCTAATAAACACATGAAACGATGTTCAATGTTCAATATCATTAGTAAAAAAAAAAAAAGAAATGCAAATCAAAGCCACAAAGTTGCTTCATACATAGTGGAATGGCTATAATAAGAAAGATAGACAACAAGTGTTGGTGAAGATGTGAAAAAATTGGAAACCTTATACATTGCTGGTACATATGTAGAATGGTGCAGCCTCTATGGAAAACACTTTTGATAGCTTTTCAAAACATTAAACACAGTTTAAACATAGGATTTAGCAATTCTCCCCCTGTTATCTACTCAAGAGAGATGAAAACCTATGTCCACACAAAATCTTGCACATGACCATGTTATTCATAATAACTAAGAAATGTAAAGAAGTCAAATGTCCATCAACTGATGAATGGATAAACAAAGAGGTATATCCATGCAATGGAATATTATTCAGTCATAAAAGGAATAAATTACTGGTGATAAAAGTGTTCTAAAATTAGAATATGGTAATAGTTGCACAACTCTGAAAATATACCAAAACCTATGGAACTGTACTTCAAATGGGTGAACTTTATGGTATGTAAATTGTATCTTATTAAAGCTGTTAATGATCATACATGCTTTCTATAAATGACTTTATTCAACTATCAGTTTATTGTTGATATAGTTCATGTTAATAAATATATTTCTACATTTAAAAAATCTTTATTCCCTAGTAATTATAGAAATAACACACATTCATTGGGAAAAAAAGCTTCAAAGAATACAGAAATGTCAAACACAGAAAATCAAAATTTTCACAGAGTCTTATTATTTCCTTAGAATTCTATTAATAGTTAATACAACAGTGTAGCTAATCACTGCTTAGTATTCTGTTGTATGGCTGTACCATAATTTACTGAGTTAATCCCATGTTATGTTTATTTAGCAGTAAATTGGAAATAATTTCTAATAAATCACCCTACTATTGAACATCTTTGTGCATACATGGTGGTGCACTTGCTATATTATCTTTAGAATAAATTCCTACAAGTGTATTTGCTGGTTAAAGTGTATGTGTATTTTTTAAAGACTTTATTTTTTTATTTGACAGAGAGAGAGAGAGATCACAAGTAGACAGAGTGGCAGACAGAGAGATGGGAGAAGCAGGCTCCCTGCTGAGCAGAGAGCTCAGCAGAGCAGAGAGCAGAGAGCTCCAGGGCTCCATTTCTGGACCCTGAGACCAAAAACTGAGCTGAAGGCAGAGGCTTAACCCTCTGAGCCACCCAGGCGCCTCATGTATGTGTATTTTTAAGGTTTTAAAAATGCATACTGCTAAATTTTGCCCTGCTCCAGTATACTAATTTGCATGTTAATCAGCAATGTTTGTGGATTATCTTTTCTCTTGTATTTTTTCCCAGCCTTGGTTGTTATTTTTTTCTTAAAACATTTTTATTAATTTGGTATGTGAAAATGGTGTGTTATTTAAATTGAAATTATTTTTGATTACTAGTTAATTTGTATCCTTTTATGAATTATCTGTTTAACCCTTTGTTCACTTAAAAAATGAAAGTGTTTGTTTTTCTTTAAGATTATATCCAATACAGCAATATGCGGCCAATAAAAATGTTTTATGAAGAATTTTAATTCTTCTTTTCAATATTAAATAAAAACAGGATAGAGTATTGTATATATTTTATCAGCTCAATTATATAAAATATACTACACATTGGACATACTAAAAATGAAATCATCTCTAGATGGTAAGTTTAGATACTTTTTATTTTCTTTATATCTTGTATTATTCTTATTTTCTACAATGAGCATATATTACTTTGATAAGTAAAGAAAATGTTTTTCTTTTTTCTTTCAAAGCAGAGATAGTTTGTAGCAGAACCAGGACCAGACTTTTCATGTCCCCTTGCCCTCTGCCTCGTGCATCTAGAAAGGTATGGTCAGAAGTACAAGGAGAACCAAAGGAGGGGAAGGAGAGCTAAGAGTTTCATGGCAAGTGTCAAAGGAAGATAATCTTATTCTTAGGAGATGCATGTTAAAAAACCTAGAATTCAAATGGAATGATATCTTCAACTTAGAAAACATATGCTGGAGTATTTAGAGTGTCATGATGTCTAGAGAGAAACCGGGAGGGGTAGAAGTTGACAGGGGAAGGGAAAAGGGGGAGACGGAAGGAGGGATGATAAAAATGTAGTGAAACGTTAATCTGTGAAGCTAAGTAAAAGCTATATGGCTGCTTACTGTAGTAGTCTTTAAACTTATGTATTTTAAATTTTGAAATTTTTCAAAGTAAGGAACATGGGGAAATAGTGAGGAAAAAAAGGAGGAGGTAGTTACCTTGTAAATGTTTCAGAGAAATAATTTAGGATGAGCCCTGAGAAGAAGCATTTGAATGTAGGGACCAGGAGGCCACAGGAGATCTTAAAGAAATAATGATTTCAGAAGGGTTGAGTGGGGTGGGGACAAAGTCAGACTGCAAATGTTGGCAAATTGAGTGAGAGGGAAGATAAGGCAGTAGAGTCTATAGTTGGGACTGTAATTCTGAGAAACTGGACAATGGAAAAAAGATGTGAAACTGGCTTGAGAAGCAATAGAATTTTGGAAATTTTCTAACATCGTTATTAATTTTCACTTTGCATGGATACCTATTAATATATGACCTTTTATATCCCCTCTGTACATAGGCCTTTCCTGATGTATTAAATGATGAATTAGGGAACCAATAAAAAGAAGTAAAATAATAATATGCACAATGCTACCATCTAGAGTATTCACGGAAAATTACACCCAGTGTTTGTTATTCATTCGGGAGGCTAGTTTCGAGTCTCTGAGTTCATGCATATGTTTGTGTGTGTTTTGCTTTGTGTAAGACATATACAAGGGTGCGAAGTGCTCTTAGTCTAGTCCATTGTTTGTGGACTGATAGTTTGAACCCTGAGTGAAACATAAAATTTCTATGAAGTCTTAAAATTTGATTTCAAACGAGGAGAGATATTTTGGTAATACTTTACCTCAGTAGTGTTTTGGAAATGAAATAAAACCTTTAGAAGGAGAAGAGGAGGTCAAAACAACCCCCAGTTCAAGAATTAAGGGGATTATTGTGTTTAGCTGGTAGAAAGTTGAAATTGCACTTGAAATTTCTTTTATACTTCAGAAGCCTTCATCAATCTTTACAGCTAGTCTGAAGCCAAGTGTTACTGGATAATGGTGAAGGTGCACATATGGGAAAGCACTCTTAGGGAATGGTAGACAAGAGTAATTTAGGGTAGGCAGGCACAGGCTCTTGACGTGTGTGTAGGATTTCAACTATCGAAGATGTGGGTGGACAGCAGAAGTTCCAGGCAGAGGGAACAGGGACAATACGAAGACACAAAAACACAAGGCACATTTAGAGAACAGAGGTCAGTCCTAGAGTAGAGCTATACTCTAACCTAGAGTAGAGAGCAGGCTAGAGTATGAAATGCATTAGGGAAAGGAGTGGAAGAGAAGGTGGGAAAGGAGATGGATCAGCACTTATATGCATCTCCTCTCTCTTCAACCAGAGGATTTACTCCTAAGAATATGGAGAAGGTGTCCTTGTTTTCTGTTCCTTTCTAAGGGCCTGATACTTGACTAGGTACACAGTAAGCGTACACTTATACCTCCTTAGAGTTTGGCTGTCAGAACTAAGAATGAGGGTGGATGCTGAGATTTAGCTACTAGAAACATGATTCTGGTGCTTAAAATTGGACAAGTCAAACTCCCAACTAACAACCAGAGCAGCACTTCTCAGGCTTTAATATGAATCACCTAAGGATCTTGCTTATGTGCACAGTCTGACTCCATTCATCAGGCTGACATGGGGCCCGTGAGCTTGCTTTTCTAATAATCTCCCAATGATGTCTATGTTGTTAGTCTGGGGACCAAACATTGAGTAGCGAGGATTTGAAGACTTTCCACCCCCAATTCCTTGACCTTTGCAGACTTCACACTCCTAAATGATTGGGCACAACTAAAGATTCTTCACTTAATATAGCAGATGGAAAAGCTCAAATTTAAAGTACCTTGTGAAGATTTTCTGCCACTAGAGTTGTTGAGGTGTATTGGTACTGATGGAATCTACTTCACGCCATTAAAAAAAAATTTTTTTTTAGATGAGTATGATTCTGGGCACTGGGGTGGCTAGTCAGTTAAGCGTTTGTCTCTTGATTTCCACTCTGGTCATGATCTCAGGCTTGTGAGATTGAGCCCTACCTTGTGCTCCATGCTTGGTGAGTGGGGAGTCTGCTAGAGATTCTCTCTCTCCTCCCTTTGCCCCTCTCCCCTGCTTGCATGTGCAGGTGCTCTTTCTCTCTCAAATAAATAAATCTTTTAAAAAATAGATGAAGGAGAGGAGAAGTGAGTTGGGGAAAATCGGAGGGGGAGATGAGCCATTAGAGACTGTGGACTCTGAGAAACAAACTGAGGGTTATGGAGGGGAGGGACGTGGGGGATGGGTGAGCCTGGTGGTGGGTTTTAAGGAGGACACGTATTGCATGGATCACTGGGTGTGGTGCGTAAACAATGAATCTTGGAACACTGACAAAATTAAATTAAATTAAAAAATTAATAGATGCATATGGTTCTACCTGGTTGGACTCAGAGTGTAATTTAGTCTATTTTTGAAAAGGGTAAGCCTTTTGTCTCCAAATACACTTATTTATTGATTGAACATCCCTTCTTTCTATATTTCATGTCTGTTTCCCCTTTAATAATTACAAGCCTATGTTTCTCAGTCTAATAGCTCACACAGGGACAGTCAAACTCTAGTCACTGCTATTTTGAAAATGATTATTTGTTATATAAATAAGTATGGCTGCAACAATGTAAGTTGTGCTTTTTCTGGGTGCTTTTTATTTTTATTTTCTTCATCCTTTGAGCAAGCTAAGCTGTACAAGCTTAATATTGACTCCTATTGAGTCTTCTTTCCCATTCTGCAAAACTGCCAGTGAAAAAGCTGAGAAGCCGGATACTAAGGAGAAGAAACCTGAAGCCAAGAAGGCTATGCTGGTGGCAAGGCTAAGGAGGGTAAGGTCAAGGCTAAAATGCCAAAGAAGGGGAAGTCCCACTGCAGCAGAAACCCTGTCTAGTCAGAGGAATTAGCAGATAATCCCCATCAGTTATGTATTCTAGAAAGGCCATGTACAAGAGGAAGTATTCAACAGCTAAATCCAGGGTTGAAAAGAAGAAAGAGAAAGTTCTTGTTACTATCACAAAACCAGTTCATTGTGGTAAGAAATGGCATTAGCGTAGTTAAACTTCCCCCAAATGCCTACGTATTACCCTACTGAAGATGTGCCCTGAAACTGTTGAGCCATGGCAAAAAACCTTTCAGTCAGCATGTGAGAAAACTTTGAACTAGCCTCACCCCTGGCCATTTTGATGGTCCTCACTGGGTGCCACAAAGGCAAGATTGTGGTTTTACTGAAGCAATGGAGCAGTGGCTTTTTACTTGTGACTGCATGTCTGGCCCTCAACTGAGTCCTCTACATAGAATACTCCAAAATTTCATCATTTCCACCTCCACCAAAATTGATACCAGCAATGTGAAAAATCCCAAAACATCTCACTGATGCTTATTTCAAGAAGAATAGACCTTATAAACCCAGACACCAGGAAGGTGAGATCTTCAACACTGAGAAGGAGAAATATGAGATTACAGAACAGTGCAAGGTTGATCAGAAAGCTGTGAACTTACAAATTCTGTCAGTAGTTAAAGTTGTTCTTCAGCTTTAGGGCTACCTCTGCTCTGTGTTTTCTTCCACAAATGGAATTAATCCTCACAAATTGGTGTTCTAAATTTCTTACAAGGAACCACAATTTGTATGGAGTCACAAAAAGCCCCAAATAGCTAAAGCAATTCTGAAAAAAAGAAAAACAAAACTGGAGGCATCATGATTCCAGATTTCAAGCTCTATTATAAAACTGAAGTCATGGGGCGCCTGGGTGGCTCAGTGGGTTAAAGCCTCTGCCTTTGGCTCAGGTCATGATCTCAGAGTCCTGGGATCGAGCCCCGCATCAGGCTCTCTGCTCAGTGGGGAGCCTGATTCCTCCTCTCTCTCTGCCTGCCTCTCTGACTACTTGTGATCTCTCTCTCTCTCTCTCTCTGTCAAATAAATAAAATATTAAAAAAAATAAAACTGCAGTCATCAAGACAGTTTGATATGCTGTTGGCAAAATGAGACATAAAGATCTGTGGGATAGAAAAAAGAATCCAGAAATGGACCCACAACTTATCTTCAACAAAGCAGAAAAGAATATCCAATGGAAAAAAGACAGTCTCTTCAACAAATGGTGTTGGGGAAACTGGAAATGAACCACTTTCTTACACCATGCAAAAAAAGAAATTAAAAATGGATGACAGACCTAAATGTGAGACAGGAAACCATCAAATCCAAGAGGAGAACACAGGCGCAAACCTCTTTGACCTTGGCTGCAGCAACTTCTTACTAGACACGTCTCTAGAGGCAAGGGAAACAGAAGCAAAAATGAACTATTGGGACTTCATCAAGATAAAAAGCTTCTGCACAGGGAAGAAATAATCAGTAAAACTAAAAGGGAGACTACAGAATGGGAGAACATATTTGCAAACAACCTATCTGGTAAAAGGTTAGTATCCAAAATCAATAAAGAACACTTCAAACTCAACACCCAAAAACCAAATAACCCAGTTAAGAAATGGGCAGCAGGGGCGCCTGGGTGGCTCAGTGGGTTAAGCCGCTGCCTTCGGCTCAGGTCATGATCTCAGGGTCCTGGGATCGAGTCCCACATCGGGCTTTCTGCTCAGCGGAGAGCCTGCTTCCCTTCCTCTCTCTCTGCCTGCCTCTCTTGTGATTTCTCTCTGTCAAATAAATAAATAAAATCTTAAAAAAAAAAAAAAAAGAAATGGGCAGCAAACATGAATAGACACCTTCCAAAGAAGACACCCAGATGACTAAAGACACATGAAAAGATGCTCAACATCACTGAAATACAAATCAAAACCACAATGAGATACTAGCCCACACCATCAGAATGGCTAAAAATAACAACACAAGAAACAACAGGTGTTGGTAAGGCTGCAGAGAAAAGGGAACCCTTGTGAGGTGTTAGTACAGCCACTCTGGAGAACAGTATAGAGGTGTCTCAAAAAATTCAAAATAGAACTACTATAATCTAGCAATTGTACTACTAGGTATTTACCCAAAGGATACAAAAATACAGATTCAAAGGGGTACATGCATCCTGATGTTTATAGCAGCAAGGTCAACAATAGCCAAACTAGAGAGAGCCCACATGTCATCAACTGATGAATGAATAAAGAAGATGTGATATATACATATATATGTATATATATAAAACATTATATATTTATTAATTTTATATATATATATTACTCAGTCAACAAAAAAATTGAAATCTTGCTATTTGCAATGACATGGATGGAGCCAAATTGTATTATGTTAAGTGAGATAGTCAAAGAAAGACAAATACCATATGATCTCACTCATATGTGGAATTTTAAAAAAAATTATTTATTTATTTATTTGACAGACAGAGATCACAAGTAGGCAGAGAGGCAGGCAGAGAGAGAGGAGGAAGCAGGCTCCCTGCTGAGCAGAGAGCCTGACATGGGGATTGATCCCAAGACCCTGAGATCATGACCTGAGCCAAAGGCAGAGGCTTTAACCCACTGAGCAACCCAGGTGTCCCTCATATGTGGAATTTAAGGAACAAAACAGATGAACATGTGGGAAGTGGGAAAAGAAAAAAGAGAGGGAAACAAACCATAAGATACTCTCTTAACAATAGAGAACAAACTGAAGGTTGTTGGAGGGAGGTGGATGGGGGATGGGCTAGATGGGTGATAGGTATTAAAAAGGGCACTTGTGAAGAGCACTGGGTGTTGTATGTAAGTGATGAATCACTGAATTCTTTTTTTTATAAAAGATTTTATTTATTTATTTGAGAGAGAGAGAGAGAGCGAGAGAGAGCATGAGAATGGGGAGTGTGAGAGGGAGGAACAGATTCCCCACCAAGCAGGGAGCCTGATGTGGGACTCAACCCTGGGACTCCAGAATCATGACCTGAGCTGAAGGCGGTCATTTAACTGACTGAGTCAACCGGGTGCCCCAAATCACTGAATTCTACTCCAGACACCAATATTGCACTGTATGTTAACTAACTAAAATTTAAAATAAATAAATAAATAAATAAATAAATAAATGTTTTTCAAAAAACCTAATTAAATAACTGACCCATTAAAAAATAGTGCGTCTTAAAATATTTAAAATATTTAATTTAAATATTTAATTAAATATTTAAATAAATAAATAAATAAACAATTCAATAAATAAATAATAAATAAATAATTTAATTTAAAATATTTAAAAATATTGATTCTTATCATTGAGAATGTCAGGATTGGTAAGAGTGGTCTACATGATGAAAATGAAAGTCATGGTAAATTGTTGCACATATCAATTTACTTCCAGTTAACTACACAACACCATATAGCCACATTTCAGCTGTGCTGAAGGGAGAAAAGCCTAAGTACATGATTATAGTCTTATTGAGAAAGCTGCCAGTCTTTAGGATAAGATCAGAATTTTTTCTCCAAAACATATATATATGGGAAACTTAGGCCTAACAGTGAGATATTCACACAGTCTGGAATCTGCAAGCAAACAGAGTCTATCAATTTGACCTTCTACCTGAACCCTGTCTATTCTCTTCTCTCAGTGTTTGGGATACCAATCTGCTGAGATATTCAGTATGACTTTACAATTCCTCATCCACCTAAATTTAATCTCAGAGAACAGCAAGATCTGTTCAGCAACCTTTAACCACCTGGAGGTCCACTTTCAAGTGTAGCTGAGGGAAGAGATTTTCTGTTGATATATACATGTATGTAGTTTTATATATTAAAATAAAAAGCATAGGAGAAAATGAGGGAATTTGACTTTTGCATTTCAATCAATTTTTCTCTGAAAGGCTAGAGCAATTGTCACACTTTCTTTTCTACCTAAAGTGTGTAGACTGCCCTAATCACTAGCACAGCCACCTAAAACCACACCAGTTTTCTGGGACTGAGCTTTTACTAAGAAGTTTCCCAAAGTGTCCTAGTGTGCTTTCTCTATAAGCTCAAGTCTAGAGGAAGTCAACTAAACAAGGACCATCTGATTCCTGGCTATTTTTAAATTCCATTTCCATTTGAATGAGGGTTCCAAGTGAATGTTAACCCTCCTTCTTTCCTCTCTTTCTGCCTTCCTTTTTTCTTTTTTTGATTCCACATACACACGTTTAAAAATTACAAAAGAGCTTCTATGTTGAAAAAAAATTCAAATGTTAGAGAAGCGAAGTTTCACCATCCCCCCATTTTTGATTGCCACAATAAGTTTGGTTAATATCCATCACATCACACAGTTACATTTTTTTGTGTGTCTGTGATGAGAACTTTTAAGATGTACTCTGTTAGCAACTTTCAAACATACAATATAGTGTTAACTATAGTCACCATGCTATATATGACATTCCCAAACCTTACTTATCTTATAACTGGAAGTTTGTACCCTTTGACTCCCTTCACCCATTTCCCCCACCCTTATCCCCCACTTCTGGCAACCGCCAATCTATTCTCTGTTTAATTCCACTCTTCAGAGGTAACAGTTGTTAACAGATTGGTATAAATTCAGAATTTTAATATGCATACATAAACATATACAATCAGATCTATAAATTATATTGATTTATAAAAATTGGATGATATTTTGTATACTTTTCTATGTTTTCTTATTCATCAATATATCATGACTACTTTTCTACATAAATACTTATAGATTTTCCTCATTGCATGATTCTGTAGTATCCCATTGTCAAACTATTTAACCAGTCCCCATTAACAGAAATTTCATTTATTCTAGTTTTTTTCTCTATGAATTTATGCCACAACAAAAATACTTGTACAACACAAAGGTTTTTTTTGTAACATAAATTATCAGAAATGGTAATCCTGGGTCAAAATGTCTACATATTTAAATGTTGATAGATTTTGTCAAATTTCCTTTTAAAAAGACACAGAACAAACTGGGGGTTGCTGGGGGGAGGTGAGGTTGGGAGAGGGGGAGGGGGTTATGGACATTGGGGAGGGTATGTGCTATGGTGAGTGCTGTGAAGTGTGTAAACCTGGCGATTCACAGACCTGTACCCCTGGGGATAAAATACATTATATGTTTATAAAAAAAAAATTGGAAGGGGAGGCGAACCATAAGAGACTATGGACTCTGAAAAACAACCTGAGGGTTTTGAAGGGTCGGGGGTGGGAGGTTGGGGGAACAGGTGGTGGGTAATAGGGAGGGCACGTATTGCATGGAGCACTGGGTGTGGTGCAAAAACAATGAATACTGTTATGCTGAAAAAAATAAATTAATTAAATAAATATTCTAAAAAAATAAAAAAAAATAAAAAGACTGCTCCAGTTTAAACTCTCACTACCAACATATAAGAGAGCCCATTTCCTAGAACCCTTAGCAATACTGTGTATTTTAATTCTTTAATTTTTTGCTGGTTTGAAAACTTCTTTTGCCCGTTCTTTGTTGTTTTAATGTGTATTTCATTTACAGTTGGTGAGAGGTTCTTCCCATATTTTTGATCGCCATTTATGTCCTTTTGAAGGACCTATTTCCACCAGAAATTACAGAGGGAAAACAAGACAGCTTTTGTGGCAGAGCTCTGATAACGAGAAAGGTATGTCACCTATACTTACGCAGAAAAATAAAGATGTGTTTCTTTTTATTAGAAGGACAAATATACTTTTTTAAATAATAAAGGCTGAAAGGAAAGTAGAATGCATCACGCTGTAAGAGATACACAGATAGGCTTCACAGTATATTTCAGAGACACTAGAGAAATTGAACAGAGGAAAACATAAAAGAAATAAGGCTGCCGAGGAAACTGGCAGTATACTTCTAACCATTCATCTATTTGTTCATTAATTGAAAAACATTCAATAAATATTTTTGAGTACATACAATAGACTAATCCCTGGTGGTGAAAAAGATCCTAGTCTCTGGAGTAAGATTGACTGGGTTTGAATTTTTTTTTTAAATTTTTTTTTAAATTATTTATTTATTTATTTGACAGAGAGAGATCACAAGTAGACAGAGAGGCAGGCAGAGAGAGAGGGAGGGAAGCAGGCTCACTGCTGAGCAGAGAGCCCGATGCGGGACTCGATCCCAGGACCCTGAGATCATGACCTGAGCCGAAGGCAGCGGCTTAACCCACTGAGCCACCCAGGCGCCCTGGGTTTGAATTTTGACTCCATCTCCTACACTGTGATCTTAAGAACACAACTTAATGTCCTTGTGCTGCAGTTTTCTGATCGGTAAAATGGGTATAATTAAAGTATGTACTACATAGGAATGTTGAAAGGATTAAATGAGATTAATGCAAGTAAGGTTCTATGCACAGAGTGAGTACCTAACAAGAGTTATATTTATAGTTCCTGACAAATGGATTTTTGCTTCCAACCCAAAATCAACCCTGGAAATAGAAGCCAGAGGGAAGCATAGACTGCAGGGAAAATAACAACCCGTACAATAATACCACTGTGAAAAGCCCTGGAGATACTGAAAGTGGCCTTCAACTGATGTGTGTAAAAGGTAGATGGTTGTAGCATGGTGCAAGGAATGGCCAGAGGCATTGGTGATGGGATAGGGCAGAACACAACTTCTATATTACGCAGCCATCAGAAAAGATGAATACCCAACTTTTGTATCAACATGAATGGGACTGGAGGAGATTATGCTGAGTGAAATAAGTTAAGCAGAGAAAGTCAATTATCATATGGTTTAACTTACTTGTGGAGCATAAGGAATAACATGGAATACATTAGGAGAAGGAAAGAAAAAGTGAATATGGGGGAAATTGGAGGGGGACATGAAAGATGAGAGACTGTGGATTCTAGGAAACAAACTGAGGGTTATGGAGGGGAGGGATGTGGGGGGATGGGTAAGCCTAGTGGTGAATTTTAAGGAGGGCACGTATTGCATGGAGCACTGGCTGTGGTGCGTAAACAATGAATCTTGGAACACTGAAAAAAATAAAGTTAAGATGTTAAAAAAAATGAACACAACTTCTAGAGCCCTTTTTCTTCTGCTCCCTTGTGTAACCTTAGTATAATTACTGCTTACCTCATTCATTGCAGAAATCCAGGGCAATAGCCCAAATAGCCTGTGTCAGCAGGCTATGAGTAGATGGGCAATGCAAAAGTCTTACTGGTGTGAGTTGATGAACATAAGGATGGACTAACAGGTTGTCCTCTGACATTCATTCCTCCGCTTCCCCACCCCCCCACCACAAACTCTTAGATCTGTTGGTTTGGAACTCAAGGTGACTGACCAGACAAGTTGCCTCATAAGGTGTGAGAGATACAAGAGCAACAGTAGTTCTGTGGTATCTGGGACTCATGACTGGGACTAGACTAGGGCCTGGCCTTTGGTCCTTTTTAGATATACATTTATTAGATGCAGTAAATGATACCCCAGGAAGCAAGAATAAGCATACCTAGACTTCTAAGAAGGATGAATGACTACTATAGAAAAGGACAACGATTTGAATATATATACCATTCAATGCAGAATTATTGGAATGGATGGGCTAATAATTTAAAATATACAAAGTAAATATGGTTAAAGATTTAAGGTAATAAATAAGTAATATGAAATAACAGAAGATAATTTAAAGGATCAGTGAAAAATATTAGCCATAAAATATATATTGATCTACATATTTACTATTTCTGACACTCTTCATTCCTTTGTGTGACCTCATTTTCCATTTCATAACATTTTACTTCAGCTTAAAAATATTCCCTTATCATTTCTTTTAAAATACATTTTTATTTTAGAATAGATTCAGATTTATAAAAAGTTGCAAAGAGAGTATGGAGAGTTTACATATACCTTGCATTCTGTTTCCCCTACTGTTAATATTTTACATCAGTTTGGTACATTTGTCACAACTAATAAACTAATATTGGTACCTTATTGATAATTAAAGTTTATACTTTTTTTTTCCTTAGTTTTTAATCTAATGCTTTTTTTCATTCCCAGAAACACATCCAAGCTACCACATTACATTTAGCTATCATGTCTTTTAGGTCCCTCTTGGTTGTGATTTTTTCTCAGACTTTGTGTTTAATGGCTTTGACAATTTTGAGGAATATTGGTCAGGTATTTTGTAGATTGTCCCCCATTTGAATTTGTATGGTGTTTTTCTCATGATGAGACTGGGTTATGTTTTCTTGGGAGGAAGTCACAAAGTGCCCTTCTTGTCACATCATATCATGGGTACATGCTATCAGCATGATTTATCACTGATGATATGAACCTTGATCATCTGTCTCAGGTTGTGTTTGTCAGGTTTCTCCACTATAAGGTTATCATTTCTCCTTTTTCCATACTGTTATCTTTAGAAGGAAGTTATTTTCTGTAGCCCACCTTTGAAGAGTGGGGAATTATGCTTCACCTCCTTGATGGGAGACTACATAAATTATTTGGAATTCTTTTTATATGGGAGGCTTATTATGGGTATATCACCATCTTTTTATTTATTTACTATATCTTTTACTTATACCAATATGGACTTACAGATATTTATTTTATATTTTGAGTTATAATCTAATACTACTTTATTTTCTTTCTCACATCACTTCAACTTTGGCCACTGGGAGCTCTTTCAATTGATTGCTGTGTCTCTTTGACATGACCTCATCATTTTTTTTAACACTTCCTTACTTTCTGGTATTACAAGATGCTCCAGGCTCATTCTGTCTATTTCCATTTTCAGCCTTACAGTCTGTCATTTCTCCAAGGAGCCCTGGTTCCTTTTATTGCAGAATGATATTAGAAACCAAGATCTGGGTACTGAGTGTAGCATTTCTTTTTGTGCAGGTTTCTGGGTGATAAATTCAATCAGCTTTTTTTTTTTTTTGCCTGATAAAGTATTTATTTGGTCTTTATTTTTGGAGTCCCCCCACCTGGGATATAGAATTCTTCTCTGGCCTATATTTATTCTGACAAGAAATACTCATTTTTATCTTTATTCCTGTATATATAAGGTATTCTTTTTCTTCCTCTGGTTGCATTTAGGAAACTTTTTTTTCATGTATCAATTACAGCATCTTGATTATTATGTGGCTATACATGGTTTTCTTTGTGCTTATACTGCTTGGGTTTATGGAATTTTTTTTGAATCTATGAACTCACAGTTATTATCAAATCAGAAAACTTTCAGCCATTATTTCTTCAAATATTTTCTCTGAACCTCCATCCTGGGACTCTAATTACTTCTAGGTTAGACTACTTGATATTGACCCACATGTCACTGAGACCTTGTTCATCTTTTTCACTTTCCACCCCCTTCTTGTGCTTCAATTTGGATAGTTTCCACTGCTGCATCTAAAAATGTACTCATTTTCTATGGCATCTAATTTGCTGTCAATCCTACTCGGTAAAATTTCCATTTCAAATATTATATTTTCACCTCTAATACTTTCATTTGTTCTTTCTTATAGTTTCCATTTCTTTCCTCATTATGACAACATTTTCTTTAAACTTTGACCTTTCCTTCAACTTTTAACCTTACTACTTTAATAGGTATTCTAAATTTTTTGTCTGCTAATTCCATCCTCTCTGTAATTTCTCTGTCTTTTTATGTAGTCTGATATTTCTCCTGGTTATGGGTCATATTTTCTCACATCTTCACATGTATAATAGTTGTTTATTAGATGCTGGATATTGTGAATGTTTTTGTTGTTGAGTGAGTGCCTGGATTTTACTGTTTTACTTTAAAGAATGTTGAGCTTTGTTTTGGGAAGAAGTTAAATCACTTCGAGATCAGCTTTAAGCTTTCAAGGCTTGTTTGTAAGTTTTGTTATGGCAGACCTAGGATATCCTTACTATAGGGCTAGGTTAGCTCTACTACTAATATGTGACCATTCTGGGGTCTCTACTTATATGTCTGGGTACTCTACAACATTTCTCTGCTCTGGCTGGCTGGAGAACAAACAATTAAACCTGTATGAGCTCTGGGAATTGTCTACCTTATGGCTCCCCAGCAGTTGTTTTTTGCCTACTCTCACTGGAATTTCACACTCTGCATGCCCAACTCAGCATGTATCAAAAACTAAAGGGAATCCCTATGCCAATTTCTATAGTTCTTTCATTGTATAGCTCTCCTCTCTAGTACTCTGCTCCACTAATTATAGTTGCCTCAGCCTTGCTGAATTTTGATCTCTGACCAAATCGGCAAGATCACCCTGTTCTGCTTAGGCTTCCCATCCTTATGTTGTTGTCCAGAAATTGTTTCTGGACAGCAAACTGAGGCAATCATAGAGATTACCTCATTTGTTTCTCTTTCAAAAATCACAGTCCTGCATCGCCTGTTGTCTATTGCCTGAAAAAAAAATTGTCTCCTATATTTTGTTTAGTTTTCTAGTTATTTATGGTAGGAGAGCAAGTCCAGTGACAGTTACTCTATCATGAATGTAAGTGGAAATTCTATTCATAAAAATGTAATAATTGAAATAAAAAAATATGACTGATGGAATCAATACCAAGATAAATTTAGCTAAAGAACAAATTAGTGAGTTACAGATAAAATTGAAGAAGTTTCCCAGAAGGTGGTAGGAAAGGATAAAGAAATAGAAAATGTAAAAGAAAAGCTATAGGATATGGAAGATGAAAGTAAAATACCAACATCAAATAAAAGGAGTCCAAGAAATAGACAAAATAAAAAAATAAGAAGAAGTAGCTACTTTAAGAAATAATGGAGATAAATTTTCTGGAATTGAAAAATAATGAAAGACTTCATGTAGTAGAGTCATAGAGTGTCAAATAGGAGAGAAAGGAGAAATCTATACTAGATACTCTATAGTGAACATTAAGAGCATCACAGAGAAAATTCTGAGTGTCCTGAAAGAACAAATAGTGCCTCTACAAAGGATCAAAATTCAGGCTGATCTCAGGCTTTTCAAATAACAACATTAGTTGTAAGAAGAAAATGAAGTATCATTGGGGAGATTAATAGGTGAGCTTCACAGAGGAAAAGCCTGGAAGAGAGGGGAAACCAGAGGAAAAACTAAATTAATTGGTAATTGATTAAAAGCCTCCACAGCTATAGTTTAATGGTACAAAAGTTCTTGTGCATATCTTCCAGGACAGAAAATTAGGCATGATTTTCCCGCCCTGGGTGATCTTTCTTCTCTGGAGTTGAAAAGAATAATTTCATCTTGCATTTGTGTTACATTTTATACATTTAAAATTATATTAGTATTTACTACCATATTTGAACTTTTTTGGAACAGAAAGCTCAAGTGGTACTGTGTTCAAATAGCATTGTTTGCCTTATTGTATAGACCAGAAAGGGGAAATCCATTAAAGTCATGCCATGTATTGCTCAAAGAGCCAAACCTAAACCCCTACATCTCTAACTCCCATATTTCTGCTGTTTCTTCAGCATAGTGAAGGAGCATGAAATCTTAGTTGAGCTGGGTGGATTGTAAATTAATTTGTCAAATGGACCTTGCTTGGCCCTTTTGGGAAGGAGTGCACATTCTTAAATGAAAAGGTAATTGTGCCATCCATGAGAAGGCTGTATTTGGCTTGTGTACCATGATTGTCCTCAGCCCTGAGATATGATCCAATATTGAAAAAACACCTCTTTTCCCATTTGGAGTTCTTGTTAGTCATTTATGTGGATAAGGTTTTATTGGGATAATTATTGTGAATGTAGCACACATGAAGAGTGGTTCCAATTGCATTTTTAGAGCATAAATGTATGATAATGAATTTCATGGCCACTCATACAAATCTCCTTGTCTTGAAAACTACCAGAAGGAGAAACATTACTGTCTTGTCAGAGAAATGACAGAGAGGAAGAAACCCTTCTAATTTTTCCTTCCTAAATATGAAGTGTCTTTCCCATGGAGCTCATAAAAGCCTTTCATGTTGTCAGCTATACATAAGCATTCTTTTTACCAACTATGCTAAGGTTCTAAAAGTCCCAGTGAAGGAACAAAGAGATCATAATTCTCAGAAGCTGACTGAAAACTACAATCTCAACACCTCCTAATTAGGAGGGGAATGGAATCATGAATACAACAGTGTGTCAGCTCTGTAGCTAGTCTCCTCTTTGGTAGGGTGATGAGCTTCAGAGAGCCTGTTTCATGATGTAGAATGTGATCTCCTGCTTTGTGCCTATGCTTTCATTTGTTTCTCCATTTGAAAGATGTATGCTGTGAGAATCTGGAAACCCCTGTCTTTACTAGACACACATACTCATACACATACACACACTCCCTCTCTAGCAGAAACTTCAAGCTATGAAACCACAGCTCTTGCGTAGACCACTGAAAATTAAAACAGAAATAAGGACGGATGGGGTCTGAACTGTGTGTTAGGAAATTTCAGAGTCCTATGTATCAAAATTGTAAACAAAACAAATACAAAACCTGATCTAACAGGGAAATCTAAAATGGGAGTTCCAGAGTGCCCTTCCAAAGATTAGGAGCCACTCAACTTGCCCCTAGAAGAAGGGGCCCCAGAAGAACCCTACTCAGAAGAATGCTCCCACATAACTCCACCCAATCTCATTCAGAAACTAAATGCTCCAGAGCATCCCACAAGATGCCAAGAAAACATGGTGGAAATCGACTGTGAGATAGTGGGCACAAGACCCAAGGGGCATGTTAGTTTCTTGGCTTGATGTAGCATTGTCAGCTACCATGGAGATATGCTTTATGATGAGTACATTCTCCCCCTGCCCCCCACCCATTTCTAGACTACTGGACCAGATAGAGGATCATATGGAAGTAGTACATGATGAATTCTCTGAGCCAAATCTTAAAGATACTCACAGGGAAGACAGTGGGGGAATGCCGCCCACAACTTCGAAGCCCTTCAATACTTCCACTCCAAGTCTCTGACCCACAACTCCTTCCATACCTGCTCCCTCCCCAACCAGGAGGCTGACTGCTTGAAGAATGTCATCATGCCTCTGAAACGTCTCACCAAGAAGCTTCTGAACCAGGACATGCAGACTGGGAAAAAATGGACATTCTTCTGTGGAAGATGCTCAAGCCACCATGGAGCTGTACAGGTTGGCTGAAGTGAAGTGGGAACAGCACCTGGCCCACAATCCCCCAAAAGACTAGCAGCAGTGGGGACACTGGTGATGTGGGGAGGCAGAGGGAGCATTGCACCCAGGAGAAACAGGGCTGTGGACCAGTGGACAGCTCTAACAGCTTCACTTCTTTGCAAGCTTGAGGTGTGAAGGAGAGAGAGGCTCCACCCTAGACTTTATATCCATTGAAATTTCACCTCAGGTATTGTTTTCTGTGTCTGATTAAGTATCCTATTGAAGCAGTAAGTCTCTATGTCAGACTCAGCCCTATACTGTTCACCTCTTAAATGGTGCCAAAGACAGATCCCAGGGTGCTTTGCTCCAGTCAGGCCTTTTGACTCTTAAGGGGCAGGGCATACTGGGAAATGTAGTGTCTCAAACTGCCTTATCACTAGGGTGGCCTGATGTCTCATTTTATGCCTTTTGTTCTAAGTAATTAGCAGCACGTTTTCAGTCTCAAAAGTACTCTGGTTGGTTGATCACACTCTGCATCACAGACACTGCTTTTGGCTCAGAGTCTCCACCTAGTCTGTTTTGGGATATCACCTATTCTTCCCACCTTGACTTACAGAAGAACCATCCCTGGTAAAGTTCAGTTCCCCTTCAGGTTACAAGGCAGTAACGGTAAGAGAGCATGACTTGGAAATCAGCTTCTCTGGTTTAGGAAAACAGTCTGTTTCTTAAAGTAACAGAGGATTTATTTAATTTACACCCTACTTAGTAGGTTAAAAAAGAATTTAAAGTGTTTTCATGGTTTTTGGTCTTTTATTTTGCTAAACCAAACCTCTAAAAACTCAAATTATTCCCTTGATAAATTTTTATAATGGAAAATAAAGTGAAATAAAGTAAAATAAAATGGAGCTCCTCATTTAAGAGGTAATTAAAGTAGGCCAAAGAAAATGAGTCATATGCACAGGTGAGTCCAAAAATCTTTTAGGAATAACTAATTTATATGTTAATACCCTTTGCAATTTTAAGATTTGAATTTTATTCTGCTTTACACTTGCAGCAGTGTTTTTTATTTCAATCAGTACACTTTGGGTATATAATTAATAAATTATTAATTATATAATTTTATATAATTAATTTAATATATAATAATTTGGGGGATTTAAAAGAAAACGTAAAACTCTTGCAGAGTCTGGCTAGCACCAGCTGAATTTTGTATTCTTCTTTTTAAACTCCAGAGTTGCTTACTTGAGTTACATGCTGGATTGCCTTTGGTAAGACACTGTAGTTGAGAAAGTTAGTTTTTGGGCCCCCTCCCCCAGCTTTCTTATTGTCTCTAATTTTCTCTTTGTGTTATCTGCCCTCCTCCTTCCCTGCCTTCACCCCAACCTTCCCCTCACATCTGGTACTGCCTCTTCTCTTTCTTCCTTCCTATTAAAATCTGTTCTGAGGAGTCACTCTAATATCAATCATTTATGACTTAGTGTGGAATCAACTTTCCTCCCTCTCATACAATGCATCCTGCTAAGCTTATCTCCACTTACGGAATTAAAGACTTTGTCTCTTTTTTTTTTTTTTTTTTTTTATTTATCTGAGATTGTAGCATTTTTTTTTATTTTTATATATTTTTTTTTTCAGCGTAACAGTATTCATTCTTTTTGCACAACACCCAGTGCTCCATGCAAAACGTGCCCTCCCCATCACCCACCACCTGTTCCCCCAACCTCCCACCCCTGACCCTTCAAAACCCTCAGGTTGTTTTTCAGAGTCCATAGTCTCTTATGGTTCGCCTCCCCTCCCCAATGTCCATAGCCCGCTCCCCCTCTCCCAATCCCACCTCCCCCCAGCAACCCCCAGTTTGCTTTGTGAGATTAAGAGTCATTTATGGTTTGTCTCCCTCCCAATCCCATCTTGTTTCATTTATTCTTCTCCTATCCCCCTACCCCCCCATGTTGCTTCTCCATGTCCTCATATCAGGGAGATCATATGATAGTTGTCTTTCTCCGATTGACTTATTTCACTAAGCATGATACGCTCTAGTTCCATCCACTTCGTCGCAAATGGCAAGATTTCATTTCTTTTGATGGCTGCATAGTATTCCATTGTGTATATATACCACATCTTCTTGATCCATTCATCTGTTGATGGACATCTAGGTTCTTTCCATAGTCTGGCTATTGTAGACATTGCTGCTATAAACATTCGGGTACATGTGCCCCTTCGGATCACTATGTTTGTATCTTTAGGGTAAATACCCAGTAGTGCAATTGCTGGGTCATAGGGTAGAAAGCTGTCATCATCAAGACAGCATGGTACTGGCACAAAAACAGACACATAGACCAGTGGAACAGAATAGAGAGCCCAGAAATCGACCCTCAACTCTATGGTCAACTAATCTTCGACAAAGCAGGAAAGAATGTCCAATGGAAAAAAGACAGCCTCTTCAATAAATGGTGCTGGGAAAATTGGACAGCCACATGCAGAAAAATGAAATTGGACCACTTCCTTACACCACACACGAAAATAGACTCCAAATGGATGAAGGACCTCAATGTGAGAAAGGAATCCATCAAAATCCTTGAGGAGAACGCAGGCAGCAACCTCTTCGACCTCAGCCGCAGCAACATCTTCCTAGGAACAACGGCAAAGGCAAGGGAAGCAAGGGCGAAAATGAACTATTGGGATTTCATCAAGATCAAAAGCTTTTGCACAGCAAAGGAAACAGTTAACAAAACCAAAAGACAGCTGACAGAATGGGAGAAGATATTTGCAAACGACATATCAGATAAAGGGCTAGTATCCAAAATCTATAAGGAACTTAGCAAACTCAACACCCAAAGAACAAACAATCCAATCAAGAAATGGGCAGAGGACATGAACAGACATTTCTGCAAAGAAGACATCCAGATGGCCAACAGACACATGAAAAAGTGCTCCACGTCACTCGGCATCAGGGAAATACAAATCAAAACCACAATGAGATATCACCTCACACCAGTCAGAATGGCTAAAATTAACAAGTCAGGAAATGACAGATGCTGGAGAGGATGTGGAGAAAGGGGAACCCTCCTCCACTGTTGGTGGGAATGCAAGCTGGTCCAGCCACTCTGGAAAACAGCATGGAGGTTCCTCAAAATGTTGAAAAAAGACTTTGTCTCTTATTTAAGAGGTTTCACACTTCATCCAGCTTGTAGGGAAGGTAGATTTTCGGCCATCAGACCTTAGGTATTTCAGGAATTGTTGGGTGATTGTACTACTTCAAATACTTCACAGTGGCTAGTACACCTAGTAGCAGTTCAGTGAGAATTTGCTAATTGGATAAGTGGTTATCTACCCCTCCTACCAATGAGGCTTTGGCCATTGGGTCTTTTCTTTGGATTTTCTATGTGTCCAGATTGGTATTGTGGGGCTTGGGCACATTGTGCATCCTGATATTACACCGGAGTTTGATTATGAAGAAGGTTACAATATTTGAGAAGATTGAATCTTGAAGGATAATTCAAATGAGCAGTCACAGGACAGAATCAGAAAGTTAAACAGACATTTATGAACCTTCGAGAATTGAAAACTGTTGAAATTGCTGGAGGATTAGATCACATTAGTCATTTGCTGTAAACCTGCTTGGCCTGTACCTTCAAAGAACAATTTATTTCCTGACTGTCCGTCAACTGTGCCTTGATTAGAGGGAGCAGGATCTGAGGAAGTCAGAGTCTGGGCTCTGGAATCATTTTTGATGATTTCTTTCTTTTTTATTTTTTTATTTTTGCCTAAAACACAGCAGGAAAAGCAAATGCAAGGTAGAGAAGAGATTTACATGTTTTTCCTTATTGCTCACATTAAGCTTATATTTCCATTTCAAATCTTTTCTCAGAAAGCTCTTGGAAAAATTGGCCCCTGAAGCAAGCATTATTTAGAGTTTGAAATGTGGCTTTCTGGCAAGGTGTAGGTTTGAATGTGATTAGCAGACAAGCCCTGTGCTGGGCCTCTTGGCTTCTGCTGGCTGGCATTCATCCATACACCACACAACCTTCTCTGTGCTACTGCTAGAAATGTCTCTACTACCATTCAGACATTCTCCAGTACATTCCCAAACCTTCCTTAATTGTCATCTCAGAGCGGCCCACCTTCTATGCATAGAAATCAATCATTGTAATTTTCCCTAAGAAATCCTGGGAAGAGGAAGTGGTGGTTGAGCTAGATGAGAATATTTCTGCTCCAATCACCAAGCCTATCTTACTGATGGAGGGACAATTTCTACCAGATTTGGGGGAGGAAATGAGAAGAAAAAAAGGAGTACTTTGCTCTCCCCTTGACAGAGGTAATTTCCTTAACTGCTATGAAACTTTTCATTCTCAACCTCTTACACTCCCATTCCTAAGAAAAGCCCTGAGTTGCTCTCTTTTTTGGCCTCATATTGTTTTTCAATAGATTAAGGTTACAACTGTTAATAAGCTAGGGCTTTTGCTCCAGGGCTGTCAAACTAACACTTTTCAAGTCTGTAAAATTTGTTTAACAATTAAAAGAGATATGAAATCCCATATATTCATGTACGTAGCTCTTCCTTTCATGTTTATGCCTAGCTATAACTGGAGATGCTTTTAAACTACAAGCTTTTCATTAAGTAGAAAATATAATTATTGAGCACAAGATGCTCCTAGTGATATGTCTAAGGAATCTCTTTAACTAATGACAGCTTCTCTCAAATGAGAGCAAGAATTATACTGATTCTGAACAATATGAGGGTGGGAGTATAAAATGAGGAAAAATTTTAGAGTAACATCATTGCCCTAATAAGTAGTTTTCTGCTGTGAAATCTTATAAGCCATTTATTTAAGGCTTATTTGGAACTATAAAAGCCATTGCATTCTAGGCTCAGTATGGCAAAATGATAATGGTGAACAATCTTAAAGATCTTTCTGTAAGAAGAATGCTTACTGGAATGTCTAAGAATTTTGCAACATCATTTGAAATAAAATTTCATTTAATATAGTTCAAAATCTCATTCCAATGAGTGAGTAAAGAACTTTCTTTAGTATATGTGCTGCTGAAGCAAGCACTAATACAATTTTCTTTAACCATACTCTTAATTATCTGAACGTTTTTCTAAATTATATTTTTGCATAAAGAGGTGTATCAATAGATAATCATGTTCTAGTCTTTTAAAAAATCGTATTTCGGGGTGCCTGGGTGGCTCAGTGGGTTAAAGCCTCTGCCTTCGGCTCGGGTCATGATCCCAGGGTCCTGGGATTGAGCCGCGCATCGGGCTCTCTGCCCAGCAGGGAGCCTGCTTCCTCCTCTCTCTCTGCCTGCCTCTCTGCCTACTTGTGATCTCTGTCTGTCAAATAAATAAAATCTTTAAAAAATATCATATTTCTAGTACATTGTGGGTTCACTATGAGTTAAACACAATCTGTAAGTCTTTTATAGCTACATCACTAGTCTGGACTGATGCCATTGATCGTTGGAAAGATGACTCCGAGACCCAGCAATATCTTCAATCTTCAAATATTAAATTTTGTTCACTAATGTAACTTACTATACTCTACTCAGTAAGGCAGGAAATTGGACTCATAGGATTTCCAGCCATAAATTGTGAAAAATAATAAGGTTTCAGTTTAACGCCCAGGTACCCAGACAAAAAACAGCCACAATATTCTATTCTCAGACCCAATGAAAAAAGGATTGGACATGATGATGCCTTATTGCATTGAAAGTTGCCAAAAATGATTGTCCATGGTTTGGAAATGGTTTTGTTTTATAGTAAATTTGTGGTATTAGAAACTGATCTAGAATGTTTGTTGTTACTTACTATATGCAGCCCCCCATACCAGTCAGTGACATTAACATGGTAAATGCTTTAAAGTAATTTTTTGTCTAAATAGAAGAGTTAGCTGTATCCTATATATTTTTAAGATAGTAAACCTATTTTTGTTGCCAGTTGCTCCTGATAATGTTTCCTTTTTGTCTTGTACTCCTACTCATTGAATCAATTGAACTTATTGCTTCAGGGAAAGACAGATATGACCTGGAACAAATGTATTATTGCTCATCTCTAAGTTTCAGACTGCAATTTTTTGGTGCATTGTGAGATAATAGTTTAAAAAGCCAGGCTTTGATGAGGGTAAAGAGTCCCTTTACATACCAAAAGAAAAATGTGGTGATGTAAGAATAGTAGTTCACCACCAGCCATTGAGTATAGAGGATGGGAAACTAACATAAAGGCAGTTTCTGCCACACAAGAAACAAAAAAACATTTTGGTGCTTGGAAGAGCTTAGAGATATATTTAGGGAATGAAGTACTTACTCTTAAGATGCTGATCCCAGGGCGCCTGGGTGGCTCAGTGGGTTAAGCCGCTGCCTTCGGCTCAGGTCATGATCTCGGGGTCCTGGGATCGAGTCCCGCATCGGGCTCTCTGCTGAGCAGAGCCTGCTTCCCTCTCTCTCTCTGCCTGCCTCTCTATCTACTTGTGATCTCTCTGTCAAATAAATAAATAAAATCTTTAAAAAAAAAAAGATGCTGATCCCACACTCTGGGCCATAGAAAGGGCTGGTATTGCTTTTCCTGTTCATAAGTCTTGGAAGGGATCACACGGTGCCCTATATCAACACACAGTAGCCATGGCTGAGTAGAAATGGCACCATGGCATGATAAAACAAAGAGGTCTGGAGATAGTGTACATGGTCTTCAAGGGCTGTAAAATAGATCTTAAGTTCTCATGTGCCCTGGTGGAGAACACTAGAGTAAAGAAATTATAGGTGGCTCAGAAGAGAACTGGGGTTAAAAGAAATGGATGCTGAGTATAGGAATCTTACCATCAGAGTAATGGCAAAGTTCATGGTCATTAACAGTAGCTCCTATCATGATTCCTCAAAATCCAGGTGGCCCTGAGACACTACACAGTGGTCACTGATGCAAGACACACAATGATCAGATATGGTTAGAGGCAAACTCAGTAGAAGTCAGAAAGGAACAAGAATCAACATGCAATACAGAGGTTCCTTTTCCAGTGCAAAGAGGTTATATAAGCTTTCCTCTGCACCCCAATGCCATCTTGAGGAAGGGGAAGAGAAGATATTTTGTGAAAATAGAGGCAGCCCCAATAGGAAGTTTGAACTTTAAATTGATTGAGTATTAACTTGACAGATACTGGGAGAATTTGGGCTCCAAAACAAGATGAAGTCAGATATAGAACATTAGGTTGATTTTTTTTTTGTACTTGAGTCATTGTGTAAATTTGTACTTCCTGTGACAAATGCATTCTCTAACTCTTTATTGACTAAGGCAAGACTCATCTGCCTCTCCAACTCATCAGCAAGTCTTTACTTTATTTTCCAGGTTTTCCTTTATATTTATTTTTTCCAGCTATATTGAGGTGTAACTGGCAAATAAAAATATATATACATTTAAGGTGTACAATGTAATGGTTTGATATATGTATACATTGTGAAATGATTACCACAATCAAACAAATTAACACATCCATCACCTCACATAATTACTGTTTTGTGTGAAAACACTTAAGATCTACTTTCTTAGCAAATTTCAGGCATACAATACAATATTATTAACCATGCTGTGTATATATAGTCACCATGCTATATATTAGATCTCCAGAACTAATTAACCTTATAGCTGAAATTTTTACCCTTTGACCAAGATCTCCCATTTACCATGTTCCCCCTAGTCTTTGGCAACCACCATTCTTCTGTGTGCTTCTGTGAGTTCAAAAGCCTTCCTTCTTATATATTTACTCTGGGGGAAGTGTGAAGGGAAATGAAATGACAAGAGATAAGCTCTTTTTTTTTAAGATTTTATTTATTTGACACACAGAGAGAGAGAGAGATCACAAGTAGGCAAAGAGGCAGGCAGAGAGAGAGGGCGAAGCAGGCTCCCTGCTGAGCAGAAGGCCCGATGTGGGGCTCGATCCCAGGACCCTGAGATCATGACCTGAGCCAAAGGCAGAGGCTTAATCCACTGAGCCACCCAGGTGCCCTGAGAGAAGTTCTTTATTAAAATGCAGATTCCTCTGGATGTAGTTACACCTTAAAATTGTGTCAATCAATACTAAATTATTAGTTAATAATATAGTTGTCCATTAACTTCAGTAGAGGTTGCCATCCCCAGTGGAGGGATAATAAGGGCTAGGCAGTTTAGAGAAGGTGGTTAAGAAGGAATTAAGAAGTGGGGTGCCTAGATGGCTCAGTTGGTTAAGTGTTTGCCTTTGCTCAGGTCCTGATCCCAGGATCCTGGGATGGAGCCCCACCTTGGGCTCCCTGCTCAGTGGGAAGTCTCCTTCTCCCTCTGCCCCTCCCCCTACTCATGCTGTCTCCTGTACTTTCTCTCTCAAACAAATAAAGTCTTTTTAAAAAGACGGAATTAAGAAGTAGGTATAGTTTTCTTTATATATCTGAAGTTGCTGGGATATTATTTATCACTTGGTTCTTAATACACAGGAGAAGACTTGTTATGAAGGCAATACTATGAAGTAGTTAGGAGCACAGGCTTTGGAGTGAGACAAGCCTGAGTTCAAATACTAGCTGCATCATCTTGAACAAGTGACCTAACCCATTTTAGCCTCAGTTTTCTCATCTGTAAAATGGGGAAAATATTACATACAGCAAAGTTTTGTTGTTAGGAATAAGTACAATCTGAAACTTCTAAGAATAATATCTGCAATGTAATAGCTGCTCAGTAAGTGTTCCCAGATATCCCTGGTCAAACTGTGCTGGACATCTCCCCTTTGCCTCTTTATCTTTTTCTGTCCTACTCTGTGTTCTGGAAGACTGATCTGTATAGATTCCATCACTGGATTTCCTTGTTCTCTGCCTTCCTGGTGGGTTAGAGCAATAGAGAACACTAGTAGGAGATCAGAGGGAGGAAAGTGAAGTTGGGTATTTTTTCCTTTAGCTTCCATCCTTCAGGATGCCATGGGCTGATTAGGTTCTTCAAGGAGGGGTCACCACTCCAGTCAGGAATCCCTCTCCATTGAAACCTTTCTTTTTCCTTCTGTTACTTTTTCAGGCCTGAGGAGATAACTCCCCTCTAATATCACCCAATATTTTGTTATCTCTTTTGTGGTTTACCACAGCTTTGTAAATAGTTCCTTTATTAAACTTCCCTCAAATTATTTAGTTTGAGCGTGCCTGCCTGTTTCTTGCTGAGACCCTGACTGGTACATTCTCTTACCATTTCTAAATATCTATGACGAATAGAAGGAAGACACATGCACTGAGTCTGTCTATAAAGGCCTGAATTACCTGCCCCAGTCCTTCCTTTTAGATGCTGAACTCCAATGAGGATACAGTTTTGTCTTGTCCAGTGAAAGAACACAAAGCAAAGGGTCAGAAGACTTAGAGCTTTGCTTTGGTTCTGCCCTCAATTTTCTGAGCTTGGGCAAGTGATAGGGTTCCTCTGTAGGCCTCAATTCTTCTGTAAAATGAAGGGATTGAATCAGATGACTTCTACAGTAACTTCTGGTGCTTACTCCACAGTGACTGAAGCTTTACATGGCAGAGTTGTAGCAGACATTTTTTTGTTTAAAGATTTTTTTTTTCATTGGGTGCCTGGGTGGCTCAGTGGGTTAAGCCTCTGCCTTCGGCTCAGGTCATGGTCTCAGGGTCCTGGGATCGAGTCCCGCATCAGGCTCTCTGCTCAGCCGCGAGCCTGCTTCCCTCTCTCTCTCTGCCTGCCTCTCTGTCTACTTGTGATCTCTCTATGTCAAATAAATAAATAAAATCTTTAAAAAAAAGATTTTTTTTTCATTTATTAGAGAGCGAGAGAGAGAGTGAACACAAGTGGGGGGACAGGTAGAAGAAGAGGGAGAGGCAGGCTTCCCACTGAGAAGAGAGCCCAACAGGGGTTGATCCCCGGACCCTGGAAAGGAGACTGATGTGTCTCCCAATCTTCCTTAGGAAAGAAAAGAAAAACAAAAACAAAAACAAAAACAAAAAAAACTAAACTAAAATTTAAAAAAAAGGAGAAGAAAGGGGGGGATGAGGGGAGAAAGGAGAATGAACAAAGTTTTACAAATGATAAGTGAAGCTTTTAAGCCTTCTAATCAATCTCCCTGCCCTCAGATTGGCAGATTAGGACTCTTGACATCTGAATGATTTATTATTACTTAAAGTCCATACTTACAGCACTTCAGCTTGATTTCTTCATAACAGGAGACAGTGGAAGGAGACAGATGATAGGCAGGAAACAAGACCAGTCACTGCAGAAATGGGAACTTAAATGGTGATTCTTTTATGTGGTCTTGGCAGACATCAGAATTTTTTGTTGTTGCTATGGTTGTTTGGTTTGGACAGTTTGTAAGAGTAAGGGGAGGAGAGATGGAGGTGAATATTTATACACACTTAGACAAAAAGAACAGTCAGGGCATATAGAGAGGCATATAACAGCAAGGAGTGGTTTGGGAGAAAACAGGGAGACTGTGCATTGAGATCTATCATGTTCTAGCCCACTGTGTTGTGGGATTTATATATGTTATAGCATTTAATCACTACAACAGCTATGTGAGGTAGAGATTATGATAATTTTAAAGAAGAGGAAACAGCCTCAGAGAAGCTAAGAATCTTGCTCAAGTTCACTCAGGTTTATCAGTAAAGGGAAAAACCAATAGCATTTGAACCTAGGTTTGGCTGGTTTCAAAGTATCTACTTTTCAGAGACTGCTAAAAAATAATGTCACAAATTATATCTCATGATTTCAGGGCATACAGATAGTTTAAAATAATCCATGCATTCATTCAAGAAATATTTATTGTATATTTACTATGTTCCAAGCAATGTTCTATATACTGGGATACAGTGGTGAACAAGTCAGATGAAATCCCTACTCTTACCTCCTAGGAACCTACCTCCTAGGAACCTACCTCCTAGTGAAGGAGATAGATAATTAACAAGTATACAAGTAGCAAGATATAATTTCTGGTCGCCATAAGTGTTTTGAAGAAAATTAAATAGGAGAAATTGATTGGGAGGTGGTCATTTGTGTTTTCTCTGAGAAAGTGACACTGAAGCTAATTCTAGAATGACTCAGGAACTGGCCTGCAAAGACCAGGTAATAAGGAAATTTCAGACAGAGGTATAGCAAAAAATAGAAGGAGAGCCAGTTTAACTGGAGAGGGAAAAAAAGAGGGTGGTATAGATAACTGTAGACCATAATGAAGGATTTGGTTTTTATTCTAAGAATGATGGTGAGCCACTAGGAACCGCAACTACTTTCTCCACCCAGGTATTAATGGAAGGATTTCTTGAGAATAAACCTGATGACTTAGGATTCCTAATGTAAATCTTAGCTACCTCTCAGATATAATTAATCAATATCCTTCATGACAAAATCCTTATAAAATTCCAATTTGTATATGGCACAAGGTTCTGGTTCATTGGTTGCCACCCCATCTCTCTCTGTGTCTGTGTGTGTGTGTGTGTGTGTAGAGTGTGGAGGTAAGGGTGGTATGCATCACTACAAGATCTGGAAGGTCAAGGAGGTGGGTGGGAGTACCCACAGGCCTCAGCAGTCCTCAGCCCATCTCCTCTTCAGCTTAAGGAACATAACTTCTGTTCTTTAGTGCTTGTGCCTATTTCTTGGTCTACCTGCCTGAGTCCCTCCTGAATGAAACACAGCTTCCAATGAAAATGAAGGGAAGATGTTTGCATGGCTTTGAATCTTGCATTGACAATTGCGGCAAATGCACAGGATGTATTTACATGATGCTGGGAACATTTACGTGGTGTTCAAATTACATAGGTTGTGGAGAGGAGATTGTTTACTCTAACAAAGATTGAGAGGCCTGATTTGATTTCTTAATTCAACCCAGGACTATGTGATGGTAGGATATGTAAATAATTTGCTCAGTGATGGAAGATTTCATCTTTCTATTAAAAAAAGAAAAGGAAATAAGGGGGTTGTACCTAGAGGGGGCAGTAAGAGGGCTTCTGCTATAGTAGTTATTGATCTGGGTGCTGGTTACATGAATATGTTCAATTTGTGAAAATTCAGTGAGCTGTACACTCATGATTTGTGCTTTTTATGTATATTTTATACCTCATTAAAATTCTACAAAATGCGAACTAAGTGAAATGCAGCTCTGAAGGCATTTTCAATATAATAAATCCAGGATAATTAATAAATACTGGAGTAGGAGTTTAGAGACTTAGGTTCAGTGTAAGCTCTTCCACTAACTCACCTGAATGAGTAATAAAAATGCAGAGGTTTGAGGTAGCCCAATAAATGACATCTTTTCTTTTCTTCCTCTGGTTCTAAAGTGATAGAGACAAAGAAGTGAAGCAGGCAGAGCTCAAAGAGCTTTATTTCTGATGGAAGTGCTAGAGGAAGTGATTTAGATATGCTTACCAAGTAGCCTTCTTAATTCTGAACTTCAGAATTTGGCAGAGGTACCCATTTAGGATCAAGAAATTCAAGAAAACTGTAGGTCTTGCCAGAAAGGGGATTTTATGGCAGCAAACAGAAGAGAGCTCATCCCCTCTAAGAGCAGATAGATCTCTACTGGCTACACATGGTCTGTTCCTGCTCCCAAATCTCCCAGTCAGAATTCCCTCCTCCTGAGAGAGAAAAAAAATGAGAGGCTGAAGAGAAGTCATCCGTGTTATGCTAGATATTTCTCCACTTGGGAACATGAAGCCAAAATAAAGGGTGTCCCTAGCCTTCCTTAACTGGCAACAAAAACAACTCCAGCCATGAAGATGATAGCAACTGCCATTTATTGAGCACTTACTATGGTGAGCCACAGGGCAAAATGTTCACCCATGTGTATTTTTACACACAGTATCTAATTGCACTCTCACAATAATCTCAGGAAATAGGTATGAGTACTATCTCCACTTAATATATGGAGTAAGCTACCCGAAGTCATATAGCTAGGAAATGGTAGAGCCAAGATTCAAACATAGATTCCAAAAGCCATAACTTTAGACATAGCATTAGCATAATGAAATGTAGAGACTAGCATTGGGCTGCCACATTTTAAGTCAGTACCACTTCCTAGTTGTGTATCCTTGGGCAGGTAAATTAATTGCTCATAGTTTTCCCATCAGTAAGATGAAAATGTTCTTTCCCTTCTCTGGGACTCAGTGTCCTTACCTGTGACATGTATAGAGTAGACTAGCACCGTAGTTCTCAAAGTTTGACTTCTGGACTAGGAGCATCAACCTCATTAGGAAACTTGTTCAAAATGATGATTGTGCTGAATCTGAAACTTCAGTTTGGGGCCCAGAAATTTTTGTGTTTCAGTGAGTCTTCCAGGTGATTCTGATACATGCCAAAGTCTAAGATCTGCTGATCTAGATGATCTCAAAGTTTTCTTCTAGTTCTGCCCTTCTGACTTCTAACATCAATGTTACTTGTTACCCTTTCTTCTTGTTAGGTGTCCATCCACTAGAGAAGACATTGCTTTACCCTGAAGAAGCTCTCACTGCCAGACTGGTATTGGTGGTGTTGGGAAGGGGCATAGAGATGCCTCGAGGAATGCCCTTTTTGATGGGGGAAAACACACTATTTTAGTGTCTTGGGAAGGCTCGACGGTAGGGCTTCGGTTAGGTCTGCCTCTTTGCCTCAGACTGTGCTAGTGACAGGAGAGGGGCTAGAGATTAAAGCCAAGTCTTTCGCCTGAGGTGGGAGTTGGTATGGGCTGCAGCAGCTGCCAGGGTGGCTGGGCTAGAGATATGGCACGAGGTTCAGACCCTTACAGAATTAAACTGTGGGACATGGTTAGGAGACCATGTTTTTAGCATTTCTTCTGACTTTCCTGGGCTTCTTACTGCCTTTGCTCTCCCTCCCCAATCCCCAGACCCTAGATGGCTTGAGCATTCTGACTTCCAATGTCAGTGAGGCATGATTTGTCAGAACAGAGCCAGGACCTCAGAAGAAACAGCAGGTAATTTGGAATAGTTAAAGGGCAGCTTTTAACTAAAAACATGCCTTTGTATTATATGGCAGTGGATAAAGTACTCATTATCACCTCAACACAGCTAAGGGATAATATTTGGTAATTATGTGAAAGGTCTTTGACAAGCTTAAGAAATAGAGGATATTATTATTATGAAGAACACTGAATTGGACTCTTGGGCAAACCATAGTTTTCCAATACAGCCAATACAGGGGTTTAGAAATGTCTACATAGTGTGCTTCAAAGGGTGTCATTTAACATCTTAGCACAAATTTATTTGTCAGATAAGTAGCTGTTACCTTGGCAGTTCAAGCAATGCCCTGACAGCATGGAACATGGGATAGGAAAATTTTGCCTGGATGCTGAGTGTGAGTGCAGGAATCCTAGAGGGATTTGCAGGGATTAAGTGATATACCATGTACAAAGTACCTGGCTTGGAAAAAGTACTTAATAAAATAAATTAAAGTAGGAATGTTTGGAATAGTTGGGAGCATGGGGTACTGGCTAGGGAGAGCACTTGGGAGGAAGGCAGGGGCACTGAGCAAGTGGCGACCTGGAGAATATTGGAAAGGAGGGGAAATGAGAAAGGGATACAAAGGGGAGGGTAGGAAACAAGTCAATTTGGCTGACTTGTTGAGGACTGTAAGGGCTATTCAAAAGCCCTTGGCGTCCTCAGGCTGAAAGGCCTAGGAAGGCAATTAAAAAAGGACAGGTTTGTTTTGCAGCTGAGAGGGTTATTTTAAATCTTTTGAATTTTACTCTAAGCCACCTTTGAAATGTCTATGCCACACAGGTCAGTAACCTGTTAGCATGAGAAATTACATTCCTTTCTCTGGAGCCTCCTGACAGAATAATAATTTATTACAGCAAAATCAAGAGAATTAACATGAATAATGCAGCTTCCTTCTTAAAAGTTGTGCTTAGCTGTATTAATGAAGCAACATTCAGGCCAAAGCTTTCCTCAGGTGGAACAAAACACTGGCTGAAACTGGGTCAGGTGTCTGTCACTAACTGTGTAACTTTGGGAACTCACATGGCCATTCCAGGTGTACCTTCCTTCCTTAAATATCAAACAGCTTCTAAGATCCTGTTTTGGATTTTCAAATCTTTGGTTCTCAGTAAGCTTGCATGCTTCCTCCTTCCTCCACACCATGGCTCACAGCTCCTCTAGCTGCTTTCAGACAGTGAGGGAATGCTATAAAGTTTGCATACAGACAGTAATCATGAATGCATAAAAAGCAAGACAGGCCCTAAACACCAGTTGTCATCATCAAACCCTGTCACATCCCAGGGAAATAGGGCAAAGACTCCAGGAAGAAATTATGTCCTGATTCTAGATACCAAAATGTCACATTGTGTTGGCCAGTTCCTGCAGATGTTGTCAAGCAAGAGGCATCATGAGACATTAAAAATTCTCTTTGTGAGCTTAGACTGCCAAACATCAGACTTGCCTCTCTTCAGTTACAAACTGGGCTGTAGGCTGGTCCCTTCCTTTTTCCCTTCAACTCTCTGATGTGGGCTGAGGCCAAGGGCAGGGATCCTTGGCCCACTGGCAGTCTTTCATCTGGCCCTTTCACAGGACTTTTCCAGAAATGTCTCTACAAAAGTTACAGCCACAACACAGTGGCTTTTTCTCAGCAAGCTGCCTGCATGGCAAATGCGATTTAAAGGAACTCTTCAAATGATTGCTAGGACTTTGTCGGGGAAACTGTATAAATCTGGTTTAATTGGGAATACATACTTTGAAGAGTTTTAAATTCACTTTATATTTGTTCTGCTTCTACCTCTCTTCACCTTTTCTCTATCAGCCCCAACTGTCTTAACTCAGTAGTAGTTCTCTCCCTCCCTTGGGACTCTGGTTTCCTCTCTGGCTCTCTCCTTGTCCTCCTGAGCCACCTTCCCAACTGCAAGGCACTTGGAAAGAGACCAATATGTATAGGATATGATTCTGTATGCCCTGCATTTTTCTATTCCCACCAGCCTATCCAGAGCTCCCACTCCTGCCTCTCCCTTCAGTCTCATTTTATATATCTTTGGGATTCTGGATCCACATGATTTATATGAAAGCCATTTTAGCTTAAAGGAAGAACAGAGTTCACAGTGTCACATTACTGAATAAATTGTGATTGGGCTGATAAGCCTGAAATAGGATGGCAGGAAAAGGGCCTTTCAATGTGTTTTCCTCTACCTGGAGTGCCTTTCCTAGCCCTCTAAACCTAGCTGACCATTATATCTAGTATTTCTGCAAAGCTCAGCTCAGATACCTTTTCTGGGAAGGTTTCATTGAACCCTGGTTTACTGGTCTTGTCCCCCCTCTTATACACCTCTAACAGCAGCTAATATTTATTAAGTAGCCCTTATGTGCCAGGCATTTACATGTATTAACTCATGTAATCCTCATAATCACTTTTTAAGATAGGTATTCTATTATTATTCCCATTTTGCTGATAAAGAAACTGAGGCATTGGCTTAAGGCACAGGTTAAACAACTTGTCAAAAGCAACAAAGAAAGTGGCAGAACTGGAATTCAAACCTAGGCCTCTGGGCTCCAAAGCCTTTACTTTACTATCTCTCCCTTCCCTAGTATAGCTAATGTAGCATTTATTGCTACTAGTATAACTATCTGGTTACTTGTCTATATCCACAACTAGATTGAAAATTCTGTGCAAGGCAGGGGCAGTGTTTCTTTCATTTCCATATCCCCAGAACCTGACACAGTGTTTGGTGCAAAACAGATGTTCAGTAACTGTTGAATGAATGAATGAATAAACAAATTTTGCTCAAAGAGAAAGCACAAAGATTTTATTTTTTTTATTTTTTATTTTTTAATTTTTTAAAATTTTTTATTTTATTTATTTGACAGACAGAGATCAAAAGTAGGCAGAGAGGCAGGCAGAGAGAGAGAGAGAGGAGGAAGCAGGCCTCCTGCCAAGCAGAGAACCTGATGTGGGGCTTGATCCCAGAACCCTGGGATCATGACTTGAGCTGAAGGCAGAGGCTTTAGCCCACTGAGCCACCCAGGCACCCCAGCACAAAGCTTTTAGAATTAGAAAACTTGGATTTGTATCCTGGCTCTGCCTAGCTGTGCGATCCTGGGAAAGTTATACAATTTTCTTGAGTCGTAGTTTCTTCTTTTGTGCAGTAAAAATGAGAGATATTTCAAAATCTTGACCATTGAATAAAATTATGTCTTTAAAGTACCTATAATAGTAAAGGCACTCAGTACATGGTTTCATTCTTCATTCATCAATCCATCCATTCATTCACTCAGCAAATAATCGTTGTACAACTGATATGTGGCAGACACTACAATATTTGTTGGGTATACACAGTGAACAAAACAAAGTTCTCACCTTGTGTAGCTATATTCTAGTGTGGAAGAGGAATGAAATAAAGGAATAAACAAGTTATAAATATGTATATAACATTTATACAGTAAATAAATAGAGTAACTGGAAGGCTGTTTGATATAGAAAGGATAGTCCAGAGAGGCATCTGAGGACTGCTGCTGATGTTGAAAGATGAGGAGGAGTCAGCCCTGTGAAGAGCCAAGGATGGTTATGCCAGGATGAAGGAAAATATAAGTGCCTTGAGTTTAGAAAGAGATAAAATTATTCAAAGAAGAGAAAGGTGGGCAAGATGGTTGGCATCTAGAGAGTGAGGAGCAGAGAGGTAGAAAATGAGGTTGGACAGACAGGCACAGACAGATCCTTAAAGGTCTTGCTGTCCCTGTTGAAGATTTTGGATTAATCCAAATGCAATGGGAAGCTTATAACTAGGTTGTGAGTGAGGGAGTGGCTTAGTGTGATTTATATTTTCAACAGCCCACTTTGGCTGTTGTGTGGCATGTAGATTAGCATCCTATTGAAGTAGTCTAGGTCAAAAGTTCCAGTACTGGAACTAGGGTGGTAGCAATGGAAATGGAGAGGAATGGTCATATTTGAGATATCTTCCAGAGGTAGGACCATTATAACTGGCTAACGGACTGGATATTAAGGACAATGAAAATGGAGGAATTAAGGATGATTCCTATCTTTGGATTTGAACAACTGGGTAGATGGTGAAATAGGAATGTCTGGGAAAGGAGTACATTTGGGAGGAAAAAACAAGAGTTATACTTAAGCCATGTTATGAACTGAATGTTTGTATACCTTCAAATTTATATGTTGAAGCATTAGCCCCCAATATGATGGTATTTGGAGTTAGGGTCTTTGGGAGGTGATTAACTTCAGCTGAAGTCATCAGGGTGGGGCCTAAGAAAAGGAAGAGAGGCCAGAGCTCTCTTTCATGCTCTTTTTCTCTGCCATGTGAGAACACAGTGAGGAGGCAGCCAACTGCAAGCTAGGAAGAAAACCTTTGCCAGGAACAGAATCTGCTGGCATCTTGATCTTAGACTTCCTAGTATGTGGATTTCTCCAGAACTGTGAGATATAAATGTTGTTTAAACCATTAGTCTATAGTATTTTGTTATAGCAGCCTGAGCTAAGACACATGTTAAGTTTAAAATGCCTATTATATATCAGAAGAAATGTCAGATACAAAGACTTATGAGTTTGGCTGTCATAGGAGAGGTCAGAGTTGTGGGATATGAATTTAAGAGTCATTTGCCTTGGATAGTATTTAAGATAATGAGAGTGCGTGAGATTACTGAAGGAAGAGTATAGATAAGGACAATAACAAATAATAGTAATGGTGATGATGATAATAACAAATATGTATATAGGGTTTATTATGTTTTAGAAACTATTCTAAGTGTTTTATATACATACTATATATATATTCATTTGATCTTTAAAACACCGTGAAATAGGTGCTGTGATTATTCCTACTTTGCAGATGAAGATGGATTAGGCCAATTGCATAATTGCACACTAAGTAATAACAGATAGGATTCAAAACCAGGAAGTTTAGCTTCCAAGTCCATTGTCTTAACTACTATGCTATTATTGTCTCTCAAAAGAAGAGAACCAGAATTCAGCACCAGGGCTCAATCACATTTAGAGTGTAGGGAGTACCCAGTGAAGGAGACTGATGAGGAATAACTAGAGTATGGTGTCATAGAAGAGAAGAGAAAGAAGGTTATCAACAAGAAGGAAGTGTTAAACCATGTTGCATATTTTTGAGCAATTCAGAAGAGAATAGAGAAGTTTCCACTGGATTTGTCAATATAGATGTCACTGGTGCCCTGAAAAGAGCTATTCCTTCCTCATTTTATTTTCCACTTTCTGAAAGATTCCCTTCTTCAGTTACTACTCTCTTTATCAACATTTATGATACTCTTTAATACTATTACTGACCTCTAGCCATGAATTTCATCTGCCACTAGGTATGTGCAACCAGAACATTTAATTTCCTATGGGATGATTCTAAGTTATGTTTTATATTCAGACTTTTATCCCGCTGTCTTATTTTGGGGTGAAATGGTCTATTTCCTTGATTTTTTTTGTTTAATTTCTTCTGGAGATATTTTCCTATGTCATCAAAAGAATTACATAAGAGGCTCTCTCCTTAGTCCCACTGTTCCCACTTGCTCAGCTAGTTCACTCAGAGTGAAAAAGGGGACAAGATTCCTGGCTGTTTCTGAATGGCAAACTGAGAGCTGTGTCACTAGGCAATTCTGTTGTATAGCACTCCCTCCCTACTGTTCCTATGCTTGAGTAATCAAGGGACAGTATCTGAAAGCTAAATCTCCCTCCAGCAAGGGTAATGATTCCTGCTAGGCAGTTCAGAGTAAGGACAGGTCACATGACCAGTGCCTCTAATTAGCCTCTTGGCAAGCTCTAGTCTAGATTTCCTATTTAGGGCACAATGGTACTTACATAGGATGTGATTCATTTCTGCCGGTGTGTCTGAACACATCTGAATACATCAAAAGGAAACATTTCCAGATGGAGTCCTCTTGAACACTGCTGCCTGGGGAGGGTGAGCAATGCCACACCTCAGCCTCAGCAGGACAAAGCACTTGGAGAGAGAGCTTCCCCTTGCTCTCTGATGAGAAAAAGCAGTGCCCTAAATAGGATGTCATAAACCTGTGATTTATCCCTCAAGCTCAGGAGAGCAGATGGCAGGAAAACAGCAGGGGATTCACAAATGCTTATCACTACGTTGCACTAACTTTCTCAAAACATGTCAACACTGGCCTTCCCTGGAGATCTCAGTCAAGGCATTGTTTTAAAAGGGAGCATTCATGAAGTTAAGTTCCTCAGTGAGCAAGAGCCCCATTGCCATTCCATACAGATTTGGAGCTCTTAGGGGTCAACAAATCAAGGCACGTAGCTTTCCCTCACAAAAAAATATCTTCTTCCTGTAGAAATGATTCATCCCAAGTAGTTACCCCAAAGCTCTGAGATATTTAATTTTCTTTGTACTTTGTTTAATTTTCTTTGTACTTCTTGATCCTTCAGAATCATGGAATCCCCAGAGCATAGATGGAGGAAGGATTATCATTGATGTTAAATATGCCAGAGAAAAAGAATGAATTATAGGAGGACCTATGATCCTAGAATAGTAGAATTGACTTACAGCCTGGTGGGAGGGTCAAGAGGATGGGAAAGGAGAGATTGTAAAGGCAACTTGAAAAAGGGAAATTGAAATGGTGAGAGGAAATGTGGGACAAAAGTACCTTCTAGGACTAGAGATGAGACAGAGGGAAGATGGCCTGTGAGATGATGAAGGCCCACATGATTAAGAACAAGTAAGACACTCTCTGCCACCCTCCTATAGATCTAAAGATGGACAAGGAGAGATCTTCTGTAATTTTATTCCACCCACAACTAAGAGCAAAGGAGTGCATGAAGGGAACAGAAAGGAAGGTGAAGAAGCCTTGCCATTAGATCAGAAATAGAAACATCTGAAACTTTCCACTGGAAAAACTTGGCAAGATCAGACCCTCGTGGGACCTTAAAGGAATCTCAGTTTAACTCTTATTGGCCTACATAGTGCAAGGGTGTGGTGTGCTTGGAAGAGCTTGTAGTCCCGGGAGAGAAACGTGACCACGAAAAGTTTCCTATGTGGGAGTTTAAGATGGAATATTCCTTTTTGTAAACTACTTCAGACTGGCTGGAAACTTGTGATCACAGTGAAACCTGTCTCGAGGTCTGCTCTTCACCTCTACCAAGTCCCACCCTGTCAATGATGACTTTACCTTCTTTTGAGTTTCCAGGGAGAATATCTTTTTAAGGCCGAGCAATCAATTTTTATGGGTATCTGCCTGGAATTTAAGTTTAGAGTTAGATTCTTTACAATAAGGACAGTTTATTGGCCCAAGTTAGACCCAACTCATCACCAACAGATTAGCCAATGTAACAGTTTCAGACTGATAAACACAAGGAGTAATCGACCTTGATTTTCCAGAACTCCATCAGTGGGTCTGAGCCTCACCCAAAAGGAAGTAGGAGATGAAATACTGCTGGAAAATTTTGTCTGGGACCCGGCAGCTTTGTGCCTGCAAAATTAGTTCAAGCCTCAAAATTTGCTCTAGACAGAAAAGTAGAAACCCAAGGAGTAGGATTTCAGGGGGTCACATTCCTAAAAATATATCACTTCTCCCACCTACTGGCAGATGAGTAAAATTATTTTAGAAGGTGACAGAGCCTTTCATTCCATAATCCAATCTTCTCAACAGAGGCCATGGCCACAGTTACAGTTACACCCTTTTGAGAGCAGATTTTCTTAGCAGAAAGGACAGAGTCCAAGAGTTTTACCTGCTTGAAAGTAAGAGTGGTGGGCACTGGCAGGTTGAGAAAGGAAAGTCTGGAAATGTGGAAGCCAAATGACTGACTTTACAGTTTTGCTAAGGGTTACTAGCCCTTTTCAAGTGGGGTGAAAATTCACCCCAAAGTGATGGCAAGATTCTTCTTCAAGTAGCTAATGCTCTCAATTATTTGATATGTCATTACTGTGCCTTTGGAAAGTACTAGAAGGACCTCAGATATTTTGTGTGCAAGTTATAACATTTCTAACTTTAGCAGTTCTTTGAATTTCCCCGCAAGCTTCATGAACCCTAGAATATTTTTCTTCTTTCAAAAATGCCAATTTCTGATCAGCCTGTTTTGATCAGATGTTCCTTTTTCCAAATTATTGTATTACTTCAAATAACCCATAGCTTATTCCCCCCAAATCAACCTATTTGGGGTAATTGCTAGTAGAGACATTGCTAGAGCTCTACACAGAAACACTTTCTATTAATGAGACACCTTTGCCTTTCTTTTGAGGGGGGAAAGAATTATAGCAAAGGATGGCTGATCTCCAGCTCCAGGATCTAGCACACACTGGATCTCTTGGGCTGCCATCCATCTGAGTTCCTCCTCAGCCTCAGCAGAGATTTACTGTTGCAGCTGGGCCGTGTCCTTGCTTTGCAGCAGAACAGCAGTCACACAATAAACATGCAAACAAGAAAGATATCTGAAGTTCCATTTCTTGTTCAAGTAGACACCACAGACACCTCTATTATTATCTTTCCAGCTTGTTTCACGCAAGAAGGTTTTGTCAATTTTCATTTCAGCTGAGCTGGGATGTACCAATACCAGAGGTAGAGGAAGAACAGATGGCTGGTCAGAGTTCACATGGGTTCTGGGAAAATTAGGGTGTGTTTGCAGCATTTTCCACTGTATGGAGTGCTTGTGTGGAGGAATATATGTTGCCAGGAGTGAGACTTAGGTACTCTTTTCCAAGTAAACATTCTTTGTCTATTGCGGATCTTGCTAATAGGCTTTAAGTGGCCAGCAGTGCAAAAGAATGTGCCAATGACAAAACCCCATCGCTAGCTCCCAGAGGACACTTAGCAATCCTGCATCATCTCTTTTATTAACTTCTAAACAGCCCTGAACTGTTAGCTGAACTGTAATAGTAAGAAGAAAAGGAGATAGATGCAAATGGCCAGGTTACTCAAAAGACAGTTTGTACAGTATTTAACTCATCACTGGCAATGCTTCTTCCTGTCCTTTGAGTAACCCTTCCATTAACCTGGTAGAGTGATTGGTTCAAGAATAAACTGAGTTGGAGAATGAATTCAAAACATTTTAGATTGTAGGCTATGATGTAGCTGATCCAGAAAAATCTCATACACAGTTGAAGCATAAATTGCAGTGTAATAAACGCTAGAAAGTGTAAATATTTGAAGATAAGGTATTAGGTTAAAAAATACATGTCATGGAGGCGCCTGGGTGGCTCAGTAAGCTGAAGCCTCTGCCTTCGGCTCAGGTCATGATCCCGGGGTCCTGGCATCGAACCTCACATAGGGCTCTCTGCTCCTCAGAGAGCCTGCTTCCTCCTCTCTCTATGCCTGCCTCTATACCTCCTTGTGATCTCTGTCTGTTAAATAAATAAATAAAATCTTTTAAAAAAATTACATGTCATGTTTTTATTGGAATAAAACACTATTATGATTACATTGAAGGAAAAGTTTTAAAACATCACATCACCCACAAACCCTCTAACAGAGCAGCTATTTTCATTTTTGCATTTCCCTCTCTAGTCTGCATCCAATTTAATTATTTATTTTTTAAAATTTATATTTTAAATGAAATTATGTATATTTAAGGTGTACAACATTATGATTTGATATAGCTATGCACAGTGAAATGATTAATACAGTCAAACTTACCAATATATTATCTCCTCACATAGTTACCATGTTTTTGTGATGAGAACACCTGAAATCTGCTCTCTTAGCAGATGTCTGGTATTTAATTCAGTATTAGTTAATTCCGTATTATTAACTAGAGTCATCATATGGTACACTAAATTTTAGACTTATTCGTCCTACATACTCTAACTTGCCTACACATTTTGATATAGTTGCAATCCAAATGAACATAATTTTGTATTCTGCTCTTTTCTCATAGCATCATATTGTAAACATTTTCAGTGTCTTCACCTAATCTTCACAGTCTTTTTCAAGTTTTCATTTGAATTTTTGTGATTATGAGAGTAGTGAATGATGATTATAGAAAATCTGGAAAGTATCACAAAGAATAAATTGGGGGAAAAAAGCACAATTTCACTATAAAAAGGCAACTGCTAAAAACATATTGGCCTATTTTCTTCTAGTCTTTCAATAATTGATGTATTTCCTTTACATAATTGAAATTACAATATATATATTACTGTTTTATTAATATTATGTAACAAGCCTTTAACTATGCTCTGTGACTTAATATACATATATTTTGTAAGGAGTGCATAATTTTCCATTGTTTGGAAGTTCCCTAGTGTTAGATTGTTTTTGATATTTTCCTAATATCAGTGATGCTACAATGAGCACTGTATTAGTATAGTATAATACTAGTACTGAATTAATATAATACATTAGTATAGTATTCTTTAAGATAATGCAGACTGCCATAATAAATAGACTGACTAACATGTAATGGCTTAAATCAGAGAGAAATTTGTTTCAAGCAATAGCATGAATTCTGAGTCAGGTCATGGTTCTACTTAATGCAGTCATTCAAGAATTCAGAGTTCTTCTGTCTTTTTCATTCTACCAGTCCTGCTGAAAACTGTGTCACTTGAACACCTATGCTCAGACTCACAGGAAGAGGAAATAGAGCAGGGCAGAAGTATGCCTACTTTTTAAGAGCTTTGGTCCAGAAGTAGCACACACTTTTGTTTGTTTTTTAGTCATACAGCCACACACAAGGAAACGAAGCTTGAACAGGTAGCATAGCTGGGCAATCACATGCTTGGCACGTCTATTGCTAGGGGAGATGGTAGCCTCTGCCACAAACGTATTTATACATAAATATTTATATTCATTTCAGTATTTTTTTCTTAAGATATATTCTTAGAAAGAGAGACTAACTATTATTCCTTTTAAGTCACAACTACCTTACTCCTGCCCTCTTATTTTTAACTCATTTTTTGGCCAACCCAAATGTCATCATTTCTTTTAGAAAAGATCTATGACTGATGTATCTCCTAAGCCCTTGCATGTATGAAAATTTTTTTATGTTTTTAAATATGAAAGACAACATTCCTAAGGACAGAATTCCTGGGTTACAAATTTTTCCTCTTGATATTTCATAGCTATGGTTCCAATGTCCTTTCAGCATTCATTCATTTAAAATATTTAAAAATTTTCCCCAATTTTATTGAGATATAATTAATATATAACATTGTATGAATTTAGGATGATTTGATGTGTGTATATATTGTGAAATAATGATACAATGTATGTATATATTGTGAAATAATTACAAGTTTAGTTAACATCTTATCACCTCAGCATTAAAAAGATTTTTTTCCTGTGATGAGAAATTTTAAGATCTACTCTTAGCAACTTGCAAATATACAACACAGTATTGTTAACTATAGTCACTGTAGTGTACATTACATCCCCATTACTTATTTATTTTATAAGTGGAAGTTTACAGTTTTTGACCACCTTCACCTATTTCTTCCACCACTGTCACCCCATTCTTGTCCCCCAACCCCTGCCTCTGGCAGTAACAAATCTGGTCTCTATTTCTATGAATTTTTTTATATTCCACATATGGTAGGAGATTGGAAGGCAGGATAGAGAGGCCGGAGCATTGAGGATCTGTTTCCTTCCTGCCTCTGTATCTTATCTTTGATAATAGCTGCATCCCTTTAGAAATTTAACCCCTTTCAGGAGGCCTTTCTCACACTTCCACTTTTTTCATTGGAATAATCTCAAGCTACTTCTGACCTTTTCCTAGATCCTGCCATGAATGTGATGATCAGAGTCACTGCAGGAAAGAGATAGAATTCTCAAACGGTTCAGCTAGGGATATAGTTTAATGATGAGACTATTTACAGAATTATGGGTGGAGTTAAGGAACCTGCAAAGGGTAGTGAGACACCAAAGTGTAGCAACAGCAGGAAGCTGTTACTATTGGTAGGCCTGAAAGCACAGAGAAAGAATGGTAACTAGAACCAGGTAAGACCAGTAACTTTGAGAGGGGGTTTCCAGATAAGATCATCACAGGTAGAAAAGCATAAACATTATTAATCTATATGTCTGGGGAGAGGAGAGAGTTGGAGAAGAGTAAGTAGCTTGACCTTACTCTCGTTCTACCCTCAGATGTCCTGCCATTTCCTCCCATTTTCGAAACCTAACTGAAAATTGGAAATCACAGAAGCACAGGTGATACAGTCTATGTAGGTCACCCTCCCACAATGCTGCTGGGAAGATAGGAGATAGATCTGGAGAGGCAGATGGAGATTGTCAAGCAAAATGGGTTACTATATACATTTAATGTTGTAGTTAAGTCTGAGGTTTGTTCCTTTGAAATTAACTCATTTTTCTGCTTTGATGCTTATGGGATTTCTTTTTCTTGAAAATTAAAAACTTTGCTAAGTCTTTGCTAAGTTTAGAAGTGAGGATCTCTCAAATACTGGAAACTTTCAATACTTGACTTGATTTTTTTTTTTTTAGTTCAACCTAATGGGCAGTTAGATAGACATATCAAGATGCATAGAGTTATAGAGTACTTTTTAGAATTAGAACATAAACTGGAGGTGTGGCCGGAGATCCAGGAGCTGGATAGTCTGTGGTAGCAAAATGTTTCTCTACTGTCTGGTATAATGATAGCAATCGTGAACATGTTTGAACACTTACCGGCCAAGAACTTGGGTAATTGTTTTTTTTTTTTTTTTTTTTTTTTGTATTGGCTTATTTAATGCTCATAAAACCCTCAGGAAGTAGGCATTATTATTTTTCTTATTTCACAGGTTGAGCAACTGATTTTCAGGAATTTAAGTAATTTATTCAAGGTCCAACAGTTGGGAAGTGATCATCATCAAGTTGCTGATCTTCTCAAAGTAGTATTTCTAATACTTAAAGGTGGCCTCAATATATAGCAATTCCCATTCGCAAGCAAAATAGTTGAATTTGACTGGATCCAGCTTTGAGAAGAAGTTGTAAGGGTGGAAGTAAACTAGATTGTGGATCTCTCTGATTCAGGATAGCCCTCATTATGTTATTGGAGGGCAGTATAGTGGTTAATAGCATAGGCTTTTAAAATCAGACTGATCTAATTCAGAAATTTGGCTTTGCTACTTATTAGTTCTCTAAACTTGGGAAAGTTGCTTAATCTTTTTGCCCCTGAATTTTCTTGTATGTAAAATTGTGGTTTTACATAGTGTTGCTTTGAAGATTAAAGGAGTGCTTGTATGTAATAAGCATTCAAGAATTATTGTTATTAATTCTGTATGGCTGTGATGATCTAGGATAAACCAATGTGGGAATAGAATTGAAATCTTTAACATTTGGAATGTTGCTGCAACAGCAGGGAACCAGATACATTTTTTTTTCCCCTAAGGAGGATGATTACTGGAATAGTATGGAAGGAAAAACTAGATGTAATTTACTGGGATCCTTCTAGTTCAGAACAACTGTTAACTTTTTTGATGTCATGAGAATCCATTAGATGGGCAAAATATGACTTAGACATTTCAGCTCTGGGTTCAGAAAATCCATTTCTCAGGGTTAACCTAACGACTTGAGACAGTGACTTACTTAAAGAATTTTTGATATGGTATAATTTTTTTTAAGATTTTATTTATTTATTTGACAGAGATCACAAGTAGGCAGAGAGGCAGGCAGAGAGAGGAGGAAGCAGGCTGCCTGCTCAGCAGAGAGGCCGATGCGGGGCTCGATCCCAGGACCCTGGGATCATGACCTGAGCTGAAGGCAGAGGCTTTAACCCACTGAGCCACCCAGGAGCCCCGATATGGTATGATTTTTGAATTTGATATGAAGAACTTATCCAAGTGAAGAGTGATGACATAGATGTCAATCTTATTTATTACTATAGATACAAAAAGCCCCAAGTGAAATATTAATAAACTAAATGTAGTAGCATATTAAAAAAAGAAAGCATTGTTATTAGTAGACTTAACTCTGGGAAGGGAAGAATGATTCAACATTGCAATATCTATAAATGTAATTCACAACATTAACATATTAAAGGAGAGAAGACATGATAATTGCAATAGGTGTTTTTAAAAAAGCCTTAGATAAAATTCAATACTCATTCTGCATTTAAAAAAAAAAACATGATGGAAAGAAATTTCCTTAACTTTCAAATAGGGTTTCTAATAAAAATATATAGCATATATGATACTTAATAATCAAATATTTGACACATTCTCATTAAAGTCAGGAGGAACCCAGAGATGCTTGCTTTCACCTCTACTAATCAATGCTACTCTGGAGAACTTAGCCAATACAATTTGGAGAAAAAAGAGAAGGAAGAGGTGGGGGAGAGGAGAAAAGAAAGATAATTAGGAAGTATTAATATTAGAAAGAATGGAAGAGTCAGTCATTAATTGCTGATAATAAGATCACATATTTAGAAAAATCCATGAGAATCAACGGGCAAACTGTAAGAGTTTAGCACAGTAGCTAGATATGATATCAATATACAAATGTCACTATCTTTCCAGTAAAAACCAATTAGAAAATGTCATGGATAAAGGGTCTAATGCACATTAGCAACAAGACTAAAATAACACAGAGTAACCTAGTAAAACATGGAATAATTTTATATAGTAATATTTATTAAAGATTATTAAATTACATAATATCCTATAAATAAATGGGGAAGAATGTCATTGGATTGGAAGGTGCAGAATTTTAAAGATGTAAATATTCTCCAAATTATTGGAATTCAAACAGAATTTCAAAAGGATACTAGAAGAAACTTGAATGAAATTCTTTTGGAAAAGAAAATGAGTAATGACTCTATCTCTCTACTTGATATTAAAATACTATATAAATTTATAATAATCAAAACAGTGTGGATGTAGTTTAGGAATGCAATAACAGACTAATAGAATTCCAAAATAGCCTGTTTTTTAAAATTGGAATTTAGCATGTGATAAAATGTGACATTTAAAATAAGGGGAACATGATGGACTCTTTAGTAAAAGATTTTTTGGGACAAAAATAATAATCTTTTCTTTTTTAAAACAGATTTTATTTATTTATTTGGCAGAGATCACAAGTAGGCAGAGAAGCAGGCAGAGAGAGGAGGAAGCAGGCTGCCTGCTGAGCAGAGAGGCCGATGCGGGACTCGATCCCAGGACCCTGAGATCATGACCTGAGCCGAAGGCAGAGGCTTAACCCACTGAGCCACCCAGACATCCCCAAAACAAAGCTTTTTTTTTTTTTAAAGATTTTATTTGACAGACAGAGATCACAATTAGTCAAAGAGGTAGGCAGAGAGAGAGGAAGGGAAGCAGGCTCCCTGCCGAGCAGAGAGCCTGATGATGCCAGGCTCGATCCCAGGACTGAGAGCCCGGATCCCAGGACTCTGGGATCATGACCTGAGCCAAAGGCAGAGGCTTTAACCCACAGAGTCACCGAGGCGCCCCCCCCCCCCCAAACAAAGCTTTTATGAGCAAAATACTAAAGTTAACCTAAAAACCACAGTGGAAAACACCGACAAATTGAAAAAACATAAAATAAATTAAAAATGAAAAAGTAAAAAGAAAACAAAACAAAAACCTCTGAATATCTCAATAACAACAAAACAATAATAATAAAATCTCACTGAAATCTAGGTCTCAAACTCAAGGCTCATAGGTTCAAAGTACTTACTTTCCTGCACAGAATTTCAAATGATTTTTTTGGAATGTTACTTTAAATACTTTTTGTAGAATGTTAATACTTCTAGGTGGTCATTGTTGCTTTGTTCCTTAATGTCTTACACTTGGTAAGCATCATACAATTACACTACCTTCCTGGCTTTGTAATTGTTTCAGTTTGTGACCTGTGAAACAAAATGAAAAGAAAAAGAAAAAAAAAATACTGAAGAAAAAAAAAGATTGGAAAAACTATTTACAACATATGTAAAAGACAACTGATTGGGGCACCTGGGTGGCTCAGTGGGTTAAGCCACTGCCTTCTGCTCAGGTCATGATCTCAGGGTCCTAGGATCAAGCCCTACATCAGGCTCTCTGCTCAGCAGGGAGCCTGCTTCCCCCTCTCTCTCTGCCTGCCTCTCTGCCTACTTGTGATCTCTGTCTGTCAAATAAATAAATAAAATCTCAAAAAAAAAAAGACAACTGATTAATACCCATAATATACCAACTGGTTTACAAATCAGTAAGAAAACAATTCGTTAGGAAATGAGCAAGGCTATAAATAGGCAATTCACTGAGGAGATACTAATGGCCAAAAAGCATATGAAGAGATGTTCTTTCTCACTAGTAATCAGGATAATGAAAAATGAAACAAAAATCAGATTTTCTTTGCTCATTATGTTGACAAAAAATTAAAAAGATTGATAATATGTAGTGTGATTAGGGTATGGGAAACTGATACTCTCACACATTATTGGTGGGCTCCATATGGCCATTCTGTAGATAATTTAGCACTTATATATCAAACTTTAAAATGCAAATATACTTTGATGAAGCAAATTCACTTACAAAAGTGCTTGCACATCTGTACAAGGAGACTTATACAAGGATGTTTATAGTTTTAAAGGACTGTAAACTATCTAGTGGTCCATCTGTAGTGGAAAGATTAAATAAATTATGGTACCTCCTTGCTATGAACTACTGTTGTGCAGCTGTAAACAGAATGGAAAAGACCTATCTGTATGACATAGAGGGATCACCAAGGCATATTTTAAGATGAAAGAAATAGGTAGCATCAAAATGTATATAGTATGATCCAATTTTTGTGAAAAAAAAAAAAAAAAACAAATTCTATGCATGTATTTGCACATGCACAGGAAAAATTCTGGGAGGATATACACAGTGCTGTTGGCACTGAGGTTATTTCTGGGGGAGTGATATAGAATGGAGAGTGATGGTGAAAACAGGCTTTTATTTTTACATTATATACTTCTGTATAGTTAACATTTTAAAAATTTTTATTGAGACATAGTTTGTGGACATTTTATGATGAGAATGCATTCTATTTTTGTGTTACCTGAGTAATTAAAAATATTTTCAAAAAGAGTAAAGGTAAAGAATGGATTTGAAAGCTTTTCATATTCCTTTCCATTGGGAGATGAGAAAGTACAGATGGAAGATTCAGGAAGTATAGGAAGTAAAGTAAGGCAAAGTGAGATCACTCTAATTCTATTTTGGCACCATATATTTTTTTAAAAGCCAATGATACTTCAATTCAGTAGTTTGTTTAGGATCTTTTATCAGCCAGAATTCAATCAGGAGTGCAGTTCTATAGTATAAGAAATTAATGGTAATAATTAGAACTCAAAAAAAAATTAAAAGGAATTAAACTGCTTACAATTGTGGGAGGAACATATTGCCAGACAGAAATAAAGGTTTGAAAAGAATAGTTCAAAGATCACTGCAAAGACCACTAATCAGTTCCAGTGCAAGTGCAAGAGTTGGAACTTGGAGGGAAATCTGAAAGGTAGGCGTGTCAGGCTGTGAGAGTTGGGCTGTGAAGGGGGATGATGCAGAAGACTATGGAAGGTTGTTGGCTTTGTTTGGTTATACTGTCTCGGTGAGGTTGCAGTGAAGCATCTGGTGGTGAGCCTTGCATAGGGAAGAAAAACTGGAGGTGGAGCAGGAAAACATGAGGGCAAATTGGAACCTACTTATACCTCTGTTTCTTACTGCTTCTAACCAAAGATGACATTTTTAGTGTAATGGCTATTGCTTTACTTCTGTCTCTGAAATCTCTCACAATCTCACTTTTTGCCTACTCTAAGCAAACACTATCCAAGGAAAAGGATTCTGGGAAATATATCCAAGTTGACAAGAGAACAAACTACCATAGACCTTATTCAACAATCACTAAAATATAATAGGAGCATTACATAAACTGAAAGAAAGGCTGTGTATTCATACTTATGTTGGATCAGAAAGATGTCTCTATTTTGTAGCCCTCTTTGAATTGGTCCATGCTGTAAAGCCCTTTTGGTTTTGCTTTGTGAATATATGGGCTGCAGGGTTGTTTCCAGAGGTCCAAGTTTAGCAGGAAGTGATCCATATTAATAATTCACTCATGTCATTCGGTCAGTGAATATTTATCAGATACCTAATATGCAGTTGGTGCTGTGCTGGTATTGAGGATATAGAGTGAGCAAAACTAGATATGGTCTGCCCCTGTAGTTCCCATCCATGTGGTTGTACAAGTGCATGATATAAAAATTATAATTACAAACATGTGGGTGTACAAGTGCAAGATATAAAAATTATAAATTTGGTAAATGTAATTATGAATGAGTGTATTATGGTTGGGTAAAGAGGAGATTTAACTGGTCAAGGAAGATTTGAGCTATAACTGAATGACAAGTAAGAGTTAAATAGGTGATAGACAATGCTGATGGTCACGGGGGAATAAAGTTCAGCGTGTATATAATTTTCTATGCAAGAGAAGGCTTGGATATTCACTGAACAGAAGCTGAGAATGAAGAGAAACTGGGAGATTTTTTCTTTTCTTTTCTTTTTTTAAAAAGTAGGCTCCATGCCCAGCATGGAGCCCAATGTGGGGCTTGAACTCATGACCCTGAGATCAAAAACTGAGCCGAAATCAAGAAAAGAGGCACTTAACTGACTGAGTCACCCAGGTACCCCCTGAGGAGAAAGTGGAAGATTTTGATGGCCAATGACTGCAGTTCTGTGGGAGGTGGTACTCAATGGGTTTCTAGGCTTCCCATTCACTTGGCAGATAGTTTGGTTGGATTTGCAACAGCTTTTTGGATCAGGAATAAACTGGAGGTTAGAGACTCCTTCCTACAGTTCCATGGGAACTTAAAATGTCTCCCTTTCCTGTAATTGGGGTTGAAATGTAGGTCAAACCCCAATCATTTCTACAATTTCAAGCAGACCAAGCAGTTTCAGTGGGTGTCATGTAGCTGCTTCCCTGGTGGAACACATTCAAAGTGTATGTTAGCAAAGCTTCTTTTTAAATATTAACTTGAGGAGATGTTAGGTTGCAGGTAGAGCAGGGTCCCCAGCTACATCCTTAACTTGACACACAAATCTGCAGGCCCTTGACTCTGTGTGGGTGAGAGGGGGTCAGAGAAATCATGGGCTCTAGGTAAGATCTTATTAAACCCTCAGTCTCTGATGGAGAGTCTGGATGAGGTATAGATTGGGATCCATGGAGCCAGGTCAGGCGTGGAGTTGCCAAAACCAAAAATATGAGTAGAGCTAAAAATTGTGCAGAAAAGTCAAGTTTCCAGAGCTTGGAGGGGAGTAGTCTGGAGGGTCACCAAATGCTCATAGCCAGGTATGCAGTTCTGTGCACAGATACAGGAACCTGGGGCCTATGTGGTGATAGTATCAGAAATAAGGCTAAGGATAGTAGTAGTGATGGTGGTGGGCATGTCTGTGACACTTGTCTAGAAAGATGTTGTCTGCTAGCTGTTTTTTCTTCACTGATGGGAAGGTCAGGTGTTTACGGAATATCCACTTAGAAATGTCTTTGCAACTCCATGTGTGTCTGCAAATCCTGTGTTAGTTGTTGGTGTATGAAGAGATAAGGAACTTGAACTAGACTGTAATTAACTATTTTACTGTGCATACTTTTATTTAGTTCAACTGATTTTTTTAAATAGAAAGACTTTCTCAAGGAAGGAAGTGGTATGTTTATATGTGTGCTTCTGGACTAGCTCCTTATCTTATAGCTGACTAGCATTTTGAATCGCTCTAGCGATAACTCTGGGCTAGAGCAAAATCTAGGAGTCATCAATATATTTGCAGTATTTGAAAGCATGAAGTAGATAAGACTTCCCAGGGAGCATACAAAAAATGTGGATATAGCCAAGAACAAGACCCAGAAGTATATTAATATTTTTTATTGTTCATTTATTGAACATATACTGTGCTAAGCACTCTACATGCATTATTTCATTCAATCTTTATGATAACCCTAGAAGTAAGTTAAGTAGGATTATTCCTATTAAATATAGGAGTAAACCAAGGTTTATGGTTACTAATATTCTGTACCCAATATCAATATATGTGGGTTTCTCCACACCACCAAGCAATTCTGTGACACCAGTTGGGTGTCCTACAATTCAGCTCAATTTTGACTCTATCTATTTGGAGATAGCATCAGATCATGTTAAAGAACTCAGTCCCACAAGACTTCCCCTTGCCAAATTCAGATGCCAATTGAAAGTCCAGGTTGTTACCTATGCTTCTAAACCACTGACTATAGATTGGAGACTCCGATGGCCGAGGGCTCTCCTTGGGCTTGATTAATTTGCTAGGGCTTCTCATAAAACACAGAGAAACATTTTACTTACTAGATTATTACCAGTTTATTATAAAAGTATACAACTCAAGAATAGCCAGATAGAAGGTATGGAGAAGGGGCATGGAGCTTCCATACCCTCTCCCAGCCCACCACTCTTTTAGTACTTTCATATGTCCATCAAACCAGACCTTTGAACCTGTCCTTTTGGTTTTTTATGGAGATTTGATTACATAGGCATGATTGATGAAATCATTGGCCATTGTGATTGATTCAACCTCATCCCCACCCCTCCCCAAATGTAAGAGGAGTGGGACTGAAATTTACACCTCTAATCACATGGTTGTTTCTCCTGGCAACCAGCCCCCTTCCTTAGGTATGGTCCAAAAGTCACCTTGTTAATCTAGCAAATGACACCTTTATTGGTCTGATCACTTAGGAAATTCCAAGGGTTTTAGGAGCTCTGTGTCAGAAACAGAACAAATACCAAATTTGTATTTCTTATTTTAAATCACAGTTTCACAACTACAGAGCCAGGATGTGGCAGGACTGGGAATCTAACCCAACCTCTCTGATTCTAGAACCTACACTCCTAATTGCTAGAATCTACCAGAAAGCTGGCTGGAAGGAGAGACCTCCCCAAAGCCTTTTACCAGCAGCAGTTTATGAAAGGGAAGGTGTTTGGGGGTAGAATCAGATGAGGGTCCAAAATGGTTCACTGGATCAAGGTCTGAAAACAACACAAAGGGAGTTGAAATGGGCTCATGGGAGTTAGTGTCTGGGCACCTACCAGTTCCTAATATCAGAAGTGGGCTATTTAGTTTGTTTGATGAGGTGGGTTTGTTGCACAAATTCTCTTGATTTGTTATTATGGGTATTATGTAACTGAATAAGAATACCTCATTTAGAATGGAGCTGGTAGGTCAGAAGGGAAAACTCTCATGCTTTACTGAGACAGGAAAACTAAAGGGACCCCAGCTTTTTTGCTCCTTTTCCTGTTTCTGCTGCTAGTACCTACATGCATGCCTTAAGCACACCTTATAGGACAGATGATGTATGTTCTCCTTACAAAAGTGAAGGACTTAATGATCTCTTTGGAGTCTCCCAGCACAATAGATAATATCTAAGGAGTCACCAGGTGGTGTCATCATTTTCCAAGATCACTGACTCAGCAAGACCCCTGGCCCAAGGGCATAAATGACTTATGGAGAAACTCATCTTTGTTTCTGGGTTACTGAGAAGAAGCATGCACTGACCATCATCCTTAATAAAAACCCTAGGGCCCAAGCAAAGAAGAAAACTCACTCTTCTTTCCTGAGCCTCCTAGATGCTCTGTCTACATCTACACTCTCTATGTCTTCATTGCAATTCCTCTGTTATTCCTGAATAAACCTATTTTGCTGGTAAAATAGCCAGCTGATTTACTTTTAAGCTTGGCATTATGATGCATGGTGTCTGGCAGAGTGCCCTGCCTTAAAGGGCCAGAAGTGGAACAGATGGTTAATGGATGCTGGAAATATTTGGTCATGTCAGACTGGCTTGGATGGAATGTTGCAAGATCATCCACTTGTGATGGGCTGGGAAGAGGGCTTCTAAGACCTGGGAAGAGCTGAGAACTTGAGCTAGGAGAGACCTGAGCTTTCTCCAGCTTCAGAGTATCTTTTTTTCTGTAAATGGACTGAGAAAGATTTGGGCCCTATGAAATAGGAATAAGTGGGCAGGCTTGTTAGGTGTTTGGGCATCTGAAAGAGAATAAACTGCACCTTTCTGCTATCTCAGCAGGCAAGAAGGAATGAGATGAGGAAAAAGCTGTCATAGAAGCCACATGCCTGGGGCGCCTGGGTGGCTCAGTGGGTTAAAGCCTCTGCCTTTGGGTCAGGTCGTGATCTCAGGGTCCTGGGATGGAGCCCAGCATCGGGCTCTCTGTTCAGTGGGGAGCCTGCTTCCTCCTCTCTCTCTGCCTGCCTCTCTGACTACTTGTGATCTCTGTCTGTCAAATAAATAAATAAAATATTAAAAAAAAGAAGCCACATGCCTTCCTGTGAGCCCAGAACAATAGGCAGCAAACCTGACTTTCTTCAAAGAGAAGTAACTGCCTTAATTTGCAACTAGTGACTGGTTCAGTCAAAGTGAAGAAAACTCATCTCTACTTTTTTTTTTTTACCTCACACCTGTAAAACTACATGATACTGTATTATAGAGTGATTTTCTCTCACTACTCTTCACATGCTGTACCCCCCTAGATACTTTATTGTTATAGCACTATGCCTAGAATAGTGCCTAGCACATTGTAGGTCTTCAATAAGTATCTGTTGAATGAATGAAGAAACAGAAATGGATCTTAAAGGAAGGAGGACATAGAGATACTTATGAGAAACAAAGAATAGTTAGAAACACAGAATTGCACTAAACTATTTTGTCTCAAATCCCATCTCTGCCACTTATTCCCTATGTGATCTTGGGCAAGTTGTTTAACTTGTGCCTTAAATTCCTAATCTCGAAATTGGGGGGAATCTATTTCATAGGGTTTTTGTAAGATTGAATCAGCTTGTAGGTGTAAAACACTTAGAATAGTGTGCCCAACACATAATAAAAGCAATATAAATATTTGCTGTAATAACTATTATTATTTTGAAAAGTTAGTACAGGAAATACTGAGTACATGGAAGGAGACAGGTTAACATTCTCCAAGTAGTTGTTATATTGCAGAAAATTTGTTCCATGAATTACTTGTACTACTTTGTTGATTCTTCACTATAACTTTGTGAGCTAGGTAGCATTATTATTATCATGTTAAAGATGAGGACACTGCATCCCAAGTCATGTAAATCTGAAACTGAAACCTTATACTGTGTCCAAACTCTTCCCACTTTAGAGTACTAACTACAAGATCCAGATCATAAGAAAGGGCTGCATCTGTTTTTATTTATAATTTTATTGTGAGCTGCTAGCAAATAGTGGGTACTCAAAAATGGTTCATGGATTTGAATGAATGTTAGAGAAAAAAATGCTTTGAAGAGCAGCAGAAAGGGAAATTCTAACTAAAAACTGGGGAAGAAACTAGGAAAGCTGTGGAGGCTGCTGGTCAGAAGTAGGACCAGAGAAGACCAGAGTGGGCAATCTGAGCCTTTCCACACTGTAATGAAGACAGCTCTTGGCTGTTACAGTGCCCATAGGGAACCACTTTGGGTTCTTGATCTGTGGCTAGAGATTACAATTATTTTTTAAAATTAAAAAGAAAAATATAAATATATGAAATACATTGTCATTGTAAAAATACACACAAGAAGATTCAGGGGAAATGGCAGAGTAGGAGGATCCTATGCTCACCTCATCCCACATACACAACTATATAACACATCAGTGTAAATAACCCAGAAAACAACCCAAAGACTGGCAGAACAAACTCCATAACTAAAGGTAGATAAGAGGCCACATAGAAGAAGTTATGAAAGGTGGAGATACAGTTTGGGAGAAAAATGGACTGTACCCAACTGAGGTCAGGAGGGAGCTGGGGGTGTGGTGAAGGGCAAGAAATAGACTATCACATGGGCAGCCTGCTCAGGGAAGACAAATCCCCATAATATTTGGCTTTGAAAGCAAGAGGGGCCAAATTTTGTGAGTTCTTACAAGCACTGCGATTTAAAGCTTGGAATTTTAAAAAATCAGCAGGCTCAGCTCCGGGAGAGTCAACAGAGTGTTAGGAAGCTGAGTCTTCACCCTTAAAAAGAGATCATGACAAACAGTGCAGATGCAGCATAGACGCAGCAGATTGAAAATGCCTAGGGCACACTGGAAGGAGAGTTATTTGCTCACCTCAGAGCAAGGCCCAGAAAGATAAGAATCACAGGGAGATGCCATCAGGAACAAAGGAGCTGGCAGGTGCCATTTCCCTTCCAGAACCCCCAGCATAAATACATGGTCACCTGTGGGAACCAACCAGGACAGTTCTGACACTTGCTACCTAACTTGTTTGCACCAAGTCCTGCCCCACATGCTTCAGTGGATCTACACTTTCTAATCATGCTTGCCTTAGTCTCAGCACTGCAGGTCCCCTCCTCCAGAAGACTGGCACGTACCCTGCCAACACCTTGTCTCCCAACCCAAGGCCTCAATTCTGGCAGTGGGGGTGGGGTGGCAGGTCTCATTTTGCAAGCAGAACAGGGCACACATTATTAAAATGAACCCCACCTGTCCAGGGACCAAATACTGCTCACAAGAGACAAAGAGCCTCTTCAGGTAACTGGATTGAAGGAAAAAGTGGGCAGGTAGCTGACTTTCCTAATACACAGAAACAGACACAGAGAGTTAGGCAAAATGAGGAGACTGAGAAATATATCCAAAATAAAAAAAAGGGATAAAATCACAGCAAGAGAACTAAGCAAATCAGAGAGATAAGTAATATGTCTGATAGAAAATTTAAAACAATGATCATAAAGATACTCACTGGACTGGATAAAAAGGTGGAAGACAGAAGTTTGACCCTAACCACAGAGAATAAAAGAACCAATTAGACATGAAGAACACAATATTAAAAATAAAAATACACTAGATGGAATAAATGGTAGGCTAGAAGGATCAGAAGACCAACTCAATGACCTGAAGGACAGAATAATGGAAAGTAATCAAACTTAGTAGGTGAGAGGGAAAAAATTATGCAGAATGAGAATAAACCTTGGGAACTCAGGGACTCCATCAAATGTAATAACATTCACATTATAGGAATCCCAGAAGAAGAAGAAAGAAAAGGGGGCAAGAAATTTATTAAAGAAATAATACCTGAAAACATTCCTAATCTTCGGAAGGAAACAGATATCCATATCCAGGAGGCACAGATATCCCCCAACAAAATCAACCCAAGGAGGTGCACACCAAGACACACAGTAATTCAAATCTCAAAAAGTGGAGATAAAGAAAAAATTTTAAAAGCATCAAGAGAAAAGAAGACAGTTATATACAAGGTAAATCCCATAAGGCTGTCAGGGGATATTTCAGCAGAAACTTTGCAGGCCAAAAGGTAGTGGCATGATATATTCAAAGTGCTGAAAGGTAAAAATCTGCAGCCAAAAGTACTCTATCCAGGAAGGTTATCATTCAGAATAGAAGGAGAGATTAAAAGTTTCTCAGATTAAAACAACAACAACAAAAACTAAAGAGTTCATGACCACTAACCCTACAAACAATACTACAGAGGACTCTGAGTGGAAAGGAAAGAACACAAGTGAGAGTATGAAAAGTAAGAAACACAAAAACAATAAAAGTAAGTATTTCTGTAAAAATCAGTCAAGGGATTCACAAAATAAAAGGATGTAAAATATGGCATAATTTACCTAAAACTTCTGTGGGAGGGAGAGAAAAAAAGAATAGATTCAAACTTATTTGACCATCAGGTTAATATAGACTGCTATATGCAGAAGATGTTAGGTACAAAACTAATGGTCACCACAAATCAAAAACCAGTAATAGATGCAAAGAATAAAGAGAGTGGAATCCAGGTAATCACTGAAGAAAGCCAACAAACAATAAAAGAGAACAAGAGAAGAAAGGATTAGAGAAACACTACAAAAGCAACCACAAAACAAGTAACAAAAATGTCAATAAATTCATATCGGTCAATAATCGGTCAATAATATCGCTTTGACTGTAAATGGACTAAAAGTGAAAGAGTGGATGAAAAAATAAGAAAAAATAAGACTCATCTACATGCTGACTGCAAGAGATTAAGTTTAAACCAAAAAACATCTGCAGATTCAAAGTGGGGAGATAGAGACATTTATCATGCAAATAGATATCAAAGAATGCTGGGGTAGCAATACTTATGTTGGCCAAAATAGTCTTTAAAGCAAAGACTGTAATAAGAGATAAGAAGGACACTATCTATAGTAATAATAAAGGGGACAATCCAATAAGAAGTTATAACAATTGTAAATATTTATGCACCCAAAAAGGGAGCACCCAAATAGATGAAAAATTTAATAACAAACATAAAGCTACTAATCAATAATAATACAACAATACTAGGGGACTTTATCACACCATTAGGTCAATGGGCAGATCATCCAAACAGAAAATCAATAAGAAACAGAGGCTTTGAATGACAAACTGGACTAGTTTGATTTAATAGATATACATAGAGCATTCCATCCTAAAACAATAGAATACACATTCTCTTCAAATGCACATGGAACATTCTGCAGAAGAGATGACATATTAGGCCACAAAATAAGTCTCAACTAATTGAAAGAGAACAAAGTCATAGAGTGCATCTTTTCTGACTACGATGTTATTAAACTAGAAATCAAGCACAAGAAAACATCTGGAAAGACCACAAATTCATGGAGGCTAAATAAAATGCTATTAAACAATGAATGAGTCAACCAAGAAATTTAAAAAAATTACATGGAAACAAATGAAAATGAAAACACAACAGTCCAAAACTTTTGGGATACAGCAAAAGTGGTTCTAAGAGGGAAGTTTATGGCAATACAGACTAACCTCAAGGGGGAAGAAAAATCTTAAATGGACAACCTAACCTTACACCTAAAGGAACTATAAAAAGTAGGACAAAAAAACCCCAAAACCGGGGAGGAGTCAAGATGGCAGAGAAGTAGCAGCCTGAGACTACATCAGGTAGCAGGAGATCAGCTCGATAGCTTATCTAAACATTGCAAACACCTACAAATCCAACGGGAGAGTGAAGAGAAGAAGAACAGCAACTCTAGAAACAGAAAATCAACCACTTTCTGAAAGGTAGGACTGGCGGAGAAGTGAATCTAAAACGACGGGAAGATAGACAGCGGGGGGAGGGGCCGGCTCCCGGCAAGCGGCGGAGGAACGGAGCACAAAATCAGGACTTTTAAAAGTCTGTTCCACTGAGGGACATTGCTCCAGAGGCTAAACCAGGGTGAAGCCCACGCAGGGCGAGCGTGGCCCCAGACCCCGCAGGGACACAGAAGGATCAGGGGTGTCGGAGTGTCACAGAGCTCGCAGGTATTAGAACAGAGAAGCCGGCTGCAGAGACAGAGCCGAGGACTGAACTCTCAGCTAGGGGGTTACCTTGAACCGGTCGCGGGCTGGGTGAGCTCGGAGCGCGGCTAGAGGCTGGGGATACGGGAGTAATTGGGTACTGTCCTCTGGGGGCGCACTGAGGAGTGGGGCCCCAGGCTCTCGGCTCCTCCGGGCTGGAGACTGGGAGGCCGCCATTTTCATTCCCATCCTCCGGAACTCTACGGAAAGCGTTCAGGGAACAGAAGCTCCCAAAAGCGAACCCGAGCCGATTACTTAGTCCGGCCGCTGGTAAGGGCGGTGCAATCCCGCCTCGGGCAAAGACACTTGAGAGTCACTACAACAGCCCCCTCCCCCAGAAGATCAACAAAATATCCAGCCAGGACAAAGTTCATCTATCAAAGAAAGCAGGTTCAATTCCTAAGACAGTAGCACAGTTCCAGAGGAGGAGAAAGCAAAGCACGGAACTCATGGCTTTCTCCCCATGATTCTTTAGTCTTGCGGCTACTTCAATTTTTTTTTTTTCAATTTTTTTTTCTTTTTTCAATTTTTTTTTCTTTTTTCTTTTTCTGCTAAATTTTTAAAACTTTTACCCTTTTCTTTTTTAACGTTTTTTGACTAGTTCATCTAAATATATATATTTTTTCTTTCTTTTTTATATTTTTTTATTTGTTTTATTTTTTAAATTTTTTTCTTTTTTTTTCAGAACCTGTTTTTATCCCCTTTCTCCCCCCCACAATTTGGGGTCTCTTCTGATTTCGTTACAGCGCATTTTTCCGGGGTCTTTGCCACCCTTTTAGTAGTTTATTTGCTCCTTCATATCCTCTTATCTGGACAAAATGACAAGGTGGAAAAAATCACCACAAACAAAAGAACAAGAGACAGTACCGAAGGCTAGGGACCTAATCAACACAGACATTGGTAATATGTCAGATCAAGAGTTCAGAATGACGATTCTGAACATTCTAGCCGGGCTCGAAAAAGGCATGGAAGATATTAGAGAAACCCTCTCTGGAGATATTAAAGCCCTTTCTGGAGAAATTAAAGAATTAAAATCTAACCAAGTTGAAATCAAAAAAGCTATTAATGAGGTGCAATCAAAAATGGAGGCTCTCACTGCTTGGATAAATGAGGCAGAAGAAAGAATTAGTGATATAGAAGACCAAATGACAGAGAATAAGGAAGCCGAGCAAAAGAGGGACAAACAGCTACTGGACCATGAGGGGAGAATTCGCGAGATAAGTGACACCATAAGACGAAACAACATTAGAATAATTGGGATTCCAGAAGAAGAAGAAACAGAGAGGGGAGCAGAAGGTCTATTGGAGAGAATCATTGGAGAGAATTTCCCTAATATGGCAAAGGGAACAAGCATCAAAATCCAGGAGATGCAGAGAACCCCCCTCAAAGTCAACAAGAATAGGTCCACACCCCGTCACCTAATAGTAAAATTTACAAGTCTTAGTGACAAAGAGAAAATCCTGAAAGCAGCCCGAGAAAAGAAGTCTGTAACATACAATGGTAAAAATATTAGATTGGCGGCAGACTTATCCACAGAGACCTGGCAGGCCAGAAAGAGCTGGCATGATATATTCAGAGCACTAAACGAGAAAAACATGCAGCCAAGAATACTCTATCCAGCTAGGCTATCATTGAAAATAGAAGAAGAGATCAAAAGCTTCCAGGACAAACAAAAACTGAAAGAATTTGCAAACACCAAACCAGCTCTACAGGAAATATTGAAAGGGGTCCTCTAAGCAAAGAGAGAGCCTAAAAGTAGTAGATCAGAAAGGTACAGAGACTATATATAGTAACAGTCACCTTACAGGCTAATAATGGCACTAAATTCATATCTCTCAATAGTTACCCTGAATGTTAATGGGCTAAATGCCCCAATCAAAAGACACAGGGTATCAGAATGGATAAAAAAACAAAACCCATCAGTATGTTGCCTACAAGAAACTCATTTTAGACGCGAAGACACCTCCAGATTTAAAGTGAGGGGGTGGAAAACAATTTACCATGCTAATGGGCATCAGAAGAAAGCTGGGGTGGCAATCCTTATATCAGATCAATTAGATTTTAAGCCAGAGACTATAATAAGAGATGAGGAAGGACACTATATCCTACTCAAAGGGTCTGTCCAACAAGAAGATCTAACAATTTTAAATATCTATGCCCCTAACGTGGGAGCAGCCAACTATATCAACCAATTAATAACAAAATCAAAGAAACACATCAATAATAATACAATAATAGTAGGGGACTTTAACACTCCCCTCACTGAAATGGACAGATCATCCAAGCAAAAGATCAACAAGGAAATAAAGGCCTTAAATGACACACTGGACCAGATGGACATCACAGATATATTCAGAACATTTCATCCCAAAGCAACAGAATACACATTCTTCTCTAGTGCACATGGAACCTTCTCCAGAATAGATCACATCCTGGGTCACAAATCAGGTCTCAACTGGTATCAAAAGATTAGGATTATTCCCTGCATATTTTCAGACCACAATGCTCTGAAGCTAGAACTCAATCACAAGAGGAAAGCTGGAAAGAACCCAAATACATGGAGACTAAACAGCATCCTTCTAAAGAATGAATGGGTTAACCAGGAAATTAAAGAAGAATTGAAAAAATTCATGGAAACAAATGATAATGAAAACACAACAGTTCAAAATCTGTGGGACACAGCAAAGGCAGTCCTGAGAGGAAAATATATAGCGGTACAAGCCTTTCTCAAGAAACAAGAAAGGTCTCAAGTACACAACCTAACCCTACGCGTAAAGGAGCTGGAAAAAGAACAAGAAAGAAACCCTAAACCCAGCAGGAGAAGAGAAATCATAAAGATCAGAGCAGAAATCAATGAAATAGAAACCAAAAAAAAAAAAAAATAGAAAAAATCAATGAAACTAGGAGCTGGTTCTTTGAAAGAATCAATAAGATTGATAAACCCCTGGCCAGACTCATCAAAAAGAAAAGAGAAAGGACCCAAATCAATAAAATCATGAATGAAAGAGGAGAGATCACAACTAACACCAAAGAAATACAGACAATTATAAGAACATACTATGAGCAACTCTACGCCAACAAATTGGACAATCTGGAAGAAATGGATGCATTCCTAGAGACATATAAACTACCACAACTGAACCAGGAAGAAATAGAAAACCTGAACAGGCCCATAAGCAGTAAGGAGATTGAAACAGTCATCAAAAATCTCCAAACAAACAAAAGCCCAGGGCCAGACGGCTTCCCAGGGGAATTCTACCAAACATTTAAAGAAGAACTAATTCCTATTCTCCTGAAACTGTTCCAAAAAATAGAAATGGAAGGAAAACTTCCAAACTCATTTTATGAGGCCAGCATCACCTTGATCCCAAAACCAGACAAGGATCCCACCAAAAAAGAGAACTACAGACCAATATCCTTGATGAACACAGACGCAAAAATTCTCGCCAAAATACTAGCCAATAGGATTCAACAGTATATTAAAAGGATTATTCACCACGATCAAGTGGGATTTATTCCAGGGCTGCAGGGTTGGTTCAACATCCGCAAATCAATCAATGTGATAGAACACATTAATAAAAGACAGAACAAGAACCATATGATACTCTCAATAGATGCTGAAAAAGCATTTGACAAAGTACAGCATCCCTTCCTGATCAAAACTCTTCAAAGTGTAGGGATAGAGGGCACATACCTCAATATTATCAAAGCCATCTATGAAAAACCCACCCCAAATATCATTCTCAATGGAGAAAAACTGAAAGCTTTTCTGTTAAGGTCAGGAACACGGCAGGGATGTCCATTATCACCACTGCTATTCAACATAGTATTAGAAGTCCTAGCCTCTGCAATCAGACAACAAAAAGAAATTAAAGGCATCCAAATTGGTAAAGAAGAAGTCAAAGTATCACTCTTCGCAGATGATATGATACTATATGTGGAAAACCCAAAAGACTCCACTCCAAAACTGCTAGAACTTGTACAGGAATTCAGTAAAGTGTCAGGATATAAAATCAAGGCACAGAAATCAGTTGCATTTCTGTACACCAACAACAAGACTGAAGAAAGAGATATTAAGGAGTCAATCCCATTTACAATTGTACCCAAAACTATAAGATACCTAGGAATAAACCTAACCAAAGAGACTAAGAATCTATACACAGAAAATTATAAAGTACTCATGAAAGAAATTGAGGAAGACACAAAAAAATGGAAAAATGTTCCATGCTCCTGGATTGGAAGAATAAATATTGTGAAAATGTCTATGCTACCTAAAGCAATCTACACATTTAATGCAATCCCTATCAAAATACCATCCATTTTTTTCAAAGAAATGGAACAAATAATCCTAAAATTTATATGGAACCAGAAAAGACCTCGAATAGCCAAAGGAATATTGAAGAACAAAGCCAAAGTTGGTGGCATCACAATTCCGGACTTCAAGCTCTATTACAAAGCTGTCATCATCAAGACAGCATGGTACTGGCACAAAAACAGACACATAGATCAGTGGAACAGAATAGAGAGCCCCGAAATTGACCCTCAACTCTATGGTCAACTAATCTTCGACAAAGCAGGAAAGAATGTCCAATGGAAAAAAGACAGCCTCTTCAATAAATGGTGCTGGGAAAATTGGACAGCCACATGCAGAAAAATGAAATTGGACCACTTCCTTACACCACACACGAAAATAGACTCCAAATGGATGAAGGACCTCAATGTGAGAAAGGAATCCATCAAAATCCTTGAGGAGAATGCAGGCAGCAACCTCTTCGACCTCAGCGTAGCAACATCTTCCTAGGAACAACGGCAAAGGCAAGGGAAGCAAGGGCAAAAATGAACTATTGGGATTTCATCAAGATCAAAAGCTTTTGCACAGCAAAGGAAACAGTTAACAAAACCAAAAGACAGCTGACAGAATGGGAGAAGATATTTGCAAACGACATATCAGATAAAGGGCTAGTATCCAAAATCTATAAGGAACTTAGCAAACTCAACACCCAAAGAACAAACAATCCAATCAAGAAATGGGCAGAGGACATGAACAGACATTTCTGCAAAGAAGACATCCAGATGGCCAACAGACACATGAAAAAGTGCTCCACGTCACTCGGCATCAGGGAAATACAAATCAAAACCACAATGAGATATCACCTCACACCAGTCAGAATGGCTAAAATTAACAAATCAGGAAATGACAGATGCTGGAGAGGATGTGGAGAAAGGGGAACCCTCCTCCACTGTTGGTGGGAATGCAAGCTGGTGCAACCACTCTGGAAAACAGCATGGAGGTTCCTCAAAATGTTGAAAATAGAACTACCCTATGACCCAGCAATTGCACTACTGGGTATTTACCCTAAAGATACAAACATAGTGATCCGAAGGGGCACGTGTACCCGAATGTTTATAGCAGCAATGTCTACAATAGCCAAACTATGGAAAGAACCTAGATGTCCATCAACAGATGAATGGATAAAGAAGCAGTGGTATATATACACAATGGAATACTATGCAGCCATCAAAAGAAATGAAATCTTGCCATTTGCGACGACGTGGATGGAACTAGAGCGTATCATGCTTAGTGAAATAAGTCAATCGGAGAAAGACAACTATCATATGATCTCCCTGATATGAGGACATGGAGAAGCAACATGGGGGGGTAGGGGGATATAGGAGAAGAATAAATGAAACAAGATGGGATTGGGAGGGAGATAAACCATAAATGACTCTTAATCTCACAAAACAAACTGGGGGTTGCTGGGGGGAGGTGGGATTGGGAGAGGGGGATCGGGCTATGGACATTGGGGAGGGGAGGCGAACCATAAGAGACTATGGACTCTGAAAAACAACCTGAGGGTTTTGAAGGGTCAGGGGTGGGAGGTTGGGGCAACCTGAGGGTTTTGAAGGGTCAGGGGTGGGAGGTTGGGGGAACAGGTGGTGGGTAATGGGGAGGGCACGTTTTGCCTGGAGCACTGGGTGTTGTGCAAAAAGAATGAATACTGTTATGCTGAAAAAATAAATAAAATGGAAAAAAAAACCCAAAACCAGCAGAAGGAAGGCAATAATATAGAATAGAGCAAAAATACATGATATAGAATCTAAAAAAAAATATAGAACAGATCAATGAAACCAGGAGCTGGTTCTTTGAAAAGATACAACAAAATTGGTAAACCTCTAACCAGATTCACTTGAAAAAAAAAGAGGAGTTAAATAAACAAAATCACTAATGCAAGAGGAGAAATAACAAATAACAACCAATACCAAAGAAATAAAAAGGATTCTAAGAGAATATTATGAAAAATTATATGCCAACAAATTGAACAACCTAGAAGAAATGGATAAATTCCTAGAAAAATATAAATTACTGAGACTGAAGCAGGAAGAAATAGAAAATTTGACCAGACTGATTACCAGTAATGAAATGATATCAGTAATCAAAACACTCTCAACAAAGAAAAGTCAAAGATCATAGGCTTCACAGGTGAACTGTACCAAACATTTTAAAGAAGAGTTAATACTCTTCTCAAACTATTGCAAAAAATAGAAAAGGAAAGAAAACTTCCAAATTTGTTCTAGGAGACCAGTATCACCCTAATACCAAAACCAAATAAAGACACCACAAAAAACAGAACTACACACCAATATCTCTGATGAACATAAATGCAAAAATCTGCAACAAAATACTAGCAAACTGAATTCAATAATACACTAAAAATCCTTCTCCACAATCAATTTGGATTTATTTCTGGGTTGCCACTGTGGTATTATATTTACAAGTCAATCAACGTGATACAGCATGGAGCCTGCTTCTCCCTCTCGCTCTGCCAATGGAAGCAAGAATATGAAATGGGAAAAAGATAGTCTCTTTAACAAACAATTTTGGGAAAACTGGACAGCTGTGTGAAAAGAATGAAACTGGACCACTTTCTTATACCATACACAAAAATAAACTCAAAGTGGTTTGAAGACCTAAATGTGAGACCTGGAACTATAAAAATTCTGCAAGAGAGCACAAGAAGTAATTTTTCTGATATTGGCCAAAACTATATTTTTTCTAGATATGTCTCCTGAGACAAGGGAAATAAATGCAAAAATAAACTACTGGAACTACATCAAGATAAAAACCTCTTCACAGCAAAGGAAACAAAAAAGAAAATCAGAAGACAACCAGTGGAATGGGAGAAGATATTTGCAAATGACATATCTGATAAAGGGTTAGTATCCACAATGTATTAAGAACTGATATAACTCAACCCCCAAAGAAGAGCTAATCCAAGTAAAAAATGGGCAGAAGATATGAACAGAATTTTTTCTCTAAGGAAGACATCCTGATGGCCAACAGACACATGAAAAGATGCTCAACATCACTCATCATCAGGGAAGTACAAATCAAAACTACAATGAGGTATCACCTCATACCTGTCAGAATGGCTAAAATCAAAAACATAAGAAATGACAATTTTTAGTGAGGAAGTGGAGAAAAAAGAATGCTTTTGTACTGTTGGTGAGAATGCAAACTGGTGCAGCCACTGTGGAAAACAGTATGGAGGTTCCTCAAAAATTTAAAGAACTACCCTAGGATCCAGGAATTGCACCACTAGGTATTTACTCCCATAATACAAAAACACTAATTCATAGGGATATATGTAGCCATATTTTTTTAAAGATTTTATTTATTTATTGGACAGACAGAGATCACAAGCAGGCAGAGAGGCAGGCAGAGAGAGAGGAGGAAGCAGGCTCCCCGCTGAGCAGAGAGCCAGATGCAGGGCTTGATCCCAGGAACCTGGGATCATGACCTGAGCCAAAGGCAGAGGCTTTAACCCACTGAGCCACCCAGGCGCCCCTATGTAGCCATATGTTTATTGCACTGTTATTCACAGTATCCAAATTATGGAAAGAGCCCAAGTGTCCACCAATTGATGAATGGATAAAAAAGTGATGTATATATACAATGGAATATTTTTTAGCTCTAAAAAATGATATCTTGTCATCTGCAACCATATGGATGGAGCTAGAGAGTTTAATGCTAACTGAAATAAGTCAGCCAGAGAAAGAAATATACCCTATGATTTCACTCATATATGGAATTTAAGAAACAAAGCAAATGAACAAGGGAAAAAAAGAGAGAGATACAAACCAAGAAACAGACTCTTAATTATGGAAAACAAACTGATGGTTACCTGAGGGGAGGTGGGTGAAATAGGTGATGGGGATTAAGGAGTATACGTACTATGATGAACACCCAGTAATGCATAGAATTGTTGAATCACTGTACTCTACACCTGAAACAACTATAACAGTGTATATTAAATATACTAGAAGTAAAATAAGAAAACTTAAGAAAAAAACTCACACAGTAAAGACAGAGCGAAAATTCTTTGACCTTCCTTTAACCATTAGTTTGATGTGCATCCTCTTAGAAATTTTTCTATGACTTTGACTACATATGTAGAAATATAAATAAGTTTGGTTTTGTGGGGTTTTCCCCACATAAATAGTATCCTACTGTGTGCATTGCTGCAGAACTTGCTTCTTTTTCATTCAACAATTTGTTAACATTGTTTTTCTGTTTTAGTCTAGACAGATCTATCTCATTTTAAATGGTTGCTCAGTATTCTATGTTGTTTGGATAAACCATAGTTAATACAAATGCTTCTCTTTTTCTTTCCTTATTTTCCTTTCTTTTTTCTTTTTCTTTCTTTGTCTGTCTTCCTCTCTATCTCTCTTTTACTCCTTCCTTCCTCCCTTCTTTCCTTTCTCTCTCTTTCTCTTTCTTCTTCCTTCCCTCCCTCCCTCCTTTCTTTCTTTCCTTCCTCATTCTTTCTTTCTTTCTGTCCTTATCTCTCTCTTTCTCTCTCCCTTTATTCTCTCCCTCCTTTGCTCCCCCACCCCTCTTTTCTTTCTTCATTACAAGCAGTTCTAAACTGAAAACTTGCAAATTCCTGTTTCTGCTCATGTGCAAGAATTTCTCTGAATAGAGATTTGAAAGTGGAATTTTTTTAGCTAAAGAATATTTTCATTTCAAATTTAGTAGATAACTGCCAAGTTATGTAATTAGAGTTAATACAGATAGATACAAAAAATTAGTGCTCTCTGAACTCATTGGTCTCTCTACTATTGAATTTTTTTTTGCCTTTTTCTGTATTGTTTTTCCTTAGCTTCTCTCTGAAGTCACTTTTCAAAATTTAACCCTATCTCAGCAAAAGTAGGAAGAAAAATTGCTCAGCTTACACCAATCTCCGGGATATTGAAGGCACAGGAGGTGGCCCTAGGGATTGCATGATAACTGCTCAGTCCTGACTGCCTGGGCTCTGCTTGGGAGAGGGTTTGTGAGACCTAACAATGGCATTTGTTTGGGGAGAGTCAAGATGTCTGCAGTATTTGTCCCTTCCAGCATAGAATGTAACTCCATACACTTTTTTTTGGAGGTCTTGGAGAACCCTTCACCATGGGTAATCCTTTATCATCCAACCCCCAAATCAAGAAAAAGGGAAACTATACATTTTACAGGGAATTGAGACATTGTGAAGAACTAGTACCATCTTCAGCCCTAAAACCTGCCCACAGGGTTTCTTCAAAACTTCTCCACAGATCTCTATTTATTCCTTTTTTTGCTTCGAATTATACTTGTATTTTGTAGAACTTTGGCACTCAAAGTGATAGTAATGATAAATAAGTAATACATAATTTATAATTCACTGGTGGCATTTTTCTGTTAGAATTTTAAACAGCCTTATAGCAATTTTATTTCTAGTATTTTTATTTGCATATGCCTGACGACATTAGCATACGTACCATTCATATACCCCTTAGTGTTTGCAAAGCACTTTCACATCCAACATTTCATTTACTATTTGCAGCAACCACTACTGTCCTTCATTTTATAGAAAATGAGGCTCAGGGAAGGTAAGTTAACTTGCAGAAGGTCCCATAGCCTGTGAGTGACAGAGCCATACTTAAACTCAGATCTACCTAGATCTATTTTCCTTGGCTATTATATTACAATATATGGTCCTCCTTAGTCTGGCTATTGTAGACATTGCTGCTATAAACATTCGGGTACACGTGCCCCTTCGGATCACTATGTTTGTATCTTTAGGGTAAATACCCAGTAGTGCAATTGCTGGGTCATAGGGTAGTTCTATTTTCAACATTTTGAGGAACCTCCATGCTGTTTTCCAGAGTGGTTGCACCAGCTTGCATTCCCACCAACAGTGGAGGAGGGTTCCCCTTTCTCCACATCCTCGCCAGCATCTGTCATTTCCTGACTTGTTAATTTTAGCCATTCTGACTGGTGTGAGGTGATATCTCATTGTGGTTTTGATTTGTATTTCCCTGATGCCAAGTGACGTGGAGCACTTTTTCATGTGTCTGTTGGCCATCTGGATGTCTTCTTTGCAGAAATGTCTGTTCATGTCCTCTGCCCATTTCTTGATTGGATTGTTTGTTCTTTGGGTGTTGAGTTTGCTAAGTTCCTTATAGATTTTGGATACTAGCCCTTTATCTGATATGTCGTTTGCAAATATCTTCTCCCATTCTGTCAGTTGTCTTTTGGTTTTGTTAACTGTTTCCTTTGCTGTGCAAAAGCTTTTGATCTTGATGAAATCCCAACAGTTCATTTTTGCCCTTGCTTCCCTTGCCTTTGCCGTTGTTCCTAGGAAGATGTTGCTATGGCTGAGGTCGAAGAGGTTGCTGCCTGCATTCTCCTCAAGGATTTGGATGGATTCCTTTCTCACATTGAGGTCCTTCATCCATTTGGAGTCTATTTTCGTGTGTGGTGTAAGGAAGTGGTCCAATTTCATTTTTCTGCATGTGGCTGTCCAATTTTCCTAGCACCATTTATTGAAGAGGCTGAACCTAGATGTCCATCAACAGATGAATGGATAAAGAAGATGTGGTATATATACACAATGGAATACTATGCAGCCATCAAAAGAAATGAAATCATGCCATTTGCGACGACGTGGATGGAACTAGAGCGTATCATGCTTAGTGAAATAAGTCAATCGGAGAAAGACAACTATCATATGATCTCCCTGATATGAGGACATGGAGAAGCAACATGGGGGGGTAGGGGGATAGGAGAAGAGTAAATGAAACAAGATGGGATTGGGAGGGAGACAAACCATAAATGACTCTTAATCTCACAAAACAAACTGGGGGTTGCTGGGGGGAGGTGGGATTGGGAGAGGGGGAGCGGGCTATGGACATTGGGGAGGGGAGGTGAACCATAAGAGACTATGTACTCTGAAAAACAACCTGAGGGTTTTGAAGGGTCAGGGGTGGGAGGTTGGGGCAACCTGAGGGTTTTGAAGGGTCAGGGGTGGGAGGTTGGGGGAACAGGTGGTGGGTAATGGGGAGGGCACGTTTTGCCTGGAGCACTGGGTGTTGTGCAAAAAGAATGAATACTGTTACACTGAAAAAATAAATAAAATGAAAAAATGAAAAAAAAAACAATATATGGTCCTCCTTTATGAGTTAATTTGATTTTTTTTTTTGGCCTGGGAATATAAATGTAATTTTAGTTATCTCCTTTTGATCCTCTAAAGATGAAGCAACTGAGGCTTGCATTTTGAATTTCCTAAGCATGATAAACAAATTTTGGGGGAAAAAGAGAAATGGAAGGCAAAGAGTGTCTGGTAACTTGGTACCTGGATTTTGAAGGGAAGACTTCTCAGGTGTGACTGAGAAAACTGAGCTACTGTCCCAGTAGCACAGTCTGCCATTCACATTGCTGTCAGCATACAAACAGTGTTGCTGGGCAATGCTGCAGCTGTCATTTGTTGAGGTCGGCTCTGGAGGTGGCTGCTGCCTGGCTTTCTTGCTCAGAAGGCCTCGCTTTTGAACGGTGGCACACTTGGTGGGGCTGCTGTCTGTGTCTTTTCTTTGCCACTCAGAATAATGTCAAACTGAGGCTAAACCATAGAGTGTCCCTAAAGTCTTCTTCTCCACCTTTATAATATGTATAAGTAATATGTGCCGAGTTCTTGCTACATTCTAGGTACTGTAGTAAAATTTTTACACATATTAATTCATGTAATCTTCACAATAGCCCTACAAGGTAAGGATTATTACTATCAAATCCATTTTATAGATAAAGATGCAATTTCTTTATAGATAAAGATGAAATTTCTTCACAGAAATGTGAAGTAATGCTGAAATTCACAGAGCCAGTGTGTGGCAGAGTTGGGACAAAATTCCAAGTCCATCTGATTTTAAGGCTTACACTCCTAACAACCTTTGTAAGCTTCTTTAAAAGCTCCTCCCTCATTTAAACAACTCCTGAAAGGACAACAAAACTATGACACAAAAGCTAAAATGGAATAGTAACAATGACTCTTTGGCATGAATGTTATCTTTTTAGCAATGTACAAATGACTTCCCAGTATGGATTATAGTATTAACTTTGGATTCTCCTCAATTTGTGTCCAAATCTCAGTTCTACATCTTCTCTCTCCCTTCCTTCCTTTAGCTGTAAAATTAAGATAAAAATAGTAGCTATCTTTTTAGCGTGGTTGTGAAATATAAATGAGTAAATACATGGAAAGCATTTAGACTTCTCCTTGGCCCATAGACAAAGCTCTGTGAGAAAGCTTTGTTAGGAAGATATAAGAGAAATCTAGATATTTTCTTTCCTTAGGTGAAGACGAGTCTTATCTAGGTCAAAGGGAGCCGTGGAAATGGCAAAACTTTTTGTCTCCTAGAAAAAGAACTGTTACTCACTTGTGTCTACTGAAGCAACATGGGGTGTATTTGCAGCTATGGCTTGTCAGTTATGGCCTGGAGCAGATTTATGGACCAATTATGTTTGTCCTCAGGCACTCTGTACATCAAACTCTCTTCTTCTCCCCATGCCTCATCTACACCTGTGCCTGTGAGGGAACAAAATATCCCTTATTTTCACTGAGGAATCTGACTAGAAAATTTCCTCCATGCAGTTGCTTCCATTTGAACTGAGCCTTAGATGTTCAGTCTAAACTCCTGGTGGTATTTCAGGCATTAATCCCTGGGCACAAAAGGATTATTTGAACTTCAGGGCTTCCAGGTACCTCTCAAACCATAGCAAATGTTCAGTAAGTTGATTCTTTCTTTACTCCCGGCCTGTACACGGTGCAGAGTGGACACATTGTAGGAGGTCCCCAAGGGCCCCTTCTTCTTAAATAGTAAAAAGAGATTTTTCCCCTTGCTCGTAGAAGTGCTTCAGGGAAGTCAGGTTTGGAAACCCAGCCTAATCCATATTATCAGACTGTCAGGAGAATGGGATTACATTTGGGTTTGTAATTGTTTTCTTTTATTAACTTTTTAGTGAAAATTTTCCCTTCATTGTAATTAGACCTAGTGATTAGAATCTCTAGAGTTTGCTGTTTAAGTACCAGCAAGTGTTAATGTGTCTAGGATTGTGAAGAAAGCTGCAGTTTGAGTTGTTTGTGGAGAGGGAAGGTTTAGGCAGGCCCTCAGCCTCTAGGGCTGTTGATTTAGAACAGGCATTAGGTGCCCAGAGAGACTTGGGAGAAAAGGTGTTTATAGGGGCCATTAATGAATCCATAGGGGAGACTGAATTATTTCTCCAATAATGTGGTCCATTTATTTTTAAGATCATTTGTTAATTCCTTATATCTCCTACTTTGTGGTGGAAAGAAAAGAAAAGGAATATTTCTGCTCTTTGGATTTTGGAAAATTTTGCCCTGAGGAAGATGGAAAGGCTCCAAAATACAGTAGGACTATAGGTATGGAAATGCCTTTAAAGACAAATACTTATTAATATACAAGGAGCTCTTAGAGATTCATAAGAAAAATATGAACATCACAATAGACAAAAAGACAAAGGGAATAGACAGTTTAAACACACATGCACATACACACATGCAAAGAGAGAAAATAATGAAGAAATAAACATGGCCAATAGTCATAATTTGAAGAACAATGAACTCACATACTCTAATGATAGCTAACACATTGACGACAATTAAAAAATTAAAAACAAATTGTCATAGCCAGCATTGGACAGTTTAAGGGAGAAAGAGTTCTAGAGGAGTTATAAATTGATCTGACCTTTCTGAAGGGCAAGTTGAGAATACATAACAAAAACTTTAATATATGCATATCTTTCACTGCTAGGTATTTATCTTAAGGAAATAATTAAGAATCTGCAAAAATATTAAGCCACAAAAACAGTTGCAGAAGCAAAAATTGGAAGCAACTAAATATCTAAAAATTGGAAACTGGTTAAATGAATTATGGTATAGGCATAGAATAGAAAATTACGTAGCTCTCTCAAATCATGTTTTTGAAATGAGAAAATGCTCATGATATCATATTAAAAAAAGAAAGGAAGATACAAAATTGTAGGTATAGAATGTGATCCCAATTTCATGAACAAAAGTATATTAAAAGACAAGAATAAAATACACTTAAATGTGAACAATGCTTATCTCCGGGTGGTGGGATGACAGATAATCTTTACTTTCTTCTTTTTAGGCTTTTATGTCTTTTCCAAATTCCATACAGTGAGTATGTGCTACTTTTATAATTAGAAAAAACGAGAACAACACAGAAACAGTATTTAAAAAAAGACATTTAAGCTTGTCTCTGAAAGCTAATCTTTGATTTAATTTTTTCTCTTCAAATTTAAAGAGAGTCATTTCCTTTTGGAAATGAGGAAAAACATTTTAACTGGTGGGAGAAATTATATAAAGGCAAATTTTTTTCTGAGGTATGTGGGAAATATCCCAAGATAAAAGTATTCCAGTGGAGTGTATGTATTCCAGACTGACCCTTCTTTGAAAGGCTTTATGTTACTTTTATTTTTCATTTTTTAAAAAATTTTATTTATTTGACAGACAGAGATCACAAGTAGGCAGAGAGGCAGGCAGAGAGAGAGGAGGAAGCAGGCTCCCCGCTGAGCAGAGAGCCTCATGCAAGACTCCATCCCAGGAACCTGGGATCACAGGAACCTGGGATCATGACCTGAGCTGAAAGCAGAGGCTTTAACGCACTAAGCCACCCAGACACCCTGGCTTTATGTTACTTTTAAAAACTGCTTTATTGAGATGTAATTCACATGCCATAAAATTTACCCATTTAAAGTGTACAAATTCAGTGTTTTCTTAGGATATTGGCAGGATTATATAGCCATGACCATCTAATTCCCAAACATTTGTATCATCCTAAGAAGAAAACTTACACCTATTAGCAGTCACTCTCCTTTCCTTCCTCTCCACGAACTGGCGACCTACTTTCAGTCTTTACAAATTTGCCTAATGTGCATATTTTGTATAAGTGGAATCACACAATATGTAGGTTTTCATGAGCTCTCATTTAGTATAATGTTTTTTTTTTTTAAAGATTTTTATTTATTTATTTGACAGAGAGAGATCACAAGTAGTCAGAGAGGCAGGCAGAGAGAGAGGAAGGGAAGCAGGCTTCCTGCTGAGCAGAGAGCCCGATGCGAGGCTCGATCCCAGGACCCTGAGATCATGACCCGAGCCGAAGACAGAGGTTTTAACCCACTGAGCCACCCAGGCGCCCCTAGTATAATGTTTTTAAGTTTCATCCATGTTTTAGCATGCATCAGTACCTTGTTCTTTTTATGGCTGAATACTATGTAATTTTACGGCAATACCTGCCAGCTTTTGTTTATCCACTCATCAGTTAATAAACATGTGAGTTTCTTTTCAGTTTTTGGCTCTTATGAGTAATGCTGCTGTGTACATTTATATATAAGGTTTTGCATAAAAATATGTTTCTATTTCTCTTGGGTAGATAACTAGGTGTGAAATTGCTGCCTTATGGTAACTCTATGTTTAACCTTTTGAGGAACTATCAAACTATTTTCCAAAGCAGCTGTACCATTTAGTATTCCCATGTGTTACCTCCCATCCAATAATTCTTACACATGCCCTAAGAAATACGTTCAAAGGTGATCATGTGTGATAGCATGCACTAAACAACCAAATATCCATAAATGAGGGATCAGTTAAATCAATGATTTATTGATTATGGAATACTATGTAGCCACTAAAAAGGATAAAGTTAGATAGATAGATAGATATTCTTACTAGAAAAGATACCCAAGATATATTAAGTTGAAAAAACAAGTTGTAATATGGTATTATTGACTTGTGTAAAATTCAGTTATTACACATGTACTTATATGTGTATAGAAACTTTCTGGAAATATACCTAGAAATTTGTTAATAGTAGTTATTGCTGGAGAGTGGGACTGGGGTATGTTGGTAGTGATGTGAAGTGTGGTGTGGCAAAATAACTTTCTTTTCAACTTAAGGTGAAATTAAGGCCACTTCTGTACACTAAAATTTCAAGTAATGTGTATTATTTTATAAGAAGAAAGTCTGCAATAGTAAAATTTAGTGTTTTCATTGGAAGAGATGGTTCCTACAAGTGCACGGGGGAGGAAGTGCATACTGAGTAGTCCCAATAGCAGTTGATTATAGGGCAAAACCTCCCTACGTCAGTAGCCCGGAGTTATTTAATCTCTTATAGGATATTAGGCCAATGTTTTGGAACTAACAATTTTTGTTTTTCCTATTACATCCAGATGCATAAATTTATGTTATCATGAAATGTATTTCCAGGCAAAACTTATGCCATAAACATTTCAGTAAAAGCAGAGCCCTCAAAATTAAAATAGGAAAGATTGAGGAGACAACATTGGGATACATTGGTTGGTGACCATTTTTTTGGTAAATTGCATTTTATAAAAAGAGGCAGAACAATTTGTTGTATGACAAAAACTTAGAAATTTCTAAAGCCATTTCTGGGTTAGAAAAGAATCACTTGAACAATGCTAGACCATGGGACTATACACAGAATTTGATTATTTAAAATGAGCCAGCTGTTGACAGAAAACACAGATTTCTGTTTTTTAGAAGTTGTTGCATTAAAGAAATGAAATGTTGCCATTTGCGTCGACATGGATGGAACTAGAGGGTATCATGCTTAGTGAAATAAGTCAATCGGAGAAAGACAACTATCATATGATCTCCCTGATATGAGGACGTGGAGATGCAACATGGGGGGTTAGGGGGATAGGAGAAGAATCAATGAAACAAGATGGGATTGGGAGGGAGACAAACCATAAATGACTCTTAATCTCACAAAACAAACTGGGGGTTGCTGGGGGGAGGTGGGGTTGGGAGAGGGGGAGGGGGTTATGGACATTGGGGAGGGTATGTGCTATGGTGAGTGCTGTGAAGTGTGTAAACCTGGCGATTCACAGACCTGTACCCCTGGGGATAAAAATACATTATATGTTTATAAAAAAAAAATTGGAAGGGGAGGTGAACCATAAGAGACTATGGACTCTGAAAAACAACCTGAGGGTTCTGAAGGGTCGGGGGTGGGAGGTTGGGAGAACAGGTGGTGGGTAATAGGGAGGGCACATATTGCATGGAGCACTGGGTGTTGTGCAAAAACAATGAATACTGTTACGCTGAAAAAATAAATAAATTAATGAACAGCTAAAAAAAAAAATCCCCTTGGTGTGAACCCCTGTGATGGGAGAGGGTAGGCACTAGTGCTTGGAGTAGTTGCCCATTCTTTTAATTGGAATAAGTGGGTGGTCTTGGCTCTCAAATTAAGAGAGCCACATGAGATCAACAACCTGGTGTCCCAGGTACAGTAAGGATGAAATTTGCTCTGTTAAATATCCTTTACAATGGATTGCCTTCATTAATTCCTTTCATTTTGGTTTACACTCCCTTTTCAATTCAATTATGAGAAAATCGAGTACCTATGGGTTTGTCAGGTATTATGTTAATCTCTGTGGTGGATACAGTTATGAAGGAAACCAGGTTCCCATTCCAAAGAAACTCATTTTGGGGAAATTTACAGCTAATTTATTAAAGTTTGCCTTTTTTATTTTAATGCATATTTTATATGCACAAAACTAGTTATGTATTTGTTGAGCTTCTAAAGGATTAAGGTGCAAATGGAACACTAATTAAGTGGTCTAATTCGTGCCAAGTAAACTGTTGAATTCACCTGGGAAATGGTCCAAGGCAGAGCTGAAGCATGTATTGTTACATTGAAGGCAAGAAATTTCAATCTGTGTTCCTCTGTCTCTGGCTTTCCTATCATAAAACCTGGAATCCTTTGTACCTTAGAAGAGCTGTGTTTCAATAAGGTATTCTAAACATGAAGTTTTATTATGGAGATCCTATAATCCATTGACTTTTTATAGCAAAAAAAAAAAAAAAAGAAAAAAGAAGAAAGAAAAAAGAAATATGTGCATTTTGACTGAAAAAATGGCTTTCATCTCTAATATTATAAAAATTAAATAAACCTATGCCAAGAATTATAATTCCTCCCACACTATATTGGTGCTTCTACTAGCTCTACCTAAAATCAGTTTTGTTTTATAAACAGCAACAATAGCAACAGTGACAAACCCACTGGTAAAAGTTACTTACAGCCAAGAAGGGCACTAGTGCTTTTCTACCCTCCTTTACTTCACACACTGTTCCTAATGTAGGAGTACCAATTCCTAAAACTTTAACACATATGCTGTTTTTCACCAGCTTTGAACATCTTCAGCATTTCTAAATATATATCCAAGATGATTCTATTATTATTTCTGGCACTTTTCACATCACTTGAATTTACAGGCCTCTTTTCAGATCTGGTGACACCTGTACAGTTAATTACAGTATTCTTGAGTGAGAGAAACTAACAGCATCCACGGGGTGGGACTGCAGTGTCCCTTCCTTATTTGGCAGTGGTTGCTCAGTTGCAGTTTCTGCTGGGAGAGGGTTCCACATTCTATTGCTAATGCTGTTAACAAGCTGCTTTATGAGGAGCTGCATATGCAGCACCTCCAGGCCATGATTTTTAAATTGCATAGTTCAAGAGACTTAAAGATGGATTTGGCCATTATACAAGGAGCTTGGTTTGCTGGGGGACATATCCAGCTTAAATCAAAATGGAAGAATTACTCTAGGTGAGCACATTTGACTTGTAACTCTGAGAAAGTAACAATGACAGCAATTCTCTGGATCTTGTGTATCTTACAGAAGTAATTTTGGGTTAAGAGTCTTGGCCAATAGCAACACGATTTCTGGTAATCAAATCTGTATGAAAGTTGGGGGGGAAGGGAATGTTGAAAGGGGAAACAATTTTCCTGCCAAGAATTGCTTTCTCTAGGTGTGGCACTTCTTAGGTATAAAAACTTGAGTAAATTACCTGTCCCCTCTAAGTCCCAGTTTCCTTTTTGTACAGGGAAGATAATAATCCCTATCTTGTAGATGATACTGGGAAACTAAAAGAACCACATGAAAAACGTTTTTTGTTGTTGTTACCTGTATTCTTGCTAGCCTTATGCATACCTTATAGAACAAATAATGTATGTCCTCCTTGTCAAAGAGTTAATGACTTCTTTGGAGTCTTCCAGCACAATAGATAACATTTATAGAGTAACCAGGTGAGATTGCGATGAATGTTTTCCTAGCCCACTGACTCCAGACACCTTGACGCCAAGATCCCTGCCTTAAATGACTTTGGAATACACCCAAATACTTACTTGCCTTTGTTTTAACCAGTTCCTGGATGCCCAAGAAGACATGCACACCAGGTCACTGTCCTCAATAAAAACCCCAAACCCCAAAGACAAGACTCACTCTTCGTTCTTTTTTGAGTCTCCCAGATGCTCTGTCTGTATCTCCACTAACTCTGTGCCTTCAATAAACTCTTCTCCCACTTTCTCTTGGCCCATGTTAGATTTCTATCCTGCACAAAGCCAAGGATCCTCCTGTCAGGTCCTGTGGAACCCACTCTGGGTCTTCAGACCCAGACAGCCTGCATTAGTATCACTTTCACTGATAGCTGTTCAACCTTCTCTATGTATTTTTTCCTTATAAATTCTTTATAGTGAGACACCATATTCTAAGCAAGAAAAGGAGGTTTGAAGCCTTAATATTTGCTGTTCCCTTTGTCCAGAATGTAATCCTTTGATCCTCCCCCTCATGCTTGTGAAATAACCATGAAGAAAATGAAACTATAGTTTCTTTCCTAATCCTTATTTCACTTTCTTTAAAAAAAATCATTTTCATTGCTTTTCCTAGGAAAATTTCCTTTAAATGCCAAGCTTCTTAATTTGCCACTCAATGGTCTCTATAATCTGCCCACAACTTACCTTTGTACATTTCCAGCTTCTGTTTCCCACTAACTTCCTGCAGATCGAACTCACCTGTTTCTGGGACAAAGCATGTTCACTCCTCCATTCACCCTTTCCTGATGCCATCCATCCTGCCCTCTTGGCTGCCCTTTCCTCATTCAAATGCTCCCAATTCCTCAAGGAGGAGCTCAAGTGCATGCCCATCTGATGTTTTACTGATCTATCCTAGTTCAGAGTAATTGCTCTATCTTTTGAATTTCTGGTTTATATGTTCAGACCTATTCATGTTATAAATCCTTGTAAAGCTTCTTATTTCACTGCCATGCATTGTTATTACATTTACTATGCAGATATGTTTGAGCATATTCTATGTTCCTGACCTTGCTCAAGGAACTGAGGATACATAAGTGAGCAAAGAGAGGCAAATTGCTGTGCTTAAGGGAAATATTCTAGTAGGTGGAGATCAACAGATAATTATAAAAGAATAAATAAAATAATTTTAGGTAGTGTTGAGTACCATGAAAAAAATAAAACAGTGAAATAAGGGATCTCCACGGTTATTACTGTAGGCATGGGGTATCTAGGGAAAGAGCATTTCAGGCAGAAGAAATAGCCAGTGTTAGGGCCCCAAGCTTCCTGTTTTTGATTAGAGTATGGGGTCTTACTAGTAAAGGGGTTAAAAGGAAAAATACACAGAGAAGGCCACCTAGGTATTTGGCTGTTGGAATAGCTGAACTTTATTTGCAGTGATTACTGCACACATTCCTTCTTTCATTTGCTTTATAAATTGCAAAATGCTAGGCAACATGTTTCCAAAACATTCCACTTGATTATCATAATGACCCTTCAATTTCGGTAAGCTAGGTATTATTATCCCCATTTAAAAAAAAATTTTTTTTAATTTGACAGACAGAGATCACAAGCAGGCAGAGAGGCAGGCAGAGAGAGAGGAGGAAGCAGGCTCCCCGTTGAGCAGAGAGCCTGATGCGGGGCTCGAACCAAGGACCCTGGGATCATGACCTGAGCCGAAGGCAGAGGCTTTAACCCACTGAGCCACCCAGGTACCCCTCCCCATTTTTTTAAAATGAGAAAACTGAGAGGTTAGATGACTTGCTGACAATTGTATATTTAACATGTTTGTTGGGTGTATTTCATTTTCCCCACCACAACAGAAACACCTGAAGTCAGGGATCTTAAAGGGAAGGTAATGAAAAGAGCTCTGGAGGCAACCAGATGAGAATTCCAGTCCTGTTTCTGCCTTTTACTAGCTATGGAGACTTGGGCAAGTTATTTTACCCTTTGTGCCTCAGTTTCCCTCTTTGTAAAATGGGATAAGAATACCTCATGGGGTTGTGCAGAATGAAAAATGTAATGCAGGGAAAGCCACTAGCACAGCATCTGGCACATTAACAAATCTCCCACCTGTTATTATCATTACAATGAATGTAATAGACAATGGTAAAATAGTAGTGTTTCCTAAGATCATAGTTGTCAGGAAGCTCTCTGTTCCACTTATGTTACATGTATGGTACTATTAACTATTGGCTGGTATTTTCCCCTGAACCTAACCCAACCTTTATACATCAGTACATACCAGATCATTTAAGTTGTAGTGATTTGGCGTGAGTGATGCAAAAGAACCTGTCAAAGCATTTATCACAGAGCTTGGTATATAGTTATTCTTTTATTAGTGGTTGCTGTTATTATATAAGCCATTATTTTTATATTCTTAGGTTGCCTAGCACTGTGATGAGTGCACAGGTGTTCAAATAATATCAAGTGAGTGAATTAATAAGTTAATTTAAAGTACATCATGGCTTTGTTTAGTTGCAGCTAAAACAGAGACAAATAAGTTAAAACTAGATTTTGTCTATTGTTTCCTTGTGTTCTCACTGTGGTTTTGACTAACCCAAGAGGATAAACCATGCCTTTCTTTCCTTTTTGTCCCACTCCCACTCTCAATTCCATTGGCCACTGTGGTTAGTTCAGATTTTTTTTTTTTACAAAGTGAACAATTGATAACTCCATGTTGAATGCATTATCAGTTCACATTGTCTAGAAGCTCATTTCTTTTTTTAAAGATTTTATTTATTTATTTATTTATTTATTTATTTATTTACTTGCAAGAGAAAGAACATAAGTGATGGGGTGTGGGGAGGAGTAGAGGGAGAGGGACCGGCAGACTCTGTGCTGAAGGAGAAGCTTATTTCTAATTGATCAAATTCCACAGCATCTCAATGACTCACACCTGCATTACTGTCATTGTTTGAAGGGAAAATGGAGTCTGGGGGTTCTGGAAATTTGATGATGGGTCTTCATGATTTGGGTTTAAATTCACCTGACATACTGAGCAGGTACTCAACACAAAGTTATTGAAAAAAATGAGTGACTATTAAATTAATACATCTTTCTCTCTTGTCACTAGATGCTTCTGTCACCATGACAGAGCAGGGGAAGTCCAAGATTTTCCTTTCTTTGTTTCCAGTGCTTAGAGCCAAGGCATTGCTTAGAGGCTTCCTTGGGCAATGGCATCCTTGTTGAATGCCATTAGGCAAGTCTCTCAACAGAAGAAATTTGGCCTTTAGGTCATCTGATGCCTTATTTTCCAATGACTGTTCTGCCCAAGGCAGTAAGCAACAATGTGCTCAGCCTTGGTTGAGTGGGCTTTTGTGCCTGTGATGCAGCCTACTAGACATCCAGCTGGGTGGGGCCACACTTCCACCTCCAGAGACAGTGGGCTCTGAAAGTGTGCTGTGATTGAAACTGAGATCTTTCTTGAACCAGCAGTGGAACCTGGTTAGCCCCATTAGGTCTGCACCTTGAGAACTATAAACAGAATTTGGGTTCCTCCATCTAAAAGAAAAACAGCCATTTGTTGTCAGAATAACTTTGTGCTAGTGGCCTGAGTAAGGAGGAGACAATTCTGTTTAAGGATGTTATGCATGATTTAAAGGGTTTTCTATTGCTTATAATAGATTTTCATTTTTTGCTGATTAAATTTATTTACTTATGAAGCTGGTGTGCAAGTTCCTGGTTGGGAGGGTGTGTGTGTGTGTGTGTGTGTGTGTGTGTGTGTGTGTGACCTTTTTAACTTTACAGCACTTTAAAGCAAATGAAATTTTGAGTGTGGGGGAGAAAGCAAAACCAACCTAATGACAATGAGATCATTTATGTTTACAATCAAATATCTCTCTCAATAATTTGATTTGTAGGAAATGGCAGAGTGCAGCATTTTATACAGAAGCTTTTCAATAATTCATCCTCATCTCATTGATGTTCAGGACTTTGGCTATGTTGGTAAGTGAAATAGGTGCTCTGGCATGGTGGAGAAATTCATTTGAGCCCTGAAATGTACCCACTGTTTGACCTGCCCATCTAATGCTGCATTGTCTCTGGGACTAAAGGCTTTTCAACCTTATGAGGTACCTGCAAATACCTCAGGACCCCTTTCCAAGGTACTGAGGATATTTGGAAATTGTGGTTTTTCCTCATTTAATTTTTTGGGGGAATTTATATTTATATAATAGTTATTAAGCTACACAAATGATTAAATCTCTTCAGGAACTTTTGGAAAATTAATACTCTCAGATATTAGCTTTTGGGAACCTGGGAATATAGGAAAGAGTGGGAAGTAGCAATTCAGGGTCTTCTACTAGTGAAAAGATAAGCCTCTCACAGGTCCACTGCACTTGAATACATAGGGAGTAAAGAGTCCAGGAGGCATTTGAAATCTCCAAGCTTGAGCTAGCTTCAAAAATAGTCTTTGCCTGGGAACTTACATTCTTGTGGTGAGGCCGCATAGAGTGTCTATAATATGGACTCTCTCTGATTCTTGCGGTGGGGAGAGGAAATCCTTATCAAGCTAGTTCGTGTTTTTTTCCCCCTGGAGAATGGAGAAGGAGGTGGTAGGATAGCGGGAGGGAGTAGATGAAGAAAAAATGGCAAGGCACACCCAGTCATCTCAGTTAGAATTCCAGAGTCTATAGGCAGTAGTGTGCTGAGGCTTTGGCACTGAAAGAAGCCAGTGATTACCTCCTTTGTAATAATAGACAGGAATCATGGAGTTTGCTATTGTGCTACTGCTGCTGCCTGCTCTGAAACTTTGTGAAACCATTGATCTGACTTCAATGAACAATAATACTATTGATTTGGTGTCAGATCACTGGTAGGCACTTGAGTGACAGCTTGAGTGGATGTAATGTTACATTTAAATTGTCCTTTTGTTTGCTTTCTAGTTGTCAAAATCTCTTGATAGAATGTGTGCTGCCAAATGCCTGTACAGTCCTTATTAAAGTTCAAGTACCAAGAGCATGTGCTGCATCATTAAACAAAATGGATGGCTCTTGGCCAAATTCTCTTCATCAAAAATGTATAATATTTGGTTATCCTGGTTTTCTCTGACTAGCTCAGAAAGGCACAGGATTGTACCCTCTTAAGTCAGAGAGGGTCAAAGAAAATCATCATTCACACCTGCCTACCTCCAATCTTATTCATAGCTGGAATTCATGCCATCTCAGCCACATTCTTGGCTGTGCCAGGACTGAGAAAATGTTTTACTAGGCATGAAAATCCAGCAGGTTCAAAGTATCTTGGGCAATCACAAAGGAAGTGGGGAAAGAATCAGTGGAATTTCTTTGACACATTTTCTCCAGGTTATAGTTCCAAACCAGGACTCATATAGGCACAATATGTGAAGTAGTGCCCCAGTGAAAATATGAGGTGGGAAAAATTAGAGACATGTGAACTTCTGGAGAACATTCTTTGGTCAATTTCAACCTGTCATTATTTGTACTTAATGGTTACATATTGAGCACCTGCTAGATGCCAAGCACGTTGCTTAGTTGTAGAGATACATTAATGAACCAGAATGACAAAACACAGTTTAAGAAGGAGAGAGGGACCAAATAAGTATAATGAAGAATCCTAGATGCAATGATAGAAAAATGGAGGCAGTGTGGTGGAAAGGACATGGGCTTTGAGTCTGAATTTAAATGAGATGTTTGCTATTGAACGAATTACTTCTTTTCTTTGAGCCTTAGTTTCCTCCTCTGTAAAATGGTGAAAATAATAGTGCATACCTCAAGGAACTATTGCCAGAATTAAATAGGAATAAATATGCATGTAGAGTTCTGGCCCTGGGTTTGACATTACTAGGTACTTAATTGCAGTGAGAAGGAAGAATGGAATAGTGGTGGTGGAGGAAAACACAGTGACAAGTATATGAAGGCTCATGGGAAAAGGTGAAGGTTCATGGCTGGTTTAGAAACTGTTGCAATGTGTGTAGATGGCTCAGTCAGTTAAGTGTCTGACTCTTGATTTTGGCTGGGGTCATGACCTGAGGGTCCTTTTATCGAGCCCCTGTCAGGCTCTGTGCTCAGTAGGGAGTCTGCTTATCCTTCTCCCTCCTTTCCTCCCCTCACTCTCTCTCTCTCTCTCTCCCTGAAGTGAATGAATAAAATCTTTAAAAGAGAGAGAGAGAGAGAGACTGTTGCAGTAAGACAAGTGAGAAATTATGATGTCCAAGACTAGAATGGTGGCAATGGGAATGGAGAGGAAGGGACAAATGCTTACAGTATAAAGGCCAAATGGATGGAGATAAATGTAAGGAAGATGCTAATCTCCATGTTTTTAACAATGATAATTGGATAGGAAATGATTCTCTTTATGGAATAGAGAATAAAAGAAGAGGGGATTTGAGATAAACGAAATATGAAATGTCTGTGGGACATCCATGTGTGTATGAAATGTCCTGTCAATATGTCATTAGTACATAAGTGGAGAGGTCAGGTCCAAAGATCCAGATTTGGAAATTTTACATAGATTGAAACTTCAGCTATGACATATTCATGAAGAGAGTATGAAGTGATAAGGGAAGAGAATCAGGGACAGATTCATGGGGAACAATTTGGTAGCCTCCTTCTCCTATGTGGAATACCCTTCCTACTTTTCCAGAGAGGGATTTATGGCAGTCTTTATGCCTTTTGAGAATTTTTCTTTTGTGTATCTGATTTATCAATGTCCCACAAAAGAAACAGGGATCTGGCACTTAATTACATCTGTTTTGTTTTTGTTTTAGCAGATGGGAACAGAGAAGTGTAGGGAACTATCATGAAATTATCACTGTCACCCACCTAGCACCAAACTCAGGACCCTTTTTGTCCACCTGCCCATGTCATTTCCTTCTTTCCAATCCTTTTTGAAATGTTGTCCAGTCTTTTAAGTCTAGAGATGGCATTGTGAATTACTCATGCCTTGATCTCCTCATCTATAATGACATGGGTTATTATTTAGGGTTGTTTGTGTTGGGAGGAAGGCAAAAGTTAGGGAACTGGAAGCTCTATTTTGAACATGAATTGCCACTACAGACAGAAGGAACGAAAATAGGTCTGTGGGAGATGATAACACTCTGCAGTTGGGAAACAAAGAAAGAGGAATTGGAGATAGTAGAGCTAAGAGAAGAGGACATGTAAAAGACACAGGAAAATACTATTCATAGAACTCAGAATGAAGTAAGAATGCCAGGAGTCAAGAGCTGAAAGTGGAAGAGGTTGTGAGTACATGTGTGCATGGCAAGAAGCTTGTTTATTTTCCCTTCAGTTTATTCAGTTTGTTAATGAAGGCCCAGCATCAGGAGATGTGCAGTCCATTTAGGAATGATGAGGGCTGCTAATCTAGGATTTACCTATACTTGCTGGAGGTGAAAGCCCCTGCTACTAAATTATTTCAAGCGAATGCAGGGATCTAGTCGTCTGGCTGGGCCAAGTCTCTGAATTAATGCTTCAGCCCCTGACAGTGGAAGTAAAATCCTGAACTGGATTTCCATATTTGTCTAATATAGACTCAGGCAAGAGCCCAGGATGAAGATTGAAGCTTCTGTTTGTTTAAGGAGGCATGCAGAATTTCAAGGAGCTTCATTTCCATGAATCAGTGGCTGAAATGTGACCCTTAATCACACTGTGAGCTTGAGTACACTTTGTATTGGCGAGTGTCAGAGGGGAAACTTTAACCTCTTTGCCATTAACCTATAGAGAAATCATGCCTTACTGCTCTGGTACTTTTTTCCATCATCCCCCGTGAATCAAGAATAGCAACAGGAGGTTAAATACTGGTTGATGAGATTGTTTGCTTGGTTTCTCTCCTAATCTCAATGCTGGGAGCAGGTGCCTGTTTGGCAGCTCTGGAGTCCCCCAACCCACAGCCTCTCCACAGGCTTTTTCTGCTTGGAAGACCTGATATGGCCTGATAAACAAGGTTCACCAGCTAGCATCTGCTCTTTGGAAACTAGTCTAAGAGTCTCCACTCAGTATCCCAACTAACTTGCTGCAGACAGATAGGAAGCTTCCAGTAGGATCTATGGATAAGGGTTTTTGTATGTAGAAAGAATCATTTAGCTCTAGACCCCCAGATTCTGAAGCTCATACCCTCCTCCTTAAATCTCTTTAACAATACTCCCATCGTTCACATGGTAAACAATTTCTTTACCAAGTGTTTCAGTCCTGGTCAGATTAACACCTAGTAGCTCTAAGTGCTGAAATGCTCGTGATTTTCCCCATATGTAATTCAAATGTGAAAAATACCAAACTATAAAATACGTGTAGAAAGTCCAAAAATCTTCTGATTTGGCAGAATGACTATTTTGCTTTCTAAATAGCCAATGTAATAATCTTTTTAAAATTTGGGGTAAATTCAGATAATCTGGTAGTTACTCCAGGCTGACTCTATCAGAATCAGGGTGGATAGGCTACTCCTGCAGAGAGAACACTTGAAGTCTATATGTAGATGATGTGGAAATGTTGGGGTTCGGAGCTGATGGCCAAGAAAGAATTCTTGAGACATCTTTAGTTTAAGAAAGGAGGCTTTAATAAAGCATGGAGATAGGACCTGTGGGTAGAAAAGACTGCACTGGGGTTGTGAGAAATGGTTGATTATATACTTTGGAGGTGGGGAATGTAAACACAAAGGGAATTTTCCAAAAGGACTTTCATATACTAAGGAAGACTCACAGGATCCTGGAGGCCTAGCTATTGTCAAGCTAAGGCTGTTTTTCCCTCTAACAGAGCACTAACATTAAGACAGTTGGGAGTTTCCTGGAGGAATGTTATACTCTGCCTGCCTCAGGTATTTGTCAATGGGCTGCAGGTTATAAGGAAATTTAATTTTATCTACATTTCCTGCTGCCTTTGTTTCCCACATCATTCCTGTTGAACAATGTTGACCCTTTAATCTTTAAGGTTGCTAAGGGTGGAAGGTTTCCTCCCTTGTGACTTCTTCCTGCTGAATAGGGGTAAAGAGATGTCCCTATGATGTAGGAAATGAAGGCAGAAGAAAAATTATTAAATTTCCTCACTACTTACATCCCATCAAGAAGTCCTTGAAACAGGCAGAGTGACATTCCCCTAGGGACTCAACTGCCTGGATATTGACATTTTGCTGAGGGCAAAAGCAATCTTAGCCTGACCCTCAGGATCCCATAAGTCTACTTTAACATATGAAAATTCTTTCAGAAACTCCTTTTATATCTACCTTCCCAAGATACATGTTGGCAATCATCCCCCAAGTATATGACCCACCAACATACATCCAAAAGACTCATTGAGTACAGGGACAGGTGGGCTAGGTAGGGAAAGATAGGTAGGGGACTATGTGATCAGGCTCACAGAAATCCCAGAAATGCTGAGGCATAACAAAACCAGGGATAAGGGGAAAAACAAGATCACCCTGTGCTGGGTGTCAGAGGTGGGGTCTTTTTATGGCAGTCACACTGTGACCCATAAAGAATAACCAGACCCCAAAGAAGAAGTAAGACATTAAAGATGTTATCACCAGTCCTTGCTCAAACCAAGATGTCACAAAAATGTTAAGGCCACAAGATCCCTGGTCAGTTCTGAATAAAAGACTATTGGTGGAAGCCCACATTGGCAACACTTTGGGGACCCCTCTCACTCCTGAGGACTTTTTCTGAATCCTTGCTTCATAAAACTCTTATCATTTTACTCACTCTCCTTTGTCGGTGAGAGTCATTCTTCCACTCCATAAGTCAAGAACCTCGCTCTTCTGCTTCATCTACCTATGGGTCAACACTGGTCAGTTGGGTAACTTATATATAGGAGTTACCAAAGGCAGAGGCAGCCAATTCAACATATATGAACATCCTTGAGTAGAAGGGATCATCTGTCAGCTGGAAGTTATGGCAGTGAAGGAGTCTTGGCACCAGGCAGGAAGACAGCAGAAAAGACAATAAAATAATGTTAATATTATAATGAGAAAATGAAACCCAATAAAGACAGCCTTTGATGGTTGCCTAAAATATGTCTCCAGTCCAGGAGTTTAACCAACCCCTAAAGGAAAGAGAGTTCATTTAAAGCACCAATTTAAGTATATATGTATTTTTAGCAATCTTGTTACATTTTCATGTTATCTGTAATATATACACAACATTCTGTGTTTATGTTAGCACATGTTCTACCTTGTGCAGTTAAAATATCTAATGCCCTTTTGAGAGTTATTTAAAGCCTTAATAGTATAGTGAGTGGTGGTAGCCATCACAGACTCTGTTTTGATTAGTAAGCAATCAAGTGTAATAAGAGGCATCTGTATGGAAACAAAAGAAAATATGTAAGTTAATGATTAGAACAAATTATAAACCCAGTGTCTGAGTCTCAGGTGCTTGCCAGTGAGATTTTTAGATGTCAGGCTTGAAGCATCCTCAGATGGAGTGGGAACAGGCAGCAGAAATCAGATCGGTTTTTCTGGTTTGTAATTCAAATGTCTCTGGTGATCCTTGTCAGTGGCCCATTTTAAGAAGGAATTATCAGCTAAGATAGGTGAACAGAAAACAAAGAGAAAATATATAAACTTCACTGTTGTTTGAAAAGGAATTTGAGATCTTCTACAGATTCACAGGATTAAGAAGGCATGTCATTTGCTCATTGGTTTCCTGTGAAGGAGGTACAGGTTTTATTCTAGATATATGAGCCCATGAAGAGTACCCCTCTAATTTTATTGTAATGGGAGTATATAATATGACCTGATATGGACCTTACCATTTTGGACTTAAGACCCCTGATGCCTTTGATTTCCAGTCTTTTAAATAAACTCTGTCTCCAGGATTTATATGGGGTGGACTTTCAGTTATAATTAAATCAGTTTTTGGAGTATGTGATCATTATACTCATTAAGTAACTTGTGAATTAAACCAGCCTCTAGTGAACAATTTATTTTAGTAATATAGTCTATCTGTTGATATGTCTATAGTGAGAAAAGGGCTTTTCATATGCAATTGTTGGAGGAATCCTTCCCATTTTCCAGTTGTTCAAATAATCATATGCCCATAAGTTCCTTTTATTATCACCACAGAATAACAAACAAAAAGATAATCTATACATGAGCTATTTCTCTGAAGTTTACCTCAAGTTGACCAGCATCAGTTTTTAGGGCTTTTAGGAAAAAGGCAGTTTAATTTTTTAATGACTTTGAGTCAAGAGAGTGGAAGACAACTGGAAACCTTAGTTGGAGAGCCACAGCCAAATATTTGAGGAAACCAGAAAAATTCAGGATCTAGTCTAATTTATAATAAATGGGACTAAAATTTAACATCTACAAAGATGTGTTATTGAAACATTTTCTCTCTATAATAATCCTAATTTTTAATCAGAGATAGCCAAATCAAGACTAATTCATTTGAAAAACAAGTCCAGTTTTAACAAACTTCGCCTAATTGTTTATGTAAGCTCAGCAAGAATAGGATTGATTACATAGCTCTTTTAAAATCTGCCTTGCAGGAAATTTTTATAAAGAATCTCAACTGAACTTTTATTAGCCTCTTTAGGCCAGAAACCAAGCCAAGTACTTCCCATCAGACATGCCTGCAAAACCTGTAAATTTTGGTGAATTCCTCTTCTTGAGGTCCCCCCAAATATCCTGAGGTTCCTTCACCTGCCAGGCTGTGACATTCTTTATTCACCTGATAAGGCTGCTGGGAACTCTATAAGCAAGGTATCAAGCCAACATTTCCAAGGGGCTTTAAGGCTCCATGTTTTGTAAAGCAGCCTCTGTTCCTCAAAGCTGCTTGGTCATATCTGAGTCTATGCATGTCTCTCTCAAATATGACATTCCAGTCAAAGCCTTGGTATAACAACAAATATTTCCAATGGTGTCATGTTACAAGGAGAACAGATTCTTATTGAACTTATGCAAAGAACTGTGATCACCACGAAAGAAAGAACACTCACTGAGAGTTTTTTGAATTTCAGAGTATTCAGGTAGAAAGAAAATTTAAACACTTCAGTTTTTTCACGGAAGAATATTTTATCCTGGGTGCCTGGGTGGCTCAGTGGGTTAAAGCCTCTGCCTTCGGCTCAGGTCATGGTCCCAGGGTCCTGGGATCGAGCCCCGCATCGGGCTCTCTGCTCAGCAGGGAGCCTGCTTCCTCCTCTCTCTCTCTGCCTGCCTCTCTGCCTACTTGTGAGCTCTGTCAAGTAAATAAATAAAATCTTTAAAAAAAAAGAATATTTTATCCTACTTCTGCATATCAGGGATATCTTAAAAGAAAATTTCCTTAATCTGGAAGAACAAACATTAGAGAACCAGCAATGTTTCAAACAGGAGTCACAAAAAATAATTTTCCTCAGTTTGTTTAGTTCTGGAAATTTTTACCAATTTTAAAAATATCAAAAACCCAGGTCACCTGGGTGGCTCAGTCAGTTAAGCATCTGCCTTTGGCTCAGGTCATGATCCCAGGGTTCTGGGATCAAGCTCTGCATCGGGCTCAGCAGGTGAGCCTGTTTCTCTCTCTCTCCCTCTGCCTGCTACCCTTCCTGCTTGTGCTCTCTCACTCTGTCAAATAAATAAATAATCATTAAAAAAACCCCAAACCTCAGAAAGTTTTAAAGCACATGCCTAAATAGGATTATAGATCATTTTACAACTTAATTATTTACTTAACCAAAGTGGCAATAAGAGATTCCAAAGGCAAATATGCAGAGTTATATAGTTGTTAGAAATCTTAGCTCCTTTAACATTGAGATTTACATAATCAAAGACCTGATAAAGGCCAAACATAAGTTTTGGTTTTCTAGGCAGACAAAAGAGAAAATAAATTGTTTATATTTTCTTCTCAAGAGCAGATCAATAATCCAAGAAAACTTTGTCTTTTGAATATAGAGAGAAAAGCAGAATTTCAGTCTTATGCCAGTGTACTTTTAAAATCCATTCACTTCAACTTAGTCCTGACCACATATAAAATTCCTTTCCAAAGACTTTCCTTCACAAGCCTTCTACAACTTTCTTTTGCATTCAGATTTTTCCCCAAGACTTTTCTTTTCAAACAGCTAATTTCATTTAAGACAAAATTACTTCTGACAAAAATATATTCCATTCCTTATACCTTTCTTACATATCTCCTACTTTTCCACATATAGAGTTGCTTCCCCTATTTCCATCAGTATTAATTACATTTAGCAGATTTTTAACTTTTGAAACCTTAATCTCCAGTGAAAACTAAGTAGTTAGTGAAGTGTTATACCAGATTTCTTTAGATGACTAATTTATTAATACATTTCATAATTTTAAACACATGTTTTTTCATAGTACAATCTTTTAATAAAGCACAAAATGTGGGTACCAACAGACTGATGTATCCTTAGTTTTCTGCAATAAAAAGCCCAAAACAAAAACCTATGTTCAGTAATCAATACTTTAGTATTTTATCTCATTTTGAAAAGGCCTAGATGTCCAATGAATTCAATCTCATTTATTATCCAAGAAAACCTTTAAAGTTTCAGGTTACCAAAGATTTTGAAAGCTATCTTAACAATTACCCATGACAACTTTGAGGCCAACAAAATTAACCACAATTTTAAATCTTCTCTTTGCTGACAAATTGCAACAGAGAAAACATGAGCTTTTTTACCTTCAGCAAACCTGGATAGAATAAAAGTTTCATATTTATGCTAATAACTCTAAATACATCTTTCTTAATTAAACCAACCAACTTAAATTAGTTTAAATACTAAGCTATGTTCCACTTGGGTCCACTTAAAGTGGGTCCCAGAAGATGAGGAATGAGTGGAAGTGAGGGATAGAAGATTTATTTGAACAAATTATAGCTGAGAACTTCCCTAATCTAGGGAAGGCAACAGGCGTTCAAGTCCAGGAGGCACAAAGAACCCCCTCAAAATCAATAAAGATAGGTCAACACCTCAACATCTAATAGAAGCTTGCAAATTTCAAAGATAAAGACAAAATCCTGAAAGCATCTCAGAACAAGAGGTCCTAGCAGCAGATCTGTCCACAGAGACCTGGTAGGCCAGAAAGGACTGGTGTGATATATTCAATGTACTAAATGGGAAAAATATTCAGACAAGAATACTTTATGGAGCAAAGACGTCATTCAGAATAGAAGGAGAGAGAGTTTCAATGACAAACAAAAACTAAAGGAGTCTGTGAACACTAAACAAGTCTTGTGAGAAATATTAAAGGGGATCCTTTGTGTGAAGAGAGAGCCTCAAAATAACAAAGACTAGAAAGGAATAGAGATAATCTACAGGAAAAGCAACTTTACAGGTTAAACAGTGACTTTACAGGTTGAAATATCTTCCAATAATTACTCTAAGTGTAAATGAACTAAATGCTCCAATCAAAAGACATGGGGTAACATAATGGATTTTAAAAAAAGACCCATTGATATGCTGCTTAAAAGAGACTCATTTTAGATACAAAGACACCTCTAGATTGAAAATGAGTGTGTGAAGAACAATTTTTTATGCCAATGGACATCAAAAGAAAGCTGGAATAGCCATCCTTATATCAGACAACCTGGATTTCATTTTATTATTTTTAAATATTTTATTTATTTGACAGAGAGAGATCACAAGTAGGCAGAGAGGCAGGCAGAGAGAGAGGAGGAAGCAGGCTCCCCGTGGAGCAGAGAGCCCGATGCGGGGCTCGATCCCAGGACCCTGGGATCATGACCTGAACCGAAGGCAGAGGCTTTAACCCACTGAGCCACCCAGGTGCCCCACAACCTGGATTTTAAAACAAAGATTGTGGGTGCCTGGCTGGCTCAGTGGGTTAAGCCGCTGCCTTCGGCTCAGGTCATGATCTCAGGGTCCTGGGATTGAGTCCCACATCAGGCTCTCTGCTTGGCAGGGAGCCTGCTTCCTCCTCTCTCTCTGCCTGCTTGTGATCTCTCTCTGTCAAATAAATAAATAAAATCTTTAAAAAAAACCCAAAGATTGTAACAAGAGATGATGAAGGACACTATATCATAATAAAAGGGTCTATCCAATAAGAAGATCTAACAATTGTAAATATTTATGTCCCTAACTTGGGAGCAGCCAATTATATAAACTAATTAATAAAATAATTAAAGAAACACATTGATAATAAAATAATTGTAGGGGACTTTAACACCCCACTCACAGCAATAAGAAGATCACCTAAGCAGAAGATCAACAAGGAAACAAGGGCTTTGAATGACACTGGGTCAGCGGGACTTCACAGATATATTCAGAGCATTTCATCCTAAAGCAGCAGCATATACATTCTTCTCAAGGGTCCATAGAACATTCTCCAGAATAGATCACATACTGGGTCCCAAATCAGGTCTCAGCTGGTACAAAAAGATTGAGACAATAGCATGCATATTTTCAGACCACAATGTTTTAAAACTTAACATCAACTACGTGAAAAAATGTGGAAGGACCACAAATATATGGAGGTTAAAGAGCATCCTACTAAAGAATGAACCAGCCAACCAGGAAATTAAAGAAGAATGAAAAAATACATGAAATCAAGTGAAAAAGAAAACACGACAATTCAGAACTTTTGAGATGCAGCAAAGGCAGTCCTAAGAGGGAAGTATATAGTAATACAGGCCTTTCCCAAGAAACAAAAAAGGTCTCAAGTACACAACCTAACCTTATACTTAAAGGAGCTAGAAAAATAACAGAAAATAAAGTCTAAATCTAGCAGAATAAGAGAAATAATAAAGATTAGAGCAGAAATCAATGATACAGAAATTTTTTTTAAAGATTTTATTTATTTATTTGACAGATAGAGATCACAAGTAGGGAGAGAGGCAGTCAGAGAGAGAGAGAGAGGAGGAAGCAGGCTCCCTGCCAAGCAGAGAGCCCGATACGGGGCTCAATCCCAGGACCCTGGGATCATGACCTGAGCTGAAGGCAGAGGCTTTAACCCACTGAGCCACCCAGGCGCCCCAATGATACAGAAATTTTAAAAAAGTAGAACAGATCAGCAAAACCAGGATTTGGTTCTTTGAAAGAGTTAATAAGATCAATAAGCCCCTAACCAGACTTACTACAAAAAGAGAGAGAGAGAGAGAGAGAAAGGACCCAAATGAGTAAAATCATGAATGAAACAGAAAAGATCACAACCAACACTGAAGAAATACAAACAATTACAATAGAATATTATGAGCAATTATATTGCCAAAAAATATTGCCAAAAAATTGGGCAATCTGGAAGAAATGAATGCATTCCTAGAATTATATAAACTACCAAAACTGAAACAGGAAAAAAGTAGAAAACCTGAACAGATCCATAACCAGTAATAAAATAACAGTAATCAAAAATTTCCCAACAAACTGGAGTCCAGGTTTGGATGCCCTCCCAACAGAATTCGACCAAACATTTAAAGAAGAATTAATACCTCTTCTTCTGAAGCTGTTTTTTAAAAAATAGAAATGGAAGGAAAACTTCCCAACTAATTCTGAGGCCAGCATTACCTTGATCCCCAAACCAGACAAGGACCCCACTAAAAAAGGAGAATTACAGACCAATATCCCTGATGAACATAGATGCAAAAATTCTCACCAAGATACTAGCTTATAAGATACCACAGTACAGTAAAAGAATTATTCACTATGACCAAATGGGATTTATTCCTGGGCTGTAAAGGTGGTTCAACATCTGCAAATCAATGTGATACACCACATTAATGAAAGAAAGGACAAGAACCATATGATCCTCTCAATTGATGCAGAAAAAGCATTTGATAATATACAGCTGCTTTCTTGATAAAACCTCTGCCACGTCAGTAAAGAAGGAACATAACTCAATATCATAAAAACCATTTATGAAAAACCCACAGCAAATATCATCCTCAATGGGGAAAAAACGAGAATATTTCCCCTAAGGTCAGGAGCACCACATGGATGGCCACTCTCGCCACTGTTGTTCAACATAGTACTGGGAGTTCCAGCCTCAGCAACAGACAACAAAAAGAAATGAAATGCATCCAAATCAGCAAAGAAGTCAAGCTTTCAGTCTTTGCAGATGACATGATAATCTATGTAGAAAACCTGAAAGACTCCAGCAAAAAAAAAAATAGCTAGAACTGATACAGGAATTCAGCACAGTGGCTGTATATAAAATCAACATGCAGAAGTCAATTGTATTTATCTACATTAACAATGAAACAGAAGAAAGAGAAATCAAGGAATCGATTCCATTGATAATTACACTGTAAACTGTAAAATACCTAGGAATAAACCTAACTGAAGAGGTAAAGTATCTGTACTCTGAAAACTATAGAACATTTATGAAAGAAACTGAGGAAGATACAAAGAAATGGAAAAACATTCCATGCTCATGGACTGGAAGAACAAATATTATTAAAATGTCTATGCTACCTAGAGCAATCAACACATTCAATGTAATCCCTATCAAAATACCATTAACATTTCTCACAGAGCTGGAACAAATAATCCTAAAATTTGTATGGAACAAGAAAAGTCTCCAAATAGCCAAAAGAATGTTGAATAAGAAAATCAAAACTGGTGGCATCACAATTCCAGACTTTAAGTTATATTACAAAGCTGTGGGCACCTGGGTGGCTCAGTGGGTTGGGCCGCTGCCTTCGGCTCAGGTCATGATCTCGGGGTCATGGGATCGAGTCCCGCATCAGGCTCTCTGCTCAGCAGGGAGCCTGCTTCCCCCCCTCTCTCTCTGCCTGCCTCTCTGTCTACTTGTGATCTCTCTCTGTCGGGTAAATAAATAAAATCTTTAAAAAAAAAATTACAAAGCTGTAATCCTCAAGACAATATGGTACTGACACAAAAAGAGAACCCAGAAATAGACCTTCAACTCTATGGTCAAATAATCTTCGACAAAGCAAGAAAGAATACCCAATGTGTAAAAGACAGTTTTTTCAAAAAATGGTGTTGGGAAAATTAGACAGTCACATGCAGAAGAATGAAATGGGACCACTTTCTCACACCACACACAAAAATAAACTCAAAATGGATGAAAGACCTAAATGTGAGACAGGAATCCATAAGAATCCTGGAGTACAATACAGGCAGCAACCTCTTTGACCTCAGCTGCAGCAAGTTTTTGCTAGACAAGTCTCCAAAGGCAAGAGAAACAAAAGCAAAAATAAGAGCTTTCATCAAGATAAAAACTTTTGCACAACAAATGAGATTATCAATAAAACCAAAGGCAGCCTATGGAATGGGAGAAGATATTTGCAAATGTCTTATCAGATAAAGGGCAGTATCCAAAATCTATAAAGAACTTATCAAACTCAACAATCCCCCCCCCAAAAAAACCGAATCCAGTCAAGAAATGGGCAGAAGACATAAACAGACATTTCTCCAAAAAAGACATACAAATGGCCAACGGACACATGAAAAAGTGCTCAATACCACTCAGCATCAGAGAAATACAAATGAAAACCACAATGAGAATACCACTGCATACCAGTCAGAATGGCTAAAATTAACAACTCAGGAAACAGATGCTGGTAAAGATGCGGAGAAAGGGGAACTGTCTTACACTTTCATCATAAAGTTGGTGTGACTGCAAACTGGTACATGCACTCTAGAAAACCATATGGAGGTTCCTCAAAAGTTAAAAATAGAGCTATCCTTTGACCAGCAATTGCACTAGTAGGTATTTATCCAAAGGATACAAACATAGTGATTCAAAAGGGTCACAGTTACACCCCAATGTTTATAGCAGCAGTGTCCTCAATAGCCAAAATATGGAAAGAGCCCAGATATCCATCAACAGATGAATAGATAAAGAAGATGGGGTGTGTATATGTGTGTGTATATGGAATATTACTCATCTATCAAAAAGAATGAAATCTTGCCATTTGCAATGACGTGGATAGAACTAGAGGGTGTTATGCTAAGTGAAATAAGTCTGTCCAAGAAAGATAAATACCATATGATTTCATTCATATGTGGAATTTACAAAACAAAACAGAGGATCATAGGGGAAGGGAAGGAAAAACAAAAGAAGATGAAAAGAGAGAAGGAGGTAAACCATAAGAGACCCTAAACTATAGGTAACAAACAGGGGTGCTGGAGGGGAGATGGGTGTGGGGATGGGGTTAATTGTGTGATGGGCATTAAGGAGGACAGTCAATGTAATTATATACATTGTTATATACAGTGTTATATACAACTGATGAATCACTGAAATCTACCTCTGAAACTAATAGCACAGTATATTAATTAAATTGATTTTAAATAAAAAGTTTAAAGGCAGGCACCTGGGTGGTTCAGTGGGTTAAGCCTCTGCCTTCGGCTCAGGTCATGATCTCAGGGTCCTGGGATTGAGTCCCACATGGGGCTCTCTGCTCAGCAGGGAGCCTGTTCCTCCTCCCTCTGTCTCTGCCTGCCTCTCTGCCTACTTGTGATCTCTCTCTGTCAAATAAATAAATAAAATCTTTAAAAAAAAGTTTAAAGGCAAAAATAAAATGTTTCATTAATGAAAAAAGAAATCCATCATGGTCTAAGTGACAATTCAATACATGAAGTTTCTACAGCCATCTTCTCAAGGAAATCGTCCCTGTTTGGGTTTTAATTCAATTGGATACTGGTTTTGACTGGCTCCAATGGAGGTCTTGCAGCCAGAAGTGACTAGACCAGGGATATGGATGGGATCACATTAGACCAGTGAAGAGGAAACCTCACACAGGAGTCTTAAGATTGGTAGCCATGACAGTCACTTAGGTGGCTGTCCCGTGCTCAACACAGACTTTGTGTAAGGACAGGAATAAGGAGAGGGCATCAAGTTTCTGGGTCTTATTACCATTCCAGCCATAGTACTAACTTCCAGCCAAAATGCGGGCTTACTCCTCCCACATAGTAGCCACAGATTAAAGGATTGCAGCCTGCCATATAAAAAGTGTTGCAATAAGACCATACTCCTTGAAAAGCCCCTAAAATGAAAGTAAAGGAAGAGGAATTACTCACCAAGTTTGCACTGAGGCTCAGAGTCCAGATGAAAAGACTCAAATCCTCATGTAAGATGCTAAAATGATGTGGAAATGTTGAGATTCAGAGCTGATGGCCAGGAAGGAATTCTTGAGATGTCTTTGGTTAAAAAAAAAAAAAGTGATTTTATTAAAGCATGGGGACAGGACCTATGGGCAGAAAGGACTACACTGGGGTTGTGAGAAATGGCTGATTACATACTTGAGTTGGGGGAGGCAAACACAAAAGGGAAGGTTCCAAAAAGACTTTCATATAATAAGGAAGGCTCACAGGATCCCGGAGGCCTAGCTATTGTCAAGCTAAGGCTGTTTTTCCCTGGAGGAATGTTATACTCTGCTTGCCTCAAGTATTTGTCAATGGGCTGCAGGTTATAAGGAAATTTAATTTTATCTACATTTCCTTCTGCATTTTTTCCCCACATCACAGAGATTCCATATTCCAAAGCTCACAACCTCCTTCCCCAACTCATTTTAGAGACTGTTCCCAAGAAATACGTCCTTGTAAGGTGCTTTGGATTGATCCTAGTGAGCCTATGTCATCACTCAAATAGGTTGTGCTTCTCTTTAGGAAAGTATCAAAGAAATCCCAGTTGCACAGACTGATCCAAATCTGAGCCACCTGATTCTTTGTTAATGCACAATTAGAAAAAATCAATCTGGTTAATCAAATAAGAGGATCATTCTGGCAATCCCCCAAATCTTCAAATTCACATCTTTCCTTGAATGCATGGCTTGACACCAGCTGTTGTTTGCGGGACCTTCTACCAGAATTTTTGCTTGGCTGCCCAGTTTTCATATGAAACAATTCTTCCTTTCCTTTGAGCAAAGCTATTACTGAGGTAGGTGTAGGTGGTTTGGGCTGAAAGAAAGGATGGATTTTCTCAGTTCTTCAGTGTGGCAGAACAATCCATCATTAAGCACACAGATGGCCCAAGGGAAACAACTCAAAAGATTAGCCCAAAGGGGTATTCCTTGATTTGTTCTCTGTGCTGTTTTTCTTTTCTTTCATTTTAGTTGAGACAAAAGTATTGCTGATGGGAGATACACCTTTTTCCACATGAGCACATGAAACACTGACAACCAACTTCCATGAACCAAGTAGAGAGATATAAAAGCCTCTAGCAGAAGGAAATTATAATCAAGAACATTCTGTTTATTTAACTTGAAGTTTATTGTTGATTAGCCCTAAATAATGACAAACCTATTGGTATACTTCCACTTATGTAGGATTTGAAGAAATTGAACAGGGCTCATTGTACTCTGTGTTCAGTTGCTAAACAAGTCTTGAATACACACAGAAGTACTTGAAGTAGCCCGAGACTGATCTTCTTTCTCTGGCCTTGGGTTTATGCCTATGCCAGGGATAACAAGGGCTGGAGGTGTTTGGATGAATTCTTATTCTGGAAAACACTTCAAAGTCTTTGTTTCACTCACTGTGGCTCAAGAAGCTTATTTCTATGTAAAGGACAGCACATTTTATTTTTCATAAGTGATTACCTCTGAAGCATCTATTATTTATATTAAATATAATGCAATGTATATGTTGGATTGGTTTATAGAAACCCAAACTATAGTTTTGTAACATGTAATATTTTGCTTCCTTATAACTTTTCTTCTTGAGGGAGCAACCAACCAGAAATATTATTAGTGAACTTGACTCGCATTTTGGAATGGGGGAAAAAAAAAACTACTTGGATTAGTAGGTCTTCCAAACTGGTTCTGGAATCATAAATGTGGATCTGTAATTCCACAGTATTTCCCCAAAAGGAATATCTTATAGTTGTGTGATAGATATGGCCAGAGAAATGATCACTGATTTACTGGTAAGAAAACTGAGCTATGGGCTGGTTAAGTGACATTCCTAGGTGGGTGGGTTGAATACTGCTCCTGCAAATTAATTTCCACCCAGAACCTGTGAATATGGCCTTATTTGGAAACAGGTTCTTCTCAAATGTAAACAAGTTAAAATGAAGCCATACTGAATTACGGTGTGCCTTAAATCCAATGATTGGTGTCCTTATAAGGAGAGGGAGGTTTGGTGACAGAGACATAGATACCATAGGGAAGAAGACCATGTGATGGCAGGCAAAGTTTGGAGTCATGCAGCTACAAGTCAAAGAACTCAAAGAACCAGAAGGTAGAAGAGAAGCATGGAAGAGATTCTTCCATAGAGCCTTCAGAGAGTGCATGGTTTTGCCAGCACCTTGATTTTAGACTTCTAGCCTCCTGGACTATGAAAGAATAAATTTCTGTTGTTCTCAGTCTCCAGTCTGTGGTAATTTGTTACAATAGCCCTAGGAAACTAAAATATGAGTTGCATAGGTAGCAAGTAGTAGATCCATGGACAGGGTTTGGCTTTTTTGAACTCTGGTGAAGTTTTTGTTTTTTTCCCAAGACATCTCAGTGCTTCCTTATGAGTGCCTCTTCTCCATCCACTCTCACTGTTCTCAGTAAAAGTAAGTTAGGAAATTCATTATTCTTGGGATTTATGGCATTTTTTGTTTTAGGGTGTTCTAATTATAAGGATGTAGGTGACACATTTGAGTCTTGAGGAGAGCCATGTAAAAATCCCATTGCTGTCCAGAGACAAAACTTGCTATACTGGGCAATTCATGTCATGTGGAGAATATATTTCTCCTTTCTGGTTTCTCCCACTGAGACTATCTCAAAACAGAGCAGTAATGAACACTATCTCTGCTGGTAACCTATGATACAATTATGATAATGATAATGATAAACATTTATTAAGCACCCACAGTACAAGGTGTTACTTGTTCAAAATGCGTAAAAGACCTGGTCCCCTCTATCACAGTGTTCACCATAGTACTGTAGTATCAGCACAGTGTGGGAGTTGATACTTTGTGGTCAGTTAATGCTTTGAACTGATGAGCTTAGAAAACAGACCACAATCCCTCATGCTTCTGGATTTCTTTTATGGGTTCTCCTGCTGTCTCATGTTCTTATAAGTTCACTGTGGTTGGAGACCATAAAAATGAGACTCTGGAAAATTTGTAATTTCTATAATCATCAAAATACTTTGAGTCCACTTTTCTCACAAATTTACTGATGAGGAAACAGGTGATGGCAGATGAAGTGACATTCCCAGGAGTAGTGGGTTGAGTAGTACTTCTTCCCTCAAATTCATGTCCACCTGAAACCTATAATGACCTTATTTGGAGATAAGATCTTGGCAGATGTAATCAAGTTAAGATAACTAATAATCATTAGTTATGTTGCTTTGGTTTTTGCTCTGAATAAAAGGAGTTTTCATCAGTCTCTCTGCTTCTAGAGTTCCTTGCTCTGACTTCTTTTTTAAGCCAGCAGTAGTTCTGTTCTAGGAAAGAGCTGATGATGGTCTCAGAACCATATATCTTAGAGCTGGAAGAGACCCGAAGATATCATGGTGTGCCACCTGCTTTAGGATGACTTAGCATTCACAGTTCCATTTTATAGATGAGATAATCAATAATAATTTCAATGGGTTGATAAAAGTAATACATTTGATTAGTAGAAGATAAAATCCAACATTTTTTTAGTAATTCCTATGTGTCAGGCATTGTGCTAAGAATTTTATGTGCATAATCTCATTTAATTTATACAACGACCTTATAAGGTAGGTATCATTATTATCCTATTTTAAAGAAGAGAAAACTTAGACACAGAATGATTAAGTTTTTCAAGGCAGTAGTGTTAGTATCAAAATCATGTATCAGCATCTATGTAGCATAGATACCATTGTGACCCAAGAAAGTCTGATTCCAGAGCCTAAGCATTTAAACACCACATACCGTTTAACAGTTAGAGTAAGAATCAAGTTCTCTTGCTTTAGAGATTTAGTGAAGTGACTCCCAATCACTGTGCAAGATCTGTGAATCTATATATACTCCAGACATTATCTATAGACTAAAAAACAATGCAATCATCTAATATTTTTAAATGAATATTGGTTTTGTTTGGGTAAGTTGTGAATTCATTAAAAGCATTATTGAATTAAGAGTGGTTTCTTGTCACGATTCATTTGATTCAATCAGTGACTACAAAAAGAACAACCTTCTTTTGTGGAAGTCTAAAACATTTGATCTGGAAAGGAGTCCTTATATTTATGAAGAACACTATGAACCACAGGTAGAGTAAAAAGAGAGCTCAATATGGAATCAGACGAATCTTGATTTGAGTCTTGTTTTCTGCTTACTTCCTAGCTGAGTGAACTTGGGCAAGTCCCTTAATTATCTTGGCTTCAGTTTCCTCATTTGTAAAATGATGTTCTATAACTTATCTCAAGATGTTGTTGGGAATCTCAGATGCAACACTTTACATGAAAGTATTTTATAAAATAATAGAGTTCTGTAGGAATATGGGAATATAGAGTAAATTAAACATTATTATTCCTCTGTGATGCTAAAGAAATCAGGTTTAGTCCTGAATACTGCCTTATTTCACTTTTACCCACATCATTCTGTATAGTCTTTTTTTTTTTAATTTTTATTAAATTTTTTTTTAAAGATTTTATTTATTTATTTGACAGATAGAGATCTCAAGTAGGGAGAGAGGCAGGCAGAGAGAAAGAGAGGAGGAAGCAGGCTCCCTGCCAAGCAGAGAGCCCGATGCGGGGCTCGATCCCAGAACCCTGGGATCATGACCTGAGCGAAAGGCAGAGGCTTTAACCCACTGAGCCACCCAGGCACCCCTGTATAGTCTTTTTTTTTTTAAATAGAATTGCTGATTGAAAGGACATGTTTATTTTTATTTTTTCTTATTAAGACATTTTATTTTATTTTATTTCATTTTATTTTATTTTATGAAGGAAATTCTCTCTCTCTCTCTCTCATCACTACCATGATGATAAGCTAGGGAACAAGTCAATTTCCAAGAAAATAATATTCATTCCTGATATGAGTTATCTTTACTTTCTAGTCATGCCTAGAATAGTACATCCTTTGTGAGATAAAGATTTAGGGTGGTGAAGAGGAAAAGAAGATGGTATGCCAGCTCTTCTGTGGGTCACTATAAGTAGGTCACAGCCATTCTGGGAGACCCTACACCAATTTTTTTTAGGCTGAGAACTAGGAATGGAGGAATGGGTTCCAGCCAAAGAGATGAAGAACTCTTTCTGTTTCTTCCATGTTTCTCCTTTCCCAGCTTTCTAATCAATTCCAGAGGCATTATTTATTGAAGCAGAAATCCAGAAGAACAAAGTAGATCCATCAGTAGCCTTTTTGAGTGACGTGAAAACACTGTTGGGCCTACTTAGTAAATGCCATTATGAAGTGGCCAGCCAAGGTACTCCTGTCAATGAATCCAAGAACCTTGGAGTTAGGTCTGGTGATAGCAGAGCTTGAAGGAACCTCATTTATAGCCCTGCATATATTTTAGTACGACTTGGTCACTGCTGTGACTTGGTCACTTTTCATTTCCCCTTTGATCTTTGTCATTTGTAATTGCTGAGCTGCTCCAAGGTTTTGCATGAAAAGTTTAGCCTAAGCTTCTGGAGCTAGAGCTGTGCTGCCACCACATGGAATTGTGGGGGATTTCAATAGCACTTGTCAACCTTCCTTCTAACAGCCAGTCATCCACAGACAGGTATTGAATTCTGTCTGAAAAAAGTCCTCTTCTCTGGAAGGTTTCTAATACTTTGGGAGGTACTTGATTATGGAAGGGAGTTTGGTTTCTGAACTGTCGAATGAAATTTACAAGATTGGCAGTAATGAATTTTTAAACAAACATCTTATATGCTTTACCAGCCACAACTATCCATTATGATTAATAAAACGGTGCATTAGTAATCTAGGTCTGACCAGTGCTAGGGCATGATTAATCTTGTGGCCCAACTGTACTGCAACTCTTTTTGCTAACCTCTTGCCTGAAAACATATAGGTCTCAAGAGAGACTTAGGACCTCCTTGTCAATTACACTAGGAGCACACAGTCTGTGCTTTATAAGACCTAGGAAGTATGGGGAAACTGGTTGGCTGCTCCATCCTTCTATTAACCTACACGGAGAGTCTTGACACTCATGTCCTTGGTTCCATCTACATTGCTGTCTGAGTGCCACCATAGTCCATCCTTAGCAGACTTCAGCTGTGAGTCTTGGCAGACGATAAAGATAAGCTTAAGTGCTTGGTGTGCTGCATTCTTTATGGTAAAGGAAAGAGTAGGGGTTACTTTTATTTATTTATTTGACAGACAGAGATCACAAGTAAGCAGAGAGGCAGGCAGAGAGAGAGGAAGAAGCAGGCTCCCCGCTGAGCAGAGAGCCCAATGCGGGGCTCGATCCCAAGACCCCCCAAGACCCCGGGATCATGACCTGAGCCGAAGACAGAGGCCTTAACCCACTGAGCCACCCAGGTGCCCCTAGGGGTTACCTTTTTACAGACCTAAAGCAATCATGTTGTAGCATCAACAGAGCTGTCATTTGCTGGGTCCACTCTCAATGAGGCTTGCTTTATGTTCACATAGAAGAGGTTGGTTATTTGGATTGATCATCTGATTGCTCTTAGACACATTTAATTTCCATCATGCCAAGGAAAGTCCCAAAGATAAATGTCATAGGCTTGGAACATGCCACACTTCTGGTGCAGTTATGAGATCTGACAGAGGTAGAAATTGTGGAAGTACACAGGAGAGTTCCAGGACCTTCTGTCCTAAAGAGCTTGCACACCATAACAATACATGGTTTTACAGATACACTGACAGTGTCACCAGAATTAATCATTTCCTTTTCTACCACTAGATCTTATACTAACCTCTCCTCCTGATCTTCTCCTTATACTGTGTAATCTTTTGACAAAGGTCTTACTGCTTTTACTGAAACTTTTCTGGTCTAATTGCTAGCAAATATCTTGAAGAAAATCAGGTTTGCTCAACAGACCATCTCTTGGTGTTTAGTGAATTCTTATCAATGTAGACTGCCTTATATGGTCTTTAGATCTCAAATTAAATGTTACTTTCTCAGAGAGGCCTTTTCTGATTATCTGTTCTAAAGTCGGTTTCTCCAACCTCTTTGGTACAATAGTTAAGAAAATATGCTCTAGAGGCAGACAAAGCCATTCCTGGTTCCTATGTTACCCAAGTTACTTAGCCTCTCTGTGTCTCAGTTTCCTCATAAAATAGGCATAATAATAGTACATACTTCAGAGGGTTGTTATCATTAGTTAAGGTACATAAAGCATTTAGAACAGTGTCTGACTATCATCATCATTATTTTAGCCCATGTTTGTGTCTTTCACACCACTTATTTTAACTTGAAATTGTTGTAGGTGTCAGTTTCTCTTTTTTTTTTCAGTCTCTCCCTCTTTGTTACAAAATTTTCATGAAGGCAGAAACAGTGTTTGTGTATGCCTTGCTCATTCTCCTTTCCCTAGCACTTAGCACACAGTAGGAACTCAATAAATACTTACCAAGTAAATGAATGATAATTTAAGAAAAATTTCCTAACCTCAAATATCTCTTTCCTTCAAGTTCCTATTACAATAAAATCTCCTTACCAAAAAAATCATTCTCAGATCTTCATCAATGGAATATTCTATTTCAAGGAACATTTGCTACAAACAAAATTTCAGGGCAACACATTCTGAACAGTCTTTTGTGTCAGTCTTTTCCTTTTCACTGTTGCCTTTGCTTTCTCCTGGTACTTACAACTAGATCTACTAATAGGACCCACCTCTAGGTTCAGGCCCAGAGCCTAAGGAAATCATCCCAAACATAACTAAGGTAAAGTGGTTGAGGGTTTAATATAGGGTATGAAAATTATGAAGGTAAAAGCACATTAAATTACTTAAATGTGTTGTGTAAAGTGTAAAAACATTTAAACATTTACCCTGGCATGAAAATGAAATGTGTTAGAGATGTATCCTGGGTGACTGTGTCCAACTCCTACTCACTCTACCCTCTGTCACAAACAGATAAACCTCTATTTAACAAACTCCACTTACGCTTGTTATCTGGAATCTTCTTCAGGTATATCCTGCCTTCTTCTTTCCTGAAACATTTTGGAACTTCATGAATTCCCTGGACACAATCCAAGGAAAACACCCAATCACATCCAACATTCCATTATTGATACCAGCCTCCTCTGATTTCCATTACCTCAGGTCTCAGTGTTGTTACCCATTCTCAGCAACTCTAAGTCCTGAACTCACTCTGTTTATATAATTCTGGTATATGTTGTACTGGAATTGGATTTGTGTAAAAATTAGAGGAAGGTGGAGGAAGCTATCCTATTTGTCATTTCCAAGTAAACCACAAATTGCAAAAATGTGATTTAGTTATTAATCTGTTCAAAAAACTTTGATGACACCACTGAACTCCAGCATAAGATTCTAAATATTTGTTCTAGTAACCAAAGCTCTGCACCATAGTATCTACCTACATTTCAACATTGAATGGCATTACTCCACTATACAAAGCTTTTGTGAGATCTAAGGGTAGAGGCTTTCTCTTTGTTACTAGCAGCCTGGCACTTTGAGTTGTATATGGCACATTGTGGTGTTCAGTAAATGTAAGAGGTAAAAATCACTGAGTTCTTTGTATTAAACATGTACAACATGAAGTGCTTTAAGATATCAACTCACTTTACAGGTATCATCTTAGGTAATTCTCCAACTTTATGAAATAGATATTGTATTAATATGTCCAAGTTCAATCAACAAGGGTAATGGTAAAACCAGGACTTGAACCCAGATCCATTTAGCGTCAGAGCTTATGCCATTAAAAACTACACCACATCATTTCAATGTTGTTTGTAGAATAAATACTCGAGCCAAACTACTCTTCATTGTTTCCCTAAAGCAATGAAGTCAACGCAGTTTATGTGCCTCTACAAACACCCTTTCTCTCACCTGAAAGACTTGCCCACAGCTTTTAGGTGCTCAGTCATCCTTTGGACTTAGTCTATATTAGTGATGAGCACTGCTTCTCTCATACCTGATAAGTGTTCCCTTGTATTTGTAGTTCTCACTTTATGATATCCGCAACTAGACTCTAAGCCCTGGGAGGGCAAAATTCACATCTTACACTGCTATTGAGTCTCAGTCTCAAGCATCAAGTATAGGCATTTAGATCCATTAAGTAATATTTCCTGAGGGTGATGGCTTAAATGAGGACAAAAAATAAACCAAAGTTAGGTTCATTTTTAATTACAATTGGTAAGAAACCTATATTACATAAGTGTGTTTTAAAACATAAAACCCTTTCATGTGCAAATATTATTTACTGGGATGAGAAATCAAAGGAGCAAGGAAGAAATAGTCATCATCATAACCATCATTCTTACAAGTAAATTTGCTTCCGAGGTTGAATTATCTTGTTATGTCTACCATCTATTTCAGATCGATCTATTGAAAGTTCCAGAAATCAGAAATTAGTTGCTTAGACTGACTATAGTTATCTTGCATCTATGGAGTAATTTACATTTATGAAACTGCTTTATGATAATTATAATGTTCACTGGAGATCAAACAAGACTGAACAGGAAACCTGGGAGGATCCTCAAAGGCATCCTAATGACCAGGAACTGCCTCTGGTAAGAAATCTTTGGTTAAATTCTATGTAGATCACTTTTTCTCAAGAGAGGATCAGATTTCATTGAGCTGCATGTTCCAAAGCTGTTCACGAACCCTGCTGTTCTGGATCTGTGACAGCTATTTATTTCTCATGGAAAAGGGAACTAAATTAAGCATCTTTATTTCACTCTCCTTGGCTAGAAAAATCAAATTCTATATTGGAATGGATTAATGGTCTACTAAGTAATATTTAGAGCCCTGAGTTATAAAGGAAGGGAGGCCCATGTGTGAATCTCCTATAATGTACAAGATGTAAAATTCAGACTTGTGAATTCTCTTCTGACTCTTGTAAGTGATTACCTTTGCTAGGATTTTGATCTGGTCGTTTCATAGACCATGAGATCAAGTGTGGTGTTCTGTTAAAAAAATATATATATATATATATATATATATATAAAATGACATAATTTTCTATTCTCTTCACATTGGGAAGAGGGATCTGTAGAAGATGTCTTCATATTCACTGACTTTAAAGAAAGACTCTCTAAATTTTCCCCCCAGATAGCCTTGATCTCTGCTATGGAGCATGCAATTTGATTACCTTGCTAGTGTTCATTTATATTCCATGACTAACAAAATTATTAATAGCTATAAAATTATTCAGGTCCTTAAAGATGCAGTCACTATGCTTCTTTCAATGGTCTCTCATAGCAGCAAATTCTAGGTTGATTAGAAGTTGGTCACCAATTTTCATTTTAAATATGTTTCCATTGATTTACTTAAGCCCACTCTTGCTCTCCTGAAATGGCATCAAGCATCAGAAGGGCTTTACTGTCTCTCCCATCACATCCTCCATGGCTGGAAGAAAGAAGGCCCAGCTTTTCTTATTTTTCATCTTTGGGCCAAATCTGTCTTTTTCACTTTACCCTTTCTTTCTGAATGACCCTGCTCTTGACAGGAGCATGCAATCTGAGAGCTGGATGGGAGTGGATTGCGGGGAGGATGTTCTGGAGCTCAGCAGATGGATCCCAAGAGCACAATGGCTTACCAGCCCTCCTGTGATTGTTGCCAAAACGCCTTCCTGTTTTCAAAAGTGTCTTGTCCCCTGCTCCTTTGTTTTGCTTTGCTAGGAGACTGCAGTTCTGATTTTGCTAGGAACCAAATCTGCTGTTTCAAGAAAATGCAGCTGCTTGCTTTGGTGGGTGGCTTGAAAGAATTTTTCTACTCTCCCTCCCCAATCTCCTTCCCACCCCACCCTCATGTGAACTCTGCTGGCTGGCTCATCATCTCACAAAACATTGATTTTAGAAGCTGACTATTTGCTTTTGATTGTTTGGCTGGAGCTGCAACAAAATCATTGATGGATCTCATTTTGAGCTATCATCCTGTCTACTCTTTTTGGTCAGCTTTCCAGAACTGATTGCCTGCTCCCCCAAATGAAACTGCATAGTCAGACAGCGAGGCTTTCTGAAGTTCCACCTTTTCCCAGGGCAGAGAACACACAGAGCTACACGGGCCTCAAGCGGGGCCTGCTCCTCTCTAAGACTGTTACTTCTCTTACCGACCCATCATTAGGCACCAGACTTAATTTGATCACTGCTGCTTAGGCTGTTACCCCTGAGCAGATATTTCTTGGTACTGATGTTGCTGCACTTTGTGATCTTTCCTAACAGAGACCAATGAGATTCAGCCCAGCAGGTGTCTCCTGTGATACAGGACACTCTCTTTTCCTACTCTTCCTAATTCCAAGCTTTTGGGAGAAAGGTCATTGGTTCTCTACGGCTATTCTGGCTCCAGCTGCAGGCAACGGACACAAATTAATATGCTTTCCCTCCCCACGTCCACTGATAGGCACTGATAGGCAAACTGTTGGACCCCAAATCAGGATGCTTTCCCAGGTGGCAAGCCATTGTTTCCTTCTCATTCAAAAAAGGTGCATAACTTCTCTGCTGCTAAAATGATTTTTCTGTCACTTCTGCTTTATCTGTCCCCTTTGTGGTGCTCTCTCTGCCTGCTTCTGGGATCTCCCTCTTTCAGTTTGCTCTCCACTGCCCCAGGGCCTGTCAACCTGAACAAATATTATGCATTATGCTGTTAGTGGCATCCGTGACATGCCTTTGGTTCTTACACTGCTAGCCCAGGTAATGTAACTGCATCTGTCAAACTGGCAGTTCTTCATGTTTATTAGTTTTCTCTCTTTTTTAAGTTGACATTAACCAACTAGTAAGTTTCCTAGTTCAGTGAAAGATCAGAGCAGCTGGAACTCCCAGGAGGCTACACATGGCCTCTCCTGAGTTATGGGTGAAGCTTTAGAGGAACCAAGAATAAGCTTAGGGCTAGCTTGGTTACCTAGAACTAAAGAGTATATAACAGGTCTGGTGTCCTCACTGAGATCATCTTCGGCCTAAGATAGCTAGAGAAGCCCAGGAAGTTGGGTCCTCAGACTGACTTTTGTGTTCCTCCTCTTACTGGTTCTTTGGCTATTATTGTCTATTCGAACTTAAATGCAACAAGATGTTAGAGCACAGGGTTCATACACTCCCTCCAGCTCCATCACCATATATCTCTAAGTCTTGAAAGATCTGGTTTGTTTTTACAGTCCTGTGGACATCTCCAAAAAGAACTCAACTTCCAGTAAGACAGATAACGACATTTTTTTTTTTTTCCAATTTGGAAAGCTGATCTTCAAGACCTATCCAGTAGGGCTGATGTTTTGGTCAGAGGTCTTTCAGCACCTTCAGAAGCCCTTCCTTCCAGTGATACTTATGCCTCTTTTTCTGCCTTTTTTGCTTCAACCATTCCAGAAATAGCAGAAGAGACTGTGAGAGAAGTCTAGTCTGAGAATCAAAAGCCAAGAGCTCTAAACTGAGGGAGTTACACACGGTACAGGGATTCCTAGGACCTACCTACTAGGTTGAAGCTAGAGTTTGGGGGCTTGCCCTAAAGAAGGGCATCCCTAGTCTGTATATTTCTAATTCTCTTTCTCTCTGTATTTTAGCATTCAGCTCACATTTCAATTGGTTTTTGAGGTCCCTTATTTGGTGAGAGGTTTTTTTCCCAAGTTGTCAAGAAATCATTTTACTCTAGGGGTATGTGTGGAATGTCATTCTTACCCAACTCCTTGGGATGAGAGAGGCAGCAGTAGGAAGGCTGGGCACAATCTGATCAGAGTGCTTTGAAGGGAGAGCTTTCTGTTTTCAAAGGTGGTGGTGGGGCACAATAACAGTTGGTATGAATTTGCACCTAGGAAGATAGTGTTTGGGATCCACTTGGAGAGAATTCGCATGAAAAGGCTGAGGCAATAATGCTGTGAGCCCAAATGGTGCTGTCAAAACATCACAAGTAGTCACTGCAGGGTAGTACGGAGGTGTTAGAGAGTGGTGTCATTTATTGAAATGTATCTGCTGATTGAGCTTTGCTAATTAAATGGTCCCCATGATGTGTGTTTATTTAGGGACAGTTAGGAGTTTTGCAGCAGCGGGGGTTTAGCCCTGTGGGAAGTGCCATTTTTTTCATTATTTTATTTTATTTTTTTTTATTTGTTTATTTACAGCATAACAGTGTTCATTGTTTTGGCATCACACCCAGTGCTCCATGCAGTACGTGCCCTCCCTATTACCCACCACCTGGTTCCTCAACCTCCCACCCCCCCCCCTTCAAAACCCTCTGGTTGTTTTTCAGAGTCCATAGTCTCTCATGGTTCATCTCCCCTTCCAGTTTCCCTCAACTCCCTCTCCTCTCCATCTCCCCATGTCCTCCACATTATTTGTTATGCTCCACAAATAAGTGAGACCTTATGATACTTGACTCTCTCTGCTTGACTTATTTCGCTCAGCATAATCTCTTCCAGTCCCGGCCATGTTGCTACAAAAGTTGGGTATTTATCCTTTCTGATGGAGGCATAATACTCCATTGTGTATATGGACCACATCTTCCTTATCCATTCATCCGTTGAAGGGCATCTTGGTTCTTTCCACAGTTTGGCGACCATAGCCATTGCTGCAATAAACATTGGGGTACAAATGGCCCTTCTTTTCACTTCATCTGTTATCTTTGGGGTAAATACCCAGCAGTGCAATTGCAGGGTCATAGGGAAGCTCTATTCTTAATTTCTTGAGGAATCTCCACACTGTTCTCCAAAGTGGCTGCACTAACTTGCATTCCCACCAACAGTGGAAGAGGGTTCCCCTTTCTCCACATCCTCTCCAACACACGTTGTTTCCTGTCTTGCTAATTTTGGCCATTCTAACTGGTGTCAGGTGGTATCTCAATGTTGTTTTAATTTGAATCTTCCTGATGGCTAGTGATGATGAACATTTTTTCGTCTAAAGACAGGAGATAAGCATGGAGCGGGCATAACCGTTCAGGGATGCTGGCCTTGTCAAAATGGGAAGACTGGGAGTGATTAATAGCTTTCTGTCCCCTTTTCACCACTGTTCCTCATGTCTCTTGTGTTTCTTGGAAAAGGCAGGCGAATGGGCTGTGGTGGCAAACAATTTTAGCACTTAAGGAGTACTTTCTCTTTGTTTTTCTGCCACAGCTCTCAGGGTGTCACTGTTATCCTCTGCGAAGGGAGGGAGTGGGGTGGGGCTTGGGAGGAAGAGGGAAGAAAAAGTGCAAGAGATCTCAAAGACTTTTCTTGGCCCCCTTCCCTAGTTTTCATGGTATTTTGGAAGGGTCAGAAATAGCATCCAGGATGGTGGGAATTGCACCCCACTCGTGCCCAGCATGTCTACATCCCTGACTGCTGCTTTTAATGCCTTTCTTTGTGACACCTGGGACAGTGTGTGTGTGTGTGTGTGTGTGTGTGTGTGTGTGTGTGTGTGGTGTAGTAGGGTGGGGGGACTAACTAGAAATTGGGCAATCACTTTGGGCAGAAGGGAACAGAATTTTAAGAAGCCACCAACATGATATACCTCATTCTATTTCCTCTTCTAGAAAAATCCATAGTACATAGAATTATATGCTTCTATTAAATTAATCAACTGAAATTTAAAACTTTACAAGGGCAAGGACCACTTTAAAAAAAAATTCTGAGTCCCTAACACAATGCTGGGCATACAGCCAGCATTTGTTGATTTCACAAGGGAAGTGGTTAAGTTTTGTGTAGTGAGGTCATCTTGGCAAATCAATGAACTACTCTGCAGCTCTGCTTCCACATCTGCAAAGTCTCTTTACCTCCCAGAGATATTGTAAAGATTAAATAAGATGATGACTTTAATAAGGACATTTTCCAGTTTTGTGCTGTTTCATCCACTGTCATTTTTTATTTTCTCTACTTTAGGCATTGTAACCTAAGTAAGGAGACCAGATATGCAGGCTGGAAAAAGCTTGACTTTGGTTATTATTTTTTTAATAAAGCTTTTCTTCCTAAGAGAACTTCATCAGGCATCTGGTCAAATTGGTTGGGTAGACAATAGGATGCCCATGAGATGCAATGAAAGCCAAGCTAGGAGATAATCCACATTTTTGCAGCAAAGGCAAAGGGATGGGATGAGGGGGTTGGGGGAGACAGAGAAAATGCAGTAATTTGAAGGCTAATCTCTTTGTAGCTTGAAGCAAACATTTTAAAAACATATCTCAGAAAGCTCCCTTAAACTTGTCAGTGCTACAGTCTTCATATCTTGGTACCTTAATACTTACCATAATTTTTACTTTTTTGAACAAAACCTTTTACCCTATCCTTACTACTATCAGAACAATAAGAATTATCTTCACATACTGGCTCAATTTAAATGTAAGGATATACCCATTTTGGTCTTCTTCCATTGCCATTAAGCACTGTTTCAGTGGTGTGGCTGAAATTTTAAAGATAAAAAAAGTCTTACTAGTTTTGACTCTGGCCTCAGTGACCCAGAGAGCTGGGCCAGGCTGCACAGCCCTGTAGTTTGTATCCAGGCCCCAGTGTATCTCAGCAAAAGTTGGAGCAAAAAGTCCAACTTTTGGTCACTAGATGTCCCTCTTGGGTCTCTAAAGAGGCTGAGGAGGCGGGGCTCCCTTAAGGATTGAAGTAACGCTAGGACTAAGAGAACTTTCGTTTTGTTTTTATTATCCTCACCCAGAACAGCTCCCCCACCCCAGAATGGTTTTATTAAGTTAATTAATAAATTCCTGATCATGAAGGTGTCTTCTGCCACTCGTTTAGTCAATAGCATTTTTGGAGTAAAATGATCAAGTGTGCCAAATAGGGGGGAAAAAAAAACCACATTCTGGGAGCAAAGGGTGTTAGGATTATCTGTAGCAATAGACAGGGAGGATGGAAGAGCTAATTTTTGGAGGGGAGGTATAACTATCACTTTGAGCTTGGGGGTGATGTGAAAGAAGGAAAGCAAAGACACACTCTTCTGCCTCCCTCAGAGCCTGGCTTCTTTCTATAAAAGTGGTTTAGTATATCTAGAAGTACTTGGGGGTGCTCTGCTTGGAAAGGAGGAGCACCCCGGGTGTGAACAGTGAGCTGGAAGCAGGGAACCAGATGTCATATCCTTAGAGAAGAGCCCGTTTGTCTTTGCAAATGCAGAACGTGTCTTTACAATGTGATTGCAATTACAAAGGTAATGACATTGTACGTGAATTGAATTCTCCTATTTACCTTTAAAAGACAGCAGAATATAGACATTCTATTAGCACTCCCCAAGGTAAGAGGTCCGCAGCCTTCTTATCTTATTGTGTGCATCTTTACAGATGCCACGGCAATGTTAATCATTTCACCTGAGTAATTCTTCCATTTCTCGTTACCTAGGGGATTGTTAATGGCCGAGACTACTTCTCAGACTCTTTGCTCCCGCTCAGTCAAGCCATGGAGGCGCCAGTTTACTTTTATTGATCAGTGGGTTCCTGACAGCCTTCACCACAAGGAAGCAGCATCATCCTTTTTTAACTTAAAGGGGAACAGATCGTCTTAAAGTTTACAGCTAAAAGCTTCTAAGCATAGCATGCAAATATTTTAGCATGCTGCTAATTGTTCTATTTAAATAGTCCAAGCAATATTTTAGAAAGCTGCCAAACGCCAAACTCACATCCCGTGATCAGATAGCAAACCCATTTCAAATGCCTTTCTAGGCCTTTTTAATTAGACTAAGATGCACTTCATTCCCACTCTACTCGCTGACATCAAAGGTAAATAACTGTGATGAATCAAATGAAGCCCATCTCTTTGCAGAGCTCTGAGATGCGCCCACGCTGCCTGTCATGTTGTCATTCTCCTCTACTACTTGTCCATTTTTACAACCGGGTCTGCAGAAAACCGGGAGGGCCATTGGGTTTCCTTGAGCCATAACTCTGCTGTCCACATCTAAATGACCGAAATTAAATGATACTTATTGAAGATGCCCCAAATTTCTCCTTTGCTGTTTTGGGCTGAATTGCATCATAATTGGAGAGTGAAAGTATCCTCAGGCCGAAAGCGGATCAGGTTGCCTGCGCCCTCCCCTTGGTTTCAGATGCACGTTCATGGGGTTGTAACGTCACTCCTGAAATAATTCCTTTTTTAAGGAGGAAGCTGCCTTCTCCTTCACCCACACCAAAGTAAAGGCTGCTAAACTAGCTCCTCTTGGAAGGAGAAATATATATATTTTTAAAGAAGCCCAGTTGCTTTCTGCAAGAAGATGGCATTTTTTGAGAAAACCTATTATGTTTCCAAATGCCATTCTCCCTTTCCTTGTTTAATGATTTTAAAAGGCAAAAGTGAGTCTCATTTTAGGCCCACAAGCTTGGATCAATGTCGCTGTGGCTAATTATGAGTTTGCTCACCCAAGACTCCCAAATATCCGAGACGACTCACTCAGAAGGTAGGTTTGCTCTTCCAAGTATTGTGAATTCAGGAGCCGGTCCCCGCCACCCCCAATCTACGATGGAAAAAAAAAAAAACCAACTTGTTCAGCGGGGTGTTTTTGATTCTTCCTTCTGGTGACCTTAATTAAGAGCCACAGAACAGAGCAGGGAGAACTCCCCCTCTGTTCTCAGGGCGCCTTAGTCCGGAGGCAAGCTGAATTTGATGTCAGCCCCAGCCACGCCGGCCTCCCGCTTCCCAGCACTGGCACAGGCCGCAGCTGTCGCCACCACCGCTTGAGAGGAGCTGGCAGTCCCCTGAGACTGAGACCCCGCCGGAAGGCTAGGGTACCCCACACAAGGGCGCCAGCTCCAGCTGCCGGCCACCTAAAGGGACTGCGCCTCTGCCTCGAAGCTCCCGCAGGGCTGGGGGCTCTCCCGGCATGGCGCGACACCGCGGCGTCCGCTCCACCCGCTCTTCTCCAGCGAACAGTTTATTTATAGGGAGCTGAATTCTCCAACAGGGTGGGGTGAGGGGCGACGCAATTTGTCCAGCCCTCTCCGCGGTTCAGTCCCTGCGACACGGACCCCATCTGACCAACAAGGAACAGATAAGAGCGAACCGAACCGGGCCAAAGGCCCTGCTCTGAGAGAATAAGTGCAACGTTCGCCGGAGAAGGAGGGATGGAGGTGACTGTCCGGGAGGATGGCTGCCGCGATTCTCAGCTGAGGTGAAGACTCACCGGCCAAGAGCCGGACGAATGACCCCCTCGGGGGCTCTTTCTCCTTTCCTTTTTCCTTCCAGTACCCGAGAAGGAGAGGAGAGGAAGGTAGAGAAGTCGGCAGACAAAACCCAGGGTGAAGAGACAAAGAGGGAGGGGGAGGGGGCGAAGAGAAAGAATATGAATATGAATATGTGATGAACACGTCGAGAGAATCACATCCTCATCTTTTCTGCAATATACAAACATGAGAGGCGCGCAGTACCCGTGGATGCTCAGCCTCATCGCCAGCACACTCCCTCTCCACTCCACCGAGTCCTCTTGCCCCCGCCTGCCCCGCTCGCCAGGCCTCCTCACGCTCCCGCCCCGGCTCCACCCGCCAGGGTACCACTGGGTCCCGCCAGTGTGTAAGTTTCCGGCTGGCCCCGCCCCACCCCGCCCCGCCCCCGCGCCTTGTCCCCGCCCCGAGCCCGGAGCCCGCTGGGCGCAGCGCTGATTGGCCTGCGCCTGGCGTAGCCCGGCTCGGCTGCTCTGGCTCTCTCCCGTTCTCTCCTGACTCCACCGCCAGTAGTTTGCGGCATCCGGAGGAGCAGCAGCAGCAATAGAGGCGGAGGAGGGCGCAGGGGGGAGACCGACCAGCGGGCGCGGACGGCAGCACAGCTCCAGCACACCATGCTGGACTTGCCCAGAGGGCAGTGGCACTCGCGTCCCTAGCCTGGCACAGGCCCTTGGCGCGTTGCACTCGGCGGCATTCCGGCTGATTGCATTCATCGGAGATTTGAAACCTCCCACCCCTGCACGCTCACACTCCACACTCACACCCCCCGCACCACACACTCACTCATCCTCTCTCATACATTCACACACAGCCTGACAGAAAGCGAGCAAGACAGACCTCCCGAGTGCAAGAGAATCCGGGAGGGAGGGAGCCCAAACGCAGCACGGCCAGCGCCTTGCTGGGAGGATGGAATCAAGACGCTCCCGCAAGTAAACTTTGGCGGCGACATACTGTCGACCGTGGCAGCTGCTCAGGAGGACCTTAGCGACATTCGACTGAGCTAGGAGGATTTCTTTCCACAGCAGCGGCGGCGGCGGCGGCGGCACAGCAGCGGCGGCCCTCAGAGTGACACCCCAGCCTAGACCAAGGGAGGAGGTGAAGCCCCGGGTACCCGCGGCAGCGGCCCCGCCTCTCCTGGCCGGTATTGTTGTCGCTTTCCCTCCCCTCTTCCCCATTCCCCGCCCCCCACCCCGGGCCATTGGAAAGAACTGGACTTTGATAAATCGCCATCGCCCAGTTTTCGCAAACTTGAAGTGGAGGCTTGGGCTGCGTTGGTAACTTTGATTTCCAAGACGCAAACACCCGCAGTCCAGCTGCTCTGTGGAGGGGACTCCGCGCCCACCTCCAATCCTGGACAGACGCACCCTGCCAAGCCTTCGGAAGCCAACCTTGGTGCGGGGGAGCGCGCTCTTGTCTCAGCAGCCTCCCTGTCTCCCCTCCCCCTTCTTCTGCCGGCCGCCGGCAGCCAACCGGCTCAGCTGGACACCCGGGAGCCTGCAGCATTTGACAGCAACTCAGAGTCCCACCTTTGATCATCATTTCTCCCCGACAGACCTTGAAAAGGCCAGCGTGGCCCCCCCGGACCTCGGAGGGCGCGTTCCAGGCGGGTTCCCTCTCCGCAGTGAGCCAGGAGAGCTGGGGGGAGGTCCTTGCGCATGCCAGGTGCACAGACAACGCGTTCGCCAGCCCCAGGACCGGCGCGCTGCGGCGGGCCAGGCAGTGCCTGAGAGGCTGCACCCCCACGGCCCTCTGGGTCTTCGCCCCAAGTGTGGTCCAGACTCAGCCTTCCGTCGACCAGGCAGCTCAGACGGCGTCCGACTCGCAGCCCTGCGCCGCTGCGGCCAGTCGCGCCTGGCTAACGTTGAAGGGGGAAAACTGAATAGCCGGGCTGGAGGGAGGGGGCTCGGGGCCGCGCGGCGCTCCCTTGGCCCCCCGGAGCCCCCGGGCCCCCAGCCAACCTCCTCCGAGTCTGCTGCAACCTCAGCATTGGAGCCGGCGCGGGTATCTCTCCCGCGCCGCCGGGCCGCCCTGGGCGGGACTCCTCCCGCGGCCTCCGGGGCCCCGGGGCGCGCGCAACAGGCGGCCCGAATCAGCGAGAAGCTGGAGCGCCGGCGGCGTCGGCCTCGGAGGGGTGTGGAGAGGCGAGGCCAAGCAGAGCCCCGCGCAGCCATGGAGTCGCTCCTGCTGCCGGTGCTGCTGCTGTTGGCGGTACTGTGGACGCAGGCAGCTGCCCTCATTAACCTCAAATACTCGGTAGAAGAGGAGCAGCGCGCCGGTACGGTGATAGCCAACGTGGCCAAGGACGCGCGCGAGGCGGGCTTTGCTCTGGATCCACGGCAGGCCTCTGCCTTCCGTGTGGTGTCCAACTCAGCTCCGCACCTGGTAGACATTAATCCCAGTTCGGGCCTGCTTGTCACCAAGCAGAAGATCGACCGCGACCTGCTGTGCCGCCAGAGCCCCAAGTGCATCATCTCGCTGGAGGTCATGTCCAGCTCAATGGAGATATGCGTGATTAAGGTGGAGATCAAGGACCTGAACGACAATGCGCCCAGCTTCCCAGCGGCACAGATCGAGCTGGAGATCTCTGAGGCAGCTAGTCCCGGCACGCGCATCCCGCTGGACAGCGCCTATGACCCGGACTCAGGCAGCTTCGGTGTGCAGACATACGAGCTCACGCCTAATGAGCTGTTTGGCCTGGAGATCAAGACGCGCGGCGATGGCTCACGGTTTGCGGAACTTGTGGTGGAGAAAAGTCTGGATCGCGAGACACAGTCGCATTACAGCTTTCGCATCACCGCACTCGACGGCGGCGACCCACCGCATCTGGGCACTGTTGGCCTCAGCATCAAGGTGACCGATTCCAATGACAACAACCCAGTGTTTGGCGAGTCCGCCTATGCAGTGAGCGTGCCAGAAAACTCACCTCCCAATACACCTGTCATCCGCCTCAATGCCAGCGACCCAGACGAAGGCACCAATGGCCAAGTGGTCTACTCCTTCTATGGCTATGTCAACGACCGCACACGTGAGCTCTTCCAGATTGACCCACACAGTGGCCTGGTCACAGTCACCGGTGCCCTAGACTATGAAGAGGGGCACGTGTACGAACTGGACGTGCAGGCCAAGGACCTGGGGCCCAACTCCATCCCAGCACACTGCAAGGTGACCATCAGCGTTCTCGATACCAATGACAACCCGCCGGTTATCAACTTGCTGTCAGTTAATAGTGAGCTAGTGGAGGTAAGCGAGAGCGCCCCCCCGGGCTACGTGATTGCACTGGTGCGGGTGTCTGATCGGGACTCCGGCCTTAATGGGCGCGTGCAATGCCGTTTGCTGGGCAACGTGCCCTTTCGGCTGCAGGAGTATGAGAGCTTCTCCACTATCCTCGTGGACGGACGGTTGGACCGCGAGCAGCATGACCAGTACAACCTCACGATCCAGGCGCGCGACGGTGGCATGCCCATGCTGCAGAGTGCCAAATCCTTTACAGTTCGCATAACGGACGAGAATGACAACCACCCGCACTTTTCCAAGCCTTACTACCAGGTCATTGTGCAGGAGAACAACACACCTGGCGCCTACTTGCTTTCCGTGTCAGCCCGAGACCCCGACCTGGGTCTCAATGGCAGTGTCTCCTACCAGATTGTGCCGTCACAGGTGCGGGACATGCCTGTCTTCACCTATGTCTCCATCAACCCCAACTCGGGCGACATCTACGCGCTTCGATCCTTCAACCACGAGCAGACCAAAGCATTCGAATTCAAGGTCCTGGCCAAGGATGGCGGCCTGCCTTCGCTGCAGAGCAACGCCACAGTTCGGGTCATCATCCTCGACGTCAATGATAATACCCCGGTCATTACGGCCCCACCCTTGATCAACGGCACTGCGGAAGTCTACATCCCCCGCAACTCTGGCATAGGCTATCTGGTGACCGTGGTCAAAGCGGAGGACTACGACGAGGGTGAGAATGGCCGGGTCACCTACGACATGACCGAGGGTGACCGCGGCTTCTTTGAAATAGATCAGGTCAATGGCGAAGTCAGAACCACTCGCACCTTTGGTGAGAGCTCAAAGGCTTCTTATGAGCTTATTGTGGTGGCCCACGACCACGGCAAGACATCACTCTCCGCCTCTGCACTAGTCCTAATCTACCTGTCCCCTGCTCTTGACGCCCAAGAATCAATGGGCTCAGTGAACTTGTCCCTGATTTTCATTATCGCCCTGGGCTCCATTGCTGGCATCCTCTTTGTCACTATGATCTTTGTGGCAATCAAGTGCAAGCGAGACAACAAAGAGATCCGGACCTACAACTGCAGGTAGAGCCAACTTTTTATCTTTCCTTTGTCTTGGGTGAATAAGTTGTATCTGTGTCTCTGTGTGAAAATCCCATTGCTTTTGTTTCCTATTTAAATGCATGCTATGTACACACTGCGCTTGTTTTTGGAGGGGGGAAAGTTTGTGGCAGTGCAAGTTGATCAATTCTTTTGATCTGACAATTTGCTGGAAGACAATCATTTACTGTTTCAGTGGTGAATTCTGTCACATAATGATGATGAGCAGGAAAGCAATTATCATTTTAAAATTTGTGCAGCTGTCTCCATGAAGTTATGGCAGGAAAAAAATGAGAGAGAGAGAGAGAGACAGAGAGAGAGTGTGTGTGTCAATTTTCAGCAGAACCACCAACACCAAGTCCCACAACTTGATTTCAGGGACACAGTGCTTTGGGGACAGATACTGAAAGGAGAGGGAGTGCTGGTACTCGCCCAGTCTTGTAGGTAAACTGAAGAGAGCCTGTGAGTGGGTGTCTAAGGTAGGAAACAGAGTTGAGGGAAGAGAAAACAGGAATGTGTGGGAAAGCAGGTGATTAGTATTTTTTTAAGTGCGTTCTTGGCTTGTTTTCATCCCTTACCCAAACATCTGGCTATGTAAGGTGAAATTCTACCGGTCATTCATATTTTCACATATCTGGTTGATTGATGAGGTAGAGATCAAACATCTCACTGAGGGATAGGACTTCGCCTCTCAGATGTTGCAGTAAAAAATAGCAATCTTCTGGAGCTGATGGTGTTTTTCTGTAATGTGGGATTCAGCTGTGGCATTAAGATCTGGTCCCTACCAGTGGATGTCACTATGGGCTATTGTTTTTCCTGGAGTATATGCAGGGTGCATGTGTATGTGGGGAGGGGTGGCGGGATGAGAATAGAAACGCAGAAACTGGAAATGACAAGTAGTATTTTTTTTAAATTCCTGATAAACACATTAGAGGGTCTTGTTGAAGTCCTTCCTTACAATTGGCAGAACAAATAAGTCTAAGTATTTCTGGAGTCCAAGTTAGGATAAATACATGTAATTTTTTCCAGCAGTGTCTCATTGAAACAGTTGAAAAAAAAAAGAAGTTGTTTCTTTAGTTTGCTGAAATTGAATGATGCTGCTGTTTCCAACAAAGGTGTGTGTGTGCTTTCAACACACCTACACATCCAGCGTGTCTTTTGTGCCATCTGTGCTTGCATGTTAATCAGTCAAAATATGTTCCTGTAGGTCCAGTTTGTATTTGACACCATCTGAAATGCACACTTCTGTGAATCAGAGCCCCCTGAATATGTAACAGCCATGCAATTATTGTTTCCCTTTTACTATTCTCTGCATTACACAAGTTAGTAGACAAATGCTAACCACACATGAATATCAATCAGGTGCCATAAAAGAGCAGCTGCAATGCCTCATAAATGCTTTAATCCTGTTACTAGTGAAATGGCCATGACTTTTCTTTCCTTCAGCTCTGAGTCATTTCAGATGGGAGAAATGGAAATTAATATTGCTCTTACCTTTGAAACCTGCGACTGCCAGTGGCGATTTTTATAGGATAAAAAATGGGGGGTCTGTAAAATTTTATTTATATGGAGATAATGATAGAGCAGACTCTTTAAGCCATTTCTGTAGTGTAAAGTAAATGTATAAGACCCTTTTCTTGATGAAAAAGAAATCATCTTGAAATAAAGATACTGAAAGCTTTGCCACTTCTTGGTGATATATGACTAGAAGTGAGAGCTCTTTCTGAGAGCTTGCCAGGGAAATCATTAAACAGGGAAGAGAGCATTTGAAATTAAAAAAGAAAAAAAGAAAAAAGAAAATCTCAATGCTCTCCAACTTCACTCACATGTGTATTTTGTAAAGAGCTCTGTTCCCCATGATGGTTTGGGATTAATGAAGTACAGTTTAATTAAATAATTGGTCAATACAGAAAGGGCTGCTCAGTGAATGCCTCAGCCAAGTAATTGGACAGGGCATTGCCAAACTTACCCATCATGGGTAACCAAAATCATTAAAACTTCCTATTGATTCTATAAACAGATTAGAGAAGAAAATAAACCCCCGTTCTGGGGTCTTTGGGATTTTATCTGCTCTTAAGCTCCAGTAGCATCATCTGCAAGTATGCCTGAACACAGCGAAAGGGTGAGGGGAATGTAACTGCTCAGCCCTAGGAACATCCCTGGGAAAGAGTAAGAATTTGCCTCGGGAAATATGCGATCTCCCTGTATGCTCAGACCTTTTAGAAAGCCTGTCTTTCCATGTATTAAACAAGAGGTTTTCTTTTCTCAGCCCCTCCTGAGCCTCTTCCTCAAGTGCATTCATTTATGAGACTTGTGAGGTGATCTACAATTGCTGCTGAATTCAGCTCCCTTTTTGTATTCAGACAATTAGCTTTGTTGAGCAGGAAGATAGAGTCTTTCCCTTGTAAAGATCAACCTGTATTATTTATTAACCCTATTGTTTTGCTGATTATTGCCCAGAAATTGAATTTTCAAACAATATGGTGAATCATTATGTGCAAAGGAATAAATGACTTTTAGAATCTAGCTACAATTCAACGTATTTCTTTTGACAAGTCTCTTAATGCTTAGTGTCTTCGGTGCACGTTGCTGGGTCTGTATCAGTGTTAATTAAATTGAGCTCTTTATGTTCCAGTTGCAGCACAGCTGCTTGTAGGTGCACCTGAATGGAGAAGGATGCTGAATGCACTAACCTTTAAATTCCTTTGCAGTAATTGTTTAACCATCACTTGTCTCCTCGGCTGTTTTATAAAAGGACAAAACAGCAAGTGTCCGCATTGCATCTTGGTTTCTCCCATTAGCAAGGAACAAGACAAAAAGGCAGAGGAGAAAGTGAGCCTAAGGGGAAAGAGGTAAAAAGCACTTCCCCTCATTCAAATGGGTTTGGCTCTCCACTTTCTCCAGGAGAGGAGGGGTAGGATGGGGAGTAGAAGGGAGCAGGGGTAGGGCAGGGGGAAGGAGGGTGTGGAGGAGAGCTGAGGGTACATCAAAGGATAGGGTTTGATCTCCTACCCCACTTCAAAAATGATCAGGTCAAAGAGGTATCTGACTGAGAGTGTTCGCTACATGGCAAATGCCTGGAGGAACTGGAAAGGAGATTATTTTTTAATTCCTTCTGTCTCCTCTTCTTTTAAATTAATACTTGCTTCTTATTTCACCCAGAGGTTCCTTTGGGTTCCGGGGGAGCTCCAGACTTGACCATTTTCATGCTTTCTCTCCCATAGGCTCATCTTTCCCTGTCCTCCCCACCCTTGCTAAGTAGCCACTGGCAATGAGAAATTGCACATCCAGAGTATAGAAACATTTGGGGGGGGGTGGAGGAATGAGAGGTTTGTATGTTTAAAATGAAAATTGTATGGCCCTTAGCTTGTTTTCGCATGTACAAAGCACAGGGAGAAACCTGATGATGTAATGCACCAGAATAAGAAGCTGAAGCAGAGAAGGGGTGCAACCCTCTAGGGTGCTTAATATTTATTAACCAATGCATGGTTTGGGAGAGCACTAGCTTTTCCCCCCCCTTTCTTTCTTTCTTTTTTTTGTCACATAGAATCGCCGAGTACTCCTATGGGCATCAAAAGAAATCAAGCAAGAAGAAAAAAATCAGTAAGAATGACATCCGTCTGGTACCCCGGGATGTGGAGGAGACAGATAAGATGAACGTTGTCAGTTGCTCCTCCCTGACCTCCTCCCTCCACTTTTTCGACTACCACCAGCAGACACTGCCCCTGGGCTGCCGCCGCTCAGAGAGCACTTTCCTGAATGTGGAGAACCAGAATACCCGCAATACCAATGCCAACCACATCTACCATCACTCTTTCAACAGCCAGGGCCCCCAGCAGCCAGACTTGATTATCAACGGTGTGCCTCTGCCTGAGGTGAGTGCAGCTAAGGGGTTCTAAGAGGTCCTCCCGGCTGGCTCTCTTTCCTGTGTTGCTCCCCCAGCCCTGCTTAGGCCTCTAGGCTGCAGAATTCCCCTGCAGGTGTGGGGAGGACTTCTTTGCCTAAGCCCATTTCTGTAGTCAAGGTTTGCCAGCAGGGTCTCTTGGGGCAAAGGATAGCCCAACATATTGGGTCTTTGTAGGGGTGGATGTTAAGGGTGGAGAGCTCAAGAGGTCTGTACCTTGGAAGTCTCTGTATGGCGTTCTGGCATAATATGAATTTGCTCCACCTGTTGCAAATGCGGTATGTTTGCCAGCCAGCGGTACCAGTGTTCCAGTTAAAGTGCTGAAAAGGAGTGTATCGACAAGCTGTGTTAAAGATGGGTGAACCCTAGAACGCTCAGGGGCCAATTCTCCAGTGCAAGAGTGATTCAGCTTCCTGAAGCCCCCTTTTGCTTTTTCTTTTTTCTTTGTCTTTTTTTTTTCTTTTTTTTCTTTCTTTTTTCTTTTTCTTATGTGCTTTCCCAAGAATATGGGTGGGCTGGGTAAAGGGATGCAAACAAAAAAATTTTAAAAACCATGTTGCCATTTCTTGGTAGTTCTTATGGTGATGTTTGACAAACAAGGAGGTGGAAACTGTCACTAATAACAAACATTTCAGAAATTAACTATGATCTGAGTTGGCTCTGTTTCCCCTTACCAGGTATGAAGGTTTTCAAATGGAAGCTTTTTTTTTTTTTTAACACTGTGTGGTCCAATGTTTGCTGGCTCTTGAACAATTTCAGGGTAGTAGGGTGATAACATGGATGATGGTGGGTGGGTGGGTGGAAGGCTATAAGTAACAGTTCTTAAGTTGGTTTCCTGTTTCCATGAATTGCTTAAGTTCCTCTTTGGTTGGAAATTTGATGCACTGGGAGGCATATGCCCTCTCCCAGGCCACTAATGAAAGGAATACTGTAGATTTGAAAGGCACTTCCACAGGTTTTGAAGCACGTGCCCAATCATTGTCTCCTTTGAGCCTTGCAATAGTTATCTTGATAGATTACCCTCCAGTAGATGAAACAGAGTCCAGAGATGGTAAGGGAGTTGTTCAGACTTACAGAGCAGGAGAGACATACAGAGAGTGGAGTGGGATAGGGAGGGAGAGGAAGAGGGAAGTGCAGAGGCAGAGAAAGAAAGAGAGGAGAGACTAGATCACAGGGCTCTATAACTTTCTGGCAAGTGCTGTTTCAATGCCACCTTCCTGCCTTGGAAATAATTCACCTGACTTACCTAGGCTATGATGCATATAAAATGGTCTCATAGTATTTGTATCAATTTCAGAGGGCAATTGAATCAATTGCTTTCCCTAGTTTCCTGAAAAATCATTTTCACCAGAAGTAATTGGACCAAACAACAGTGCTTTTAATGAGAAACTGATGATCTTCTGCCAGCAACAAAAGTACCAGTATTTTCAATCTATAAATCTATATATAAGGATTTGTTGAAAATCCAATATCATGCCACAGAGGCACTGTTACAATTATGGATATCAGTATATACTACTAGGAACTAGATCATAGACTTTTTAGAGGACTACTTGTGGACTACTAAGAGTTTAGCCACAGAAAGGAAGAGGTAGTGCTATGTGGTGGAATCAGGTAGACTATGATTTTGAATCTGGGGGACACCTCTTGGTATGGAATCCCTCTGAGTCTCTGTTTTCTCATCTACAAAATGGGCACATCTACCATGCAAGGTCAGTCCAAGGAATAGTATGGCATTTTGTAATGTAAAGGGTACAACACATACGTGTTCCCTGAATCATGGATCTCCTCACCAGACAATAATTGGAGAATCATTTATAATGGCCTGCACACCTGAGTGTGACCCCATAGACACTGTAACTAAAGAGGAATTTAAGTTGATTTTGTACAGGTAACACCTACAAAGTGGTGTGCTTGGAGTATTCATATTGGACGTTAAACAATGGGGGTAGAAGATGGCAACGTTGTAGGTTCAGGTGCTGACTGCTCTGGTTTTTGGAGATAGACAAAAGAATAATCATCTGAGGACGTGGTGATTATTTCTGTGATTAATTCAAGGCACTAGAGAAATGTGAGCCCCAGTGCTTATGAGATACTTACAGTGGGCAAGAGACATATGACTCTGTGTGTCTTTATGGTTTACCGAAGATCTTGGTGTTCTTTTTGATTCTACTATAGGCAGAATGAAATAAAATATTGCTTCAATTATTTAGAAAAGCCATTGAAAGTCTGAATTCTGATCTTCTCCCCAACTCACGAAGCCACAGGCTCTCCTTATTTAACAAAATCACAGAGATATGTAGTGTCTAGGGCTAGTCAAGGGCCAAGGCAATGTGTCCTAGACACAATGAGACCAAGTGTGTATTTCTTTTTTTTTTAATTTATTTATTTTTTTCAGCGTAACAGTATTCATTGTTTTTGCACAACACCCAGTGCCCCATGCAAAACGTGCCCTCCCTATTACCCCCAAGTGTGTATTTCTAATATGCAGTCCTGTAGAGTTCAACTGAGAAACCCATTTAGAAAGAGGAAGCCATTTTAACCTGCATCTGTCACAAAGTTATGCATGGGGAAAATGACACTTCTCTTTTTCTTTCCATATCAGAAGTCCCTGAATGAGGACTAGGTAGAATACTTAGGTACAGTGAAATCTACAGAAGAGCAAGAATGGTTGATTCATACCTTCAGCTAATATTTATTGAAGGTCTACTTTTTTTCTGCTCTAGGCTTTGGTGTTACAGAAATAAAAAAAGATCTTCTGTCATTCTAACAGGGGAGACAAGCAAACAAATAGGTGATTTGCAGTGTGGAATGATTTATGCTACTGTTGCATTCAATAGGATAATCTCCATTCCTAGGATAGTAATATCCTGATATATTTCCTTCCTTCTCTTTATATTTTACTATTAATTAATCCATCCAAGAAACCACCATTTATTAAGAAGTTATAACAGAGTGGTAAGTGCTATGATGTGACAAAAATGAGATTCTATGGAGACTTCTGTATTAAATCTTATGTTACTTACATTTTTCTTTACATTATTTCATCAAACCATTCTTTTATCTATTCATTAACCCCAATAGCATTTGTCGCACACTTAGAATGTGCTAGATACTGCACTACTTGCCCAGGATCCAAAAATAAAACACTTGATCCTTGACCCTAGGGAGTTTACAAGGAGGCAGACAAGTAAACAGGTCAATTCAATTCAGGATAACTTTTCTTTTCTGAGAATATCTTACATTATTAATCTCCAGATTGAGACCAAAGCACTGCACATTAGGATTCTCTGCTGGGCTACCTTGTGACAAACCCACTCCCTCCCTTATCTGCAGAGTCAGTTACAAGGTTTTACAGTGGCTCCCTAAAGGAGTGGGGAACTTCTTCCCTTGGAGCACTCCATCATACCTTATCACCATGGCATTAGATATCAGTAAGCATTATTAGAGAATCCAATGTGCTCAGCTGTGTGGCAGGTACCATGGGGATCCCAAATAAATATGAGATGCAGCAGCAGCCCACAGAGAGTTCCGTCTGGTTGGGGAGCTAAGATCACCCAATGATTTCCCTGCAAGTAATATAAGAGAGTTTCTAACCACATGTTACTTTGTAGACTTCCTAGTGCTCCCCTTCTGCTTCTTTCTTGGCAACCCTGCTATCATTTATATGTAGACTTAACTGTTGAGCTCCTAAGGTTTGGTGCTGCTTGCAAAAGTGTAGGTCTTTTCTGCATCAGTGTGCAAACCTAACCACATCTGAATATTGTTGGCCCTAGAAACTAAAGGGAATGTGATGTTCAATGCAGTTAAGTAGGTAAGGTAAAGGGAAAGGAGTCTAGGGAATTGGAACTCAGTCTTTAGTATCACAGAAACTGTTATGCCTAGAATAATGTATCATTATTTGCAGGTCTTTTGATGTTGGTCAGGAAATCGGCTATGTGGATTTTGTGGTTTTGTACACAGATTTGGAAAGGAAAAGTGGAGGATGTCTTTGCTGTTTACAGAAGACTTCTGTAGAATTAGTCAAGTCAGATATCTCTTAAATATTTTAAATTGAATGGTGAGATTTGCATTTCTTGGCATCTTGGTATATTTAGTCCATAGATTTAGTATATGCATGAGTGAATGTATGTGTGGTGGGAGGAGAGTGAAAAGAGGGGAAAAGAGATTGAAAAGGAAGGGGAATGGAGAAGAGAGAATAACAATAGGTTTTCCAGTTTGCTAAGATTTTCCTAAAAATATTCCAACATTTTTAGAGTCTCCTTATTATGGCAAATACTTTTTCTTCCAATCTTATGAAATGGAGGCATGCTTACTGGGCCCCCCCTGGATAATGGAAAGTGTTACTCTTTTGTACATCAGCATCTCTGCTTTACCCTTTTTGTCACCCAAGCTGTGATCATTGCTAGAAGAAGATGTAATTCATTTCTTCTACTGCTATTGGAGACGTGGGTGGGACCTCTTCCAGCTTTCACGAGAGGTCAAATGGCTTAGACACCCAGTCTCTTTGGTGAGGCATTTTAAAATTTTAGTTTTCTAATGTTGAATGATTCTGAGCTGATACTCTGAGGGGGTCATAGTGGGCAAAACTTCCCAAATTTTAGATTTAGATTTAGATTTTAGATTTAGGATTTAGATTTTGGTTTCAAACCCTATCTTGAGTTTTCTCTATTTTTCTACCTTTTGCTAGCAAACTGTGGCATCTTCAGTATGAGACATTCTAAGGCTGTGTGTGCTCTGCTATGGCACTGAGTGGTGGAAGAGTTTGCAGACTAGGAATGTATGTGGCAAACCAAACTGAATGCTTCCTATTATCTTCCAGGAAGTCCCTATGCATGTTATCTTAGTGCAAATAATGAAACATCAGTTAGGCTTTGAAGAAAAATAGGAAGAAAGAAACAGTTCAACATGCTTTGGTCCCTAAAACAGAGTTTTAAAGCTAGGGATTTGCAGGGATTTGAGTGAAACCGTGGGTTCAGGAAATAGGAAAACAGCCCCAAACCTATCAGATGTCAGTTTCAGAAATCACTAGGAAATTGATATGTATGATTAGGCTGGTTTGAATAGCAAGGAAATGATACCACCTCCAATGAAAACAAACCAACAAACAGTTCAGTGCGCGTTTTTAATTTATTTTTCTTTTACTTTTCTTGTTACGACAGCATTTTGGAACTACCTAAGTCTTATCCCTAAGAGTCAAAAGTAACCCTCAGGCAGCAGAAGGAAGCAATGGGAACAGTGCAACCCGCATCTTTTCAGGTGCATGCACTCCACTTTTCTCTAAAAATCAAAGGCTCCACTTCTACTAGGAGACATTCTAGGGCCACCCATTGCCTATGTTGTGTCTTATTGGGCCATTCACATCTAGCGGAGGCAGTGTGTTTCCCAGTGGAGATTGGGTTGCAAGATGTGTTCCAGAATAAACTGTTCCTCTGTCGTCTCCATGCAACTGCCGCAGAACTGAGTTAGTTTACATTAGTATTTGCTAATTTATTATTATCATTCCTTATTGGCAATTAACTGGTTACCTTAGAGATCACCTCTCTCCCCATACACCTTCACTAAAGTTGAGCTCAGCCAGAGTGCTTGCTAATGATCCTGAGATTTCTCTCCCTGGGGGACTGGAGGCAGGACATTTTCCATAGAGGGCTCTGAGGCTTTGGAATTCTTCTTGTTAGAGGATCACTTGTTTTGGGGTCCTGGTGGCCCTATCTGGTTTTTCTTTGATTGTCCATCAGACTTACAAGGTGGGAGGAGCTGCAGACCTCACCTTCCCTATCCTTGCCCTAGTCTTGGCTGTGGTTTTGGTATTTTGTGCCCAGAGGCCAAAGCTAGGGGTGTGGGGAATTGCTTGCTAGGAATTAGAGGGCTAAAAAAAGGATGAAGCCACCTCGTGGCAAAGCTGGAGTCTTTGAATTATGGCGCTGCAGAGGATCTGACGCAGCTGCTTGGAGTTTCAGATATTGACCCCTCTGCTTGTGTATCTCAGCTTTCAGGGCTTAGGGGAGACCAAGCTTGGCTGGATCGAGTGTCTCAGTTGTGGGTAAATGAAGCCATTTGTACAAGAGGCCTGTGTGTGAGAGGCAGGAGGCTGGCTCAGGAGCAGCCATTTTCTCCTACTGAGAGGAGGCTTAATTTCTTGATGTGTGACTGGCTGGCCTTTAATGTGAGCCTCATTTACTTCGAACAATTGAGCGGCTTGAAGTGAAAGTCCCAGAGGATCAGTTGTTTATAGAGGGAAATGCTCTTCAAGTTACATTTCCTTTTTGGCTGTTGTGTAGTTACGAGTGGTTTTTGTGTGGGCTGCGTGCTGAGGGTAACTCTGCTTCCAGTGGGTGTACCCAGGCTGCGAGCGCCTCCCTGTGTCATCCCAGGGAACGGTGTGGAAAGTACTGCAGCTTCCTGGAGCACAGCTCTGCCAGTGAACTGGGGCTCCCATGCAGACATCTCATTTGTTATATCATTCAGCATTTTGCTTAAAAAATATTGGCTGGGACCACACAGCTCCACAGCATCCCTGGAAAAGATGTGAGAAGAAACCAATATTTACACTCTATAATCATGAAAATGAAGTTACAGAGTGGACAGATGGCTCAACTAGGCACACAACATTTGGGGCCAAACCAGACTCCATTTTGCTTGATAGCAGTTCCTCTGGTGCAGCTTCAAAGTGCTTTCTATTCCAGAACTGAAAACCTGATTGGGTGACACAAGAGGACCTGTGGATATACCTTTGAAGGGTCATAGTGTTCCTGAAAAGCCTTGCTGCAAGTGAGTGTTTTGTAAATTAGACCCTGTATTAACCCCAGTGATGGCATTCCATACTTACCAAAACCCTGTGGTGGATTTGTTCTTAAAGAGCCCCACATAATGTGAATAAACAACTCCTTTGTTAAATCTGGATTTTTCACAGGTCTTGTTTTTCTTAAAGTGAGATTCCTCACATGGGCGAGATTTACAAAACCTTTGAAGGGCCAATTCATTATTCTCTTGAATTCTCACTGGTTGGCTTTCCTGGTTGAAGTTCACTTACTTAAAAAAATGTAATTATGTAATATTTAAAATACACGGAGCCCAGAGAAGACAGGTACATGTCACTTGGATTTAACAAATGCCACATTTCATATTTGTTCTAAAAAAAAAATTAACGGTTACAGCTACCCTCTTCCCATCCTCTTCATCTTCCCCTACTCTTTGTAAGTCTGTGGCTGGAAGCACTGAAGCCTATTGGGAATGTGTTTGGTGCTTTTTGTTTTAGCCTCCTGAGCTCACTTCTGAAAGACTTGGCTCTCACTTTGCTGCTCCAGGTTTTAAATGCTCCCCAAGTCAATAAGCGGTTCTCGGATTCAGTAGAGCCTGGGAATTACTTTGCAAAATGAAAGGGCTCTCTTCTACTTCCTTGAAATTCAGCTTTTGAGGAGGTAGAATATTACCTTTCAGAAAGAAAAAAAAATGAGAGTGAGAGTAAGACGGATGGACAGACAGACAGGTGTTGGGGTAGCTATCTTGAGTTTTGAGCAGACCGTTGGTGATCAAAGGAGGCGAGAAGCTTGATGGGAATTCTGCATTCTCCTTGAGCTCTGTGTTCATCGACGAGCACCAGGCCTTCTTCATGTCAGATGCTTAAGCACAGCCTTGATGTGTGTAGGCTTTGGATGCTCCATTAAATCTCTGAGTACCAGGGTGACCAGTTTTCAGCTTTTCCCACTGGGCCCCATCTGGCTGCTGTTCCGTGGCAAGCTGCTCTCCCTCACTGCCACCAGCACTGGCCTTGGTGGTCTCTGCTTTCTGGATTATTTTCATTTCTAAATCTGATTTCCAGAGCATGAAGGGCACCTCTTCTCAGATTGTGTAGTTTGCTCTTCTCAACAAAATGGATTCTCTGGGTAAGCTGGCAGGAAGATAAATTCAATCCAAAGGCCAGATTCCTCTCCCTTTAGAGGAGTGTGTGTGTGTGTGTGTGTGTGTGTGTGTGTGTGTGTGTGAGAGAGAGAGAGAGAGAGAGAGAGAGAATGATATGCTTCTCTCAGCTTCTTATTCTGCCGCTGTGGTGATGGAGCCTTTATGGGCTGGGCTGGCCTGATTATACACATGTCTATGAGCTTAGGTGCTCAGAGTCCTGCTCCCTACCCTTTGACACTCTGCTGGTTAACTTCTTGAGGAAAAGCTTCTAAGTCTAGTCTCAATAGGGTGTTATTCCCCCACATGTGAGACCAGGGCACCCCAATTTGATATAGCCCATGAACAGAGTTCCTGGGGACTATTTTTAATTGAGAGTTCTGAGTAGGAAGCAGCCAAATAATCATTGCTATGTGTGCAACCCAGCTTAATAAAACTTTGCAGGGAATTTCAGCACCTTGGAAATTGTTTTCTGAGGCTCAGTTCCTCTTTTTGTGCCTTTTGGACATAATTCTGTTTCAAACTGTCCTTTAACCCTTTAATTCACTTGGCTTTAGGAAATCCTATTTGGGCTGCTGATGCATCTAGGTATTTAGCTGTAAAACCATATCTTTTCTAGGTGAGATTATGAGCAAAGATCTGTCTACATTCAGGGGGATTGATTTAACCTTTAAGCAACTTTTTTTTTTTAACAGCTAAAGATGTCTATGATCTAGCATTCATATTTGAAACTTGATATGTTTGAGGGATGCAGGACTCTGAAAATGCAGGTCTGAGCAGAGGCATCTGGCTATAGGTAATGGTGAATGGCTTGTTGGAAGACTGTTTTCTTCCTCTTTGCTGCCAGGCACCGTGGCCTATGGTGAGGACACAGGCACAGAGCACTCCGAAGGTTGGCATTGACTCTGACCTTGCCATACCGGTCATTTCTTTAACTAGTGCATTTCCATTTGCTCAAGTATAGACTCTCAAGTGATAGGGTATTTTAATGGTAATGTTTGTTCCTTAATGCTTAGGGGAGAGAACACGATGGCATTAGCATTAAATAAAAGCTTTTCCATGGGACTTTGCCTGATCATAAATTGCAAGGCAATTTATGATAGTTATGGCTCTTTAGTAACAATCTCAAATGCCACATAAGAAACACCAATTTTCTGTATGGCTTCTGAACTTGCTACTGGGGTATATGTCCTTATGTCTCCAGGTCACACTTTTAATTTTGCCTCTACTGAGGAATTTATTTTCAAGTTGGAAAAATACAGGTGTCTTACTGTAGTAAAAAAAGTACAATAAGGAGAATGTATGAAATGGAAAAAAGTTAAACTGTCTTTGCACAAAGTAAACTTAAATTTTAACTGTCTTTGCACAAGCTATACTTTGTAGAGTGATTTGACTGGTCAAAACTTTATAAAACTAGTAAGCCATAATACCATGACACTGGGCATTGTTGGAATGGCATCAGGGGACTCAGTCTTTGCACTTCTGATCATCTGGAATCCTCAGGAAGAGATCATGGAAGGTGGAGAAGAACCCGTACCTGCCAAGGTTTGTGGCTGTGCACAGTGCCATATTTAGAGGTACTGGGAATCCAAGAATGTGTGACATTTACATTACCTTGCTCTCCTCACCCTCTGAGTCTAGCAAACTCCATCAGGACAATTATCTCTAATGTGTGAGCCACCCCAAGTCACTGTATTCCTAAAGATAACAATCGAGAACTGTAATTCTGGGATCAAGGGGGAGGTCACTAGCAAAACCAATGACACAGAATTTAAAACCTCGTAAATGAAGAGCTTTAGTTCATTGAAATCTATTATCACTAAGGAAACTGCTCCAAGACATTGAGAGTTCTGAATAATCCAAACAGATGCCAAACTATATCAGCCCTGGAACAATTACATGAGGAGATTGGATCACGTATCTCCAAGTTCTTTTGCAGCTCTGACTGTAATTTTGTGAATTTTATAGAATTGGTTTGAAGGGCTTCCTGTAGCTGAGTGCATTCAGGTTTGAGCCCATGCAATCACAACAGCTGCTCCGTAGGTGGTGTTGAGGTAAGGGACTGATCTATGACAGGTGATGAAATAGGTACCAGCCTTTAGCTTTTAAATGAGGGCAGCATATTCTGTGTCTAATGTAGGTTGTATGTAAAAACTCAGTAGCCTCAAAAACAACAACAACAACAACAACAACAACAACTCAGTAGCCTCCCCATTCAAATAGGTTTTCTTTTAAATGAGGGCAACATATTAAAATGTAGTCTAATGTAGGGTCTAATGGGTTTAGACCCATTAAAATGGGTCTAATGTAGTTTGTAGTCAAAACTCAGTAGCCTCCCCATTCAAATAGGTTTTCCTGTCCAATGTTAAGTTCTGTCATAAAGGTAGCAGTGAGTATACTAACCTTGCTTCAGGTGGTCGGTGTTTACTGTAGGTACGTGTAGCAGATACACCCTTCTTGCCTGGTAAACTAGACCTTTCAGAAGAACACACATTCACTTAAATATAAATTATGTTGATTATCTTGCTACCTAAAATTTCACAGAGCTGGAAGTCACCGAGATCTCCTTTTTAAGTTAGGCATTCTTGAGGACTGTTTTGTATATCATGATAAATTATCTAACCTTTCATACTGTAGAAGGCCAGCATTATGGAAATAAGCAGCTTTTTATTCCATTCTAAGGTCAATCTAACCAAATTATGTAACTTCTAATGCAATTGCTTGAAACTTCCACTTTGAAAGTTTTCTCATTTTAATACCTCACACGAGATAAATATTTTAGCTACTATTCATGCTTAACAATATATTTCACTGATCATCATTCTCTGGCATGAGGGGCAGTTAGTTCACCATGGCTTTGCTTGTTTTGCTGTTTGCTAAAGATAATCACCAACGAGCCAGAATTCAGTAAAAACATGCATTTTTGTTGTTGTTATTTTTAATTTCAGGCCATGGGAGGTTCACTGAGCCCTACAGAATCTATAGATGTAGGGCACAAGAGGGTTTTGCTTGTGAGCCAAAAGCGAGGTAGATTTTCTTTTAAAGTAGATTTGATTCCAGAATTATTAAACCATTAAACTCAATGCATGTTGGAACCTGGCGGATGGCATTGAGCAGGATTTGGGGCACTGTCTGTAACAAAGCAATCTATTTTTTGCAGGGAGTAAACTGCTATTTCAGGGGCAGGGGAGGTCAGCTGGGGAGCCTTTGGAAGGTGTTTTACTTTTGAGCCCCCTAAAGACTATTTTTCAGGGGCTCCTTGAAGGCAGGGACCAATGCTATACAATTCCTTTTGTATAGTATCAGGCATTTTTAAGTTTTGTTACTTAGGAGTTTCTATAGTGCTTGTTATGCCCTGACCTTGCAGGATGTTCATTTATTCTAGGTGAATCCTGCCCCTCTGGATATGATGACTTGCCCTCAGTCTTTAGTGAATGGACTTTCTGTTTAGTAGTTATGCTCTTTAAGAAAAATATTTTGGCTTGAAAACATTCACCCATTCATCCATCTACCAATTATTTGTAGATCATCCTTTACTGACCAGCTCCATGCTCAGCTCTGAGGGATAGAGAAAGTGTAAGGTACCAACTCTCATAGCTTATGTTATTACTGAGAAGACAAGATGAGAGGTTAAATACATTGGAAAAAAATGGGGAAAGTAAGGATTATTTACTAAATGGTGCTCTGTGATTATATTATTGGAAAAAATAGGTTTTTATTCCTCACTATATGGCAACGTAAATTCCACAGATTAAATAGTTAAAATTTTAAGATGAAAATGCAAATAATAAAACCAATTGAAAAAGACTTCAGACACATATAAGTAATGAAATGAACACAAAGAAAAAGACCAGCAGCTCTCTATGGTGAGTGTTGTGAAATGTGTAAGCCTGACGATTCACAGACTTATGCCTCTGGGACAAATAATACATTATAGGTTAATAAAAATATTTTAAAAATTTAGAAACGTCTGATAAGCTAAACTAAAAATAAACTCTAAGCTGGGGAAATATTTTAAATTTATATAGCAAATAACCTGTATTTATTAATTCTATAAGTATTTATGTAGTACTTAACTATGTGCTAGTCAGTATTCAAGGTGCTGGGGATATGAGAGTGAACAAAACAAAGTCCCTGTCTTTGTTATGCACACAGACAAACAAGAAACAGATAAATATATAATATGTTAGATGATGATATGGAGAAAAATAAAGAAGGTTAAAGTTATATGTTCTGCCAGGAATGAGAGCTCTCTGGAAAGGTCAGGGAAGACATCTTGGATAAGGGGACATTTAAGCAACGCCTTTAATATATAAAGAGCTCTTACAAATCAATAAATAAGACAAATACCACAATATAAAAATTATGCCAAAGACACAAATAAGTAATTCATAAAGAGGCTGTACAAATTACCAGTAGATAAAAAAAATTTCAATCTTAGTAACTTAACAATAACAATGGAATACCATTATTAACTTTGAACCACAAACATTATATGTACCTATTAAAAAGTCTAACCATATAGGAACATATAAAATAGAAGTTAAAGTCTCCACAACTCTCTCCTTATTAATATGTTACCTTAGGGGAACCACCGACAGCAATTTGATATGCAAGATGTCTTATTTTTACTTATAGAATTGGGAAAATTTTAAAAATATATTCAGCATTGGCAAGGGTATGGTTCTCATATATTGCTCCATGTAGTATAATTGATAGAACTGAAATTGACATAATCTTTCTTGGGGACAGTTTGTCAATACATGTTAAAATCCCTGAGATATCTACTTTCTTCTTCTGGAAGTTATCATAAGGAAATTATTTTAAATTTGCCTAGAAATTCATGTTCAGGGTGTTAAACTCAGTATAATTTATAGAACTGAAACATTAAAAATATGCTTAATATCATTAGTAGGTGAATGTCTAAATACGTTATGATATATACATTGCTAGAATATATGAAGACATTAAAATAACATTTTGAGGAATATTTAATGATACAAGAAAACGATCTTTATATAACATACGTTAATTGAAAAAAATCAACAAATGAAACTGTGTATAGATTGATTCCAATCATTTAAAAATACATATACATAGAAAAAAAATACTGGAAGGAAAATTACCAAAGCATTAATAGTTATCACAGGTTGCAGGAAATCAGGCAATTTTTACTTTTGAAATATACTTTTCTAATTTCCCCAATTTTCTATATTTAACATGCAGTATTTTTGAGATCAGAAAAGCAATTACTTAAGAGAGATAACTACTGTACTATACAGTAAATATTAAGGACCAAAAAGGTGGCACAAAATTATAAATTATTCTGAGGCAGGACATATCATTTATGTTCTTTATTTTCGTTTTCAATCAGATCACACCTTTAAAATTTTTCTTATTTTTCATTTTTTGGAGATCTCTGTCAGATGAAGTTTCACATTAAAAAATAACCCTTTTCTTTACAATTCATGTTTTAAATATGAGAAATAATATTATGAAAATGTTTTTTCCTTCTTCAATTTTCTTGCCCATATGTTAGATTTATCTCACCAGTGTTAGACATCTGGTTCACAAATTTCATTTTTAGAATGCGAGATTTTATAATAGTAACATTAAACTGCAATCTGTGCAGAGTTTTAATACTATGAAAATGATACAGGCTTTGTCTAAGGGTCGCTTTTACAAAATATATTTTTTCAGCGTCCTTTTTAGGACCAAATAGCCAGTTTGAGGGAGGACATTTTTAATATTTCTCAATATTTGATTTCATATTTGGGCTTCTTGAATCTGAGGCATATAATAGCCCCCAACAATTTGGAACAAAAAAGGGAGGGAGTTAATGAGTTGGCTGTCACTGAGATGCTCAAAATTTCAAATCCAGCCTTGGCTAAATGAGCTGGTTTTTTTTAATGCAAAATGGAATGAATTTCATCTTTTTTTTTTTCATTCTTTCTTTCTTTTTTTTTTTTTTTGCTTTTTAATGCTTTACTGAATTCGACCTTTTAAGAAAGACACATTTATTTGACTGACTCCTATTTAGTAGCCTAACTTTGTACAGCATAAATAAATTTTAAAAAGGCATCCTTTGAGACACCTCTTTAATTGATGGCTGTATAAACTTCTCATATAGTAAGTACTGCACTTAAATGCAAAATGTTTATTCAGTGGCCCATGTAGATACCAGAAATATTTAGATATTGTAAAGAAAATTCTTATTAAAAAACAAACAAACAGATGCTTCACCCCCCTGCATACCTAATAGAAGAAAATGTCATCTGTACAATGTCATCTTGATTGTAGGTGAAGTGATTGCCTGCTACAGGAAAACATCTGTGGCCTAATTCTGTAGTCTGTCTCTTGGATAAATAAAGAGAGACCATGGCCTTTGGTAGAATTGTATTTCTTATAGGTGTAATCATTTAACTAAATGAGTTTCAGTTCAAATTACATGTTTTTTGTGTTATAACATGGACGATTTGATAAAAATAAATATCTGCTTCTTTTGTGTGTTTGTGGGAGCACAGGAAGAAGGGACTAAAAATAAAAAGTAAGGGAAATGAAGGAAAACACCACTACCTTCTTCCCAACCTCTCTCCTTTCTATCTTAGTTCTTTAATGTAAAAGTCCTCATATAAAGAAATACTGAGGATGCTTAAAACTTGGTTATGAAGCAACTTAAGAAAAGATTCACATTGTCCCTTTGTATATAGCTTACAGGTGACATTGTTTGTATTTGGAAAGAATTTTCAGGAAATTAAAATATTTAATTGATTTTAAGCCAGAATTTGAAAGAAGTTAGTGTGATGAAGCAGAGTGTTCTGGCTAAAGAAAAATAAAATGTAATGCTATGCAAATTCATATCACCGCTTAAGTGAGTATAAAACTCCAGAAGGTGGTGAGGAGATTGAAAACAAGGAATTTTGTTTATTGAAAATCAATATTGGCAGTTGACAGTCAGTGGGGTTTGGTACTGGCTCTGAGGAAGGCCCCACTAAACACATGCTGCTGCATGGGATGTATGTGAAGGTCTGATTCTGAACTTGCTTATGGGCCCCAAACGGGCCTAAAGACCTTGGAGTTCTCCCCATCCTCCACTCTCCATGGCTGCTGTTGCTTAGGACCAGAGAACAGAATTGATGTTGTGGCTGAGATGTTCTTGTTTACTAGTGCCATTATGAGGGAGACTGAGCCACCTAGGGAGAGGCAGATACCCAAAAGCCCCCTGCAACAAATGATAATCTCAGTGGGTTGGCATGTTTGAAGACACATCTGTAAATGTCCTGACTGTGGGAATGTGGTATTGTATCTGACTTTTACTTTACAGTTATTAGGAAACCTGTTACTCTATGGGGCAAAAGTAAGTTGGGTCCTATTATCTTTTATTATTGCTTTTATTGGTTACTTATTATGAAATAAATTTGTTTCCATTGTGAAAAAAATGGAAAAGTGCAGAAATATTTGAAGAAGTTGGAAAATCATCCATAATTCTACTGCTCAGGGGCAACTACCATTAACTTCCTTGTATGTGACTGGCACGAAATAAATGCCCAATAAAAGTTATTGTATTAATTTAAAAAACATTCATATTTTTACTCTTTTTTTAAAATATTTTATTTGTTTATTTGGCAGAGATCACAAGTAGGCAGAGAGGCAGGCAGAGAGAGAGGGGGAAACAGGCTCTCTGCTGAGCAGAGTGCCCGATGCGGGGCTCGATCCCACTCCTGCTCTCTCTCACTATCTCTGTCTCTGTCTCTCTCTCAAATAAATAAAATCTTAAATAAGTAAATAAATAAGATGACTATAATATTTTAAAAAATGAATGTTTCACATATTGGTATGGAAGAATCTCTATTGTTAACTAAACAAAAGGAAGATTCAGAAAAATATGTAGGCATAGTATCGCTTGGGTGAGAAAGGGGATAAAAGAGAATATATGTTTTATTGTTTTATATATGCATGAAATTGTATGAAAAAATAAGCAGGAATGCATACCTGTTGGGAAAATGGCAAATGAGTGGATAGGGAACAAGAGTGAGAGAGAGAATTGTTAGTTCCATAGATGAAAATGGATTATCTAATTTTAGTTTAAACTTGTGTTTTTTGAAAAAAAAATCTCCTTTGTTGCAAAGACTTTTTTTTTCAGTGTGTTGTATGAATTTTAATTCAGTTTATGCTTATTTTTTTACTTAGAGTGTTTTGCAAGAAATCATTATACACAAAAATTTAAAAATTGTATGTATGTATATATACATATTTACCTATCTCACATTCTTTCCCACTCTTTATGAACTTTTTTATTATGTTTTTAATTCCTTAGGAATTTATTTTGGCATGTGATCAGAAATGACAATGTAAAAAATATTTTTCTACATTTATTGTTTATTTCTCTTCTTCACTGCTTTCTGATGCCGCTTCTTTTTGTTTTAGTTATTTATTTAGAAAGAGACAGAGAGAGAGCGAGCCCGCACACACATGCACGCACACATGTACATGTGGGAGGGGAGGGGCACAGGGAGAGGGGAGAGGAATCTCAAGCAAACTCCAAGCTGAGCCCGGAGCCAGACACGGGGCTTGGTCTAAAACCCTGAGAGTACAAGCAGGGGGGAGTGGCAGGGAAAGGGAGAAGCAGTCTCCCACTGAGCACAGAGACAAACCTGGGGCTTGATCCCAGGACCCTGGGATAATAACGTGAGCTGAGGGGCGCCTGGGTGGCTCAGTGGTTTAGGCCGCTGCCTTCGGCTCGGGTCATGATCTCAGGGTCCTGGGATCGAGTCCCGCATCGGGCTCTCTGCTCGGCGGGGAGCTTGCTTCTCCCTCACTCTCTGCCTGCCTCTCTGCCTGCTTGTGCGCTCTCTCTCTCATCAAATAAATAAATAAAATCTTTAAAATAAAATAAACTGAGCTGAAGGCAGATACTTAACCGACTGAGCTACCCAGGTGCCCGCTACTCCCCGTTTTTTTTTGTTTGTTTGTTTGTTTTAAAGATTTCATTTATTTATTTGACAAAGAGAGAGAAGTCACAAGTAGGCAGAGAGGCAGGCAGGGGGGTGGGGAAAGAGGCTCCCTGCCAAACAGAGAGCCCTATGTGGGCCTCCATCCCAGGACCCTGGGATCAAGACCTCAGCTGAAAGCAGAGGCTTAAACCATTGAGCCACCCAGGCGCCCTGTTTGTTTGGTTTTTAAGTAGGCTCCATGCCAATCGTGGAGTCCAATGTGGGGCTCGAACTCAGGACCCTGAGATCAAGGCCTTAGCTGAGATCAAGAATCAGATGTTTAACAGACTGAGCCGCCCAGGCTACCCCTCTGGTGCTTCTTAAAAACATAATATGTAAGTTTTTATATACACTAGGATATACTCTTTTTCTGAGTGACTCTTTAATTTTTTATTTAAATTCAATTTAATTAACATATAGTGTATTATTAGTTTTAGGGGTAGACTGTAGTGATTCATCAGTTGCATATAATACTCAGTGCTCATTTCGTTGAGGGTCCTCCTTAATGCCCATGGCCCAGTTACCCCATCCCCGCAGCCACCTTCCCTCCAGCAACCCTCAGTTTGTTCCCTAGAGTTAAGAGTCTCTATGGTTTTCTTCCCTCTCTTTTTATCTTATTTTATTTTTCCTTCCCTTCCCCTGTGCTCATCTGTTTTGCTTCTTAAATTCCACATAGGAGTAAAATCACATTTTGAGTAAAATCATGTTTGTCTTTCTCTGAGTGACTTATTTCTCTTAGCACAATACCCTCTAGTTCCATCCACATCGTTGCAAATGACAAGATGTCATTCTTTTTGATGGCTGAGCTGTTTATTTTTTCTTACTGATCTGTTTGTCTACTTTTGTACCACTATCACACTGATTAATCATTGATGGTATATAATCGATTTTAAAGGTGGTAGGGTTAGTTTCTCCTCATTCTTTGTCTTTTCACAACAAGGTTTTCTGTATTCTTTTAGATAAATTTTGGAATCATGTTAAGTTTTAAACACGTTGGGATTTTTTTTTTTTTTAAAGTAGGCTCCACACCCAGCACGGAGCCCAATGCAGGGCTTGAACTCACAACTCCGAGATCAAGACCTGAGTTGAGATCAAGAGTCAGATGCTTCACTGACTGAGCAACCCAAGCCCCACACCCCCCACAAATGTTGGGATTTTGACTGGAGATATGTCAAACTGATACATAAATTTAGGAAGGATTGACATGCATATAATATTTAGTCTTTTTATCTAGGAGCATGACATCTTTCCATTTAGTCCCGTTTCATTCTAATGTCTTCAGTAAATTTCTATAGTTCTCCTTACAGTTCTTGTTAACCTTATTTCCAGCTATTTCATGGTTTTGCTCTTACTTTGATTGGGCTCTTTTTTTCCATTACATTTTCTAACTGGATAATGCTGGTAGAATATGTAGGAGAGCTCTTAGCATTTGCAGCTATATTTTGAAAGTAGCTCTTCTTGTTTTCTTAGACATGGTTTTCACTTGCGTGGCTAGGCAAAAAAAAGGCAAGATGTGGACTTACACAACTGGGCATAGAAAAGACATCTGGTAAGAACTTAGATTCTGGATGCAGACTGTCTTTTAGAAATTTAAGTATACTAGTCTTTAGCCGAGTGACTGACTTTAGGGCAATTATTCTCTGTGCCCTAGCTTCCTCATTTAAAAATGAGAATAACAGGACCTACCTCATCGATGTTTGTAAAGATTCTATGTAAGTATTAAAGCGCCTGACACAAAATAAGCCATCAGTAGATATTAAGTAGTTTTTATTATTATCATCCCTTTGTGCCAAGGAAGACATAGAATTTGTACTCTCAATCCAGAAGGAGGCAATCAGATTCTTGTCTCCCTTAACAATATGCTATAGAGGGCAACTCAATCCAACTTTGAAATTAAGGAAAATTTCTATTTGCTTCTATTTAATTATTACACATAAATTCCATGCCAGCACACTTTTTTGCTTTTAGTTATCTGAAGTCCCTTTACATGACAGTGTTTGTTCTTTCTCATAGTGGTTCTTTCAAGGTTGCTCATTGTTCTTTTTTTTTTTTTTTAGATTTATTTTTTTGACAGATAGAGATTACAAGTAGGCAGAGAGGCAGACAGAGAGAGAGAGAGAGGAGTAAGCAGGCTCCCAGCCAAGCAGAGAGCCCGATGCGGGGCTCGATCCCAGGACCCTGGGATCATGACCTGAGCCGAAGGCAGAGGCTTTAACCCGCTGAGCCACCCAGGCGCCCCTCATTGTTCTTTACTATGATACTCATCAGTAGTTCGGTTATGAATTTGGAGGAGGTCCTACATGAATCAGAGTTAGTTAGATGTGCTGGCAGGGGAGCAAAAAGCCCTTCTCTGATGTTATCCCTTTGTGTTTTCTTTCTAGAGTCAGTGGTTATCAATTTAGGCCTTAATATGGCATTTTTCAACCTTTCTCTTTCGTGACTCTGTGCTGGGCATCTCCATTAGCTGGGAAGCTCTGGAGATGGCAATTTCATGGACCACTGGCTTAGGGTTGTGACCTGCACTTTAATAAATATTGCCCCAAGCCTTTCTTCTCCTGTGACCTGCTACTTCTGCAGACCTGGGCTTTGTTTCAGGGCCACTGCTTTTTCTCCTTTCTTTTGTGCAAGTGACTTACAGATGCATTTTAAATAGCCGATTCATGGTGAGGAACTTTGGAGCTCAGGTTCCCAGGACTATGCTCTGTTTCAGACATGCCTTCCTCCCACCCAGGAAACCAGTTCTTGGTGTCTCTTACCTAGAGGTATTTTACCCTCTTTTTTTTTTCTCTCTTCAATTTTGGGATGGAGTATAGTGGCCTAGGGCAAAGGCTCCAATTTCACTTTTGGCTCTTGGGGACCAATTTATACTATTAGGGGTTTTAGGGCACTGCCAGGAGGCCGGTGAGAGGCGATAAGGGAAAACAAAAACTTGATTCTCTATTATAATATTTAACTTGAATAAAATGTGTGAACCCCGGGCACCTGGGTGGCTCAGTGGGCTAAGCCTCTGCCTTCGGCTCAGGTCATGATCTCAGGGTTCTGGGATTGAGTCCCGCATCGGGCTCTCTGCTCATCAGGGAGCCTGTTCCCCCCCTCCTCTGCCTGTCTCTCTGCCTACTTGTGATCACTCTCTACCAAATAAATAAATAAAATCTTTAAAAATATTAAAAAAATGTGTGAACACTGGCAAATTGGTCTCACTGTAAGCGACTCGTTACTGCCAACAAAATAATAGGTAACTGAGTGCCACTATTTCCTAATCAGGTTTGTTTTTTTAAGGGACTAGATATTGTTCCCTGTAGAGTTAGCAGTTGAGTACCAATCACTCTGTGTTCATTTAAGTACAAGCTGATCCCCCCTCCTGCTTTTAGCTTATAAAGTTGTAATCCATGCACGTACAATTAAAAATGATACCCAAATGCAGCCCAGGGTTTCCTTTGAATTTGTAGCAGCTTTTGTGCTTTTGTGTGGAGGGAAGGTTGTTGCTCTGCTAGAAACCACAGACCCAGAGTAAACCTCAGCTGTGCTGTAGCTATTTTGGAAGACAAGTTTCTGGTTGCTTGTGTGTAATTGCCCATATTACATCATCCTAACCATTGTGAAATGTGCAAAATACGAAGCTTATTTAATGATTCATTTCAGGTGGACAGTTCCTTTGAAAGTAATTTCAGAAGGGTTCCCTGCATGAAACAGATTCCCTGCTTTATTCTTGCTTTCTTGTTCAAGTTTAGGGTAATTCAGTGATTGATAACAATGTAGCAGAGAGAAGTATATCATAATACATTGAGCCTCATAAGCTTGACAGTGTACTTAAAACCTTCCATGGGTTGTAGTTTCTCTTGGTGCAAGTGAGGAACAAGGGGAGAAAATTTCCCTCCACGTGAAATCAAATCAGCATTAAGCGCCAATGAAATTTAATTTCTCTGTCACTGAGCAGCAGAAAAAAAAAATCTATTTTCAATGACCACAAGAAGCTTGGCTGCATATCACTCACTGGTCTTAGCTGATCCCAGTTTGCCAGATTTTGCTGTCTTTTGTGAAGGTAGCTGTATGCCATTCAGAAGACTTCAAAAAAAAGTCTCTGTTGATGTATTGCATTAATCCATCTTAATTCCACTAAGCTAAGACGTTTTGGCATTTGCAGACTACGTAGTAGGTCATGTTTACTCACATATTAGTAGAAAGAGGAATTTTAAAATAACATTTATCTTTGGCCATGGACCTTATATATTGCCCACAGACTGCAGTTTGGTAAAAGGCCTTATAGATAATATTTCAAAGTGAAAAAAAAAGATTGTTTAGAATCTGAAAGGTCAAACATGGATCAAATAATTCTGGGCCCTTTTATTGCTGAATAATGGACTTTGTAAATACCATATGTGACTATTAGATCAAATGAAAATACATAGAGTTCAATATTAATTGGTTCAGTATCAGCTGGTGGCCTGCTTGCAGAATACAATGAAATTATGTTATCAATATAATGTTTTATCGACTCCTTGGTTTGCAAAATTAAATAAACATAGCATAAGCACTTGCTGTGTAAGTTGTAGCAGGGAACGGGGCTTTGATTTGGAATTTGAAAAGAGAATTAACGGTGATTGAAGCAGAAAGCAGGCTCTGACATAAGATTTTTGCCGGCATTTCTTGAAGTAACCATGTATATCTGGGTGTTCGGGAGGAATAAAAACCAAAGAACAGAGACTTTGGGGACTGTATTCCAAAATGCTTTCTTAAAGCTTCTGCCAATATTAGCAAATCCTTTTGTTGAATAGTTTAACTTGTTTTGGTATGGATATTCACTTATTTCATTATGTACTTTTTCTTTCCCGTGCCTTCTTGGTGTATTGCTCTAGATACAGGTTAAATAGTGGTGAGAAGGACTGACATAGTCCCTGCCTCCATGGAGTGGGGAGACAAAACCCCAATATAAAATTATAGTCTTGTGAAAGAAATGGTCATCTCATCATGCAAGGGACAAATGGGGAACTTAACTTGATCTAGTCTAGGGATTATGGAAGTCATATCTGAGTTGATACTTGGAGGGTGAGCATGACTTAGTGATGCAAAAAGCTGTGGGGTGGGTACTGGGTCAGAGCTGAGGAGTACCACGTGTGAAACCCTGCAGTGGGAAAGAACTTTAGTGGAGCCATGGGAGAGGACCAGTGGAATCAGAGCAAGTGGGCAAGTGGAAAAACCTTCCATGCTGGGGATGGTGAGGCATGGATCTGAAATTAAACCATTGATCTAATCTCAGGGAAATCTTCCTCCGTCCGCCAGGCGGTTTGATTCTGAGGGCTGAAGTCCTGAACCCAGCCATTGGTTAGAAAAGTGGAAGGGGCTGGGACAGGTAGGGGTAATAGTTCACAGAGTCTGCTGTGAATCCTGTGGGAAGCAAATTCGTTTCAGAAAAGCAGCCACGGAAAGAACTGATTTCAAAGGAAAGAAAGAAGCAGCCTGCAGCCAGCTTCAGACGGATGGTTTGTGGCTCAAGTCCATGATTGCATGCACACACGGGATACTGGTGGTAAGCAGAGGAGCTCCCTCAGAGGGTTTTTGTGGTGCAGGCCCAGTGTAACTAGTCACATTCACGGTGTGAAGTCAGTAGCTTCAAGGCGATGTTTATGATATTATCGTCTCTCTTGGCTGATTTTGGTAGAGAGGAAGACAAGGAGTTTTTCCTCTTCCCCATGCCTCTGAAGAAACATACAGCAGGCCCCACCGAAGAAAGGACTCATTCCTTCCCTATTTCCTGCTTCCAATCTCTGCTGCTTTTTCCCTTTTACCCTTTCTGCTCTATTTTCTTTTTCTGTGAAGTTCTGCCTGATAGTCACCGGAGGGCGCACAGATGCACCAAGATCCAGCCTTTATTCCTCTGGCCACAGAAATTTCATTGTCTTTCTCTTTTCATCCTCACATTCCTCAGAGACAGGGATGCATCTTGGCCTTTTCTCTTTGTAATATTTCTATCAAGGGCAACCATTCCCCACCGATTTTTAAAAGGTGGGCAAAAGCTACTGTCCAGATGAAAAAGAGAAATAGATTGTGTTCCTGAGATCTGGGAGGAAAGGGTGTATGTGTGTGTATGTGTGTGTGTGTGTGTGTGTGTGTGTGTGTGTGTGAGAGAGAGAGAGAGAGAGAGAGAGAGAGAACTATATATAGAGAGACTGTGATAGAGCAGAGTTGCTAGTACCCTGCGTGACTTGTTCGGGAAGGACTCGTTTTGCCAATAGCAAGGTAGGCGATCTGGGCTCCTCTTTTTTGCTTTCCCTGGGCTGTTGCTCTCATAGCAGCTGCCATGCTTCTTGACATGTCCTAATAATGAGGATGATGTGGCCAGGGGGAGATTCATCTTCTTCCCCAATCTGACTTCTTTATTGAATTTGCTCCTTGCTGAAGTCCGAAGAGGATTGTTTCCTCTTAACTGTGTGCTCTCTTCACTCTGCCCAAGGTCAGAGAATCCAGCTGCGGCCTGTCTGCCTCCCACATCACTGGCCATACAGAGATATCCACATATGTATGTGACAGTTCTATGCCTGATGTGTGAGAGGCAGATGGGCGCTAGTTTAAGCTCTTCCAAAGATGTCTTGGCATGGCAGTGCCGATGAAAGTGGAGACTTGTTTGTGTCAGTGACATAATCAGAAAAGACAACCAGGACCCAGCTGCAGGGAGTGAGGTGGTGTGCCATTTGGTGTGGTCTTTTGATGAAGGCCCACATACTTCACATTTGTCTGCCCCTAGTGCCAATCTCCTTCTGATGTCTTAACCTGACTTTTGTGGTGGTTTGTGCAAAGAATTCTGGTGCCACAAAGAACTGCTTGGCTAGTGATAGTTATCCCGCTAGCATGTTAATACAGATACAGGGCACTTTCTAACCAACTGGCCTTGTAATGATAACTACACACGAAGAACAGGCCGGGTTTGGCATATTCCGCCTGTTGTAAAGCATCAGGCACAGTTAAAGCTCCTCATAAATACTAGTGATGGTATTAAAAGGCCATTTTTCATGTAAATTTCCTTACTGTTGGTAAGTTTGGAAAAGAGCTGTGTTGAAGATCAGGTTATGTAGAAAGCAGAATGATTTCCCAGCAAAATGCTTTCTAGCTTTCCCCTTGGGGCTCTGCGGAGCTCCCATGTTTCAGAGATCCACGTGGGTAGATTTCATGTTAACTGGTGAACCCAGTAGCCATGTTCTTACTTTCCATGCCAGCAAAGTGCTAATACTCTTAAGCACAAAGGACATTTAACACAGTAATTGTTTCTGATGGAGCAAGTGGAGCTGCCAGCGTGCTGTCTCTTGGATGGCTTCTTTATGATGGGAGCAAGCTTGGGAGTCAGACCCAGGCCACTCCTTGGTCTGTGTGGTACAAATGAACAACTTAAAAAAAGTGTTTGTATAGCCGAGGTCATTCCTACCCTTTCTCAATAGACTTGCAGTCCTGGGCTGAATGCTTATCTGGCTTGGTTTTGTGTCTTTGGAACAAAGGAAGCTTCCAGTGACCAGTCTGGTTAATCACCACTGCTTATTCCCTCTTCCCTACTATTTTGTATCAGGTTTTCTTCTACTCCAGTACATTGTATTTCCAATCACATCAAACCCTATTAGGCTGCCTTCCATTCATAGCAGATTAGAGTCCCTTACACCTCACTGCCTAGCAGGATTTTCTTCTCCACAATGTGTAGAGTATTAGGTTCTCTTACATGGGTTGCTGCTTGTTAAGTTGTGTTTGGTGCTGCGTAGTATTGAATTCTGTTTCTCGTCAGCAGTCACTGGGTTGTTAATTACACACTTGCGGATTCGCTTCTTCTGCACATTCTGTAATGTACAGCTCTCCCCACTTCAGTGCTTTGGACAGCCATATCTGCTCACGGGTTTGGTTCCATTCTGCTGTGTGTTACTGAGCACCTGCCTGTACCCCAGAGTCTGTGCTAGATACTGCAGGGTTTACAGAAGTGAGTGGGGGATAATGCTCGCCCTCAAGGAGTTTATATCGACTGGGGTGGGGATAGGGAAGGGCAGTGTCTATGAGGAACCATGTGCATGAAGGCTAAGTGTTGGTTATACTGCCTTCCTAGTAATGATTTATTTGGCATATTTAAAACACCTTCGAAGGCATCTCGTTGCTTATAACCATTTGTAACTTGGTTATAAGTATAAGTTGGTTATAAGTTGGTTACTTATAACCAGTCATTATTATCACCACTCTGTTCTGCAATGAAAAAAAGACATTAGGAAGCACAATCATGTGGAAAGTGGACATTTTACCGGTTCAACTAAAGGTATTGGGAGAATTCTGATAAAACTCTGGTGTCTTTTAACACACTCAGTCCTGCTTTCATATGTACCTAGCATAATATTAGAAATCATGTGATTCTAAGAGATACCCATCAAGCATGGATAAAGTAATAAAAATTCATATGTACCCTAGTCTATAACGTGCATGTTACACACAGACTAGGGCCTAGCTCTATTTTTTTTCTTATGACACCAAAATATTGTGCAATTTTACTCCTCCTGGGAGAGGAGGGAGCCAAAAGTAATGCGAAGGGGTGTGAGTCATGGCTTCCCACAAGCGACAGAAGGGGCATTACCAGTTGTGATCTTAATGCTCAAGAATCTCAACTTAGTGGTAGAATCACAGTCTTGTGTCTCACACTAGTGTAAATATTGCCTAACTTCTTCTTCACAGAGCTTCTCATTCCTTGAACACTTACCATGCGGCAGGCAGTGTTCCAGGTGATTTATTGTAGCATCTCAGTAATTGCTCACCATAAGCAAACTTCTCTGTATTTGCTGTCATAAAAAAAAAAATCCAAGTTTATTGGCAACAAAGGGATGTGTTTTGTATCTCTTCCTGCCAGCTCAACTAGAGCGCTTTGTTAATGCCAAATTTCTAATTGGCTGTGAACACTACTTATAGCATAGTCTGAAGCTTGGAGTGACAAATAGTCATCTCAAAAGAAATGTAGTTTAGAAAAAAGACCTAGGTAATAAATGAAGTTATTTGATATAGGAATTTAATAAACACCAAGAATTTGGTTTAATGCCTTTTTTTTCTTCAACACCAAAATATTGTGTCATTTTCCTTAAATCCCTGGAAGGGGAGAGAACCAAAATTAAGGCCAAATAGAAAGAAGGGACAGACTGGTGCTTTTGCAATTTATGCGGTCTTTTCTAAATAGTCAAATATACAATGTTTCTAGAACCCAGAGTAATGATGCCTGTATTTCCGATTCTCATTGTGTAAGGAGATTTTACTGGTATGGAACTGTGGAGCAACATTCAGAACTCATTTTCAAAAGTGTGTTGCTATTCTGACATATGGACCATAACACTGCTGCATTAGAGTAATGAAACATTGATCTTTCAACTGAGATGCCCTGCCTACTTACTTGCCCAAAGTCATCACCAGTTGCCAGGGGGCTGTTTCTTTTCTTTTCTTTTCTTTTTTTTTTTTAAGATTTATTTTTTTGACAGATAGAGATTACAAGTAGGCAGAGAGGCAGGCAGAGAGAGAGAGAGGAGGAAGCAGGCTCCCAGCCAAGCAGAGAGCCCGATGCGGGGCTTGATCCCAGGACCCTGGGATCATGACCTGAGCCGAATGCAGAGGCTTTAACCCGCTGAGCCACCCAGGTGCCCCGGGGCTGTTTCTTTTCTGAAGCTTGTTCTTATTGCATAGGGCTTAACATGCACGTCTGGATACAGACTTATTACTCCTTAACATTGTCCCCTACTATGTGTAAGGCAGCATCCTCCTATTCGCACAAGGATTCTTGCCAGAGTATAATACTTTCATAACTCAACTATTCCATATTTTATCTTCTTTTGAATCCAAGACTTGTCAGAGCTTATGGATTATAGTTTCAGAGAAATAGTCAATTACAATGAACCCTATTTTTCCTTACATGTCTTATTTCATAGTACAGTTTCCACTTTCCCCTGTTGCTCATTTGTAGCTGTAAAGACTACAGGTCAGTCACTTCCTCAAATCTAGCTACCCTCTTTCACATTAATAGCATAATGGTGAACATTCGGTTCATTGTCTGTGACTCACATAATCACCATGCAAAATGCATCATTCATAAATTGTTTAGTGCGACCTTTTGCACAGTAGCACTGATTATTATTATCACAGAAGTCCAGTAAACTAGACTGGTAATTATCAGGGATTTATTTGAATGGACAGCTAAGCTACTCTTGGCAAGTTAGTCAAAGCAGTTGTCATGACAGCTATACAGATATGTCTTATGAATTGGGTTAATTAGGGTAATTAATAACTGTTATTTGGGCCCCTTTCCCCAAGGTATTGCCTAAGCAGTATCAAAAGAGGAGAGGTGAAGTTTAAAAAAAAGTTTGCCTCCCTCTTCTAAGAAGGCTACTTTTTAATCCAGTGCAAGCTACCCAACCTCCAAAGGGTTTATATGGGGTCTTTGCCTACTTGTGAGGGTTTCAGAGTCAGTGAGCACAAGCCACACTGAAAAAAATGTAGTTAAAAAGAGGAGCTAAGTAATTTCCTAAGGCTGCTGCTTTCTTTTTAGTTACCTGTGAATGCTCCTGAGGGACCATCCCCCTGGCTTTGTCTTTTGGCAGAGTCTTGCTTTGTTTTTGCTCATCTACAACTTTCTTGCCTTGCACTCTAGCCTGCTCATTGTATTGGGTTTCTTTTCTTATTTTTCTCTCACAAGGAAGTTCTGAGTTTTCCTCACCCAGGATTTCTGCTCCTCTGAGGTTTTCCGAGCTTTAATTCTGTTTGAGGACCTTTTTTTTTTTTTTCTTAAATGCCTTGGGGACCATCTTACATTGCCTGGGGGCGTAGTTTTGCTCTTTTTTTTAAAGAAAGAAAAAGGGGTTAGCTTTGAAGAGCTCTTTGTTTTTCTCTTCCCTAAAAAAAAAAAAAAAGTAAAGGTTAAAATTCCAAGTTACTTCACTGCACATTGCAGCATACTAAGATGTTTTCTTTCTTTTTTTATTCTTTCTTCTGGGACAAAATTCTTTTTTAAAATTAACATATAATGTATTATTTGAAGATGTTTTCTTTGTTATAGTGCAGAGAAAGAGGCTAAAAATGAAACTGGTTTTCTTCAATGAGATTATCCTTTTTTAAATCTTTTTTAAAAATTAATTAATTAATTAATTTCTTTTCAGCGTAACAGTATTCATTGTTTTTGCACCACACCCAGTGCTCCATGCAATAGTGCTCTCCATAATACCCACCACCTGGTTCCCCGACCCCCCCCCCCCCCCCCCCCCCCGCCCCTTCAAAACCCTCAGGTTGTTTTTCAGAGTCCATAGTCTCTCATGGTTCATCTCCCCTTCCAGTTTCCCTCAACTCCCTTCTCCTCTCCATCTCCCCTCCATCTCCCCATGTCCTCCATGTTATTTGTTAATGCTCCACAAATAAGTGAAACCATATGATACTTGACTCTCTCTGCTTGACTTATTTCGCTCAGCATAGTCTCTTCCAGTCCCGTCCATGTTGCTACAAAAGTTGGGTATTCATCCTTTCTGATGGAGGCATAATACTCCATCGTGTATATGGACCACATCTTCCTTATCCATTCATCCGTTGAAGGGCATCTTGGTTCTTTCCACAGTTTGGCGACCGTAGCCATTGCTTCAATAAACATTGGGGTACAGATGGCCCTTCTTTTCACTACATCTGGATCTTTGGAGTAAATACCCAGCAGTGCAATTGCAGGATCTTTGGAGTAAATACCCAGCAGTGCAATTGCAGGGTCTATTTTTAATTTCTTGAGGAATCTCCACACTGTTCTCCAAAGTGGCCGCACCAACTTGCATTCCCACCAACAGTGTAAGAGGGTTCCCCTTTCTCCACATCCTCTCCAACACACGTTGTTTCCTGTCTTGCTAATTTTGGCCATTCTAACTGGTGTAAGGTGGTATCTCAATGTGGTTTTAATTTGAATCTCCCTGATGGCTAGTGATGATGAACATTTTTTCATGTGTCTAATAGCCATTTGTATATCTTCATTGGAGAAGTGTCTGTTCATATCTTCTGCCCATTTTTTTGATATGATTATCTGTTTTGTGTGTGTTGAGTTTGAGAAGTTCTTTATAGATCCTGGATCTCAACCTTTTGTCTGTACTGTCATTTGCAAATATCTTCTCCCATTCCGTGGGTTGCCTTTTTGTTTTGTTGACTGTTTCCTTTGCTGTGCAGAAGCTTTTGAGATTATCCTTTAAGAGGATACCATCATTCACACAAAGAATTCCAATATTTTCATAATGGCTTTGAATACCAAATTGATTTTTCCGTGTTTCTTCCATAAATCAGGGGAAGTGATAGAAAGAGGGTAGGGGACTGAGGATGTTAGTTGGACTCTGAATTTATGTTAGTTCTTGGGCTCAATGCTTTTCATGTATTAGCTAACTTAATCCTCACAACAGCCCTATGAGAACAGAAACAGTATTATCCCAGTTCTATAGATGAAGAAAGTAAAGTATATAAATGTTAAGTAATTTCCCCAAGGTCACACAGAATCAGGACGTGAACCTAATTCTCTCTGATCCAGAGTCTTTCTTCTGTACCATCTAGCACAGAATTTCCCAGAAGAGTGCTAGGCTTCTAGTACTTTACAAATTCCAGATACCATGCTCACACCCCAAAGGCCCACTGACTAGAAATACCCATTCTTTCTTGCTTCTCTGCCTCTTTGGTAACTGAGAATTCTGCCAGGGGTTAGCATTCTGGCTGACCCATAAAATTTAAGTTTGGGGACAATTCTGGTTAAAAGCTTTTAATAGAGGACTGTAGGCTAATACCTTAGAAATATCTATAGAACTTTCTTCCCTTATCACAGTAGAGTGTCATGATCAGGAAAGGCAGCTTTCTTCTCTGTTTTACATGAAGTTGCCTTGTTAGGAAAGAAAGGCTTTGTGCTGTCTGAAGTGGCTTGGTTATATTTTGAAGCTACACAGGACACATGGGAGATGGAGGTGGTTGGGGTCTTCTGGGTATCCCTGTCCTAGTATAACAGGACCAAGTCCTGATATCTACTTGGGCTACTTTAGGCCCATTTTTTTTTTAGTATGTCCTTGTAGAGTTTAGGATGAGTATTGTACTTGTGGTATTTAATTTTTTTGTGTGTGTAGTTTACCTAGTCCATAAAAAAAAAAAAAAACATTCACTCAATAAATAGTTACTGAATACCCACTTCATTTCAGGGATTGTTTTCATGGTTCCAGGAAGAGTAGTGAACAAGACAGACAGAAATTTCTAATGTCATGGAATTAACATTCTAGTAGGGGGAGAGAAATAATGAAAAAAATTAGTGAAACATATGGCATTTTGGAAGATAAGTGTTGTAGAGAAAAATAAGGCAGCAAAGGGGGGTTGTGAGTACTGGAAAAATTTTGCAAGTTTAAGTAGGATGGTTAGGTAAGGCTTCAGTGAGATCTAATTAGATTCCTTATCATTTCACACACAGACTCTTCTCCAGCCAGGCTGATCATTCATTCATTAGTGCCTACCCTACCTACCTCTGTATCATACCAGGCACAGGATACACATTTAAGAACAAAACAGACATTGCTCAAATCCTTATGGAGCCCAGAGAATAGTGCAAGGGACAGACAGAAAAAAAAATATTAACACAGATAATGACTTGCAATCATGATAAATGTGGTGAAAAGCAGTACAAGGTATAACATGTACCATGCATAGAGGACAGTACACACATACTAATCCTAGCAGGAGAAAAGACATAGAGAAAAGCCCTGAACAAAATTTATTTTACTTTTTAAAAATTTTTTAAAGATTTAATTTATTTATTTGACAGAGAGAAATAGAGAGAGAGAAAACAAGCAGGGGAGCAGCAGGCAGAGGGAGAGAGAGAAGCAGACTCCCTGGTGAGCAGGGAGCCTGATGGGGGGCTCAATGCCAGGACCCCGGGATCATGACCTGAGCCAAAGGCAGATGCTTTACTGACTGAGCCACCCAGGCATCCCGACCCCTGAACAAAATTGTCTCATTGGTTTATTCTGGGAAGAACCATAACAACATGATTACAAAACAAGTCTTGTTTGGTTGGGGTTGTGCCTAGGGATCTATGAATTTGTGATTTCAAATATTTGATCGCCATAATTGCATATGGATACCTTTAGCTCCAGCCCAGCTAATTACTGGCAGTTGATTTTAAACACACAGACATATATGGCTCTATTTTCTGGGAAAACAAATAAATGACTGTTTGATGTGGTGAATTGTAGGCCTGCTAGAAAACTGACTTAAAAGGAGGGAAAGCATTAATGAAGATAATGGCTGATTTTTAGAGCAGAGTGCCTATTTGTTTGTTCTTCTTTCATTGTGCCTCCAAAGCTTCAAAACCCCCTAAAATGAGAGACTGTAGGATAAAATGCATCCTTTTTATTTTTAAACCATGGAGAGCAAAGTATTTTAATGAGGAAATATATTATATTATTCCCCTATAAACCCAGGGCTAATAGCCTGGAACTGGTACTTTGGGTCCCTAAAAAGTCCAACAAGACAAGCCAATTACAGATTCTTAAGTATTTTTATTTTTAGTTTTTCAGAATAGCGATTCATTCTCTGCTATGGTACATTAACTGGGAAACAAGTTGAAATGAGAGTTTCCACATCTTTAGAATAATTGACTATATTTACCAAACTCTTAATAGAGGCAGAGAGGTTGGTGAGGGGAGGGATAGAAGAGCAAAAGATTAGGTAAAGGGAAAGTGCCTCCAAGAAGGCATGACTTCCAATAAAATCATGACTTTCAAATTGACATCTGTGGAATACAGTTTAGCTTCACCTTTTTTTTTCCTTTCAGTTTATTCTTCAAGTAGACAATAGTCTGGCTATTTATGCTGATTTCTGCTTTTATGTATGCTATGGTGTTACTTTGGAGGGCAGGAATAATTGTTTACAAACAAAGAGTGCTGATATGTCCTGCTGTGGTATTCTTCTCCATATCAGGATCTCTAACAGTCCCCAATTGTCCTCTGTATCTGAGGGCACTGGTAATGCTGTTGGCTGGCCTCTTCTATTTCCTTTTAGGTGGAGTTTCTTTTGTTTTGGGCTCTGCTTGCCTATCTGGTGGTCTTTTTGGAACTTCCAACCCAGTGCCAATCTGAAGCAGATCTCGTAATGCCAAAACGAAGGAAACTCTAGGAAGGATAGAAATGTTATGAGGGAAGAAAGTTGAAGTTAAATGAACTGCTAAAGCAAATATAGTCTTAAGCCTCCTTAATGAAGGATAGTTCCCTGATTACAGGATGCGTTAACTCCTCTGAACTCTCTGCTGCTTGGATACATCTGGAGTATTAAATTCATTTCTGAATGCTTTATTTCAAGTAGCACACTGACAGACTAGAGTCAGCTTCAAAGAAGGTTAAGAAATGGGCGAAGGGCCAGGAGACCATATCACTTTCAGAACAACATTTGTATTGCTTAATTCTGATGCGCAAAAAGTCAGTTGCAGGAAGCCAGCATTATCATTGGGCTGCTCTGGGCAAATGTGTTGAAATGAAGAGACTAAAATGAAAACATCACAAAAGCTGAAAACATTCTTCTTCTTTTTCATGTTTGGATTGCAAGTTAGTTTGAGTAAAACTATGCAGGTGTACCCCAGAGGTATGGCACTTTACGTTCCAGACCATCCCAGTAAAGCAAATAGCGCAAGAAAGTCAATCACATGAATTTTTTTGTTTTCCTAGTGCATATAAAAGTTATGTTTTCCATTATACTGTAATCTGTGAAGTGTATAATCATATTATGTATAAAAATGTATATGCCTCAATTAAAAATAATTCATTGCTAAAAAACGCTAATCATCATCTGACCTTTCAGTGAGTCATAAATTTTTTTGCTGGTTAAAGTTCTTGCCTCCATATTGATGGCTGTGGACTGATCAGGGTGGTGATTCCTGAAGGTTAGGGTGGCTGTGGCAATTTCTTAAAACAAGACAACAAGGGAGTTTGCCACATCAATTGACTTGTCCTTTCACAAATGATTTCTCTTTAGCATGTGATGCTGTTTAATGCATTTTACCCACAGTAAAAACCTCTTTAAAAATTGTGTCACTTCTCTCAAACTCTGCTGCTGCTTTACCTTTACGATACCTTTACCTTTACCATACCATGCCTTACCTTTACCTTTACCTTTACCATAAACTAAGTTTATGTTGTGTTCTAAGTCCTTTGTTGTCCTTTCAACAATCTTCATAGCATCTTTAGCAGGAGTAGATTCAATCTCAAGAAACCACTTTCTTTGCTTATTCATAAGCGGCAACTCTCCTAATCCATAAAAAAGCAAGTTTTGTCATGAGATTGCAGCAGGTCAGTCCCATCTTCAGGTACTACCTCTAATTCTCATTCTCTTGCTATTTCTACTGCATCTGTAGTTACTTCCTTCACTGAAGTCTTGAACCTCCCCAAAGCTATCCATGAGGGCGGGAATGAACTTCTTCGAATCACCTGTTAATGATGATATTTTGATTTATTCCCATGAATCATGAATGTTCTTAATGACATTAAGAATGGTGAATCCTTTCCAGACCATTTTCAATTTATATCGCCTGGATCCATCAGAGGAATCACTCACTATCTTTGGCAGCTATAACCTTACAAAATATATTTCTTAAATAATAGGACTTGAAAGTTGAAATGAATCCTTGATCCATGCACTGCAGAATGGATGTTGTGTTAGCAGGCATGAAAACCTCATGAATCTCATTATACATCTCCATTAGAGCTCTTGGGTGACTATATGCATTGTCAATGAGCAGTAATATTTTGGAAGGAATCTCTTTTTCTGAGCAGTAGGTCTCAACAATAGGCTTCAGATATTCAGTAAACCATATTGTAATCAGGTGTGCTGCCATCCAGGCTTTGTTGTCCCTTTGACAGAGCACAGACAGAGTAGATCTGGCATATTTCATAAAGACCTTAGGATTTTTCAGAATGGTAAATGAGCACTGGCTTAAATTTAAAGTCATCAGCTGTATTGGTCCCTAACAAGTGGGTCAGCCTAAGCTTGAAGTTTTGAAGCTAGGCACTGACTTGTCTCTAGCTATCAAAGTCTTGGGTGGCATCTTCTTCCAATAGAAGACTATTTTGTCTACATTGAAAATCTGTTGTTTAGTGGAGCCATCTTCAAGAATTATCTTAGCTAGATCTTCTGGAGAACTTACTGCAGCTTCTACATCAGCACTCGCTGCTTCACTTTGCATTTTTATGTTATGGAAAAAGCTTCTTCCCTTAAACCTCATGAACCAACCTCTGCTAGTTTCAGACTTTCTTCTGTAGCTTCCTCACCTCTCCTAGCCTTCACAGAAGTGAAGAGACTTAGGGCCTTGCATTGGCTTAGGCTTTGGCTTAAGGGAATGTGGCTGGGTTGAGCTATCCAGACCACTAAAATTTTCTCTGTTTCAGTGATAAGGGTCTTCTACTTTCTTATTATTTGTGTGTTCACTAGAATAGCACTTTCAGTTTCCTTGGCTAAATGAAATAAGAGGCTTAGCTTTCAGCCTATCTCAGATTTTTATGTGTCTTCTTTATTAAATGTAATCATTTCTCAGTTTTGATTTGAAGCAAGAGACATGCGACTCTTCCTTTCACTTGAACACTTAAAGACCGTTGTAGGGTTATTAATTGGTCTAATTTCAGTTTTGTTGGGTCTCAGGAGATAGAGAGGCCTGAGGAGAGGGAGAGAGATGGGGAAATAGCAGGTTGGTGGAGCAGTCAGAACACACACTTGTATCAGTTAAGTTTGCTATCTTATATGGGTGCAGTTCGTGGTGTCCTAGAACAATTACAATAGTAATATCCGAGATCACTGAACAACCATAACAAATACAATAATAATGAAAAAGTTTGAAGTACTGTGACAATTAATCAAAATGTAACACAGAGACATTCAGTTACCAAATGCTGTTGTAAAAATGGCACTGATAGACTAGCTTGATACAGGTTTGCCACAAACCTTCAATTCATAGAAACTGTAGTGTCTGTGAAGGGTAACAAAGTGAAGAATAATAAAAAGAGGTATGCCTTTATACTGTTTGAACCCAGGACCAGCTAATTATTTGACCAGCACAAGAGCTTTCATATACACAGCATGGAAATTCAGTTCTCAGGTGTAAGGCCAAAACCTGATAGATCATTAGGTGGCCAGGGACATTTCCCTTCCCCTTCTAGAATGCTCTGTATTTAATCTTCTCATCATTAATGAACAGATAAACACCACTGCCAGAGGCAGGGTTGTAGAAAGGATGGATGGATGACTACTGTGCTGTCTTCCATCTTCTTGAGCCCCTTTGCAGCTTTGCAGTGGTGTGCTTTTAGTGGAGTTGGAAGGAGTTGATATCTTCAAAAAACCTTGGATATGGCTTGTTTTCTTCCTAAGAATATTGAAAAGATGAATTTTTCATCTTTATGTGGTAGGAAATTTTGAGATTTTTCTGGTTTATAGACTCATTTTCCAAAAAAAGCACATCTAGTGACAATAAGCCCAATGACAGAAGAAATATTAACTTAGGAAAATAAAACTTCAGAAGGCAAATATTATGACATGGTTGACTGACATTGTACCCTCATTATTTTAGAACACAGGGAGAGGTCATTCATACCTTTATTTATTCTCTATCTTCTCTTGCCTTATTCATTTATATTTTCAAGCATAGTGAAGAAAACTTTGTGAGGCAAGAGATGAAAATCGTCTTTTTTACACAGAAACACGATGTGTATATTGTTGGCTCAGGTCTTGCAGTAGCCAGTAAGTGTCTGGCTTCAGAGTCATCCATGCCCTGTTATGCAGGAAGAGAAGACACAGAAACATTGTTCTCAGAGCAGAGACGATGTTTCTGAGCAAGTCAAGATTTCACTTGTTTCTTCTCGTGACCTTTCCTCACCTTGGGCTCTGGATGGGATCAAGCTTCCAGGGATGGCTTGGAGTTAGTTGGTAAGTGATGGGGAGGGACTAGGCAGCTCCTGGAAGGCAGGATGGCTGCCCAAGAACTTTCAGCTGCTGGAGAAAAAGCAAGGTGTCAGGTGATCAGAAGAAGAATGGAAGAAGCCTAAAATCCACATCTTCAGACTCCATAAAAAGAGAAAAAGTGCTTGCTCGCTCCCTACCAAGCGCATACATTTTATGGTGATCTCTTTTTGTAGGGCTGAGAGTGAGTAGGTCAGATGTGCTGAGGAAAATGAAAGTCTCCACCTACAGGCTGCTGCCGGAAAGAGCTGTATCTTCCTTTTCTACCTCTGACAAGTGGACTAGGGGAAGTTTTAAGAGGCTATCCAAGCTAGGGTTGGACTTGCTCAGGATTCATCTTTATGCAAAGGCTGCAAAAGGAATTTGGAAGTCATGAACATCTGACCACTGGAGAAAACCTTTACCGGCTCAAAAATCAGTCTCTGTGGTTTAATTAGCTACCCATCCAGACATTGATTTTTCTAGCACTTGTGCTGAATATAACTTGTCTTCCAAACTTTACAGAAGAACCAACCCAAATCCAACTGGATTTGTGGCTATAGGGAAGTTGCTTGATTTTATTAAGCATGGCTTATGCTCTCTATCTCTCCCCTGACACTCATACATAACTTGCAAAATCAAGAATTAGAGCTAGAAAGAAGCAAACTCTTCCCGGCAAACAAATGTTTTCTTCCATTTCTTCCAGTTCCATCTCTCGCTTAGATCTTCTGTGTCTGAAGGCAGTTCTGATGGTGTTACCCCAAGGGACCTTCTAGGTTGCTCTCTCACCTATGCTCCACATGTATATACATTATACACATTATGTAAATACATTATCCACATTATAATTGTGCCTTCATTACTTGTCCCCAACACTAGAAATGGGTGCTCCTTGAGGGCAGGACTAGAAATCTAATTCATCTCCATATCCCTAGCATCTATCTACCCTAGGGCCTGGCACATAGTCTTAATGGTATTTGTTGAATTGAAGTGAATTAGATTATTACGGCCCTGAGCTGTGCTAGCTTCCATTTGTTCAGCAATAGTTAGCCATGGAAAGCTGGGGAGCATTAGGCAAATCTTTTCAATTGTGAGGAGGGCTCTGAATGATCTCTTTTTGCTTTTTATTCTAACCCTTCTATTGCTCCCATCTACCAGTTTCCACTACTGGTTGCTTACAGTTTGTGCAAGGAGAGGTCTTAAACATAGTGCAGGGTTTTCTGTGACTTTTATACCTTTTGACCTGGAACTGATGGCTTTGTTATTTTACTCAGCCTTTACATAATATGGTCAAATTTGGTTAATTGAGACTAAATTGGGGGCAGGCCATTGGGAATTCTAGATAGAAAAGAAATGCAGTTTTATCACTTTGAAGTTCTTAGAGTAATAAGAAGTAGACTAACAAAGCCCTTGCCAGGAAGTTTTGCATAGTAGAAGTCCATGGTCCTGCTTTAATGAATAAATAAGAATGATGTGCAATTAACATATTTATTGTTTGTAAATTGCTTCTAAAGTGCTTAAAAATAATTTATGCTCTTGAATAGTTTAAACACTTGCCTTATAATCTTGTTCACACCATAATTTGCCTAGCAAGCTTCTAAAAAAATAGATACAGCAGCCTAGCTCTATCTGAATGATCACCAAATATGAATCAGTGATGTCCAAACTACAGAGGTGTGACTTCAACATGAAAAAACAAGTAAACTTGAGAATGATGCTTTGAGGAAGTGGGCAGAGCAGATTCCTTCTTTTCTATTTAGATGTTGTTAGTGAGAGAGGCAAGAGCTTAGATTTAGTTCCTTGGCCCTATTTAGAGAAGAGAAAACCTCTCTCAGAAGGAAGCAATAGGTGCCATCATTCTAGCCCCCTCTCAGTTGTCTAATGCTAATTTCCGCTGAGGCAGTAAAATGAGCAAATTTACCTTTTAGATAATTTCCCTATGATCAAACAATCCCCAGTGGGCAACACTAATAGAAGGTACTGTATTTTGATTGCAGTTTATCTCTAGCAATTATAGATGAGCAATTTAAGTGGCAACAAAGCAAGTCATTTGCGAGAATGAGGCCATATTTCACAGAGCTTTATCATTCGACTTTCTCTGGATCACTCAGTTAAAGACAGTCGGTTTCCTTGAGTGGACCACACATTCTCTTTCTACAGTATCGTGAGGAGCAGTTCTTTTTCTTAATGATAGGATATTGGTAAAAAATGATTTACAAACATCATTTGCACTAAGTTTCACTTTTTTTTCCCATAAGAAATCTAGTTCACAGAGTGTAAAATATTTAGTTTTATTCTTTGGGGACTTTTCAGGAGAAATAACAAGAAGGAGGAACTGGGAAAGTGGAAAAAGATGAGACCTGGCTTGGGGGTCAAAAGATCGGAGTTATAAACCTATGCCTGTGTTTCTGTTAACCAGATGTGTTGTTTGGGTGTAATTGTGAGGTTCCTTGGGCTTATTTCCCAGTCTTCAGAATAGTGTGTGTGTGTGAGAGAGAGAGAGAGAGAGAAAGAGAGAGAGAGGAAGAGAGGCGTACAGGGGAGAGAGACTCTCAAAGATTTTTTCTTTTAATGTTATATGGGTATATGGTTTTGCAATGGTCATCCGTTCAAAAAGAAATTTTTCAAAGCCTGCAGTGGACAGCATAGCATTGTCAGATCACACTAATGATGTGAAGAAACTTTGCAGATGACCATTTTGCACTAAAGCAACTGAGGGCTCTATCCTGATCTGAAGAAGTAATTAATATTGTATAAAAGGATTTTTTTTTTAATTTATGAAGGATAGATCTCAGAAGGGACTATATGGATTGAAATCAAAAGCAGTAAGTCAGCCAATTGGGCTTCCATTTCCTGCCACCTCTAAAGTTAAACTGGGTGGCAGGTCCCCTGGTCCAAGAAGCAGGAGTCTTAGTTTCTTGCACTGACCCTGCCAATCCTAGGCTATTTGATCTTGAATTCAAAAACTCTCTGAGCCTCAGTTTTTCCATTTGTTAAAAAGGGGAAATGATATTTTGCCTATATGCTTCTTTTTTTTTAATTTTTAAAGATTTTTAAAAAAAATTTATTTGACAGAGAGAGAGAGAGAGAGAAGTCACAAGTAGGCAGAGAGGCAGGTAGAGAGAGAGGGGGAACCAGACTCCCCGCTCAGCAGAGAGCCCGATGCAGGGCTCAATCCCAGGACCCTGGGATCATGACCTGAGCTGAAGGCAGAGGCTTTAACCCACTGAGCCACCCAGGTGCCCTGCCTATATACTTCTGAAGTCTGTTGGGGTAGTTGGAAAAGGTCATAGGTGAGGGATCTGTGAAAAATAATTGCCACATCAATACAAGGTACTATTTAAGAAAATAACATTATAAGTTGGGCCATTGAGATACACAGCACTATAGGTATTTCTCATTCTGTTAGATTGTAAACATCCCATTTAAAGTTGTGGATTGCATCGTGTTTGATATAATGTATATTACATACCAGTGTCTTAATATTAATAAATATGGATTCTAAATCTTTAGGGTTATAAGTCGTACTTTGAAGGAATGAAAGAAATGGGAATAGAAAGTTGGCAAGACAGAAAGTTAGTTTTTTACTTAAGCCAGTTCTCCCCACTGTTTAAACTCTTGAGAAACGTTGGAACAAATACAAGTCTAGGAAACACAGGAGACTTTTTAAAAAGAGCTTTGCCAATCTTGCGTTTCTGACTCAGTCTATCAAAGGGACAAGTGAGCTCTTCCTAACTCGTAGGCATGTCTAACATCTGCTGTTATGCAATTAACAAACAGTGGGTGAGCACCTGCTGTGTGCCAGGAACAGTGACAGGAGCTGAAGATTTGGAAACTAAACATGTGGTCCTTACCCTGAAGGAGTTTCTACCTAGTTGTTGTGACAAATAGGCAATACAATGTGTTAACACGATATGATAGAGATAAGTGTAGTCCTTATATTTCCTTTGGTCACTGAGTTCCTCACATTTCAGAACTGCAGAGTCCTAAGTCACAGGCCAACAGTCTTGCTCTAAGGCAGCACTGCCCAATAGAATTTTATGTAATGATGGAAGTCTATATATCTGTGCTGTCTGATACAGTAGCCACTAGCCACATTTGCCTATTGAGCACTTGAAATGTGGCTACTGTGATCAAGGAACTACATTTTAAAAATTTTATTTTTGTTAACTAGAATTTAAATAGCTACATGTGTCGATCCTATTGGACAGCATGGCTGTAAGGAATGGTAGAGTGGGCCCACAGTCAGGCTCCAAGGCAGTCCTGAGTTGAAATCTCTCTTGTTGGTCTGGATCTTAGAAAGCCCTAGTCAAGCTGTCCCTATCCTTTAACCCTGTTTTTCTATCTACGTACTACACTAGGTTTTGGATGGCTCATTTCTAGCTGACAGCTTTGAATTATGCATGCTAAAGTGCTTTACTTAACCCTGGGATAAGTTTTTTTTTTCCCTTTTTCTCCCTCTCTCTTTCTCTCTCTCTCTCTCTCTCTCTCTCTCTTTTTTTTTTTTAAAGAAAAGAGATTCTGTGACAGTTCAGTCATAACAGAGGGAGGAAATGGGGTGAAGGAAAGCTAGTTTATAACGGCTTTTTAAATGTCTCATATTTTGATTTTCACACAATTTCAGATGGTATGAGGTCATTTCAACTCTCTTTAAGCTGGCTTTTCTCTGTCTCTCTTACACACAGACATACACACATACACGCAGACACACACGTATCCAGGTAAGGTGTCTGCTACAGGACATTGGGCTCCTTCTATTCCTATTGAATCAGTAATTAGAGAAGTTGGGTCCATATATATATTTTTTTCTCTCATGCCAAAACCAAGAATGTTCACTGCATTATTTCTTTTTCTGGTAGAACAGATAGGAGAATGAGCTAAAATGTCCTAGTAGGGAACTCCAGAAAGAAAACTCTTCACAATGTTGAATGGGAGTTTAGTTGGAAATAGAAATAAATATGCAAAGTAGATCCAGTTTATGACCTGATAATCAGAACACCTGTCATTTGTCTAGTAATACAGTCTTAGAAAATACCTGCATATATATTAATTTACTTGATCCTAAAAATAAGTCTGTAAGATAGTTAGGACAGATGTTATTTCCATTTTATAGATTGGGAAATTGAGGTGAGGTTCAGTGATTTCTGCAAGGTCACATAGCTGGTAAGAACGTTTTTTTTCCTTTTTCTTTTAGTGTTCAATGATTCATTAGTTGCCTGTAACACCCAGTGCTCATCCCAACAAGTGCCCTCCTTAATACCCATCAATCTGTTATCCCCTCCCCACTCCCCTTCTCCTCCGTAACCCTTAGTTTGGTTCCTGGAGTCCAAGAATCTCTCATGGTTTGTCTCCCTCTCTGATTTCTTCCCATTCAGTTTTCCCTCCTTTCCCCTTGGTAAGGACTTTTTCTATTTTTACTTTGAGGGCTCTGTGTTTTGAGGCTTTCTATGGATTTTCTTTGAATATTCTGTGAACTTTTCTAACCTTATAACCATCTGCAGAAACAGTTGTCAGGGTGACCTATGGTCCTAATTGAAGTAGTGTCCACCAGAAACAAGCATTTTGTAATATCAAAAGGCAAAGGTACAACATTCTTTCCCTCACCAAAATTATGCATAATGTGTGTGTGCACACATATGTGTGTGAATTAAGACATGACTACCCTCACCTCTATTTACTGTAATCTCAAACAAAATGTTTCTTTGTTATCAAGTAGAAACATTATTGAGCGAACTGGGAGGAAGAGTGTGCCAGTTTCTTCCGATAAAAGGGTGTAAATGGAGAAAGACTCATCTGAGAGTATTTGAAAGACCAGCAGGGAGCTGGGGAGGAGGAGGAACTGAGAACAGGGGAGGGAAAAGAAGGTAGAAATCAATTGCACAGGCTGAAGAGTTATGACTGGCTGACAGAGTACAGTGTTAGGTTTCTGACAGCGCTAATTTTTTTTTTTTTCTGACAGGTAAGTTTGGGATTGTTCCTGGTTTTTGCTGCTGGGAGTCTGATGGTAGAGGGAGAGTGAAGTGTTCCTTCTCATTTTTTTCTTTTTTAATTTTCCAGTTTTAATGAGAAATAATTGACATCCATCACTGTATAAGTTTAAGGCATTCAGCATGATGGTTTGATTTACATATATTTTGAAATGATTATCACGGTAGATTCAGCTAGCATCCATCTTCTCATATAGATACAATAAAAAGAAAATAAAAGAAAAAAGAAAAAAAATTCTCCTTGTGATGAGAACTCATAGGATTTACTCTCTTGACTTTCCTGTATATCCTACAGCAGTGTTACCCATCTGTAGTTATCATATTGTACATCACATTCCTCGTACTTATTTATCTTATACCTGGAAGTTTATACCTTTTGAATACTTTCCTCCAGTTTCCCCTTCCCCACCTTCTGCCTCTGGTAACCTCAAGTCTGACCTTTATTTCTGTGTATTTGGTGTTGTGTTTTTTAATTCCATATATAAGTGAGATCATACAGTATTTGTTCTTCTCTGACTTATTTCACTGAGCATAATGCCTTCAAGGTCCAGTCATGTTGTCACAGATGATACAATTTCCTTGTTTTTTAATGGTTAAATAATATTCCAGTGTGTGTGTGTGTGTGTGTGTGTGTGTGTAAAACAACTTCTTTATCTGTTTATTCATTGATGGGCACTTAGGTTGTTTCCATGTCTTGACTTTTGTAAATAATGCTGCTGTGAACATGGGGGTGCAGGGATCTTTTCAAGCTAGTTTTCATTACCTTTGGATATATTCCCAGAAGTAGAATTGTTGGATCGTATGGTAGTTCTATTTTTAATTTTTCTGAGGATCCTCCATACTGTTTTCCATAGTGGGTATGTATTAATTTTATGACCCCACAAACAGTGCACAGGGGTTCCCTTTTCTCCACATCTGTGCTGGCATTTGCTATCTCTTGACTTTTCCATGATGGACATTCTAACAGACATGAGGTGGTATCTTACTATGATTTTAACTTGCATTTCCCTAAGGACTAGTGACACTGAGTATCTTTTCATGTACCTGTTGGTCTTCCATATATTTTCTTTGGAGAAATGTCTATTCAAGTCTGTTGCCCATGTTTTATTTATATTATTTGTATTTTTGCTATTGAGTTGTATGAGTTCTGTATATATTTGGGATATTAACCTCATCAGATATATGGCTTGCAAATATTTCTCCCACTTCATGTTTTTTTTTTTTTTCATTTTTTTTTTCCTTTGCTGTGCAGAAGCCTTTTAGCTTGTTTTGGTCCCACTTTTTTTTTTTTTTTTTTTTTAAGATTTACTTATTTATTTGAGTTGGGGGCAGAGACAGAGAGAATCTCAAGCAGACTCCCTGATGAGCATGGGACTGATGTAGGGCTTGGTCTCACAACCCCCAAGATCATGACCTGAGCTGAAACGAAGATTCAGAGGCCCAACTCACTGAGCCACCCAAGCCCCCGAGTCCCACTTGTTTTTTATTTTGTTGCTTGTGCTTTAGATGTCATATCCAAAAAATCATTACCAAGACACATATCAAGGAGATTTGTTTCTATGTTTTCTTCTAGGAGTTTCATAGTTTCAAGTCTCATATGAAGTCTCATATTTAAGCATTTTATTCATTTTAAGTTAATTTTTGTGAGTGGTATAAGATATAGGTCCAGTTTCATTTTTCTACATGTGAATATTTAATTATCCCAACACCATATTGAAAATAATAATGTTGACCTTATATACTTGTCTTTGATTCTGAGCTCTCAATCCTGTTCTATTGGCTTATTTCTGTTTTTCTGCAAGTGTCATACTGTTTTGATGACTATAGCTTCATAGCATACATTGAAATTGGGACATGTGATGCCTCCCGCTTTGTTCTTCTTTCTCAGGACTTCTTTGGCTCTTTGGGTCTTTTATAGTTCCATACAAATTTTAGGAGTTTTTTTCCCTGCTTCTGTAAAAAATGTCATTGGATTCTTGATAGGGATTGCATCGAATCTCCCCTCATTATTTATTAATCTTCCTGAAAGTGGTAATTGCTGTAGTTGTGTTCACCACCCTGGAACCTGTCATGTTCAAACAGATGAGGTTATTTTTCTCCTTTCAGATAGTACACCCCGTTAGCCAGTCCTAATTACTCCCATTTCACTGCATTTTCTAGTGGCCCTAGTGCTGTGAGTGAAGGATATGGTGTGAAACATCTTGAATTCTAGTTGTAAATGTGACATGGGTTCTCACTAGTAGAGGGCAAATCTCTTCACTTCTTGTGTCCTGCTGTTAGTGGATTTAATAATATTTATTTAGCTCCTAATTGTAGCAGGAGGATTAACTAGTTAATGTTGGTTAAGAGGCAAAAAAGGAAAGAAGGAAGGAAAGAAAGAAGAAAGGAAGGAAGAAAGGAGGGAAGGAAGGAAGGAAAACTAAAGAAATGACAAGTTTTGTGTATTATGTCCCTTTCCAAATGCTAATTCTTTTTTCAGGATGGTATTAATAGTGGCATTTGCTCTACTGCAGTCATTAAGCACCTCATGGATGTCTTGCTACTTGGATGAGAAGGAAAATTCTTCAGTTCTGTGTCATTAAGCTGCAGAAAATGTATCTACCTTCAGCCCCAGTTTTCAACTTGGGTGTCTATTTTCTGCCCATCTACAAATATTGTTTTCCCCTATTCGTTTCCGTTACAGCTTCTCTAAGGTTTAGTAATTTTTCTCTCTCCTGAAACCCTTTTTATTTACTGTTACCAGTGCAAAATGACTACTTTGTTTCAGCTGTGGGAGAAAATGATCCCTTTTTTGTAACAGCTTGTTAAACATTCTGGAATTCTTTGTGATCTAAAGTTCCATATAAATGCAAGATGTTTCAGTAATTGTTCTGTTCGTGCATTGCATAACCACATTACAGATTTCTCATACTCAGACAATTTCAAGCTGCTGATAATATTAGCCACTTTGTGAGGTGTAATTATGGCTTTACTGTGCATGGTTGCCAGCACTTTTATGTCAGATAGTAGCCTTTTGATTAATCTCTGTTTTCAGATCAGGTCAAATTCTAACCTGCCCTTAGCTCACACCCTACATAAAATGAGATAGTATATTAATATTTCGGAGGACAGGTAGGGGCTTTTAGAGAATGAGTAAACACTTTCATTACTTTCTTCAATCCTCTTCCTATTGCATCTCATTTATTGTTCATAAAGTGATGCTAAAGTTTGAGCACTCTTGCCTCCGACACTGATTTCCTGCAATGCTTGTTGAAGTTGCTAGAAAATGGAGGCTACTGTGGCTTTCCTTCAGTGGTCAGGGCCCTTTATTTAAACTACAGACATAATTAGAGGGTTGCCAATGTTAGGCAACCATGGAGTCTGGTTCTGAGAAATATTTATTGCCCCTCATTAAATTTGAAATTAGTGCTTAAAAGATCAGAAATAAATAATCTTTTTACATTTTTGTGACAGTAAATATAAGCAGATGCTGTGTATGCACATATCTGACTCTACTCATTCCACTAAACTGAGATACGCCTCTGTTTGCTGTGGCAATAATGGAAATAGTGGCACCAAAAGAGAACTGTGGAGAATTTCATTGACCCCAAACAAGAAAATGGTCTATTGTATTGTATCTAATTAGAAAACAGCAAGCTAACACATTCACAATTTCTAAGATTGTATATTACTTGACTGTTTTTGGTCAGCATGATTACATGTTACAAGCTCGAGCATCAGGCTGGTACCAGGGAAATGAATTTAGAATGATATGCCAAAGGCTGTTACTCCTTTAATCTTAAATAAGCAACTGGGTTTTAAGTGATGTATAATATAAACAACGAGATTGGGGTTGGAGTTGGATTTAGGGGGTGTTGTTTTGGCCCACAGGCACAGGGCCACCTATTGTTTTCTCTCCAAATGTTTTAAGTCTTTTCAGCTGACAAGGCTCCTCAATAGAAATTATACTCTGCAGGAAGTTAGGGCTCCTTAGCAGCTAAATAACAGAGAATTGAAGCACGGATAAACTAGAAACTAGCAGAAAGGAATAGACCAGCTCAGCTTCTGAGAGTGTGCTGGGCCTTCCCTAAGCCAGAAGGGGTCAAACCTTGGCTGTATTCAGGAGAGGGGATATGCAAATCCCTGGGCCGTTTCTATCTTTCTTTCTTTTTTTTTTTTTTTTTTTTGGTAAGTTTTTTTTTTAAATTTTTTAATTTGTTTATTTACAGCATAACAGTGTTCATTGTTTTGGCATCACACCCAGTGCTCCATGCAGTACGTGCCCTCCCTATTACCCACCACCTGGTTCCTCAACCTCCCACTCCCCCGCCCCTTCAAAACCCTCAGGTTGTTTTTCAGAGTCCATAGTCTCTCATGGTTCATCTCCCCTTCCAGTTTCCCTCAACTCCCTCTCCTCTGCATCTCCCCATGTCCTCCATGTTATTTGTTATGCTCCACAAATAAGTGAGACCATATGATACTTGACTCTCTCTGCTTGACTTATTTCGCTCAGCATAATCTCTTCCAGTCCAGTCCATGTTGCTACAAAAGTTGGGTATTCATCCTTTCTGATGGAGGCATAATACTCCATTGTGTATATGGACCACATCTTCTTTATCCATTCATCCGTTGAAGGGCATCTTGGTTCTTTCCACAGTTTGGCGACCGTAGCCATTGCTGCAATAAACATTGGGGTACAGATGGCCCTTATTTTCACTACATCTGGATCTTTGGGGTAAATACCCAGCAGTGCAATTGCAGGGTCATAGGAAAGCTCTATTCTTAATTTCTTCAGGAATCTCCACACTGTTCTCCAAAGTGGCTGCACCAACTTGCATTCCCACCAACAGTGTAAGAGGGTTCCCCTTTCTCCACATCCTCTCCAACACACGTTGTTTCCTGTCTTGCTAATTTTGGCCATTCTAACTGGTGTCAGGTGGTATCTCAATGTGGTTTTAATTAGAATCTCCCTGATGGCTAGTGATGATGAACATTTTTTCATGTGTCTGATAGCCATTTGTATGTCTTTGTTGGAGAAGTGTCTGTTCATATCTTCTGCCCATTTTTTGATATGATTCTCTGTTTTGTGTGTGTGTTGAGTTTGAGAAGTTCTTTATAGATCCTGGATCTCAACCTTTTGTCTGTACTGTCATTTCTCCCATTCCGTGGGTTGCCTTTATGTTTTGTTGACTGTTTCCTTTGCTGTGCAGAAGCTTTTGATCTTGATGAAGTCCCAAAAGTTCATTTTCGCTTTTGTTTCCTTGGCCTTTGGAGACATATCTTAAAGAAGTTGCTGTGGCTGATATTGAAGAGGTTACTGCCTATGTTCTCCTCTAGGATTCTGATGGATTCCTGTCTCACGCTGAGGTCTTTTATCCATTTCGAGTTTATCTTTGTGTACGGTGTAAGACAATGGTCGAGTTTCATTCTTCTACATATCCCTGTCCAGTTTTCCCAGCACCATTTATTGAAGAGACTGTCTTTTTTCCATTGAATATTTTTTCCTGTTTTGTCGAAGATTATTGCACCATGGAGTTGAGGGTCTATATCTGGGCTCTCTACTCTGTTCTGCTGGTCTATGTGTCTGTTTTTATGCCAGTACCATGCTGTCTTGGTGATCACAACTTTGTAGTAAAGCTTGAAATCGGGTAACATGATGCCGCCAGTTTTGTTTTTGTTTTTCAACATTTCCTTAGCAATTCGGGGTCTCTTCTGATTCCATACAAATTTTAGGATTATTTGCTCCAACTCTTTGAAAAATACCAGTGGAATTTTGATCGGAATGGCATTAAAAGTATAGATTGCTCTAGGCAGTATAGACATTTTAACAATGTTTATTCTTCCAATCCAAGAGCATGGAACAGTCTTCCATCTTTTTGTGTCTTCTTCAATTTCTTTCATGAGTGTTCTGTAGTTCCTCGAGTATAGACCCTTTACCTCTTTGTTTAGGTTTATTCCCAGGTATCTTATGTTTCTTGGTGCTATAGTACATGGAATCGATTCTCTAATTGCCATTTCTGTATTTTCATTGTTAGTGTCTGAGAAAGCCACTGATTTCTGTACATTGACTTTGTATCCTGCCACGTTACTGAATTGCTGTACGAGTTCTAGTAGTTTGGGGGTGGAGTCTTTGGGGTTTTCCATATAAAGAATCATGTCATCTGCGAAGAGAGAGAGTTTGACTATTTCGGTGCCAATTTGGATACCTTTTATTTCTCTTTGTTGTCTGATTGCCGTTGCTAGAACTTCTAATACTATGTTGAACAAGAGTGGTGAGAGTGGGCATCCTTGTCGTGTTCCTGATCTCAACGGGAAGGCTGCAAGCTTTTTCCCATTGAGGATGATATTTGCTGTGGGTCTTTCATAGATAGATTTTATGAAGTTCAGGAATGTTCCCTCCATCCCTATAGTTTGAAGCGTTTTCATCAGGAACGGAAGCTGGATTTCTGCATCAATTGATGCAGAAAAAATGCTTTTTCTGCATCAATTGAGAGGACCATGTGGTTCTTCTCTCTTCTCTTATTGATGTGTTCTATCACATTGATTGATTTGCGAATATTGAACCAACCTTGCAACCCAGGGATGAATCCCACCTGGTCATGGTGGATAATCTTTTTAATGTGCTGCTGGATCCTGTTTGCTAGGATCTTGTTCAGAATCTTTGCATCCATATTCATCAGTGATATTGGTCTGAAATTCTCCTTTTTGGTAGGGTCCTTGCCTGGTTTGGGGATCAGGGTAATGCTGGCTTCATAAAAAGAGTCTGGAAGTTTTCCTTCTGCTTCAATTTTTTGGAACAGCTTCAGGAGAATTGGTGTTATTTCTTCTTTGAAAGTTTGGTAGAATTCCCCAGGGAATCCGTCAGGTCCTGGGCTCTTGTTTTTTTTGGAGGTTTTTGATCACTGCTTCAATCTCGTTACTAGATATCGGTCTATTCAGGTTGTCAATTTCTTCCTGGTTCAATTTTGGGAGTTTGTAGTTTTCCAGGAATGCATCCATTTCATCTAGGTTGCTTAGCTTATTGGCATATAACTGTTGGTAATAATTTCTGATGATTGTTTCTATTTCCTTGGTGTTAGTTGTGATCTCTCCCTTTTCATTCATAATTTTATTAATTTGGGCTTTCTCTCTTTTCTTTTGGATTAGTGTGGCCAATGGTTTATCGATCTTATTGATTCTTTCAAAAAACCAGCTTCTAGTTTCATTGATACGTTCTACAGTATCTCTCGTTTCTACCTCATTGATCTCTGCTCTAATCTTGATTATTTCCCTTCTTGCATGTGGAGTTGGTTTGATTTGTTGTTGATTCTCCAGTTCTTTAAGGTGTAGAGACAGCTGGTGTATTCTGGATTTTTCCATTTTTTTGAGGGAGGCTTGGATGGCTATGTATTTCCCCCTTAGAACCGCCTTTGCTGTATCCCATAGGTTTTGGACCGAAGTGTCTTCATTCTCATTGGTTTCCATGAATTGTTTAAGTTCATCTTTGATCTCCTGGTTGATCCAAGCATTCTTAAGCAAGGTGGTCTTTAGCTTCCAGGTGTTTGAGTTCCTTCTGAACTTTTCCTTGTGATTGAGTTCCAGTTTCAAAGCATTGTGATCTGAGAATATGCAGGGAATAATGTCAGTCTTTTGGTATCGGTTGAGTCCTGCTTTGTGACCCAGTATGTGGTCTATTCTGGAGAAGGTTCCATGTGCACTTGAGAAGAATGAGTATTCTGTTGTTTTAGGGTGGAATGTTCTGTATGTGTCTATGAGGTCCATCTGGTCCAATGTTTCATTCAATGCTCTTATTTCTTTATTAATTTTCTGCTTTGATGATCTGTCTATTTCTGAGAGAGGCATATTAAGATCTCTTCCTATTATGGTATTCATATCAATATGACTCTTTATCTTGATTAATAGTTTTCTTATGTAATTGTGTGCTCCCACATTGGGGGCATAGATATTCACAATTGTTAGATCATCTTGGTGGATAGTCCCTTTAAGAATGATGTAGTGTCCTTCTGTATCTCTGACTACAGTCTTTAGTATAAAATCTAATTTATCTGATATGAGAATCACTACCCCGGCCTTCTTTTGAGGCCCATTGGCATGAAAGATGCTTCTCCATCCCTTCACTTTCAGTCTGGGTGTATCCTTAGGTTCAAAATGGGTCTCTTGTAGACAACATATGGATGGGTCCTGTCGTTTTATCCAATCTGCAACCCTGTGTCGTTTTATGGGAGCATTTAGGCCATTCACATTGAGAGTGATTATTGAGAGATAGGTTTTTATTGACATCGTGTTGCCTTTGAAGTCTTTCTGTCTGTAGATTGTTTCTATATTTCTGTTCAATGATATTCTTAGGATTTTTTCTCTTTTATAGGACCCCCCTTAATATTTCCTGCAGTGTCAGCCTGGTGGTTGCATAGTCTTTTAAGCATTGCCGGTCTTGGAAACTCTTTATCTCTCCATCCATTTTAAATGTCAGTCTTGCTGGATAGAGTATTCTTGGTTGCATGTTCTTCTCATTTAGTACTCTGAATATATTTTGCCAGCCCTTCCTGGCTTGCCAGGTCTCTGTGGAAAGGTCTGACGTTATTCTAATGGGCTTTCCTCTGTATGTAAGGAGCTTCTTTGTCCTAGCTGCTTTTAAGAGGGTCTGTCGTGAAACATAATTCCCCATTCTAACTATAAGGTGCTGTGAGGACTTTCGAGAATCTAAAATATTGGGAGGAAATCTTTCTGCCTCTAGTACATGAACGTTGTTTCCATTCGTGAGATTGGGAAAATTTTCATAGGCAACTTCTTCCACTATATCTTCTAGACTTCTTTCTTTTTCCTCCCCTTCAGGGATTCCAATAATTCTGACGTTGGAACGTTTCATGGCATCGTTTATTTCCCTGATTCTGTTTTCGTGGCTTCTGAGCTGTTTGTTCCAGGCTTCCTCCTGATCCTTTCTCTCTATTTGTTTGTCCTCCAGATCACTAATTCTATCTTCTGTCTCAGTTACCCTAGCTTTTAGAGAATTTAGATTAGATTGGAACTCATTGAGAGCATTTTGAACATCATCCCTGGTGGCTTTCAGTTCTGCCCTAATCAATTCTGTTTGGTCATCCATGGCTTTCTCCAACCTTGCTATTGCCTGGATAATTGTTATTCTGAATTCCTTTTCTGACATATTGTCTATGTCGATAGCCATTAGCTCTGTTGCAGAAGGCCCATCCTCTGTATTTTTCTTCTGTTGGGTATTCCTCCTCCTAGTCATTTTGGTAAGAGATGACTGAACAGATGCAGCTGGACTTATCGATTGTGGTGCAGTCAATGTGCACCCTGGAACGCTTCTGTGCAATCAGGATTCCCCACCCAAATGAGAGAAAAAAGAAAAGAAAAAGAAATAGAGAAGAAGAAAGAAAAAAAAGGGAAAAGAAAAAAGGAAAAAAAAAAGAGAGATTGAGAGAGATAGGAAAAAAAGGGAAGATAAAAGAGAAGGCTCAGCCCAAATGGGCCACAAGGTAAGATTTGTGAAGTATACAAACAAAAACAGACAAACAAAAAGACTGATAAAAGTATATGACAAGAGAAAAAAAATATATATATATATGCAAAAAAAGGGAAGAACCTCATCAGAAATAACCCCAAGTATAAGATTTATATATTATCAGGACAAACACAAATTCACAGAAACACTGACAGAAGGAAAAATTGGGAGAGTGGTTATAAATTCTCAGTGTGGGTGAGGAAGGTTATTTTGATTCTTCCTGAAGGTATCTTGATGTTTTTGTTAAGGGACTCAACTTTCCTAAGTTACAGGGGGATTCGAAACTGGTTTGCCTATAGGGGTAGCATTGATTGGGGAAAGGGGATTACCTTGAAGTTTAACTCTATATGTATAGTAGAAAATAAAAATTAAAAAAGAATAAACTAGACTAAGTTAAAATGAAATAAGAATTTAAAATATAGAAAAGCAAAAGAAAAACACGGGTGTATGTATCAAAAAGTTCAGGTTAGAAGGTTATTAAAGAATTTGATGTACTGGACATCTCGGTGTGGTGGTAAATAGGTTAAAAAATTATCTGTATGTATAAAAAAAAAGAACCAGAATATTGGTAAAGAGTTAAAAATAAAAGTTGTATTTATGAAGTAGTGGTGGTTGTTCTCTTGTAGTCTTTTTTTTTTTTTTTATTCCTTCCTGGTTGGTTTTCTTGGTGAGGGGCCTGCCACGTGGGTTTTTAGACAATGATGTTCCCTGAGTTATGTCCTCCAGCTCCCCTCAAGGGGGTGGGCTCTGAGGAAACTGTTTTTTTCAGGCTTTTGTTTTCTGGGGGTTTTATGTTCTTTCATCTGCTTTCTCTCGCCTTGACAGCTTTTGATGGTTTTTGGAGGTTTAGAGGAGAGCAAACTGCACCCCGACCTCCCTCTCAGAGAGAAGCCTCAGAATGTTTTGCAAGAGCTGCTGGCAGAGTCGGTTCTAAGTCACTGTCCCTGGGGATGCAGGAGCTCCTCGTTGTACCCAAAACCAGGGCAGCGGTGGCTGTCTGGGCAGCTCCAGACCGCCAGAGAGGTTCGGAGCAGAGATCGCACACTGAGATTTTCCCGCTGTCCCGGGCTGGGAATGTCTGGTTTTTCTGGATGCCAGAGCTCCAGGCTAGCGCCTATGAGCACCTGCCACTGGCGTCTTCTGCTCCTGTAGAGATCCAGACGTGTATAATTCTGATCTCAGGCTGATTTCATGGGTGGTCGGAGTTCTTTGGTAGGTAATCAGCTCACTTTAGGGTACAGGTTGAAACGGTGCCTCCTCCTACTTCCCCGTCATCTTGACTGCCCCCTTTTTTTTTTTTTATTTGAAAGAGATCACAAGTAGGCAGAGAGGCAGGCAGAGAGAGAGAGAGAGAGAGAGAGGAGGAGGAGGAAGCAGACTCTCTGCTGAGTAGAGAGCCCGATGTGGGGCTCGATCCCAGGACCCTGGGATCATGACCTGAGCTGAAGGCAGAGGCTTTAACCCACTGAGCCACCCAGCACCGCCCCCCCCCCGGCCATTTCTTGTGGGAAGTCTTGTATTTGTTTCTTATTGTCATTTGGGCCAGGTTTACCAAGTCATAGTTTCTGAAGTTGGAGCTACCCCATAAAGTCATCACTAGTCATGTTGGGTTACCTTGTAAAGATGGTTGCCAGTGCCTCAAAAGGACAGTTGAAATAGTCACCAAGGTCTAGGGATGAAAAGTGGCTTGTTCCTGGATCCCTTGGACTCTGTGACTAGGCTCTCAGCTGGGACTGGAGAACTACCCTCAGTTAGCATGTGCCAAATTTATCTTTGTCTAACTGCTAGACTATACTCTCCTGATTCACTCATGGAAAGTAACTGAGAAAGTCATGCTGAGGAAGATAGATGTAAAGCAGACTAATCACTTCCTTGGTGTTACCACCGTGTGTTTGTTCTTTGTCTCCGTAGTTGGTAATGCCAAGAACAGTGCTCCTGGGAATTTTTCTTGCTGTCCTTGTTTTTGTGGCTTGTTCTAGCTGACTCAGTGTTTAACATGGCTGTAGCACTTAACCTGTAGTGTTTGTTTTCTTGGCTCTTTAAGAGGGGAATAACAGTTGGCACCTGCTTGTAAAGTACTTTGATATTTGGGGATGAAAGGCACTCTGTGCCTGCAAAATAGCTTTAATACGTTGTAGTTACATAGTTGGGGATGGTGATTGGTCTCCAGGATTTGTTCTGCTGGCAAATGTGGTTGATAGCTCTTTGCTTCTCAGGGTGAATTTTGTTTATGTGGGATGAGATAGCATGGCTCACATGATTGGATTCTTCTTATTTACTCTTAAGCTATTTTTACTCATACTGAGATCTTGTTGATTTTGCATTTGTGCATAGACTAGGCATCAACTGGTTCCTGAAAGCTTTTAACAAGCAGATACTACTTTATAGTGCACTACACCCCACAGAACACTTAGAAAAAGATCCCAGAGCCTTATTTGGAAGGCTTTGCTCATCTATTTAATGGTATGGTGCTTAGTCTGGTCCTCCAGCAGGCTTTTGCCTCTGAATTGCACAGATGCCTGCAGAAAGCTGCTGTGTTTCTCAAAGAGGTCTTTGTAGTAAAATTGGCAACTGGGTTGCTCTTCTAAAGGTACAACTTTGGCCCAGTCAACAATGAAGGCAGAGAAAAGCACTTTCCCTAGGCTGCCTTTGTCACCTATGGGTCGTGTGACCACATTGATGGGGCTAGTGAAATTTAGGAATGACGATTAAAGGCTACTAAGAGGGGAACTCTTCCAGCTTGACTTGTTGGATGTTAGTTAACCACATGGCCTGTGTTTCCCTGTAGATAGCCCTGTTTTGAAAGCCACTGGAATCCTAGAATTCTCTTTTACCTGTAGAAAAGTAGCTGCCACACTGGCAATCTGTGACTCAGAGGGCTGCAATCTGGCAGAGCCTTATCTCCTTACAGAAGTTTTATCTGCTTTGGTTTGGAAACACTATCTTGTGTCACTGTTGCCATTTCCAGAGATGTGGCAGGACTGATGGATTTAGATGGGCAGAAAGCACCAAAGTGTGTCAGCTTATCCCTGGCAGTTATATCCAGACTACTGGATATAAATATACTACTGTATATTTATAAGGTAATGGTTGGGAGTGAAGACAGAGAACAAATTGTAACTATAGAAGGCAGCGTGGAGAATGGATGCTTTCTGAAGAAACAGGACCACTTGGCCTAATAGAATTGATCATCTGCTTTCATTGTGATAAGTAGCCTCATTACTAACCTCTTTGAGCTCTTCTTTATTCATTCACCAATGCATTTTATGAATACAGGCTAAGGGTCTAGCACTGTGGCAATGAGGACTGAAAAGAGAGCGTCCAGGCCAGCTGGAGGATGAACTGACATACTACACGTGAAATAATCATAGAACATATGGAAATACATAACTACATTGCGCAGTCTGTACACAGTGCTGAGAAAATGCTAAGTAATGTGACATGACCAGTCATGGAGATATATTAAAAATGAAGTACATTAGATATGGGAGAATTAGAAGACTAATATTGGATGACCACTCAACTAAAGATATAATTTAGATTTAAGGTTGAATCCATCAAGAAACCCCCTGTAAAGAGTTCCTGAAACCCTTGGGAAGAGAAGTGCTGTGATGAAAACGGGGGGAGGAAGATTATCCACATAGCATTTTGCAGAATGGGCTGGAGTAAAAAGCAAACAGTTGAGGAAACAGTGGCACAAGGTGAGGAAGGCTGTGGAAATGGAGCTAAAGGAACAGATACATGCACTCAATCGAAAAACTTTAAGAATTTTATAACCCATTTGATAGGAGAGAGAGGTTGCCTTTATTTATGATGTGAGTTTGTATGTGTAAGAACTATAAAGGCCAGATCGTCCTCTGTGAGTCACCTCCTCTCAGTAAGCCATTATGGTGTTATTTAGCTCTTTGAAGTAGCAGTGTGATTCTCCAAGTTGTACTCTAGCAGCCTGTGTATAAGTATATATGTGTATCTGCAGGAGAGTATGTGCCACTCTTTGTGTGTGTAGGGTGTGTGTGTTTGTGTATATGTGTGTGTATGTATTTTTTATTTTTTTATTTTTTTTTGTCTGAATGGCTGATATTTTAACCATCCCTGGTAAGAAGTCCATTAGTTTGTGACCTCTTTGCAGGTGCAGGCTATGTCTTTTTTTTTTCTTTCATCTGCAGGGGTTGGTGCATGTTTATTAAATGGATGAATGAATGAATGAGAGCCTTTTGTTTTAGAGTCCTAGAATTTTTGGAGCTTAAAGGGAACACTGACATCATTTGGGTTATTCTCTTCATTTTATAGATAACTAAATTAAGGCCTGAAGAGGGATAAGGTGATTTATTCAAGGTCATCAGTGAGTCAGTGACAAACATGGGGAAGGAATCCAGGTTATCCCACTATACTATATTGCTCACTGTAGTCAAAATGGATGTTTGTGACTATGCATGAGAGAGAGAGAGAAAGAGAGAAAGGGAGGGATGGAAGAGGGGAAGGAGGGAGGAGAGAGAGAACATGAATGAATGAATGAATGAGTGAATGGGTGAATGAGAATTAGACCTGAGATGTGTGTAGGCAAAATTCCTGGGCACTTACTTGGTTTGTTTTCCAGTTCAGGGTAAATATGAGCTATGGGCTTTCTAGTGATGGCAGCTTTAGGGATGGTGCCTTTTATTCCATCTTCATTAATTCCTGATTCAGCTGCTGCTGTCTGAATGGATGAGTCTTTGAATATACATTCTAGCTGGAGGCATGTTGGCTTTATTTTTATATAGAATTTATGTTTTCATTTTTCTGTTTTGGAGATAGGAAGTAGGAAAAAGCCATTTGTCAATTCATTTCCTAAAAATGTCTTTGTGAAGAGTTGTCATTTGAACATCTAAAACAGAAACTGGTTTTAGAAAAGATTATGGGTCTTTTCATCATTGATCCATAAGTACAATTATGGATCAATGATGAAAAGACCCATAATCTTTAGACATCAGCAGTTAAAAAAAGGACAGGGGTTTTAAAATCACTTTACTGTGCATCCGATTTGTAATTCTAGTTTTCGTTTGTATTGCTAAAATGATTAAGTGTTAAAACTTAAAACAAAATAATTAGCAGATTTCAATTTAGATATTTTTCATTTTGATGGTACTTTTAAAGTATATTTTAAAAGGGCTGTTCATTTTCAAATGAAAACCTTAAGGTTTGAGTATTCTGTGCTTAAATCTCAGTGTCTGCAACCTTTTGTAGCTCTGTGTAGTGACTGGGGATTTGTGCGATGGACAAATATTCTAGTCCTGGGTATCTGCATTTATTGGTTTCTTTCTCCGTAGGGTTGAAGTCTCTCCTGGCGATAAATGTGGTGCTGAGAGAGTCACAGTCACTCTTCCAGAGACTAGGGTAAAATTTAGTGAACTGTAAAAGTAATGCAAAATGGCAATTAAAGTAGGACATTCTGGTACCTTGGGGGCCTGACAAAATGGAAGAATTGGACTTGTGATGTGCCAGACTTATTAACATAGAGACATAATAGCACACCATCTACCCAGAAGTCTTGTTGAAAACCTCACATATCCAGAAGGGATCTCAGAATAGGAAGTAGTAGTCAAAGAAGGCTCCAAAGCAGGTAAAAAAACAAAAAACAAGAACCAAAACATTACACAAAAGTCTCTATATTAAAGATCACTTAATTTCCCTCTTAGAACAACATTTCAGCTCTCTGCCCAGACCTTACCTCTTATTTTCCAGACAACGTGTCTGAGAACACAGTAGAATAGAAAGGTCAAACTTGAAATGGAAGAGGAACTGTTTTTAATATATTGATAGCACTGGGGAAGTAATAATCCCGAGTGTTTGATAGCAAGGTGGTAAAGGACATATGTTAAAAACTAAAGGCAAGAACTCAAAAACCAGAGCACTTTGGGGTCAGTGAGTGTACTGGCAAAGCCTGCGTGGTACAGTGATTTATGTTTAGAAGGGCACTCCTAAGTAACCAATAAACAAGGCAGAATGGCTAGGATTTTAAATCAAAGTTTTGGTCCTTGCAGAGGAAAGCCTTAAGCTATCTGAAAAAAAAAAACCCCAGCTATCCAGAAGTACTTATCCTTCAGGTTTTCAGAGAATCAAGGTGTTATTAAACCTAAGCCAAGTGAGAAAAGTCTATTCTCAATGATTTCCTAGGATAAACACTTCTAATTAAAGAAAGGATTTGGGAGAAATATACTAAATGGTGGGAAAGTGACTCTTATTTTCCATTCCGTTGAGGATGGAAATAAAAGTTTGCTCTAGAACCATTTTTTTAATGTAAAAATTTGTTTTTTCAGAAGCAAATGTTGTTCTTGTCTCTTTACTGTGTTCCTGCGTTAACTTGGCTGTCTCATTAGAGATGGGGACATTTCCTAGTGAAATTAATGTGACATTTAGAGAAAATTTTCCCTCTCAAATGTTTCATGTTATTTGCCATTTAGAATACTTAGAGAGGGGATTGGAATAATGTCAAGCAAATTTTGATTAAATAAGGCTAACCAGGAGCCAATATTTTCGTGCAAAAAAGAAAAGCTCTTTTATTACTTCTTTAAAAAGTGTATTTCTGCCCTGGTTTTTAAGCCTGTATTGAGATGACCTTGACAAATAATCTGACAAAGAGATGCTGTCCTCTAAATAGCTTGGCTTGCATTAGAAAACACAACACACAGAAAACACACAGTCAAAGCCTGTGGTCAGTCCTTTGCACAGGACAGTTCTCTCCTCTGGATGTAAGTGAGAAGTACCTGTGAAGTTTTAAGAAACACCAATGCCTGGGCCTTACACCAGGCCAATTACCTCAGAATCTCCTGAAGTGGGGCCTCGGCAATAGTATTTAAAAAAAAAAACCCAAGTTCCCTAGTTGATCCTAATGTGCATTAGGGTTGAGAACCACTAGCTTAAGGCATGCAAACTATTCATTAAGAAAAGATTATTTCTTGGGGCGCCTGGATGGCTCAGTGGGTTAAAGCCTCTGCCTTCAGCTCAGGTCATGGTCCCAGGGTCCTGGGATCGAGCCCCGCATCGGGCTCTCTGCTTGGCAGGGAGCCTGCTTCCTCCTCTCTCTCTGCCTGCCTCTCTGCCTAGTTGTGATTTCTCTCTGTCAAAGAAATAAAAAATTAAAAAAAAAAAAAGAAAAGATTATTTCTTTCTTCAGGGTGGTCTGAGTCTCATTCTTTGCTTCATCTGAAGTATGGAAAAAATGTAACCTTTCAATGCACAAAAGTTGGGTTTGAGCACATACCTCGAATCAATATGAGCAAGAACAGTTAACATCAATATACACAGACCCATAATAGGCTCTCTATGGCCAATTAGCTCAGTTGTTTGGAATGTAGTATTAATGGGGTCAGAATAGTGTATGCTATCAATTAGAATAATTCTGTTTCATAGGTTGTTTCCATAACTATAATCAAGTTGCCTCACAAAGAGACCTGAGACCGATTACAAAAATAAAAAGACAATGGATGACTCAACAGAGCCCCATCCACTATGGGAAAATTGGTTCTAGAAATCTGCCTCACCACTAGTGCTTCATGTTCTGTAGAAAGCAGGGGATAAGGATTCCCACCATTTCCACCAAGAGTCATGATAAATTCAGTTGAACTTCCCATTTGGATTCATGTTCTTTTTTCCCTATTTTATATAGGAAGAAAATGAGGCATGCCAAAATTAGGTAATTTACCCAAGGCTGTCCAGTGGAACTAGTCATTGAACTCCTGAGTACTTAATCAATTTCCTGTTTTAATTAGATAGCATGATTTTTGGCAGGTGGAGACTTCCATTATTTAAATATATTAAATATATATTGTATCGACTATCATAAAGAGCACACTTACCCAGCACAATTTTTGCCTATTATGTTGGTATAATAAATTAATTCAAGAAATGTTTGTTGTTTGACTGACTGATGGATTACTTCTTCCAGCAATGCTTCCAGCATTGTATTCCCAATGCAGCTTCAAGTTGGCCTCTTCTTCCTGTACTTGTATTTGCAACAATTTCAGCATGCATTTTCTTATGAATGAATTAGAAATGAACTGACCCTTTTGATTTTTTACTCTCCCAATCCATTCCTTCCAACAGAACCAAAAATCACTTGTGGTTTACATTAAGGGGATCTCTAGATAAAAGCAGTGTGAGTGGATATTACAGAGCCCATCTTCAAATGAGGAGCATGTAGTGGGCATGAGCGTGCCTGAGTAAGTACAAGACAATGGTGGGATTTAGTTTTCTTCATAATACTCTCTCCTCTTTTCTCCCACCTACCCACCACTGCCATCCCCACCTCCTCTAGATACTCAGGGTCCCTACGCTGACTGTTAGCTGTTTGGTACTCATGCGGTGGTTGGATTTGCTATCACCTATCCCGTTTTCTTTTCTACCAAACTCTTGAGTTCCTTGAAACCAGTAGCCGCATCTAAGAGCCTCTCACAGTTAATGTCTGACAGGTAGTCACCTGAAAGCAACCTGTTCTTTTGTTAGCTAGATAGCTATTGTGTTTCCTTTTTTAGGCACTTTTAGTTGAAGTGACTTTGGGAGGGCCCCAGGGAATGGTGAGTATGGTGGGGATGTCTGGTAGGCTAGCAGGAGGATGGAGATGTGTTTGGGCATTTTCCAGTATCTACAGTGGTTCAGTGAGAGTAGTACTTTAGTGTTGGGGGTAAGATTCATTTTACCAGGACTTGCAGTTACTTCAACATCAACGTAATTTACCTGCATTACCCCCTTCTAAGGCTGCCCCCTTGGGGTGCTCTTAAACGTTTTCCCGTTTCTTTCATCTGGCAGGTACTCTGCATTTGCTTTTGTAAAGCTGTTTCTCTTGCAGTCCTACTGTAACCAGATTAGGCAGTAGTGTTTTAATGATAGGAGCTGAGACAGGGTTTGCTTGCAGACTTCATGTTTCACATGAAAGGCTTTGGTACCCCCTGTGGACTGCCCTTCACCAGGTTTCAGGCATAATACTTGTTTGCCTTTATATCTGTGATAAAACTAAGGCCTTCCTGCATAACCAGTGCTGAGCAAAATGTCTTAAAACAAAGGAAAGTGCAGAGTTTAAATCCACAGGAGGGGATTACCTTGCCTGCATTTCCATAGCTATGGAATAAATATTTTAACATGTTAATTATCTGCTACTAATAAAAATACCTTTGAACTTCCAGTCAATTTGATGGGCGCTGAATTATATCCACTGGGAATGGGAAGCAATTAGTATCTGTAAAGATTGTGGGTCATGCTGTATCTTCCTCTAAGTGCTTGCATCATCAGTAGCCGTCCATATTCTAGGGGATGTTTGTGTCAATTTCATCTTGGTCTGCAGGTGAGGGCTGCCTCAGCAGAGCCCCCAGGGCTCTAAGGAGGCAGCAGGCATTCCTCAGGCTGTTACCCGACTATGGCCTTGGTTTCTGATTCATTCATTGCTTCTCACCACGCAGAAAAATTCCCCCTAAGTAGGACAGTTTGGCCCTTTTCATGAACTCTCTATGTAACATTTTTAATCTTTTTTTTTTCCTATTGCAGACTGAAAACTATTCCTTTGATTCCAACTACGTGAACAGCCGAGCCCATTTAATTAAAAGGTATGTCGGTTTGCTTGCCTGTTTCTACAACCAAGCTTCATTTAATATAAAAAGCAGACCAGATTAAACCTTTTAAATGATGTCTTTTTTTTTAAGATTTTTAAAAATTTATTTGAGAGAGAGAAAGAGAGAGAGACAGAGAGAGACTCTTAAGCAGACTTCCTGCTGAGCAGGGTGGCTGACTTTGGGGCTGGATCTTATGACCCCGAGACCATGAGTGGAGCCAAAATTAAGGAGTGCTTAACCGGCTGAGCCACCCAGGTGCCCCATGATGCCTTTGTTTTGGGATTTTACAACGAATGCCTATCTGCTTATTGTAAGAGATTTGAAAAATTCAGAAAAACATTTAAAAAAATCACTGATAATTCCACTATGCCAAAATAATCACCAAAATATGGTAATATTTTACCATATTCCTTTACATCAAAAGGCATGCATAAACACAAATTTAAAAAAACTGAGGTCATATTAAAATATGGTTTTATATGATTTTGAAATCTAATATTAGAAAACAGATACTTTCAAAATCATGTTGCTATAAAAATTCTTGTTGCTCTGCACTTAAATGAAGAGAGGCCTTAAAGCAGTTTCTCATGTGGAACTTTCAATGAATTTCAAGATTGCAGTTATTCCATCAACACTGGAATCATCTTAAAGCTATGTTAATGGCAGATTAACTAATTTCTTATCTTTTAAGAGTTTTGTAGATGAGAGAGGAAAAGAATCTTTGCATGAATTCCATATATCTTAAAATATTTGGAAGTGTTTCAAATACAGCATTCAAAATTAAGATATGAGTGATTGGTTGGTCATAACTCAGTTATCCATGGAGCTGCAGAGTACGGAGCTAAAGACTGCCAAGGAAGTTTCCATGTGGTGGGGCACCAAGGTTCAGGGGCCCACTAAGGAGGGAGAGCTAAACAAAATGGAGAATTTATTGTGCTGAAAAACCAGGACTGACTATTCAGTTGATGCCTTTATTAGTGCTTCATGCAGATACCCTCTTGAATGGTCCAGGGGTTATTTGCAGCTAAAATTAAACTCTGAGCGTATTTGTTAAAATAATATAAATAAAAAGGCAAGCAGGGTACGTTAGAGTTACAGTAGAGAAGATGTGAAAATGCTATTATTTTGCCGGCTCTGATCCCATAAATTTATATCGCCAGATGAGTAGGATTTGAAGAATAAACTGGCTTGTTGAACAAACCACTTTAATTAATATTTAATTTAATTCATGATGTGCAGTAACCCCTGAAAGCATGCTAGGTTTATCTATATTGGTCTAGAATTGCTTGTGACCTTAAGTGATGATCGTTAATTATGGTTAATTAAAATGAATAGCCCAGCATCACCTGTCGTAGCACAGTTTGGAATTTTTTCCGAGGATTTAGGAGGACTCCATTTTGAATATTTCCTTAGCTCACAGAATAAACTCAAAGGTAAGGAATTCAAAATTGTCTGACTGATTTGTTTTCATAGGAAAACGGCTCCTCCTTACGTGCACTGATTAGAGTAACTTCGCAGCAGGAATCTGCTTTATTTTCTGCTTTAAGACTTATTCCAAACCTTTTGGGAAGAATTCTGGTAAAAACAGTGACTTGATTTATCCTTTTTTTAAAAAAAATATTTTGTTTATTTATTTGAGAGAGAGAGAGCATGAGAGGGGGTAAGGTCAGAGGGAGATACAGGCTCCCTGCTGAGCGGGGAGTCTGATGTGAGACTTGATCCTGGGACTCCAGGATCATGACCTGAACTGAAGGCAGTCATTTAACCAACTGAGCCACCCAGACAGCCTGACTTGACTTATCTTCACAGGTCCCTTGGGCTAGCTCCAGGTACTTGGGGATCCTATGACCAGGTTAATCTGATAACATGAGCCTTATTTTCATAGCATGGCAGAAATCCTTCTCTGGGGGACCCTTCCTATCTTTGGTCAGCCCCGAATATACAATGCACAGGCAGACTGATGAGATGAAAACTTAATGTTCAAACATTTCATTTTGGGGATCTGTGTATTTCTAGGGCAGCTTTGGGACTCAGGAGAAACCTCTGATTTTGATTAGTTACCTTATATGTTTTTATTTACACACAAAAAGCACAACCTGGATTTAATAAGCTTTTAGTGAAAAAGTCTCCTGATGTTGCCTGAAACCAAAAATAGTGACTTTTTACCAGGGGCCACTTTGATTAAGAGGAAACATCTGAAAGCTCAGGGACACATGCATTTCTGCCAGATTCTGTTTTTGGAACTTTGAGGGCTTTGGAAAACCACAAAGGCCATGGAATTTACGGGATCCATTGAATTTAGACAAAGCACAATACCTGGAAAGATACAGGAAGTCTTGTGTGCTATGCTTTTCTGGGGACTAAGGATTTTAAAATGTAAAATGTGTGGAAAATGTTAAGAGAGAGTGGTAACACCAGGTGATAAAAACCCTGCAAACTGTGTTCAAATAGCTCCTACTGATGTTTGAAAGGGGTTTCACTGTATGTGGTTTCTTGATCCATTTACACACATGGAAAAATTTCCCAGCCAGGAAATTCTGAATCTTGTTATCAGTTTTAACTTTACTATCAAGTACTGTCACTTTTTTTTAAAAGATCTTATTTATTTATCTGAGAGAGAGAGAGAGAGAGAGAGAAGGAGCATAAGCAGGGGGGAATGGCAGAGGGAGAAGTAGATTCCTGGCTAAGCAGGGAGCAGGAAGGGAAGAAGTGGGGCTGGATCTGGGGACCCCAAGTTCATGACCTGAGCAAAAGGCAGATGCTTAACCAACTGAGCCACCAAGGTGCCCTCATGTCCTGTTTATTTGAACCCAATTTCAGGAGAGTTTTTGTTGTTGTTGTTGTTTGTTTTTTAATTTCTTTTCAGCATAACAGTATTCATTGTTTTAGCACCACACCCAACACTCCATGCAGTACGTGCCCTCCCTATTACCCACCACCTGGTTCCCTCAACCTCCCATCCCCCCCGCCCCTTCAAAACCCTCAGGTTGTTTTTCAGAGTCCATAGTCTCTCATGGTTCACCTCCCCTTCCAATTTCCCTCAACTCCCTGCTCCTCTCCATCTCACCATGTCCTCCATGTTCTTTGTTATATGCTCCAAAAATAAGCGAAACCATATGATATTTGACTCTCTCTGCTTGACTTATTTTGCTCAGCATAGTCTCTTCCAGTCCCGTCCATGTTGCTACAAAAGTTGGGTATTCATTCTTTCTGATGGAGGCGTAATACTCCATCGTGTATATGGACCACATCTTCCTTATCCATTCGTCCGTTGAAGGGCATCTTGGTTCTTTCAACAGTTTGGCGACCGTGGCCATTGCTGCTATAAACATTGGGGTACAGATGGCTCTTCTTTTCACTACATCTGTATCTTTGGGGTAAATACCCCGCAGTGCAATTGCAGGGTCATAGGGAAGCTCTATTTTTAATTTCTTGAGGAATCTCCACACTGTTCTCCAGAGTGGCTGCACCAACTTCCATTCCCTCCAACAGTGTAAGAGGGTTCCCCTTTCTCCACATCCTCTCCAACACATGTTGTTTTCTGTCTTGCTAATTTTGGCAATTCTAACTGGTGTCAGGTGGTATCTCAATGTGGTTTTAATTTGAATCTCCCGGATGGCTAGTGATGATGAACATTTTTTCATGTGTCTGATAGCCATTTGTATGTCTTCATTGGAGAAGTGTCTTCATGTCTTTTACCCATTTTTTGACATGATTATCTGTTTAGTGTGTGTTGAGTTTGAGGAGTTCTTTATAGATCCTGGATTTCAACCTTTTGTCTGTACTGTCATTTGCAAATATCTTCTCCCATTCCGTGGGTTGCCTTTTTGTTTTGTTGACTGTTTCCTTTGCTGTGCCGAAGCTTTTGATCTTGATGAAGTCCCAAAAGTTCATTTTCGCTTTTGTTTCCTTTGCCTTTGGAGACATATGTTGAAAGAAGTTGCTGTGGCTGATATCGAAGAGGTTACTGCCTATGTTCTCCTCTAGGATTCTGATGGATTTCTGGCTCACATTGAGGTCTTTTATCCATTTCGAGTCTATCTTTGTGTACGGTGTAAGAGAATGGTTGAGTTTCATTCTTCTACATATAGCTGTCCAATTTTCCCAAGCACCATTTATTGCAGAGACTGTCTTTTTTCCACTGTATATTTTTTCCTGCTTTGTTGAAGATTATTTCACCATAGAGTTGAGGGTCCATATCTGGGCTCTCTACTCTGTTCTGCTGGTCTATGTGTCTGTTTTTATGCCAGTACCATGCTGTCTTGGTGATCCCAGCTTTGTAGTAGAGCTTGAAATCAGGTAACGTGATGACGCCAGTTTTATTTTTGTTTTTCAACATTTCCTTAGCAATTTGGGGTCTCTTCTGATTCCATACAAATTTTAGGATTATTTGCTCCAACTCTTTGAAAAATACCAGTGGAATTTTGATCGGAATGGCATTAAAAGTATAGATTGCTCTAGGCAGTATAGACATTTTAACAATGTTTATTCTTCTGATCCAAGAGCATGGAATGGTCTTCCATCTTTTTGTGTCTTCTTCCATTTCTTTCATGAGTATTCTGTAGTTCCTCGAGTATAGACTCTTTACCTCTTCAGTTAGGTTTATTCCCAGGTATCTTATGGTTCTTGGTGCTATAGTAAATGGAATCTATTCTCTAATTGCCCTTTCTGTATTTTCATTGTTAGTGTATAAGAAAGCCACTGATTTCTGTACATTGACTTTATATCCTGCCACGTTACTGAATTGCTGTATGAGTTCTAGTTGTTCGGGAGTGGAGTCTTTTGGGTTTTCCATATAAAGAATCATGTCATCTGTGAAGAGAGAGACTTTGACTTCTTCATTGCCAATTTGGATACCTTTTATTTCTCTTTGTTGTCTGATTGCTGTTGCTAGGACTTCTAATACTCTGTTGAACAAGAGTGGTGAGAGTGAGCATCCTTGTCGTGTTCCTGATCTCAATGGGAAGGCTTGAGCTTTTTCCCATTGAGGATGATATTTTCTGTGGGTCTTTCATAGATAGATTTTAGGAAGTTCAGGAATGTTCCCTCTATGCATATGCTTTGAAGCGTTTTGATCAGGAACAGATGCTGGATTTTGTCAAATGCTTTTTTTGCATCCATTGAGAGGACCATGTGGTTCTTCTCTCTTCTCTTATTGATTTGTTCTATCACATTGATTGATTTGTGAATGTTGAACCATCCTTGCAACCCAGGGATGAATCCCACCTGGTCATGGCGGATGATCTTTTTTTTTTTTTTTTTTTTTGGCGGATGATCTTTTGAATGTGCTGCTGGATCCTGTTTGCTAGGATCTTGTTCAGAATCTTTGCATCCATATTCATCAGTGATATTGGTCTGAAATTCTCCTTTTTGGTAGGGTCTTTGCCTGGTTTGGGGATCAGGGTACTGCTGGCTTCATAAAAAGAGTCTGGAAGTTTTCCTTCTGCTTCAGTTTTTTGAAACAGCTTCAGGAGAATAGGTGGTATTTCTTCTTTGAAAGTTTGTTAGAATTCCCCAGGGAATCTGTCAGGTCCTGGGCTCTTGTTTTTTGGGACATTTTTGATCACTGCTTCAATCCCGTTACTAGATATCGGTCTATTCAGGTTGTCAATTTCTTCCTGGTTCAATTTTGGGAGTTTGTAGTTTTCCAGGAATGCATCCATTTCATCTAGGTTGCTTAACTTATTGGCATAAAACTGTTGATAATAACTTCTGATGATTGTTTCTACTTCCTTGGTGTTAGTTGTGATCTCTCACTTTTCATTCATAATTTTATTAATTTGAGCTTTCTCTTTTTTCTTTTGGATTAGTGTGGCCAATGGTTTATCAATCTTATTGATTCTTTCAAAAAACCACCTTATAGTTTCACTGATACATTCTACTGTATCTCTAGTTTCTGTCTCATTGATCTCTGCTCTAATCTTGATTATTTCCCTTCTTATGTGTGGAGTTGGTTTAATTTGTTGTTGATTCTCCAGGTCTTTAAGGTGTAAGGACAGCTGGTTTATTCTGGATTTTTCAATTTTTTTGAGGGAGGCTTGGACCGAAGTGTCTTCATTGCCATTGGTTTCCATGAATCGTTTAGTTCTTCTTTGATCGCTTGGTTGATCCAAGCATTCTTAAGCAAGGTGGTCTTTGGCTTCCAGGTGTTTAAGTTCCTTCCAAACTTTTCCTTGTGATTGAGCTCCAATTTGAAAGCACTGTGATCTGAGAATATGCAGGGAATAATTTTCCGTCTTTTGGTATTGGTTGAGTCCTGATTTGTGACCGAGTATGTGGTCTATTTTGGAGAAGGTTCCATGTGCACTTGAGAAGAATGAGTATTCTATTGTTTTAGGGTGGAATGTCCTGTATATATCTATGAGGTCCATCTGGTCAAACGTGTCATTCAATTCTCTTGTTTCTTTATTGATTTTCTGCTTGGATGATCTATTACTGAGAGAGGCATGTTAAGATCTCCTATAATTAATGTATTCATATCAGTATGACTCTTTATCTTGATTAGTAGTTTTCTTATGTAATTGGCTACTCCCATATTGGGGGCATAGATATTTACAATTGTTAGATCATCTTGGTGGATAGTCCCTTTAAGAATGATGTAGTGTCCTTCTGTATCTCTGACTACAGTTTTACTTTAAAATCTAATTTGTCTGATATGAGAATTGCTACCCTGGCCTGCTTTTGAGGCCCTTTAGCACGAAAGTTGCTTCTCCATCCCTTCACTTTCTTCTGGGTATATCCATAGGTTCAAAATGGGTCTCTTGTAGGCAACATATGGATGCGTCCTGTCGTTTTATCCAATCTCCAACCCTTTGTCGTTTTATGGGCGCATTTAGGCCATTCACATTGAGAGTGATTATTGATAGATACGTTTTTATGGATATCGTGTTACCTTTGAAGTCTTTCTGTCTGTAGATTGTCTCTATATTTCTGTTCAATGATATTCTTAGGATTTTTCCTCTTTTATAGAACCCCCCCCTTAATATTTCCTGCAGCCTCAGCGTGGTGGTCCCATACTCTTTTAAGCCTTGCTGGTCTTGGAAACTCTATCTCTCCATCCATTTTGAATGTCAGTCTTGCTGGATAAAGTATTCTTGGCTGCATGTTCTTCTCATTTAATGCCCTGAATATATCTTTCCAGCCCTTTCTCCCTTGCCAGGTTTCTGTGGACAGGTCTGACGTTATTCTGATGGACTTTCCTCTGTATGTAAGGAGCTTCTTTGTCCTAGCAGCTTTCAAGAGGGTCTGCCTACAATTATAATTCTTCATTCTTACTATAAGTTGTCTCGAGTACTTTCGAGAATCTACAATCTTGGGGGGAGACTGTTCTGCCTCTAGTCCATGAATGCTGGTTCCATTCGCGAGATTGGGAAAATTTTCATGGAGAACTTGTTCCACTATATATTCTAGACTTCTTTCTTTCTCCTCCCCTTCAGTGATTCCAATAATTCTGACATTGGAACATTTCATGGCAACATTTATTTCCCTAATTCTGTTTTCGTGGCTTATGAGCTGTTTGTTCCAGGCTTCCTCCTGATCATTTCTATCTGTTTGTCCTCCAGATCACTAACTCTGTCTTCTGTCTCAGTTACCTTAGCTTTTAGAGAACTTAGATTAGAATCGAACTCATTGAGAGCATTGTGAACATCATCCCTGGTGGCTTTCAGTTCTGCCCTAACATTGTGAACATCATCCCTGGTGGCTTTCAGTTCTGCTCTAATCAATTCCGTTTGGTCATTCATGGCTTTGTCCAACCTAGCTATTGCCTGGATAATTGTTATCCTGAGTTCCCTTTCTGACATATTGTCTATGTTATAGCCATTAGCTCTGTTGCAGAAGGCCCATCCTCTGTATTTTTCTTCTGTTGGGCATTCCTCCTCCTAGTCATTTTGGTGAGAGATGTCTGAACGGATGTAGCTGGATGTATTGACCGTGGTGCAGTCAAGATGCACCCTGTTACTCTTCTGAGCAATCACGAGTCCCCACCCAAATGAGAGAAAAAAGAAAAAAAAAGAGACAGAGAGAGGGAAGATAAAAGAGAAGGCTCAGCCCAAATGGGCCCCAAGGTAAGATTTATGAAGTATACAAACTAAAGCAGACAAACAAAATGACTGATAAAAGTATATGACAAGAGAAAAAAAAATATATATATATAAAAACAAAAAAAAGTAGAACCTCATCGAAAAGAACCCCAAGTATAAGATTTATATACTATCAGGACAAACACGATTACACAGAAACACAGGTGGAAGAAAAAGATGGGAGAGTGGTTATAAATTCTCAGTGTGGGTGAGAAATGTTTTTTCTTGATTCTCCTTGGATGTATCTTGATATCTTTGTTAAATGACTCAACTTTCCTAAGATAAAGGGGGATTAAAAATTGGTTTACTTATAGGGGTAGCAGAGATTGGGGAAAGGGGATTTCCTTGAAGTTTAACTCTATATAAATATTAAAAAATAAAAGTAAAAAAGAATTAAACTAACTAAATTATAATTTAAAAAAATTAAAAAATAGAAAAGCCAAAGAAAAACACAGGTATATGTATCAAAAAGTTCAGGTTAAAATGTTATTATGGAATTTGATGTACTGGACATCTCACTGGCATGGTAAATAAGTTAAAAAATTATCTCTATAAAAATAATGAAACAGAATAGTGGGAACGAATTAAAAATAAAAGTTGTATCTATGAAGTAGTGGTGGTTGTTCTCTTGTCGTCTTTTTTTTTTTTTTTTTTTTTCCTGGTTGGTTTTCTGGGGGAGGGGCCTGCCACGTGGGTTTTCAGGAAATGTTCCCTGAGTTAAGTCCTCCTGCCCCCTTCAAGGGGTTGGGCTCTGAGGATTCCATTTTTTTTCAGGCTTTTGTTCTCTGGAGGTTTTTATGTTTGTTCATTTGTTTCTCTCGCCTTGACAGTTTTTGATGGTTTTTGGAGGTTTAGAGGAAAGCAAACTGTACCCCGACCCCTCTCTCAGAGAGAAGCCTCAGTCTGTTCCCCTCTGGGTGTTCCAGAGCACATAAGTTCCCCCTCTGGCAGAGCAGGTTCCGAGTCGCGGTCCCTGGGGACACAGGAACTCCTGCTTGTACCCAAAACCACGACAGCGGTGGCTGTCTGAGCAGCTCCAGACTGCCAGAGAGGTTCCAAGCAGCGATAGCACACTGAGATTTTCCTGCTGGCCTGGGCTGGGAGTGCTTAGTTTTTCCGGGTCCAAAAGCGCCGGGCTGGCGCCTTTGTGCACCTCTCCCAGGGGAGGGTGTGGGGCGCGCGCGTCTCAGGCTCTGATAGCACGGCAACGCGGGCTGGTGAGGCTCCAGCCCCTCAGGGGAGCCAGACCCCACGTGTTCTCAGGCGTGCTGGCGGCTCAGGGACCAAGACCTGGTTTCTCCACCGCACTCTCTCTGGCTCAGCACCAGGGGTGGCTGTCCTGACTTAAGCCCCTGTCCCTAACTGCCCGATTCCCACAATATCCCCCTGCTATCCCTTGCTCTTTTTGAGTGCTTTCAACCAGACTCCAAGTTAATGCTTGTCCCCAGACGCAGGACACTCTCGTATGGGGGTATTACTTTCCAATGGCTCCCTCCCCCTTTTGTTTATCTTCTGATACCAGTCCGACATTCCCATTCTGCTTTACCTGCCCACTGCCCACTTCTGCCCCCGTAGAGATCCAGATGTGTATAATTCTGATCTCAGGCTGATTTCATGGGTGATCGGAGTTCTTTGGTAGGTAATCAGCTCACTTTAGGGTACAGGTTGAAATGGCGCCTCTTCCTTCTTCCCCACCATCTTGCCCTGGTCTCTCAGGATAGTTTTGAGAACTTCTTTTCCTATCCATTTTTTTTCTTTTCCTCTCTTCACTTCCAGCTTATCCACGGATGCTTCTTGGACCCTTCTTTTTGGCATTTTCCAGCAGTTGTTACCTGTCTTGTCCAGAGAGTTTACACCCAGGCTTCTTTTTCTCTCTCTCGGGTAAGCCAACAGAAGGAGAGCAAGGGGGTTTCCCTAAGGACAAATCAAAGTTGAGAAGGATAAAGTGTGGATCTTGAAGGGAAAGGGAAGGTAGATGGCACATCATCTTTGCACCACGGAATCTGGTGTTATATTTCCATATTTTCGTTTGTTTGTTTTCAGAACATCACCTGCAACCTGCAGGTGTACCCAAGGTTTATGTCAGGATTCCAGATTAACAAACCAAGACGGTTCAGAATTTTTTTCTGGATATGCTTCCTTCCTGCTCTGTTTGTTTCCGTGGTATCTTCTCAGAGCAAGGAAAGCTGGAAGTTGCACTTTGCTCCTGCTGCAACACTCTTTCCTCATGCTTGGTTTCTGTGCTGCTGTTTGATATCTACACCTGTGGTGCTTCTGGAGCAATGACAAGCAGGGCATGAGGCTGGAAGACAAAGAAAATAAAGCAGGAAATGAACAAGATAGCATAGCAGTGTGGTAAGGAAAATGAACCTCGACTCCTAAAGCATACAGATTGCTTTCCTTTTCCACTCAGATTATTCTGGGGGTTTTGCCACACCTGGTATCATGCCTTGTCTATAACAAGGGCTGGTACGTGTTTCTTGAATGAATGGATGAACAAAGTTGAAGAAAATCTCAGCATTTTTCCAACGAGAGCGAGCGCTAAAGTTCTCTGTGAACAGTAATTTCTGGGGCTCCTGGGTGGCTCTGGCATTAAGCGTCTGCCTTTGGCTCAGGTCATGACCCCAGGTTCTGGGATCCAGCCCCACACTGGGCTCCCCACTCAGCTGAGAGCCTGCTTCTCTCTCTCCCACTCCCCTTGCTTGTGTACTCTCTCTCACTATCTCTCTCTCTCTGTCAAATAAATAAATAAAATCTTTAAAAAAAAAACCCCAGCAATTTATGACCTTTGATGTGCATAGAATCACCTGGGAAGCTTGTTAAACGCAGTCTAATTTAGCTCCATCCTTAGAGAATCTCCAGTTTTCACGATTGTGATGCAGGGAGGAGATCCAGGAACCACTGAAGAATCATCCTTATATTCTCTAAATATAGTTACAATACTCTTTACTTTTACTTCCTTCTCATTATTACTCTTCGATGGCACTCCTTGGGTATGTGGTATCATCTACTAGGAAATTATGACCTGTTTCCTTTCAGATTATTCTAGCTGTTGGAAAGATTTCCAATATTTTAAAGGATAAATATGGGTCAGAATTTGAATAAGGTTTATTCATGAAGCATTTTGTGAGTAACTCTTGCTCTGGGTGTTTTCAAACAGATCTATCCCTTTGTTGGCTACCGGCATGGTCATAGAAATATTTGCATTTACAATGCTATTGCAAATGGGTACCCCTAATTTATTGTCCCACAAAAGTTGGTTTACAAGTTTTTCATTTCCCAAGAGGTACACAGATAATAAAACAAGTGAAATCAGCATTTTTTTTTATGCCTAGGATAAATTGTTATTTGTTTTGGGTGAGTGGCCATTTACCAGGCTGTTTCACAATTTGCAACATCTTGCTCACTGGGTCTTAAACTTTACCCAAATCCATTCATTAAGTCACTAAATGTCCTTACAAGACTAGAGTAAGTGGTACTTAGTTCATCACATGGACAAACTGATCTTTAAGTCGGTTAACTATTCCAGGGTTTGGAGGAGGGGAGTTTGATCTCTTACTATTTTTTTTTTTTTCAGAGAATACATAGCTATCACTTTTGGAGTCTTTTAAGAAATTTTTACTGAGTTTTTAATTTTAATTCCAGTATAATTAACATACAGTGTTATATTAGTTTCAAGTGTATAATAAAGTGATTCAGCAATACTATACACTACTCAGTGCTCATCTTTAAGTGTACTCTTAATCCCCATCACCTATTTCACGCATCCCCCCCACCTACCTTCTGGTAGCTAACTGTCAGATTGTTCTCTGTAGCTAAGAGTCTTTTTCTTGGATCACCTCTCTCTCCCTCTCTCTCTTTCTTTGTTCTGTTTTTTTTTTTTTTTAAATTCCACATGTGAGTGAAAATTTATGGTGTTCATCTTTCTCTGACTGACCTGTTTTGCTTAGCATTATACTCTCTAGCTCCATCCATGTTGTTGAAGGTGGCAAGATTTCATTCTTTTTGTGGCTGAATAACGTTCCCTCATACATATATCACCTCTTCTTTTTTTCCATTTTATTTTATTTTATTTCTTTTTAGTGTTCTGATATTCATTGTTTATGCACCACACTATACCACCTCTTTTTTATCCATTCAACTACTGATGGATGGTTAGGCTGCTTCCAGAATTTGGCTATAATAAATAATGCTGCAATAAACATAAGGGTACGTATAGCCTTTCAAATTAGTGTTTTTGTATTTGGGGGGGTAAATCGCTGGAATGGGATTACTGGATGGTAGGTTAGTTGTATTTTTAATTTTTTAAGGAAACTCCATATTATTTTCCACAGTGGCTGCACCAGTTTGCATTCCTACCAGCACTGCATGAGGTTTCCTTTTTCTCCACATCCTAAGCAACACTTGTTATTTCCTGTGTTTTTGATTTTAACCAAGAATACCTGACTTTTTACACTCACACTACCAGTTCCAAGTAGCCAATCCATCACTATTTTATCATGTCTCTCATTTCTACCTAAAACACAAAATCTCTGAGATAGTTTGTAATATTCAGATGTATATAAAATGGATGATCAAACTTTAAAAAAGCAGATCTAAACCAATTGGGTGAACATAAATAGTGGTCCTTGACATTCAAATCACAGCAATTAATATTACATTTATTGTGAGGCTTTTGAGAAGCCAAGACAAAATGGTAAGTACACCAGGGTACATAGTTCTCATTTTTTCAATAACGGAAGGATACACATTTGACAGAATTTCTTTTCCTGTTCCTGAAATCTAGGAGCAATTAACATAGTGAACAGTGTCTGACTATAGTTTATGGAAGATAGAGAAACATTATTTAAATACAGATTTCCTGTATCAATTCTAGAAAAACACCACAGACATAATATTTAATTATAACTCAATGAAGACATTACCATATGGTGTAATGATCATATTAAACAATAACCATTTTTTGAGCTTTTGTATTTACCCAGTACTTCATGTGGGGATATCACCGAGTCCTCAGAATGGCCTTGTGAAGAAGGTTTTAGCAAATGCATTTTACAGACAAGAAAACTGAGGCTCAAAGCCATTAGCTATCAGGCCCAAGGTCCAATTGATGAGGTGGCACGGTATGGATTGTCACTTGTCCTAATGACAGCACTCTTTCCACCATAGTCTGGAAATCCAGCATGCTGCAGGAATAGAGTTTTAAAGAACCTAAAGCAGTGGTTTTCAACTGAGGATGATTTGGAAATATATGGAGACCTTTTTGGTTATAACTTCTGGGAGAAGCACTACTAGCATCTAATGGATAGAGGCCGGGGATGCTTCTGTACATTCTACAATGTGCAGGATGGTCTCTGACAACAACAAATTATGCAGCCCAAAATGTCAATAGTGCCAAAGTTGAGAAACCTTGCTGTAAGGGATGGCAAATTGCATTGTCCTTATATTCCTCTTAAACTTATGTCTCAAGCCTATTTTGGCAACTGCTGAAATGCACTCAATTCAGGGTTGACGTCTCTGGCTTAGAGCAACAATTTTGTGTTGTAGATTGAAGAAATTTTCATGTGCTCCAGGTACCAGAAATGCAGGTCAAAAAATTAATTTTGTTTTCAAAGTATACAAACCAGGTAGGTCATTTCCTTTCTTCTGAAATGCAGGAGTCCATGTGGGCAGGACGAAGTACTATTTTTTCTAAAAGACAAACTTTGAATCTGTTCAAGCTCTGGCATTAGTATTTAGAGGACACCACCACATCTGTGCCGTAAAGCTAGAAATGGCTACATGCTCTAAAGCCTGTATTTCCAATTGGTCTTCTTGACCATAAAAGAATTTTAAGATGATTGGCTTTTTAATAGAACTACATGCTGGTGGGTCCACAGGGCTGAGGAGCTGCATGACATAATTTGGAGGAGCTGAGTGAGTTGGCTTATTGAACGATTTTAGTTTTAATACAGGTGATGCTCAGTGATCCTTTCTGAAAATAATTAGCAAACAGGTCAATGCTTTACTCGCTCCTGCTCTTCATTTTCTTATAATTATGGTTTTCCAGTTAGTGCCCTTTTGATCTTTTCTTTTTCATATTCAGAGCAGCAAGCATTCTACAACTAGTTGGTCATATGTTAAAAAATCTGCAGTGATTCCTTTTGACCAATGTGGAGAGTGACAGTGTATCTACTGTGTCCATGGCATAGCTCTTCATCATGTGTACTGAATGTTCTTACCAAAGCCTCAAAGAGCCAGGCCTGTGGATGTACAAGGTTGAGCACATCAAATGAGTTTGCACAATTCTCTCCACAGGTTCCCTTTTCACAGGTATAGTGGGTCCGTTGGGACTTGTCCTAATTCACAAGCATGACACTCTCCGTTGTTGAGACAACACATTTTCTTGAGTCTGTCTTTGCTGCTTCCTCACTGATTGGGGAATGGGTTCACCATTCACTAGGTATTTCAGATTCATAATTTATGGATTATGTTGCACATCTGTTGCATACTGTTGCACATCTGCGGATTCTGTCAGGACATACAAAGTATTAGAAATAGCAGGTGGGGCCTCTATGGATGTACCTTAGGTATTATTCTCTATTTTTTTTTTCAAGGTTCTTGGATTGTATGTTTAGGGCATTTTATGGTGGATTGATTTAATAAATAACCTCCTCAGCTGCAAGTTTTCATATTCTTAGCATAACTACACCCACAGTTTTATTAGAACTCACTGGTTCTCGAGGCTTCTCTTCTCAGCTCCTTCCTCTCCCCATTTTCTTTGAAACTGTCTCTCTGACTTTCTCAGTTAAAACTGACCTGAGTTCTCTGATCCTGATAATCCTTTCTATTTTAATTGCATTACCTCAATTTCTGCCACTTCAACTGCAGGGGATTAGTAGACATCTTTGGAAAAGCAGTATGCATAGTGGTTAAGGGTCCAGGCTCTGGAGCTAGACTGCTTGGGTTCGGTCTTATATCTGTTGCATTTTTATCAGCTGTATGACCTTGGGCGAGTTATGTAACTTCTGTGTGCTTCTGTTCTTCTCATCTGTAAATGGGAATATTTGTGGTACCTTTCTCTTACATAGTTGTGGTGATTAAAAAAGGTTAATTCATGTCAAGCACTTAGAATAGTGTCTTATGTATAGTAATTGCTCAGCAAACATTAGCTATTATTTTACTTTAATTATATAAGAAGAGGGAAAACCTTCTGAAATGGTGATATTCTTTGCAGGTGGTTTTTCAGATTTTACCTTCTTCCACCATGCCTGTAGTAATGTTGAAGATAATGGAATGAAGGTATTAGCTACATCAACATCCAATAGTGGGAACCTCTCTGCAGCATTAAGTTCCATTATCTTTATTTTTTAAAGATTTATTTATTTACTTACTTACTTGAGAGAGAGGCAGAGGAAGAGGGAGAGAGAGAATCCCAAGCAAATTCCCCACTGAGCACAGAGGCTGATGTGATGCAGGGCTCGATTTCACAACCCATAAGATCATGACCTGAGCCAAAAATCACAAGTTGGACAGTCAACCAACTGAACCACCCAGATGTCCCAAGTTCCATTGTCTCTAAACAGAAATTCCTCTTTTTTCTACTCTTTTGGGCAATCTAGTCACTGTTGGCCTTACCAGAGAGCTGACATCATCCTGGCTCTGAAAGATTTTAAAAATTAGATGATCACAGTTGTTAATTTTCATTCTTTCTTCAACCCAGCAGCTCTACCTTCAAGGACTTAGAGGGCAACAGCTTGAAGGATAGTGGTCATGAAGAGAGCGACCAGACTGACAGTGAGCATGATGTCCAGCGGAGCCTGTATTGTGATACTGCTGTCAATGACGTGCTGAACACCAGCGTGACCTCCATGGGATCTCAGATGCCTGACCATGGTAAGGGCTTGTTGGATGTAAGTCGCACCCATAGATCACAGAGAACCCAGAATGTTTGTAGGTACACTGTATTATTTTACTGTAATGAGTGTGTTGTCAAGGTAGGCACTGTGCTCATGCCTGAAGAGCATCTACAGAGTTGTGAGATGTCCTGACACCAGACCAGATTCTTCTTTATCCTCCCTGAGTGGATCCCCTAGGTTTGTATAATGTTCAGGCATTTTAAAAGCTGACTACATATACATATTGCATACATTCTCTTCAATAATAACTGCACTAAGCACCTAGAAAATGAGCAGATGCCTTCTCACCGGGAGTAAATGCCTCTTTCTGCTTTAGTACATGAAATTTAACTGATCAGTCGAGTTGCACAGAACATAGCACTAATGAGACCAAAGGGGTGGGTTTTATTTCCGTATTAGGCTGGTTAACTTTACTCAGAGAGAGACTCTTTTCTCTGACCACAGATTGTATGCCCTTTACTGAAGAGAGAAAGTACCAAACTTCCAGTTTTGTCTGTGGGGCTGCTATGCCAAATCCCTCTAGCTTCCATACACATGCCTGCCATTGATCATAGGAGAGATCAGTGTAAGAAAACATGGCTGACTCCAAGCAACATTCTGGGCATATGAAAAACACCTCAAAGCAAAGCTCAGAACTGGCTTCTCATATATGAAGATGAGTCTATTTTTGTGAATGCAGCCACACATGCTTTAGCAAGAGGAGCTTTTTAAAACCATGCTGGGCATAAACCAGGGTATAAAAACATTAGCAGAGTTCTGCTAAGGCAGAGTGTTCAGATGGACTTGGGCACAAATGTCATTTTCAATGTTTTACTGATGCAAACATGCTGGGAAAACAGGCTGTCTTTTTCAATTAAGAACTATGAATTCAGCTTGGTGTTTAGGCTCAGTGAAGCTTCAGAATGCGTGGCTATGTCTTGAGAGAAGCTAGACGCAAGCTCAGCTGGAAGCCCCACTGCTAAAAGACTTAAAGAGGAGAAAACAAAATATGGTGATTATGTGCTGGTCTTCAGCTGTTTCATTTCACTGTAAACATCATTAAATGCTTTTGTTTTGGTCTTATAAATGAATCCAAAGGGGGGAAATTGCACAATTCAAAAAAGGAAATGTTTTTCATGGAAAAAAAAGTTTGTCACTGTAGATTCTGTTAAACAGCCTAAAATCCATCCCCTCCCCAGACAGCTCAAGTGTCAAAGTCTATAATATAGAGAGGTCATTACTAATTGTGCACTGTTGTCTTCCCTAATTGGCAAATGGTGACATCTGTGGAGATAATATACTTTCTGGGCAACCTTACTAAGACTAAAGATGAGAAAACTGAACATTTATATAACTGAAACAGAGACTGTTTAATTCTCAGAGGATTAGTAGTGTGTCACAGGGTACAGACTGGTATGTATCATTTACTAGCCTTATATCTCAAAAAAGTGCTTTTTCATTTATATCAGAAAGGGTTTTAGTTAGATGCTTTTTAAAATGAAGTGAATCCAGGAAAGGAAATGGTCATAATTGATTCTCACTTTATTCCTGGCTAGAATAACTCTGTTTTAATTTTTGTCACATTTTTCTAGAAAACAGTATCAGTGGACTATGCTTAATTTTTCTGAGGGAGTGTTTCTTACAAATGGGATGTGTTGTGTGTGTGTGTGTGTGTGTGTGTGTGTATATAATGTAGATTGTATAATAATGAGAGTTTTCTAAAGCAAACCTGTGGCAATATTCCAAGACTCTCCTACATAGAAGGTGATGATTACACACACATACATGTACACACAGACACTTTTTGCTGTTCCATTTGGCAACACTTGCATATTTTTTTCTCAGTATTCAGTTTGCATGTATATATCATAATTTTTTTCCATCATTCCAGCAGTGGCTAAATCTTAAGCCAACCCTTGAGTTTGCTTTCTTTCACTTTCGTTTGGTTGAGTCATTAACCTTTGGTTACAGATGGAATTCCAGTTGTGCTTACATCTCAGGATCTACCTTATGAGTTCCCAGTATTAGGTTTCTCTAATAGTACCTAACTGTTATATCCCAAATCAGCTCTAGGCTGGGCACATAAATTGTGTCACCTCAGTTATTGCTACCTCAAACAACAGCAACAATTTCAACAATTAACATTTTATAGCATTTTACTATCTCAAACTAGGATTCACATAGTGCTTCTCATTTTATCCTGAGGCAGAGTAGTTGAAAGACAATCACGAAGCCAATTAACCACATAGACCTGATCTCGTAACCATTCTTTTTTTTTTTTTAAAGATTTTATTTATTTATTTGACAGAGAGAGAGAGATCACAAGTAGGCAGAGGGGCGAGCAGAGAGAGAGGAGGAAGCAGGCTCCCTGCGGAGCAGAGAGCCCGATGCGGGGCTCGATCCCAGGACCCTGAGATCATGACCTGAGCCGAAGGCAGCGGCTTAATCCACTGAGCCACCCAGACGCCCCTCTCGTAACCATTCTAACAAGAATAGTTCTAGGTGTATTAATTCCAGGGCAATATGGTACTGTTTCTTCTGGGGAGTACCAATTTGGAAAGGTCATGAGGGAAAATGGAATCTTCTCTGCACTCAGACCTGCACTGAAAGTCTCAAAGAGTCGTTGAGGGGGGAAAAAATTAGTCCCTGGTGTCTTTGGTTCATTGATGCTGTGATGAGAGTCATTTATGGTTTGTCTCCCTCCCAATCCCATCTTGTTTCATTTATTCTTCTTCTGTCCCCCTACCCCCCCATGTTGCTTCTCCATGTCCTCATATCAGGGAGATCATATGATAGTTGTCTTTCTCCGATTGACTTATTTCACTAAGCATGATACGCTCTAGTTCCATCCACGTCGTCGCAAATGGCAAGATTTCATTTCTTTTGATGGCTGCATAGTATTCCATTGTGTATATATACCACATCTTCTTTATCCATTCATCTGTTGATGGACATCTAGGTTCTTTCCATAGTCTGGCTATTGTAGACATTGCTGCTATAAACATTCGGGTACACGTGCCCCTTCGGATCACTATGTTTGTATCTTTAGGGTAAATATTGGGATTTCATCAAGATGCTGTGATGAGCATCTCAAACCCAAGTGCCCTTGTTTTGGCTTACCTTGGATTTCATGTCTGTAGATTTCTGTGTTTTCTAACTTGGATATTAGCACAGCATTTTTCTTTGCATGTATAGAGACCCATGATTGATAGGGAATATCAGGATTTTCAAAATAGAGATAATTTTATGCATCTGTTAATTTTTTCCTTGAGCAGAATGGGTTGTTCAGTGAGCTATTACTGTGTTGCCAGCATTGGAGGAAAAGGTATAAATTATATTTGCTCCCCACTTTCCCAGACACCTGGGTCCTGTGCTTCTGAACACTACCAAAGTTTCTTTGGGTTTTGTTCTTCTAACTGCTGCAGCAGAAGAATGCTTAGTGTGAATGTTAAAGGTACTTCATGACTTTGAGAGTAAAGTCCCAAATCCCTTAATTTTCAGCAGCCCATCTTTGAGAACAGTCCTCTAGGGATGGAACCCAGAATCAGTATATTCCACCAAAGAAGAACAATGTCTAGAAGGCTTTTGCACCCAAAGGGCAAAGCCAGGAGTTTAGCCACTTGTGTCTGGATTGTGTTTTGACTGCCCCAACCTAATACAGCAATGAGCTGGATTAGGGTGGAGATAAGAAGGAACGACAGGAATTTCTGCTTTCCAGATTATTATCAATCCTGACATCACTCAACTTGCCTAAGACCAGGTCACTTGGTTAATGAGCTGAATTTCCTTGTTGCCAGGTGATTGAATTACACATTCATTTATCATTTGAGTGCCCTTGAATTAATATGTCTCAGCTTGTCCCCAGTAATTCAGCTCTTATTGTCATGGCTTCCCAGAAAAGAAGGTGATGGAGAATTCTTTATTCTGCACTTTCTACTCACATATAGCACTTTTTGGAATGTTATCTCTCTGTAGCTCTCAGAGTGCCTTGAGAACAAGGAAGTGTTGTCATTCAGCATATTTTACCACCTGATTTGTTCTTGAGGTGATTTGGTGCTGAGCTTGGGAGTCACACTCAAATCCTTTAACCAATGCCTTCTCTTCCTGAATTTGCCTTATTTGGTAAAATTACCAACTTCTGGCAAGGCCAATAATTTTATCTTATGCAACTGCAGCAGACAGTCTCCAAGAAGAGTAACTGACCATTAGAGAGGTAGAGGTGCCAGAGATTCATGGGTTTGTGGCACAGTTAGGGATATCACTGGGTTTGAATCTCTTCCTCTCAGTTATTTCTGGATTGAGTTAGTGCTGGGGTTAATAGCTTCCTTCTCTTCCATGGTTCTTTGCATGACCATTTGTGATGACTTGGATATACCATTATGTTTACTTAAATATGTAGTCCTTTTGGGAATCATGTCCTAGAACTATACATACTAGTCCCAAGCTCAACTAATTTGTTTCAATCATACTCATTGTCTCTTACTTTATGATTTTAATTATTGATTATAAATTCATCAACTGAAAAGATGGCTCTAATTGCACTAATGTGGATCTAGTTTGGAGTTCACGACAACACTGAATTGGTTTGCCTCCCATGCTAATTGATACCAAATGGAAACAACATATAGAAACTCACAATAAGGGGCGCCTGGGTGGCTCAGTGGTTAAAGCCTCTGCCTTCGGCTCAGGTCATGATCCCGGGGTCCTGGGATCAAGCCCCACATCCGGCTCTCTGCTCAATGGGGAGCCTGCCTCCTCCTCTCTCTCTGCCTGCCTCTCTGCCTACCTGTGATCTGTCAAATAAACAAATAAAAAAATCTTTTAAAAAAAAACAAAAAAACCCCCCGAAAAACTCACAATAACAGCTATTTGCTTTCATATCCAAATGCGTCCAAACACGATGTAATGATTGCTTTATTTCTGGAAATATAAACCCTTTTGGATTTTACTAAACTTGTTAATTTGGTAGTTTATTACCTGAATATCATTTAACACGTTTGTTGTGTAAAATGGATTGAAAGAACTTGATCTGTGCCTAATACACTGCTATTACAAATTAACCATGAAAATGTTCTGTAATTTCACACTATGCATATTCTAGTTTCCAATCACAGGTATATTAAGATGTTTATACTTCCAATAGTCTATCAGCAATATGTAATTTTATTTCCTCTAGACTTTTAATGAAATTATGATTTAGTGACTGAACATCCTTTGCTTATCCTCTTATCTGTCCCCCTGACTCACCTCTCATCTCACTAAATTTCCAAACACTCATTTCAATTAGTCTCTTGGCAAAACAGGGTGTTCTCAATGGAGAATATTTTTTTTTAAGATTTTATTTATTTGTTTGACAGAGAGAGATCACAAGTAGGCAGAGAGGCAGGCAGAGAGAGAGGAGGAAGCAGGCTCCCTGTGGAGCAGAGAGCCCGATGTGGGGCTCGAACCCAGGACCCTGGGATCATGACCTGAGCCGAAGGCAGCGGCTTAATTCAATGGAGAATATTTTGTGACATTGCAAAGCAGTGTGCTGCTGGGCTCCAGAAATGGTAGCATGGACCAGATGTTCATAGAGTAATCGAAAATTCCATTTTATCAGAATAGCATTTGCTGTCAAAAACTTTTATCTTTACTTCAACAAAGAGGTTGATTAGATCCCCCTGGACCTGAATTAGCATCTTTGAAGCTAGATATACTGTTTTGCAATTCATGTGGTTCCTTATCCCCTGGTTGCTCACATAGAATCTTTTAAAAATGTCTTCAGCCTCATGCATATATATACACGGTGAAATGTTTAATTACTTGACCAATGGAATGTATATATGTATAGCGAATATACATATATGATGTTCAGCTGTTTTTATCTATCTCAGGTATACAGTATTCTAATGCCAGGTAGGAACAATCCATGAGTAGATATGTATCTTTCACCTGTTCATTCAAACAATAATTTTGAGTGCTCACTATGTGTCTGTCTCTGGGAATTGAATGTGTCAGTTACTGTTATTATTGACTGTGAAAGTTCTCATCTCTTTAGCTTTGCTTATATCTGGGGTTTACTGAATTGACCCAAGGTCAGCTCAATGATGAAATGAATAACTCTTTATGATTTTAGAAATCATTAAAAGAATAGAGCCTGGTACTATTAAAAACCTTATTAATGTTGTGTCAACAAGGCAAAAGAAACAATAAAAGAACACTTATAATCAAGATCTTATTTTTAATAAGAATATCATGAAAGACTCTTCCTTGATGCCCTAATTTGAACAATTTCACAGAAGTAAGCATTTTCTTTTTAAACCTATCAGCTCTGAGGCCAAACTTCTTTCTTACTTTTAGTTAATTTCATTATAACACGATAGGTTTAATCTCTGACATGTCCAGTTACCTTTTTTGGTTTAGTACCAAACTTTTTTGGTTGAGTACCACTCAGTGGTACTCAATGCTCGGTCTTCCTTTTCCTCTGATGTCCAGGAACTTTTGTCCAGTCTCAGTCTCAAGCAGGCTTCCCACTGACCAGGTAGCCAGATGCTGACTTGATGCAGGGCTCCATGCAAGGCTTGATCTTACAACCCTGAGATCATAACCAGAAGCAAAATCAAGAGTCAGTCGCTTAACCTATTAAGCAGGCTCAGGTGCCCCCTAAGTTAGTTCTTTTAAACCTTAGTAATAGCCACTTTAATGGCAAATGAGGCACTTCAGGTTCCTGTTTTAGTTTAACAAAAAATTTTCAGTTTGGTGTAAGTTAGAACCTTAAACATACATTCCTCTTCTCCTATCCCAGTTAGCTAAGGCTTAGGTTCTTTCTAATTCATGGTCTAGTACCTAGTGGTGCAGGAGTGCCACTGTAACCTGCTTTAAATAAAAGCATAACTTGTTACCTTGCCCCTTTAAATAGATATTTGTAAACAAACACTGCTGTAATCACCTGGAGATATTTGGTAGCCTTAGTTGATTCCAGCAAGGCAGGTTTCCAGCCATGAGTTTGCGCATGTAAAGCCAGTGCCAGAGATATGTTTTCCAATTTGTATGAGGCAGCTTTCTTCACTTCTAAGCTCATATAGTCTCTCCTTTCTATCCTTAGCTTGGAGAATAATAGATTTTTGACCACTTGCTTTCTTTCCTCCTCTTCTACCATGTATGGAGTTTCCAACCTGTGTGAATAGGATATTCCCCCTTTTAATACATGGGTAAGTGAGAAAAGAGGAATAGTATAGGTTCCAAGATATTTAGATTGGTCATACTGTTCCAAGGCATCACCATCTGCTGTTTTTAATCATTAAAGAGGCTGTCAGTTGTTCTGAGCATCCAAAAGAATGGTTTTGATTTTAATTTAATTTAAAAATCAGCTTATTGAAGAAGAAATGCCTCCTGCATGTAAGAGTCAGCTTGCCCACTGTTGATAAACCACAGCAAGTCAGATGCAGAAGTTGACCCACCATTCATATGCAAATGTATACCATTTTAAACTTGGGGAACTATTATTTTTATCACTAGCTAAAATTTTAGTCCTTTTATTATTTTTTAGTTTTTATTTTAATTCCAGTTAGTTAACATATGGTACTATATTAAGTTTCAGGTGTACAATATAGTAGTTCAGCAGTTCCATACATGACCCTGTACTCATCAGGATGGAGCACTCCTTAATTCCCATCTCCTATTTAACCCATTCCCCCACCCACCTCCCCTCTCCTAAGGATTAGATTGTTCTCTGTAATTATAATTCTGTCTCTTTCTTTGACTCTCTCTCTCCCATTATTTTCCTTTGTTGGTTTGTTTGTTTCTTAAATTCCACATATGAGTGAAATCATACAGTATTTGTCTTTCTCTGTCTGACTTATTTTGCCTAGCCGAATACTCTCCTGATCCATCTGTATGGCAAGATTTCATTCTTTTTTATGGCTGAATAATACTCCTGTGTGTGTGTGTGTGTGTGTGTGTGTGTGTGTGTGTGTGTGTACTACCTCTTCTTTATCTATTCACCAATCAGTGGACACTTGGGCTGCTTCTGTATCTTAGCTAATGCTACTATAAACATAGGGGTGCAGGTATCCCTTTGAGTTAGTATTTTTGTATTCTTTGGTAAATAGCCAATAGTGCAATTGCTGGAACATAAGGTGGTTTTGTTTTTAACTTTTTGAGGAACCTCCATACTGTTTTCCAGAGTGGCTGCACCAGTTTGCATTCCCACCAATAGTAGTGCAAGAGGGTCCCTTGCCAACACTTGTTGTTTCTTGTGTTTTTGATTTTAGCCATTCTGACACGTGTGATGTGATATTGCATTTAGTTTTTATTTGCATTTCCCTGATGATAAGTGATGCTGAGCATCTTTTCTTGTGTCTCTTGGCAATCTGGATGTCTTCTTTGGAGAACTGTCTGTTCATATCTTCTGCCATGTTTAATTAGGTTGTTTTTGGGCTGTTGAGATTTTTATAAGTTTGAGAGAGAGAGGGAGAGAGCAAGCACACGGGCAGGGGCAGAGGAAGAGGGAGAGAGAATCTTAAGCAGACTTTGGCTGAGCATGAAATCCAACATGGGGCTTGATCTCACCTTGAGACCTGAGCAGAAACCAAGAGTCTGATGCAGAACAAACTGCACCACCCAGGTGCCCCTCATATTTAGGTCTTTAATCCATTTTGAATTTATTTTTGTGTATGGTATAAGAAAATGGTCCAGTTTTCCTAACACCATTTGTTGAGGAGACTGGCTTTCCCACTGGATATTCTTTCCTGCCTTTTTGAAGATCAATTGACCATATAATTGTGGTGTTATTTCTGGATTTTCTATTTTTTTAATTTAAATTCAATTAACCAACATATAGTATGTCCTTAGTTTCAGATGTAGAGTTCAGTAATTCATCATTTGCATATAACACCCAGTGCTTATCACATCATGTGTCCTCCTTAATGCCCATCACTCAGTTATCCCATCCCTTCACCCACCTCCCCTCCAGCACCCTATAGTTAAGTTTCTTATAGTTAAGACTCTTTTCCTATAGTTTGTTTCCTGTAGTTAAGACTCTTCTGGATTTTCTGTTCCCTTCTATTGATCTATGTGTCTGTTTTTGTGCCAGTACCATACTGTTTTGATTACTGCAGCTTAGTAATAAAACTTACGGTCTGAAATTGTGATGTCTCCAGCCTTGTTATTCATTCTCAAGATTGCTTTTGCTATGCAGGGTCTTTTGTGGTTCCACACAAATTTTGGGATTGTTTGTTCCAGTTCTGTGAAAAATGCTCTTGGTGTTTTTGACAGGGATTACAGTAATCATGTAGATTGCTTTGGGCAGTATAGACATTTTAACAATATTTATTCTTCCAGTCCATGAGCAAGGAATGTCTTTCCATATCTTTGTGTCTCCTTCAGTTTCTTTCATTAGTGTTTTATAATTTTCAGAGTATAGGTCTTTCACCTCTTTGGTTAGGTTTATTCCTAGGTGTCTTATTATTTTGGTGCAATTGTAAATGGGATTGTTTTAATTTCTCTTTCATTATTGGTATATAGAAATGCTATAGATTTTGGTACACTGATTTTGTATCCTGTGACTTTGCTGAATTTGTTTATCAGTTCTAGCAGTTTTTGGTGGTCTTTTGGGTTTTCTATATATAGTAGCATGTCATCTGAAAATAGTGAAAATTTTACTTCTTCATTGCTGATTTAGATGCTTTTTATTATTATTATTATTATTATTATTATTTGTTGTTGTTGTTGTTGTTGTCTGAGTGCTGTGGCATAGGACTTCCAGTACTTTGTTGAATAAAAGTAGCGAGAGTGGATACTTGTTTTGTTCCTGTTCCTAGGGGAAAAACTTTTGTTTTTTCCCCATTAAGGATGATGTTAGCTGTGAGTTTTAAGATAAGACCTTTAATATGTTATGGCATGTTTCTTCTAAATCTCTTTATTGAGGGTTTTTATCATGAATGGATGTTTTACTTTGTCAAATGCTTTTTCTACATATATTGAAATGATCATATGGTTCTTATTCTTCCTCCTATTTGTGTGATGTATCACTTTGATTTGTGAATATTGACCTACCCTTGCATCCCAGGAATAAATCCCATTTGATCATGGTGTATGATTTTTTTAATGTATTGTTGAATTCAGTTTGCTAGTATTTTTTTGAGGATTTTTGCATCTATGTTCATCAGTGATATTGACCTGTATTTCTCCTTTTTTAGTGGTGTCTTAATCTGGTTTTGGTATCAGGGTAATGCTGGCCTCCTAGAATGAATTTGGAAGTTTTCCTTCCTTTTCTATTTTTTTGAATTGGTTGAGAAGAATAGGTATTAACTCTCCTTTAAATGTTTGGTAGAATTCACCTGTGAAGCCATCTGGTCCTGGACTTTTGTTTGTTGAGAGATTTTTGATTACTGACTCAGTTTCTTTGCTGGTTATCTGTCTTTTCAATTTTTAAAATTTCTTCCTGTTTCAGTTTTGGTAGTTTATATCTTTCTAAGAATTTGTCCCTTTCTTCTTGTTGTCCAATTTGCTGGCATATAGTTTATCATAATATTCTCTTATGATTGTGTTTCTGTGGTGTTGGTTGTTAGTTCTCTCTCACTTGTGATTTTGTTTGGGTCCTTTTGCTTTTTTATGGATATAGGTTTATCAATTTTATTTATGTTTTTAAAGATCCATCTCCTTGTTTCATTGATCAATTCTGTTGTTTGTTTAGATTCTTTTTTTTAAAGATTTATTTATTTATTTTTGAGAGAGAGAGAGAGAGAGAGGGTGGATGGAGGAGCAGAGGGAAAGGGAGAGCGGAGAGAATCTCAAGCAGACTTCCTGCTGACCATGGAGCCCAATTCTGGAATTGAGCTTATGACCCTGAGATCATGACCTGAGCTGAAATCAAGAGTTGGATGCTTAACGGACTGAGCCATACAGGCATCCCATGTTTTTGTTTTTGTTTTTGTTTTGTTTTGTTTTTAGATTCTCTATCATTTATTTCTGCTCTAATCTTTATTATGTCTTTCCTTCTGCTTGTTTTAGGTTTTATTTGTTCTTCTTTTCCTAGGTACTTTAAGTGCAAGGTTAGGTTGTTTATTTGAAATTTTTCTTGAGTTAGGCCTGTATTGCTATAAACTTCCCCCTTAGAACTGTTTTTACTGCATCCCAGAGGTTTTGGACTATTGCGTTTTCATTTTTATTTGTTTCCTTGAACTTTTTAATTTCTTCTTTGATTTCCTGTTTGACCCATTCATTGTTTAATAGCATGTTGTTTAACCTCCATGTATTTGTGGTCTTTACAGATTTTTTCTTGTGTTGACTTGTAGTTTCATAGCATCGTGGTCAGAAAGTATGTACTACCGTGATTTCAATTTTCTTGAATTTGTTGAGGTTTGTTTTGTGGGCTAATATGTAATCTTTTTTAAAGACTGTTTCGGGGTGCCTGGGTGGCTCAGTGGGTTAAGCCGCTGCCTTCGGCTCAGGTCATGATCTCAGGGTCCTGGGATTGAGTCCCGCATCAGGCTCTCCACTCAGCGGGGAGCCTGCTTCCCTCTCTCTCTCTCTCTGCCTGCCTCTCTGTCTACTTGTGATCTCTCTCTGTCAAATAAATAAATAAAATCTTTAAAAAAAAAAAGACTGTTCCATGTTCAGTGCACTTGAAAAGATTGTGTATTCTGCTGTTTTAAGATGCAGTGTTCTGAATATATAAGTTAAACGCATGCATTCCAGTCTGTCATTCAAAGCCATTGTTTCCTATTGATGTTCTGTTTAGATGATCTGTCCATTGATTTTAATGGGGTGTTAAAGTCCCCTAGTATTATTGTGTTATTATCAGTTAGTTTTTTTATGTTTGTTATTAACTGTTTTATGTATTTAGATGCTCCTTTGTTGGGTGCATAAATACTTACAATTGTTATATCTCCCTGTTGGATTGTTCCCTTTGTTATTATGTTGTGTTCTTTGGCTCTTGTTACAGTCTTCGTTTAAAGTCTATTTTGCTAGTTATAAGTTTTGCTACTTCAGCTTTCTTTTCACATGCATTTGCATGTTAAATGTTTCTCCATCCCATCACTTTTAATCTGCAGATGTCTTTAGATCTTAAATAGATCTCTTTCAAAGCATGAGAGACTATGGACTCTGAGAAACATACTGAGGGATTTAGAGGGGAGGGGCATAGGGGGATGGGTGAGCCTGGTGGTAGGTATTATGGAGGGCATGTATTGCATGGAGCAATGGGTGTGGTGCATAAACAATGAATCTTGAAACACTGAAAAAAAATAAAGTAGTATTTAATGGAGTACTACTTGGGTATAAAAAAATAAAAAATAAAATGGGTCTCTTGTAGGCAGCATATAGAGAGTCTTTTTTTTAATTCATTCTGACATCCTGTGTCTTTTTTTCTTTCTCCAGGTTTTTATTTAAATTTGGTTAACATAGAATGTAATATTAGTTTCAGATGTAGAATTAAGTGGTTCATTAGTTACATACAATACCCGGTGTGCATCACAACAAGTGCCCTGCTTAATCCCCATCACCTATTTAACCCATCCCCATGCTCCCCTCCCCTCCAGTAACCCTCCGTTCATTCTCCATAGTTAAGAGTCGATTTCATGGTTTGCCTCTCTCCCCTGCCCTGCATGTTCATTTGTTTTGTTTCTTAATTTCACGTATGAGTGAAGTGATATGGTATCTGTCTTTCTCTGACTGGCTTGTTTTGCTAGCATAATACTCTCTAGTTCCATTTATGTTGTTGCAAATGGCAAGATTTCATTCTTTTTTATGGGTGAGTAATATTCTATTGTCTTCTGATTGGAGCATTTAGTCCATTTACATTCAAAGTAATCGTTGATATGTATTTTTTGCTATTTTATTATTTGTTTTGTCATTGTTTCTGAAGATTTTTTCTGATTCTTTCATGTTTTGCTGATTTTCTTTAGTGATATATTTGGATTTTTTTCTCTTTATTCTTTGCATGTTTATTACTAGTTTTGATATATGGCTACCATGAGGTATATAACCTCTTCTCATATAGCAATCTTTATTAAGTTTATGGTCATTTAAGTTTGAACCCATTCTTTTCTCATCCCCACATTTTAGGTGTATGTTATTATATTTTATAACCTTTGTTGTGAGTTCCTTGACAGATTTTTTTGTAGGATTATTCATTTTCACTGTGTGTTGGTTACCTGTGTACTGTCACTTTTGGTCTCTTCTTTCCATTCAACATGTCCCTTTAAAAGGTTTCTTGCAGAGTTGGTTTAGTGGCCATTAACTCCTTTAGTTTTTGTTTGGGAAAGTGTTTATCTCTCCTTCTTTTCTGAATGATAGCCTTGTCAGATAGGATATTTTTGGCTGAAGATTTTTCCCATTCAGCTCTTTGGACAGTCCCTTACAAAATTTCTATTGAAAAATCTCCTTCTAGCTTTATGGGTTATCCCTTTTAAGTTAGTGACTTTTTTGTCTTGCTGCTTTTAGAATTTTTTCTTTATCACTATATCTTGGAAACTTAATTACATTATGTTCATGTGTCACTCTTATTGACTTTGATGGTTGTCCTCTGTGTCTCCTGAATCAGGATATCTGTTTCCTTCCCCAGATTAGGGAAGTTTTTGGTTATTTCTTCAAATAAATTTTCTGTCCCCCTTCCTCTCTCTTCTTCCTCTGGGACTTCTATAATATGAATGTTATTATATTTGATGGAGTCATAGATTTCTCTAAGTGTGTTCCTGTTTTGCATAATTCTTTTTCCTTTCTTTTGTTCAGCTCAATTGCTTTCCATTACTCTGTCTTCTAGGTCACTGATTCATTCCTCTGCTTCTTCCATCCTGCTGGTCATTCCATCAAGTGTTTTTCTCCTTTCATTTATTATACCCTTTATCTCTACTATGTTATTTGTTATCTCTGTGTTAAGTGCCTTAATCATGTCTTCCAGTCTTCTGAAGTCCAGTGAGTATCCTTATTGTCATTGATTTAAATTCTCTATCATGGATATTCCTTATATCTGTTTCACATAGATCTCTGGCTGTGGCCTTGTCCTCTTCTTTCATTTGGGATAAATTTCTCTGTCTCCTCATTTTCTCTGCCTCTCTCTATTTCTCTGTGTTAAGAAAGTCAGCTGGGTCTTCTCAAAAATAGTGATTTTATGAAGAAGAGGTCCTGGAATGCTTGCAGTGTGGTATCCATTTTTCACCAGAACATGGTACTTCAGGAGAGTGTCTTTTGTGTGTTGATTATGCCCTGCTGTTGTGTCTGAGTCACTTTTCATTTATGTGCAGTTATCTACACTGACTCTCTGCCTGTTGTGGTGTGGGCTTGCTCTCTGTGGTATTAGTGGGACCCAAGCAGGCCAACTCTGATGGGGCGTGCCTGCCAGGGAACTTGGGAGCAGGGTGGTGGTGTTAGAAAAATATGCCCTGGGCCAGTAGTTCTATGCCAGATCCTCTGAAGTGTTCTGGTTGCTGGGGGCAACCAGCCAGGGGTATGAGGCTAGGTGCAGCGTACAACACTGGCTGGGGGCATGCTGCTGGGCACAGTGTGGTGTTTTGTCCTGTTGCAGTGGCTGGGGTGGGTGTGGAGCATGGCTGCAGCTGTACACCTGGTGACTGTGCCCAAAGTGTGAAGCATGGAACGCTTGACTTGGAAGGGTGCAAGACAGCACCTATGGACACCTCTCTGGGAGTGGCATGAGGCAGCTGCTGGGGATATGTGACTGGGTGAGATACAAAAGGGTGTCTTGGGTTCAGAGCTAAGTGTGGCACTGTGGATATGTATGGTATTTGGTGGCAGCTGTGCACCAGGAAGCTGGTGGGGTGCATGGTTAGCTTTCACAAAATTTGCCCTGAGCCCAGGGCTGAGGCCAACAGGATTGGAGTGGACAAGTCCTCAGGAGAACTTGTGCATGTGGCACACTGCTAGATGGTTAGTTAGCAAGTGTCTGTGTAGTCCTGCCTCTGGCATGTGCCTCTATGCTTGTGCTCTGGGGTGGGGAGGAAAATGGCTCCTGCTAGCTCCCTTGTGTCCAAAGTCCCCCAAGATGTTAAGAAATCAGCATGAGAAGATCTGTCTCTTGTTGCCCTGGTGTGTAAACTGTAGTTTTTGTGTTGCCCCTCTATGCTGCTCAGGCTGCTCTTTCTTTAAGGGTTGTGACTGGCTATCACTGGTTCTCTGGTCTCCCCACTGTTGAGTCGGCTGAGCTTTAAACCAGGTTAGAAGCCCTACTGGTTTTATAAGCTCATGTATTCCTATTCAGCCCCTCTGGTTTTTAAAGCTGTGTGTGATGGGGATTAGTCTTTGTGAACTCCCCGGTACAAGGGCCAGTTTCTAGGCTCTCTCTGAGTGTGCAGCTCTCCCCCTCCTGTGGGCAGCCTCTCTCTGTCTTTCTATCCTTTCTAACCTTCCAGATGCAGCAGCTTCTCTATATTTAGTTGTAGAGTTTGTTCTTCTGCCAGTGTTCAGATTGCTGTCCAGTTTATTGACTTGGATGTGGATGATATCTTGCTGAAAACACTGGATGGGGTGAGCTCAGTGTCCTCCTACCCCACCATCTTCCCAAACTCTGAAAATTTAGTCCTTCTAATTCAAAGAGCCATTTTATTCCAGTGACATGCTTCATATAAATATCTGTTCCTTTTTTTTCTGGAAGAAAAACAGATGCACCAAAGGTTTAAAGAGTTTATTAATGTCAAAATGCAAATCAATGACTAAGTCAAGAGTAAATACCAAAGTGCAAATTCTTTTGCTTGACTCACTGACTATCAAACTGCACATTTTGGAAGTTGAGTGATTATCTATGAGTGACCTATGAAGTCTGGGTTTTCCTACACTGGAAGATTTTGCTGAATGGCAAAATAAGCATTCAGAAATACAGTGTCTATGCACAACATGGATTATTAAGACCTGGAGCAAGAACTTTGTGCCAACTGTCAATTTAGAAGATATCATTGTGCCTCTCAGAGCTTCACCAAACCCTTTAAGATTTATAATTGATGTCAACTGAAGTTGGAGGCAAAGACAAACTTCCTCCTTTGACTACAGAACACATTATTTTACTGTTGGACCCAGTTAGCTGTTGGATAGGTGTATTGAATCATACTAGCCTTCTGCTAACAAAGCAAGTGAGCGCTTCATGAATTCAGATGATGATCAGTCTATGCAACTAAAGAGTCTGCAAACACATTTTCCTGCTGGAGCTGGCACCAAGAAACCACCATTCCAAACTAACCATCTCTTATTAACCTTTTGGTGTTTCCTTTGTGACGCTAATTAGAGACCCATAAAAGTATCTGCTTTGGATCTTTGGTTTAAAATACAATTTTCAAAGAGATACAATCCACTTTAAGGCTTCCATTAGTATGGTGTTTCTCCTCATGAGGGAAAATGACTGACTTGGCATTAAAGTTTGTGTGATTAATCCATAATGTTCCAGTAATTTAAATGCCAGAAAAAGTTGCTTCAGTAGTTGGTGTAATTTATTATGCTCTCCAGATTCCAGTGATACTGAAGTGGGTGGCAGATATTTCTATTGGCATTGTATGTCGACAGTCTGAAGGTACCCATTCCCAGCCTGTAGCCTTGCCTGCCAGACTGCCTCTCTGCCTTTTGCTTTGGACTTAATTCCTGTTGATTGCCTGAGGGGGTTAGGCATGTGTTTTGCTTCCTTTCTGTAAGATGATGTACTGTTGGATGAAGGGAAGTCTTCTATATTGTATAAGAGCTGTTTAGCTCAAAATGATAGCTTATCAAATGGGCCCATTCAACATTCAAACTATTGCATTTGCATGGTAAAGATGAAGGGCAAGCATTTCTTGCTGCTGTAGTGCCACATTCCCATTCCATCTTTGATAGATTTCATACCCAGAAATAAGTGCATCACTGAGCAAAGAACATTGTGACATAAGTGTTCAAAGCATGTTGAACCCATATCTTCATCCTGTGCTTTTGTTTCTCCATCTACAGCACCTTTAAGTGCCTCATCTCTCTTTCATTTGTCTTAAATAAAAATTACCTACAGTAAATGACTTATATGATTCTTGCAGACAGAATCTCTGGATGAGGAATTGACTGTATATTAAATAAGTGAGATTTGCAACATCAGACATTGTTTTCTTTGATTCAGAAAAGGGTACTTCTTCCAGAAGCTTAATATTAATTATATAGGATCTTTTAGAGTTTAAGATACCAATACCAGAAATGTAGGCACAGAACCCAATATTCTACTTGTAGCATTACTTAGAGCCCCTTTGGTATCTTAAGTTTTCACTGTCTTCAATATAGAAAGTTTAAAGTGCTGAAATGTCCCCCAAGTCACTGTAGTAGGAGTTCATGTTATAATGTTATATTATTTATTCCTTACAGCAACTCTGAGAGGGAGACAAGCATAGAATTCCAAAAAGTTAACAGAGGAATGATAGCCATTTAAGTTGAGACTCAAAATCAGAATCTTAACTGATTGACAAAGAAAGAGGAAATTAAAATGAGGAGTAATGAGTGAAGTAAGATACAAATATCTGGGGTTGCAACTGAGTTTGACAGGGACATGAAGTGTATAATCTGGACTTCCCTTAATATGTACTAGCTAATCTTTTTATGTACTGAGTCTTCTAATTGTCACTAGAATCTTCCAGATAGATGATACACCATCAATTCAGGCTCTAAATAATATGAGCAAGTCAAACTGAGTCAACACGACTGCTTCTACTCTATTCTCTTCTCAAGATTGACATCACTAGTCTGCCTGTAAATCCAAAGGCAAGAACAGCATCATGGTGGCTAAGAGTTGAGATTTTGGAATAAGACAAATCCAAGTTCTATTCATATCTTTACCACTTAATAACCATTGACCTTAGTCAAGTTACTTATTATTTTTTCTTGAATCTTCAATATTCTTATCTGCAAAATGGGAATAAAAAAGAAATTGTTGGGGGACCTGGGTGGCTCAGTGGCTTAGGCCTCTGCCTTCAGCTCGGGTCATGATCTCAGGGTCCTGGGATTGAGCCCTTCATTGGGCTCTCTGCTCAGCAGGGAGCCCGCTTCCCCCATTTTCTCTGCCTGCCACTCTGCTTACTTGTGATCTCTCTCTCTCTCTCTGTGTCAAATGAATAAATAAAATCTTTTTTTAAAAAAGAAATTGCTTCTCAGGGTGGTTGTGAGATGATCCAGGTAGGGTACTTAGTATACTTCCTGATACATAGTAAGTGCTCAAAAAATAGAAAGGGCTGTTCTTATAGAGATTCAGTTAATGAAATATCCTCCTTGCATAATTTCAGGGACACCACCATCCAAAACCTCATCTCTTTGCTGCTGTCCATGATCCCTTTGATAGGGTTAGGCATTTCATTTTACAATAACAGTTCAAACTTCAAGCAACCCTTGGGAAGAGGGAATGAATTTGTTCAAATTTACACTAAGTTGTTAAATGACTGCTGCTAGATTGTTTCTAAATTTGGAATTTGGCATACATGGGGGGATGGTTTCTAGAATATTGAACATTAAGAGTCTCAGAGGGGGAAAGCACAGAAAAGGGGTGCTAAGGGTGACAACCTTCTGAGTTTGCCCAGAGCTATCAATGTCCAAAGTAACATTGAGTAACTGTTACTTGATTTACTCACTGTCAAATGTCTAGATGCTGAAAAGCTGCCTTCACTATCAAATCATTTTTCTGAATTAGCCCGGCTTCTGGTTTGAGGAATTATAGAACGTCTACCAAAGGTTTTTATGAAACTTGGAAGAGAGTTTTGTGTTAATCTATATTACAAAATGTACACTCTTAAGCACCTGTGGTGAGGCAAGCAAAGCTATAATCCTTTCCTGGTGGCATTGATTCTGTTTTGCTCTCCCTATGTAAAAATGTACATGCCCCAACCCCCAGCATCCTGATCCTTCTTCCCTGCTCTCCCTTTATTGCTTCACTGCTCTTAAATGGCTAATGGGTGGCAGATAACATTTTGATTCTTTTTTTTTTTTTGGTTCCTATCTCATGCCCAGACTTTCATTAAGAAATAAATCAGGAGATACATTTTTCATTTCTAGTTTTCCTTTTAAAATGTCACCCTTCAAAGATCCTTCCTATTCTTTTTTTTTTTTCAAATGGACTGAAAAATGCACAGCTCCTACCTGAAGTGTCATATCTCCTTGTCATATGAATGAGCTCATAGCAGATCCATGGGGACAGTGTCATCTGAGTAATGGTAGGAATTTATGTGTCTTTGGATTTCTGCCTTCTTTTGTAGTGGAAAAATGAATTTGTTAATGATAAAAAAATCTCAACCAAGGTCCCTTATAAAATCCTTTCTATATAAATGCCAGGAGAAAGCCACTCAAATATATAGCTGATAAATGAATTTTTTTTTTATTCTTGACTTGCTTAGAGCTGGTTGTCTTATATTAATTTAAGTCACATGACTCATCTTCACTGGTTATAGTAAGTTGAATTTAGGTGGCAGATTGTGGTTTTGTGGCATAAAATATTTTGGCTTGTAAAGGACCTTATGACATGTTTGTGTTTGCCAATAAATGGAGACAGAGAAAGGGGAAGGGAGAAAGACGGTGGAAGGAACACAGTGGGGGGAGGATGAAAGGGAGAGGGAGAAGGGGGGTACAAATACACAGAGAACTGTGTGGAATTAGGAATAGTCAAAAAGAACTTATCAAGAAGCCCTTCAAAGGATGAATGGATAAGGAAGATGGGGTCCATATACACTTAGCAGTATTATGCCTCCATCAGAAAGGATGAATACCCAACTTTTGTATTAACATGGACGGGACTGGACGAAATTATGCTGAGTGAAATAAGTCAAGCAGAGTCAATTATCATATGGTTTCATTTATTTGTGGAGCATAACAAATAACATGGAGAATATGGGGAGATGGAGAGAAGGAAGTTGAGAGAAATTGAAAGGGGAGATGAACCATGAGAGACTATGGACTATGAAAAACAATCTGAGGGTTTTGAAGGGACGGGTGGTGGGAGGTCGGGGAAGCCAGGTGGTGGGTATTGCATGGAGCACTGGGTGTGGTGCATAAACAATGAATTCTGTTACGCTGAAAAGAAATAAATTTAAAAAATGAGAAAAAAAAAACCAACTTATAACATAGGGACAAGCACTGTTTTTTCTTGTTTGTTTTTGGTTTTGTTTTATTTTTGTTTTGTTTTTAATTTCTTTTCAGCATAACAAAATTCATTGTTTTTGCACCACACCCAGTGCTCCATGCAATACCTGTCCTCCATAATGCCCAGCACCTGGCTCCCCGACCTCCCACACCCCACCCCTTCAAAACCCTCAGGTTGTTTTTCAGAGTCCGTAGTCTCTAATAGTTCACCTCCCCTTCCAATTTCCCTCAACTCCATTCTCTCCATCTCCCCATGTCCTCCATGTTCTTTGTTATGCTCCAAAAATAAGTGAAACTATATGATACTTGACTCTCTCTGCTTGACTTATTTCACTCAGCATAGTCTCTTCCAGTCCCGTCCATGTTGCTATAAAAGTTGGGTATTCATCCTTTCTGATGGAGGCATAATACTCCATCGTGTATATGGACCACATCTTCCTTATCCATTCGTCCGTTGAAGGGCATTTTGGTTCTTTCCACAGTTTGGCGACCGTGGCCATTGCTGCTATAAACATTGGGGTACAGATGGCCCTTCTTTCCACTACATCTGTATCTTTGGGGTAAATACCCAGCAGTGCAATTGCAGGGTCATAGGGAAGCTCTATTTTTAATTTCTTAAGGAATTTCCACACTGTTTTCCAAAGTGGTTGCACCAACTTGCATTCTCACCAACAGTGTAAGAGGGTTGCCTTTTCTCCACATCCCTTTTAACACTTGTTGTTTCCTGTCTTGCTAATTTTGGCCGTTCTAACTGGTGTAAGGTGGTATCTCAATGTGGTTTTAATTTGAATCTCCCTGATGGCTAGTGATGATGAACATTTTTTCATGTGTCTGATAGCCATTTGTATGTCTTCATTGGAGAAGTGTCTGTTCATATCTTCTGCCCATTTTTTGATATGATTAACTGTTTTGTGTGTGTTGAGTTTGAGAAGTTCTTTATAGATCCTGGATCTCAACCTTTTGTCTGTACTGTCATTTGCAAATATCTTCTCCCATTCCGTGGGTGCCTCTTTGTTTTGTTGAGTGTTTCCTCTGCTGTGCAGAAACTTTTGATCTTGATGAAGTCCCAAAAGTTCATTTTTGTTTTTGTTTCCTTGGCCTTTGGAGACATATCTTGAAAGAAGTTGCTGTGGCTGATATCGAAGAGGGTACTGCCTATGTTCTCCTCTAGGATTCTGATGGATTCCTGGCTCACATTGAGGTCTTTTATCCATTTCGAGTTTATCTTTGTGTACAGTGTAAGAGAATGGTCGAGTTTCATTCTTCTACATATCGCTGTCCAGTTTTCCCAGCACCATTTATTGAAGAGACTGTCTTTTTTCCATTGAGTATTTTCCTGTTTTGTTGAAGATTATTTGACCATAGAGTTGAGGTTCCATATCTGGGCTCTCTACTCTGTTCTGCTGGTCTATGTGTCTGTTTTTATGCCAGTACCACGCTGTCTTGGTGATCCCAGCTTTGTAGTAGAGCTTGAAATTAGGTAACATAATGCCGCCAGTTTTATTTTTGTTTTTCAACATTTCCTTAGCAATTTGGGGTCTCTTCTGATTTCATACAAATTTTAGGATTATTTGCTCCAGCTCTTTGAAAAATACCGGTGGAATTTGGATCAGAATGGCAATAAAAGTATAGATTGCTCTAGGCAGTATAGACATTTTAACAATGTTTATTCTTCTGATCCAAGAGCATGGAATGGTCTTCCATCCTTTTGTGTCTTTTTCAATTTCTTTCATGAATGTTCTGTAGTTCCTCGAGTACAGATCCTTTACCTCTTTGGTTAGGTTTATTCCCAGGTATCTTATGGTTCTTGGTGCTATAGTAAATGGAATCGATTCTCTAATTTCCATTTCTGTATTTTCATTGTTAGTGTATAAGAAAGCCACTGATTTCTGTATATTGACTTTGTATCCTGCTACGTTACTTAATTGCTGTACGAGTTCTAGTAGTTTGGGGGTGGAGTCTTTTGGGTTTTCCATATAAAGAATCATGTCATTGGCGAAGACAGAGAGTTTTACTTCTTCATTGCCAATTTGGATACCTTTTATTTCTCTTTGTTGTCTGATTGCTGTTGCTAGGACTTCTAATACTATGTTGAACAAGAGTGGTGAGAGTGGGCATCCTTGTCGTGTTCCTATCTCAATGGGAAGGCTTGAGCTTTTTCCCATTGAGGATGATATTTGCTGTGGGTCTTTTATAGATAGATTTTAGGAAGTTCAGGAATGTTCTCTCTATCCCTATACTTTGAAGTGTTTTCATCAGGAACGGATGCTGGATTTTGTCAAATGCTTTTTCTGCATCAATTGAGAGGACCATGTGGTTCTTCTCTCTTCTCTTATTGATTTTTTCTATCACATTGATTGATTTGCAAATGTTGAACCATCCTTGTAACCCAGGGATGAATCCCACCTGGTCATGGTGGATAATCTTTTAATGTGCTGTTGGATTCTGTTTGCTAGGATCTTGTTGAGAATCTTAGCATCCATATTCATCAGTGATATTGGTCTGAAATTCTCCTTTTTGGTAGGGTCTTTGCCTGGTTTGGGGATCAGGGTACTGCTGGCTTCATAAAAAGAGTCTCAAAGTTTTCCTTCCACGTCAATTTTTTGAAATAGCTTCAGGAGGATAGGTGTTATTTCTTTTTTGAAAGTTTGGTAGAATTTCCCAGGGAATCCGTCAGGTCCTGGGCTCTTGTTTTTTGGGGAGATTTTTGATCACTGCTTCAATCTCGTTACTAGATATTGGTCTATTCAGGTTGTCAATTTTTTCCTGGTTCAATTTTGGGAGTTTATAGTTTTCCAGGAATGCATCCATTTCATCTAGGTTGCTTAACTTATTGAGATATAACTGCTGATAATAACTTTTGATGATTGTTTCTACTTTCTTAGTGTTAGCTGTGATCTCTCCCTTTTCATTCATAATTTTATTAATTTGAGCTTTCCCTCTTTCCTTTTGGATTAGTGTGGCTAATGATTTATCAATCTTATTGATTCTTTCAAAAAACCAGCTTCTAGTTTCATTGATACGTTCTACTGTATCTCTACTTTCTGTCTCATTGATCTCTGCTCTAATCTTGATTATTTCCCTTCTTTTGTGTGGAGTTGGTTTGATTTGTTGTTGATTCTCCAGTTTTTTAAGGTGTAGAGACAGCTGGTGTATTCTGGATTTTTCCTTTTTTTTTTTGAGGGAGGCTTGGATGGCTATGTATTTCCCCCTTAGAACTGCCTTTGCTGTATCCCATAGGTTTTGGACCGAAGTGTCTTCATTGCCATTGGTTTCCATGAATCGTTTAAGTTCTTCTTTGATCTCCTGGTTGATCCAAGCATTCTTTTTTTTTTTAAGATTTTATTTATTTATTTGACAGGCAGAGATCACAGGTAGGCAGAGAGACAGGCAGACAGGAAGGGAAGCAGACTCCCCGCTGAGCAGAGAGCCCGATGAGGGGCTCGATCCCAGGACCCTGGAATCGTGACCTGAGCCGAAGGCAGAGGCTTTAACCCACTGAGCCACACAGGCGCCCCTGATCCAAGCATTCTTAAGCAAGGTGGTCTTTAGCTTCCAGGTGTTTGAGTTCCTTCCAAACTTTTCTTTGTGATTGAGCTCCAGTTTGAAAGCATTGTGATCTGAGAATATGCAGGGAATAATCTCTGTCTTTTGGTATCGGTTGAGTCCTGAATTGTGACTGAGTATGTGGTCTATTCTGGAGAAGGTTCCATGTGCACTTGAGAAGAATGAGTATTCTGTTGTTTTAGGGTGGAATGTCCTGTATATATCTATGAGGCCCATCTGGTGCAATGTGTCATTCAATTCTCTTGTTTCTTTATTGATTTTCTGCTGGATGATCTGTCTATTACTGAGTGTGTTAAGATCTCCTATGATTAATGTTTCATATCAATATGACTCTTTATCTTGATTAGTAGTTTTCTTATGTAATTGGCTGCTCCCATATTGGTGGCATAGATATTTACAATTGTTAGATCATCTTGGTGGATAGTCCCTTTAAGAATGATGTAGTGTCCTTCTGTATCTCTGACTACAGTTTTACTTTAAAATCTAATTTATCTGATATGAGAATCGCTACCCTGGCCTTCTTTTGAGGCCCATTGGTATAAAGATGCTTCTCCATCCCTTCACTTTCAGTCTGGGTTTATCCTTTTTTTTCCAAATAAAAATGTTTAATATAAACATGAAAACATCATATCCACCAATGTGAACCAATTCATTTGACTTTAATTACAGAAAAAATAAACTTGACACACTTTCATTAAATACATAGCCAGCTACTGAGTAATAAGTAATTTGAAACACTTCACAGTCAGAGTAGTTTTTGCACAAATGACTTTAAATGTTAGGTCTTTCTTCCCTCCTTTCTTTCTTTCTTTCTTTCTTTCTTTCTTTCTTTCTTTCTTTCTTAAGGTTTATTTATTTATTTGAGAGAGAGAGAGAGAGTTCATGCATATGAGTCGGGGGAAAACCAGAGGGTGAGGGACAGAATCCTCAAGCAGACTCTCCACCAAGCTTAAAACCCAAACCTGGGCTTGATCTCAGGACCCCAAGGTCATGACCTGAGTAAAATAAAGAGAGTCTGGATGTATCCTTAGGTTCAAAATTGGTATCTTGTAGACAACATATGGATGAGTCCTGTCGTTTTATCCAATCTGCAACCCTGTGTCGTTTTATGGGCGCATTTAGGCAATTCACATTGAGAGTGATTATTGATAGATACGTTTTTATGGACATTGTGTTGCCTTTGAAGTCTTTCTGTCTGTAGATTGTCTCTATATTTCTGTTCAATGATATTCTTAGGATTTTTCCTCTTTTATAGAACCCCCCTTAATATTTCCTGCAGCCTCGGCTTGGTGGTCGCATAGTCTTTTAAGCCTTGCCGGTCTTGGAAACTCTTTATCTCTCCATCCATTTTGAATGTCAGTCTTGCTGGAAAGCATTCTTGGCTTCATGGTCTTCTCATTTAGTGCCCTGAATATATCTTGCCAGCCCTTTCTGCCTTGCCAGGTTTCTGTGGACAGAACTGACATTATTCTGATGGGCTTTCCTCTGTACGTAAGGAGCCTCTTTTTCCTAGCGGCTTTCAAGAGATTTTACCTGCAATTATGATTTCTCAATTTTACTATCAGGTGCCTTGATTTTTTTTAGAATCTATAATCTTGGGGGGAGATCGGTCTGCCTCTAGTACATGAATGCTGGTTCCATTCACGAGATTGGGAAAATTTTCATGGAGACCTTGTTCCACTATATCTTCTAGACTTCTTTCTTTCTCCTCCCCTTCAGGGATTCCAATAATTCTGACGTTGGAATGTTTCATGGCATCATTTATTTCCCCGATTCTGTTTTCGTGGCTTCTGAGCTGTTTGTTCCAGGCTTCCTCCTGATCCTTTCTCTCTATCTGTTTGTCCTCCAGATCACTAATTCTATCTTCTGTCTCAGTTACCCTAGCTTTTAGAGAATTTAGATTAGATTGGAACTCATTGAGAGCATTTTGAACATCATCCCTGGTGGCTATCAGTTCTGCCCTAACATTGTGAACATCATCCCTGGTGGCTTTCAGTTCTGCTCTAATCAATTCCGTTTGGTCATTCATGGCTTTGTCCCACCTAGCTATTGCCTGGATAATTGTTAGCCTGAATTCCCTTTCTGACATAATGTCTATGTCGATAGCCATTAGCTCTGTTGCAGAAGGTCCATCCTCTGAATTTTTCTTCTGTTGGGCATTCCTCCTCCTAGTCATTTTGGCGAGAGATGGCTGAACGGATGTAGCTGGATGTATCAACCATGGTGCAGTCAAGGTGCACCCTGGAATGCTTCTGAGCAATCACGAGTCCCCACCCAAATGAAAGAAAAAAGAAAGAGAGAAAAAAGAAAAGAAAAAAGAGAGAGAGAGAGACAGGAAAAAAAAAAAAGAAAGATAAAAGAGAAGGCTCAGCCCAAATGGGCCCCAAGGTAAGATTTATGATGTACACAAACAAAAACAGACCAACAAAAAGACTGATAAAAGTATATGACAAGGGGTGCCTGGGTGGCTCAGTGGGTTAAAGCCTCTGCCTTAGGCTCAGGTCATGATCTCAGGGTCCTGGGATTGAGCCCCAGGTTGGGCTCTCTGCTCTGCCGGGAGCCTGCTTCCTCCTCTCCCTCTGCTTGCCTCTCTGCCTACTTGTGATCTCTGTCAAATAAATAAAATCTTTTAAAAAAAAGTATATGACAAGAGAAAAGAAATATGTGTATATATATATATATATGTGTGTGTGTATATATATATATATATATATACATATAAAAGCAAAAAAAAAAAAAAAAAAAGAAGAACCTCGTCAAAAAGAACCCCAAGTATAAGATTTATGTACTACCAGGACAAACACAAATACACAGAAACATGGGTGGAAGAAAAAGATGGGAGATTGGTTATAAGTTCTCTGTGTGGGCGAGGTAGGTTATTTTGATTCTTGTTGGATGTATCTTGATATCTTTGTTAAAGGACTCAACTTTCCTAAGATAAAGGGGGATTAATTATTGGTTTACCTATAGGGGTAGCATTGATTAGGGAAAGGGGATTACCTTGAAGTTTAACTCTATATGAATGTTAAAAAATGAAAATAAAAAAGAATAAACTAAAATTAAAAAAAATAAGAAATAGAAAAGCAAAAGAAAAACATGGGTATATATATCAAAAAGTTCAGGTTAAAAGGTTATTATGGAATTTGATGTACTGGACATCTCACTGTGATTGTAAATAGGTTAAAAATTATCTATATAAAAAATGAAGCAGAATAGTGGGAACTAATTAAAAATAAAAGTTGTATCTATGAAGTAGTGGTGGTTGTTCTCTTGTAGTCTTTTTTTTTCCTTTTTTTTTTTTTTTTTTCCTGGTTAGCTTTCTGGGGAAGGGGCCTGCCATGGTGGGTTTTCAGTCTATGATGTTCCCTGAGTTAAGTCCTCCAGCCCCCCTCAAGGGGGTGGGCTCTAAGGAAACCGGTTTTTCAGCCTTTTGTTCTCTGGAGGTTTTTATGTTTGTTTGTTCGTTTTTTTTGTTTTTATTTTCTCCCACCTTGACAACTTTTGATGGTTTGGGGGGGTTTAGAGGAAAGAAAACTGCACCCAGACCTCCCTCTCAGAGAGAAGCCTCTGTCTATTCCCCTGTGAGTGCTCCAGAGTACCTAAGTTTCCCCTAGGCCGCTGGCAGAGTAGGTTCTGAGTCGCAGTCTCTGGGGACACAGGAACTTCTGCTTGTACCCAAAACCTCAACAGCGGCGGCTGTCTGGGTAGCCCCAGACCACCAGGGAGGTCCCAAGCAGCGATTGCACACTGAGATTTTCCCGCTGACCCGGCTTGGGAGTGCCTGGTCTTTCCGGGTCCGAGAGCTCCCGGGTGGCCTCTGTGCGCACCCTCTCCCAGGGGAGGGTGTGCGGCAGGGCACTGGTGTGGGGACTATAAAAGGTCTGTGCCTCTGCCGGCTGGCGAGGCTCCCATGGGAGCTGGACCCCACGCGCTCTCAGGTGTGCTGGCGGCTCAGGGACCTGATTTCTCAGCCACACTCTCTCTCTGGCTCAGCGCCAGGGGAGGCTGTCCTGGGTACGGGGACTTAGGTCCCTGTCCCTAGCCGCCCAGATTCCCACAATTTCCCCCTGCAATCCTTTGCTCTTTTTGAGTGCTTTCAACCAGACTCCAAGTTAATGCTGGTCCCCAGTGCAGGGCACTCTTGTATTGGGGTATTACTTTCCAGTGGGTAGCTTCTGGTGGCTCCCTCCCCGTTTTGTTTATCTTCTGATATCAGTCCAACGTTCCCACTCTGCTTCACCTGCCCACTGGTGTCTTCTGCCCCTGTAGAGATACAGACGTGTATAATTCTGATCTCAGGCTGATTTCATGGGTGATCGGAGTTCTTTGGTAGGTCATCAGCGAGCTTTAGGGTACAGGTTGAAACGGCATCTCCTCCTACTTCCCTGCCATCTTGTCTCCTCCCACAAGCACTCTTCTTGAAAAAGATTCTAAAAAAGTTTCCTAACTTGAACATAACATTCCATGATCAATGTAACTGGAAGTGCAAAATTTTTGACTTCCTTAAAATCCAAATCTATGTGCTATATGCAAAATGCTAAAAAGATAATTATAGCCCTAATATAATGACATGCTGCCCAGGGAACATTAAGAATTATAGTTTTCACTCTATTATTTATTCATCACAGCCCCAGATAAGTCACTAACCTCTCAAAATCCCATTTCATGTATTCATAGATGGGCTGATGAGCAGTGTTGCAATAATGTTGCTGGGATTAAGAACCAAAGTGATATTTATATTTGTATAATACCTTTTGTTAGTACAATATTATCATGAATCAGATAGGTTATTTTTTTATTATTATTTCTGTGTCCTTCTGCTTGCTGGCCTGTTGACCTGAGCACTTTTACTTTCAGCACAATCTAGTTTAGCAGAAAAGAGCACTGACCTGAGAGTCAGGGGCTTTCAGTTCTCATCATAATACACAAATTAATAGCTGTGTGGTTGTATACATGTTTCTTGTCCTGTCTAATGTTTGGGTTTCTCATCTGTAGAGTGAAGGATTCTGGTAGTACCTACATTACAGAGTGGTTGTAAGGATTAAATGAGATCACACATATAAGGCATAGAAAAGTGCCTTTTCTATAGTAGACAGTAAAAGAATGATAGTGCTAGGTGAGGCTGATGAAGTCATTCTTCTTTTTGGTTTGTTTTTCTTGTTCACCTGTCCATATCACTTTCTCCTTTAAAATCATGTGCAAAATTGAAGTCTTATAAGAAAAAAGTCTTTCTTGACTATCAGTTTGTCTTTATTTTTATTTTACTTGCCACCTCTTCAACACCTATATACACAGTTTATATCACATTAATTAGCTTTTTGCTTATTTTTAAAATTTATTTTATTTTTTATCTTTTATAAACATATAATGTATTTTTATCCCCAGGTGTACAGGTCTGTGAATCGCCAGGTTTACACCAGTCAGAATGGCTTTTTGCTTATTTTTAATGTAAAATGAGGTGGTTGATAATTGTTAAGAGCCTTCAATTTCTAAGCTCTTTTTTTTCCTGCATTTTCGGTTCTGGGCCCAATTTTTTCAGATTCCTGAGCACACGGCCGTTTGCCAGTGGATCCGTAATGAGTGCCATACTCAAGTTAACAGATGGTATAGTGTGCTTGCTTTGAGGGGTAATTGCTCTTTCATCTTAATTTCCTCCCTTTGGCATTTCTTTCTTGGAAGCTGCTCAATGGTAATGTCATGAAGCATGGGGTGAAAATCAAAGTGAAGTCTATTTCAGAAAAAAAAGTACAGTTAAAAACTAAAGACCAGTGAAATACTACCAAGGGAGGGGCTTTTCACCCTAGTATTAGGGGCCAAATAAGTCAAAGGGTACAATCGACTTACATTATTTTTTCGTTCCTCTTTTTCTAAGCAAGGTAGCTATTCCTAGTTGTTAACTGTCTCCATTTTCCATAAACAAAATTTAAGACTCCTCCTTCTCCTAACATGTGATATCTTTGTCTGACACTTTAAGCCAAATCTTGCACTCTTTCCTCTATGGGGTCAGTTGCAAACTGCTACCTTTACTACAGACTTTCAGACTTTCGTTTATCTTTTCTTCCCCATCCCTCTCTCTCCACACACTTTCTTCTTTGATGTTTCTTATGTAGCTCTTTCTCCAACCCTCCCCCTTGTAAGTTCAGCCTTACTCTATCCTCTTTCCTTCTAGGGATAACTTCTCTTCCATCATTTTTACGAAAAATGGAGATATTTTCAATGACATTAAGTAAGAATTTTTTGTTGTTGTTGTAGTAGCTCAGCATTCCCTTGTGGAAGATTTTTATGGTTTCTTTTCATTTGGTACCGTTTTCTTCTTTATCACTCTTCCCGTTCTTCCCTCACAGCTCATAACACACTACTATGAGTGGAGAAGACCTTCAGTGAACAAATCTTGATAGTTCATTGCTGTGAACACTACCAAACAACAGATGCCATCTGCCAATGTTGGATCCTCAGAGCAGTACTTATCCACCCCATTTTACAAATTCCAGAGGTGAAATAATTTACTCTTAAGACAGGGCAAGGATTAAAGAGAGTTTGTGTTTCCTGGCTTTGTTATATTAGTCCAGGGCATTGTTCTATTTTTCCATTTGAAATCTCAAAGCCTACTGGACAAGCAGGAAGTTCTGAAAGGACTACCTCCTCCAGTTCTAAAAGGACTACCTCCTCTAGTTTAGAAACAATGTTGCTTAGGGAAAGTGCAGCAGAATATAACAGTGAAGCCAGAAACATCAGGGAGTCAGAAGCATTACTGTGAGATAGAAGGAAATAACTGGTGTGCCTTACTAGCCCAGGAGGCATGTTTGATAATGCCCAGGAGGGTCTACAGTGGTGCTAGCTGTATATAGATACTGGCCTTTCACTTTGTTTCTTACATTTTACTCTTTGAGTTGGCCTGCTGTGTTTTCTGTGTCACTGGCAATTCTGTTGACCACAACACTTCAATTGAATCACAGCTTGAGTGTTCTTGAAGTTTCATTCTCTCTAACCTTGCTGGATTCTGCTTATGTGAGAGTTTAAAACTTTTTCTTTCAAAAAGTACCTGATGAAATTCAAGTCTTTAGCTTCTATTCCCCCTGTCATTTCCTTTAATCTGGACTTTTATGGATTGAATGTTTTTACTACAATGAACGCTAAAAGTTTTGTCAGATGGCCCAGTCATTCTAGATTTCCTTGTTCTTTGTGGTACTGTATGAGCATTTTAGGGATGGTCATTTCTCAAAGATGATCTAAAAATATCTCCATATTATTAAAACATCCTGTGATCACTCTTTGCTTTCCAATAGGCATTGAAAAAATTCTTATTTTTTCCCTTTTAACTGGGGTTTTTGTTGCATAGGGAAGGAAAACCCTGATTCAGGTATCTGGATTCAGGTCCTGAATCTGTTACTAACTCCATTCGTGATCTGAAGCAACTTACTTTATCTCCTTGGGCCCCAGGTTTCTTATTGTAAGTGAAGAATTTGGACTGGGTTGACTTTTTAAAATTTTATTTATTTATTTGACAGAGAGAGATCACAAGTAGGCAGAGGCAGGCAGAGAGAGAGAGAAGGAGGCAGGCTCCCCAGTGAGCAGAGAGCCCAACTTGGGGCTTGATCCCAGGACCCTGGGATTATGACCTGAGCGGAAGGCAGAGGCTTTAACCCACTGAGCCACCCAGGCGCCCCTGGCTTGATTTTTATATAGGGGCTAATCATTGCTGATAGTTTAGGACTCTTTATTTTTCATATAGTATGAAAAGATTATTGGGGAAGTAGAAGGGATTTTGGCTGGATTTTCCTCTGTATTTCTAAAGACCAGAATGGGAAATCTTAGTCATGGGGTTATAAAAATCATTCCATCATAGTGAGGGAAATTAACATGAAACAGTGGTGAAGCTAGCTTGTGTAAAACATTCTGAATTTCTTTTTCTTCTTTGACTTTTGTTTGCATGTGTTTAGCTCAACTCTGCTTTTAAGTGTGTGTATTTTTGTGGAAATGGTCCTCTTTTCCTTTTACGCCTGCTTCATGTTCTCATCTTCCCTCTCCCTTACTGAATCATTCATTTCTGAATAGTTTGCAATTTTCAACTTAATTAGGTCTTTCCCCTAAGTGAAGAACACAGCTGATTCTTCTCTAATGCTTTGGCAGCTGTCTCTGCCTTTCCCAAAATGGAATCATTAGCTCTTTCCTTTAGTTTCTTAGTTGGTCATTAGTTCAGGACTACTAGCCCATCTCCTGGTGCTAGAATTCTCAAATTCAAATGGCCAGAGTTACTCTCATTGCCTTTGGTGCCTTTCAATCGTTTAGGGGTTTAATTCTTATGAGAAGAGATCTAGCAGTCCTTCAGAGTTCTGCTTACCTCATTATCCCTGGTGATTCCATTGTTCAACTTTTAGAGGTGCTGAATCATCTATGGGGAAAACCTAGCCTGATGTTGCTGATGTGGTTTTTTTAGAGAAAGAGAGGATAAGAAGATCCTAAATGTACTTTGTCCCTCAATTAGATGACCCCTATTTGTTCACTTCACAGATTTTGCATTACAATTCCTAAGAAGCATTCTTGCCCCTTGGTCTTTTGTCTTACTTTTATGTGCCTGTGTTTCAGAAAGTGATTGCTGTTTTTCTCTAGATGCTCTGACTTTATCTGCCGCTCTGGCCTTTAATTTTATGATTACTCACATCAATGGTTAATTGTCAGGATTTGCACGTATCATACCTTGCCCTTACATCTAAGATATCAAGTCAGCTTCTGCGCTCTACTCCAACTCCCTTCTCACATGCTCCCTGTTAATCAACCAAAAGCCTTCTGTATTGTCAGTTTAGCAGTGTTGTTACAAATGTGTTTGATGAAGCCTGGTTTTGTTTCCCACTCCAAGTGCTGCATTCAATTTAATTCTTCATACTTAACCTATTAGGTATCTTGTCAGTATTTCCTTTCTGAGGTCTAGATTTTAAATTTGAGTGTGTTCTGTGTGTGTGGTTATTTTTCTTAAGTGGTGAGATATGTTGCAGCAGAGTCAGAATTAGCTTTGTATCTAAGAGGAAAGCAAGCACAGAGAGAAAGAACATTGCTCACATTCTCAGAAGGAGTATTCAAGGGTGAGCCCTTGGCAAAATTGTGTCAACAGTGTGACCATATCTATCTGCCTGCATCTTCCCTTCCATTTGAGAGCACAGGCATCCAATGCTCCTCTTGGGTTTTCTTGGTTTCTGTCACCATTAGCCTTTCTACTCAGAGCCCTGCATTCTCAGGCTTTCTTTGCTTGTTTTCTGCTTCCAACATATAAACTTATCTGTTCCATGTTCCATTTCCCCAAGGTCCTAATTATTTCAAGGGACCTGTGAAACTCACTGGTCTCCTTTTGCAAATAGCATTTAATATCTTTTTTATTGAAGTATAGTTGACAGTCACTATTACATTAGTTTCAGGTGTACAGCGTAGTGAATTGACAATTCTATACATTATGTTTGCTCACAATGGTTAAGTGTAGTTACCATCCATACCACATGATGTTATTATAATATTATTTTCTATATTCCTATGCTGTACTTTTCATCTCCATCATTTATTTTATAACTGAAAGTTTGTGCCTCTTAATCCTCTTCAGTTATTTAATGTAATGATAATACAAAGAAAAAAATCAATGGTAGCATTTGGGTCACCAAGGCAGCCCTGATTAGGATGATGTCTTTAACATGGAGTCTCTCCTAGCATCCCTTCCTTAATATCCCACCATAGTTTGCTTACATGGTCTAAGAATAAGGCCAGCTTGGACTCCCATCTATTCCCAAAGAGTCAGAGCTTCCTGATTAATAACAATACTTAACATGTAGTGAGTTCTTCCTTTGTCCCAGGAACTCTTTAGCTTGGTTTACATGCATTCCCACTTTATTTTTCTTATCATGTGATTGTTGGCTGAAATCTGGGTTCATTTCATGTCTTTCCCTCCTTCTGTAAATTAGAAATCATTGGAACATTACAAATAATCATTTTAAATTTTCAAAAACTTACTCCCCCCAGAATAAACCATCCTAACACCCCCAGGAGGTCAGTGCTATTATCCCTATCTTACAGATGGAAAAAATAAAAACAAACCAAGGCACAGAGAGTAACTTTAAGTAACTTCCTTACAATAGGGCTATGAAATGGTAGAACTGGGACTTAAACCAGGCAATCCTGCTCCAGATCACATAGTCTTAGACCCAATGCTACACTGCCTCTGGAAGAGAGATGGTGCCTTTTCCAAATGCACACTTCACTGAGAAGAGCTGGATTCAGATGTGCTGCAGGGTATAAGTAAGCTCTTTTGACAAGGAGCAGATTCTGTCTTGAGTTGCTCCAGTAGAGGTGACTTACGTACATGTCATTTGTTCTTGAGAGAAGCTTGCCTTCAGATACAGTGCTGCAACAGAAAGGTTTGCCTTTGCTTTTCTGCCCCCCCCCCCCCAATTAGCAGTGTTAAAGATTTTCTTCACCAGTCCCTATGGTGTTAGATCCTCGTGGTTGTCAAATGCCTAGGACCAAGCTGACGCTCTATTTTCCCCTACGTTTGGAGCTGGGGATGAGCTGTGGGGAAGTCTCTTCCTGGTGTTGGTGAGCAGGAACATGGCAAACTCACAGTGGGGATTCTTTGAAGGGGAGAGAAGACTCATCCATACTCTCAAGGGTGAGAATGGTCAGAAACCCTGCCTCAGTGAAGTAGTGCCAACCTTTTCATTATAAGCAGTTTTTCCATGTAGTTGTAGAATGAATTGTTTTCTGAAGTGGATGGTTTTATTCCCTGCTACTACTGCTTTTCCTACTGGACTTAGATTTTATTGGCTGCTGCTTACTTACTAGCAGACAGAAAGCTTCACCCCGTGGGCTGCTGCAGTCATGGTAATGAATACTCTGCTTAGGAAGGGAGCTTTCTCTTTCTTTCCCAGTAGCTGTTATCCCAACACTGGGAATTTAGTACATTCACTTATTCATTTATAAACAGGATTAAATCCAGAATGAAACAAGGAGCAGTTATACCCAGTCTGTGCTTTGCATGATTTTCAAGGTCTGCACAGCTCCAGCTGTGTAAACATGACTGAAGAACTTAGGTATTGTGTAATGGAGGCTTGTAGTTTGGGATAGGCCCATCAAGACTGGGCTGGAGCCAGACATTCTTCCACCTACTCCAGTCCACACCCTGTGTGTGGCTTGCTCAGCTCCTAGAGTAAAAAGTGAAAATGGGCAGCTGGTGTTAATTATACTGTCTCATATCTTCTTAGCAGTAGGGGATGAGAACTAGGTAAGGGTTACGACACTCTAAATCCTATCCTCCAAGATGCTCCAGTTATGGTGCTAGGAAACAAACAAAGGGAAGGCATTGGACAAAATAAGAAAGCCCAAAATATTAAATATGACAATAAAAATAAAATACCTATTAAAATTAGAACTGCATTTATATTTAGTTTAATTCTTTCTGTGATCACTAGAAGCAAGAGCAGAGAAATACCATGTTCAGAAAGGACCAGTTTGTTCTGATATCTGGACTCAGCTTTGTCATTGAGATTCATTTACATAAGGACTAGCTCAATAATGCTAAAGACTTTTACTATATAAGCACTACTATTGTGGAAGGAAATGTGGTTTCTGCATCACAAATACAAATATTATGGATCATCCAATTCATAGAGTCTGGGGTCTGTCTAGTAATTGTTCTGTCCCTCCAAAGAGGCATATGGGCATGCATATTCCTGAGCTCCAAGGTATGGACTTTCTGATGAAGTAGCAGGTTTCCATGCCTTGGATTCTCCAGGTTATTCTTGGGGAAGGTCAGTTATAATTAAAACTAAGGTAGTTAGTTGGCTTTCCACTGGGTGTGAATGCCAGGACATGGTTCTGATCAAGGAAGAAAATTAAACATTATCTTTTAAATGCACTGGGATGCTATTGCATTTGGGGATAAGCCAGTAGGCTAGGTTCACTCCTAATACAGCTGACTATTGGAAAACTATTTTCCTGAGCAACTCCTTTTAAAGCAGTGTCTCTGAGACACAATATCCTTTTGCAGAATAGAAAGCTTCTGGTTTGGGAAGAAAAGTCGGTGTGGTAGAGTACTGAGTTTGGATCATACGGGAAGTGTTCAAGAATAGGATGGGGAGGAAAATTCAATAAATTACCTTTAAGTGCAATATTGGGATGTCAGGGAAGCAAGACACTTGCTATAGAGTTCTAGGCTGTGATGTAAGCATATACATTCCTTTGCTCTGGGAATCTGAAGTTGTGGGAATCTGAAGAGACATAAAGAGGCCTCTATACTAGCAGCGGGGCATATGGGAACCCCTACGTTTTCCATCATATCTAACCAGGGAGCAGGCAGGCCTTTCAGTACTGTCCATGTGGCATGCCTGGAACTCAAGACTAGGATGCCTATTAGTGCTATGCTGAATACTGTAACTGTAACATGTGCAGAGCATCCTATAACACTTAGATCCTGGCTTCTTGTCCAATTCGTTAGGCATGAGCCCTGTGGGTGCCATGATAGCACTGGAATTCCTGCAACTGGCTTCGACTTCATCTACAATCACTTACACTTAAGCTATTGATAGTTGATTGGGATCTATAGACTGCTGGGCTTGTGCCATGGCACTTCTAAGCATATTTGATGGATGGAACAGACAGGGAGGCTATAGATTTTGGCAAGATATAGTTCCCATTAGTCAGGATGACTGTATCTGAGGCTAGAGATTCCAGTTCACCAAGATGAAGCTTACTTCTCTAGGCTTTGGCTGATGGGCCAATGATATTAATGTGAAGAACAGGAGAGGAACAGTGTTACGTTAGACTATGAATTTCCAGTGAGCAAATCCTTCAGTAGTTTACTGAATACCCCGTTGATTTTTTGGGGGCACACATAAAATTCATGGCAGCCTCTTTAGAATTTGAGGGAATTGCAAGTTTTTAATTTTTATTTTATAATAAAAATTAACCATTTACCCTCCTAATAGGGAAATGTGGTATCTTTATTATAGGGTGTGCAAACTATGTTTGTAGTTGTACAGTTAATATTCCTCTCCCAAGTTTTTCTTGTAAGGGGTGCTGGTAAAATACCTTGCTGAGGACATTCCAGAAGGAGACACAGCTGTTTCTCTTATTTGGAGCCCCCCCCCCCAATCATTAGGCTTATTCTGAAGGTTCCTTGGTGGGAAGGAGGAAATGTCCCAGAGAACAGATTTTTTCCATATTGGTGGATTTTCTGTCAGACTTGGCAGCTGCTCTTGTTTCTGATTGCCTTCCTGTAGCTTCCCTGGAGTTGTGAGTTTCTAGGCAGAAAGATTTGATGTGACGAGGAAAGGCTACAAAGCTGAAGGAAGAGAGTCTGAACTGAATGGTTAAGACAAGGCTATTTTGGGCATGGCAGAAACAAGTTGAATCCTATGGAATGAAGAAAAGGGAAATGAGATGAGAAAAGAGGAATACGAATCAATTCATGAGAGCACTTATTATTTATAGGCGGGAATAAAAGGTCCATTGAACTCCAGGGGGACCTTCCTTTATGCAGTGCCTGTGACTGTGTTGAAATTTTGTAAAAGCAATTCCATCTTAAATGCACTGGGGGAGCTGACAGCCTACAGTTCGTGGATTACACTTACACCATCTAGTGCGTAATCAATTTACTCTTCCCTGGCCCTGGACAATCTTCAGGGTGTGGTCAGGAGAAAGTAAATAGAACAGATGGAAGATTTCCTCTCAAGAGAGTTCAAGGGCTTCCTTAAAAAAAGGCAAGATGTGAGCGACCCCTTTCACACTCCAAACAACCTTTCGGAGAACTACCTAGGAAATTCTCTGGCTTCCTCACAGTCCCCAAGTAATTTCTGAAACTTTTAGGTACTCTGATTAGTTTTGCTTTTTAAAATAAAAGTTGGTTTATGTGTGCTAAAAAAAATCATCTGGACAATCTGTGTCTATTTGAGTGGTGCAGAAGAAAGGCGAACTCTTGTATCAATCTTTATTCCCTCTGTAAACACAGATGACCAGAAGGGAAGGCTGTTATTAATGGTAATGCAGACCAGAAAAAAGGCTATTATTTTCAGTCTGTTGAACAATACAAAAATGCTTCTCAAGCACCGTGTTCAGATGTTTCTTTTTATTAGCCGTCACACAAGGAATTAGACTCATTTCAAACAGTTCATTTTCCCACTCTTGTCTCTGTAAAATCATTACTCATGAGTGGTTTCTTTGTTGAAATACCGCTGACCTCCCATATTGGAATGGATAACAGGGCGTTGAACATATAAACTTTTCAGTTTGCATGAACTCTGTAAGAAGGGGGACAGAGTTTCTCCAGGAGAATAAAATCATTTGTCAGTGCCCTTGTTTGTTAGTTACTGTCCTTTATAAGCATCTTATCCAGGAAGCTGTCAGCATTGCAGTTCTGTGTGTGTGTGTGTGTGTGTGTGTGTGTGCGCACGCGCATGTGTGATTAATAACAGGAGAGAGCTCTTTAAATGCCAGCAGGAGCTTTAAAATATAATTCTGCATCTGCCCTGCTCTTTTCTCCTTTCCAATCTTTTTCTACCCCCTGCCTCCAATCCAGGACCATTAGGATAAATAAAGGAGTTGTGCCATGTCTTAATATATGAGCAGATGATGATCCTTAGCTCTTCAGCTAGGCGCCATTTGCATTTTGCCAAAGCTGATTATTTTATCTGCAGTTTTAATAACAAGCCAGATTATTTTCTGTTCACTAACCGATAGAAGCAAATAAAAAGATTGCAGAGTGGAATTAAGAGGATAAGCTCTAGGGCCAAAGAAGTCTTTTTCTTTAATTAATAAGTTCAGTTTACTCTTAGAACATTTCTATGCCAGAATCCAACATCTTATATTAAACAAGTCTACACCCTCCCCCTCTGTAACTGCCAGATCGGAATCTCAGAGAACAGAAATCATGCAGGCTTGAATGAAGCTTTAAATTCTCTACTCTCAGTCCTTTCTTGTTTTCTGAACATACAACTACATTTCTCAGGGCTTCTCTAGCCACAGCATGGCGTTCCTTCATTAGGTACATGTTTTGCAGACCCAGTCATGAAAGATTGGCATTTTATCCAACAAGGGGCAAATGCAATAAAATGGAGTTCAGGAGATGTAATGTTTTGGAAAAACAGATTATTCCAAGGCTGTAAAGATACATGATCTGTACTAAAAGGGCAAAGCATTTAAATTTTACCAGACTAGTTTTAATAATCTTTTGATTTGTTCCATGGGTTTTTTTTGCAGCTTTGTTGAGAAATACTTGACATACAATGCTCCATTGTTTTAACCTGTGAATGGAAATGAGTATTCAGGATGATGAGGACTGGTGGTGGTATGTGCACATGCATGTGTATGAATGTGTGTGTGTGTGTGTGTGTGTGTGATCTGTTTTTGTGCCTATAATCTAGGCTCACTATGTATCAGTATGTACATAGATTTTACTAGACCTGTATCAGAATGTCTTAACCCCTGTTATCAACCAAAAAGTTATAATTCAGAGTTTGAGCCACCTCAGAAAAAACCCTCATAGCTGTGGCCCACAGAGATTCCAAGAGTTCTTTGATGTTTCAGATGAAGCAACCATTTTTTCTTTCAATGGAGAGTTGGACAAGCTAACGGCCAGGGGGTCAAACATTAGCTGCCATGTGCTAAAGGTGTAAAGGACTTTTTCTTCCTAATAAGAGCAACAGGACAAGCATAAGATGCCTTCAAATGATCAAGCTTCCTCAAAAAATAGATTAACTGGTCTCACTTCTGAATTTGTCTAATTGCTTTTGAGGCAGCACCCTAAAAAATGGAACTTGCTTTCTACTAGTATGATTAAATGGACACTTGGAAAAAGAATAATTATGAGTATTTCTAAGGAAAAGAGCAAAATAATAAAACTGAGCATTGTCCATGAAAGATGGATAATGACAAGTAAACATAGAAGGTGGTGTTTGGGGGCGCCTGGGTGGCTCAGTGGGTTAAAGCCTCTGCCTTTCGCTCAGGTCATGATCCCAGGGTCCTGGGATCGAGCCCCGCATCGAGCTCTCTGCTTGGCAGGGAGCCTGCTTCCTCCTCTCTCTCTCTCTGCCTGCCTCTCTCCCTACTTGTGATCTCTATCTGTCAAATAAATAAATAAAAAATCTTAAAAAAAAAAAAGAAGGTGGTGTTTGATCCCTTCAATTTTGGTATTCATTATTCATAGTTATTATTCATAAATTCCAGCACAAATGTTAGGCCTGCACCCCAATGACACATTTGCATTTTATTTTAAGTTGATTTCTACCTGGTTTTGCAAACAAGGATTTAGTAGTTTTTCTTGTCTTTCAGTCTCCCTCTGTTGCTATACCTTGTCTTTCTCATATACTGACTTCTTTCCCTTTCACACTCTTCATCTCCATCATCTGTCTCATTCCCTTATCCAAGATTCATTCATTCCTTTCCTCCTCCACTTCCTCCCTCCCTCCCTCTAAAGTTCTAGGAGAAAAGATTTCTAACACATAGAAGTGATATTTGAATAGATTCCCCCTAGGCAATCAATTTACTTTCAATTTGTCTGGAACTAAGCTTTTCTTTGTTGCAATGAGGAAGGATTGAAACTGCTGTTAAATTTATTAGCTTCCAGGAAGATATTTGAAATGAAATTTTTTTTAATGATTGTGCTGTTTGCTGTACCCAGAAGCGGTGTCATAGCAATTACAGTATTCCAGATGGTTGCTGAAGTTACACTGAAACATCAAGATAATGCTAGACTTTTCTATGAGGCTTCTGTTGGTAACAAGTAGTCCAACGTAGGTAGTTAATAGATATTAATCTTTCTGACACTTGTGTGTGCATCCAGTGACGATTTCTGGTGACTTCTACCTAGCTGATGTCATGACGTACACTATCCTTTTGAATCATTGCAAGAGACAGTGATTGGTTTACTGAGAACTTTATTTTTCAAATGTGAAAGATGTTTAACCGACTGAGCCACCCAGATGCCCCCAAAACTGTAATTTCAATATGGTTCCAATTTTTGTTTTTAAAAATTATATATAAATATGCAGATTGGCAAAAAATGCATTTTTTTGACTTATGTACGGTATTGCCTGTTTTACAAAACTGAATGTCCTGGGACTTGACTGAAGGAAGCGTCAGTTCCTGTTAAGAGGAACACCAGCTTTTTTCCCTCTCCAACATTAAATTTTCATTAAAAAAGGAAAGGGTTTTTTGTTTTTTTTTCACTCCTGGCTAACATACCCTGTCTCTCTTGCTTTCTATTCTAGTCTTATTTGTGCCATCCTCACTACATATTCTGTCTAATCCCCTGAAGCTCATGACCAACATAAAAGTGGCTTTTTTCTCAAACTAAAGATGTATTAGCAATTTCCTTGTTTTCCAGGAAAGAGTAAAATCAATTTGGCAATGACTTCAATTCAGCGCCACTTGTAAGGATCATCTGAAGGTTCTGTCTTGCCAGCAGCATAAACTACCTGTAGAATGTGTGAAACGGTCTGACTGTTTTTAATCTACACAAAATCAAACAACTGGTTTGAACTCTTCACAGAAGTGACTAGGTGTTGTAGGTGTCTGACAGATACAGGCTAAGGGACTTAATTCTGTGGACATTGTAGAATGAAACCTTAAAAAATGGTTCTACTTTGCTCAGAGTTTCAGTATTTCTGTGTTCCTCCTTTGGGTGACAAGGTCAATGGCCTTCTGTGACACCTCATATTTGACTTGTAAACATGCCTTTTCGTAGTTTCTAAGCACCCAGATGAAGTCCAGCACTTTGTAAGATAATTTTCTTTACCATAGAAGCCAAAATACAAGGATTCCAGTTTAGTTAATTTCTGCTTGTCTCGGTCACTGTGAACACCTCTTATTTCTTAGTTTCAGTTTTCCAGGCAGCCTTCTGCTTCATTTCCTTGCTTCCCATGCATCAACACAAATGATTTATACTTATATACATCTTGAAATCTCTTATTTATGGGTCGAATTGAATTGAGTGCTAGTACAAAAATGAAAACTCCAGGGACTATTGTGATTGCCCAGATTGCAACTTAGATTGTATGACTGACTGTACATGTCACACTATCATCTATCATAAATACTCAATTCTCAAGCACTTCAACTTCAATATGTTTTAACTTTGTCCCTTTGACCAGCTCAGCACTGAAGATTCCATTGAAGATAATTCAATTGCTTTGAATTCTGAAAGGGGCATCTTTTCAATCTATTTTCATGTTGTACCGGGAGTAAGTGAATTTCAGGTGCATAGACTGTGAATGAGGAGAGAGGCTTATGTACCATTTGGCATCACAGAGGCCAAGTGTTAGTTGGTACTTGCTAATTGATGCTGGTCTGTCAAATGGTCTAGGACAAAATTGGGGTCCATCAGTTTTTTTCAACCATCCTCTCCACCCCAAGCTAAAACTCAACTTTATAGATTCCTCCTGTTTAATGGGTTAGCTATCCTGAAAATGCCAGGCTATGCTAATCAGGGCTGCCCTTTTTCTTTGCCTATCTGCTGTTTTTTCACATCTCTTTGTCGGCCTCAGGAAACTTGTGCCTACACCCTTTCCCCCATCATGCCCTTCCTAGGTATCTCTACCTCTAGACATTTGTAGCCTTTATTATTCCACAAAAATTCTCCTAACCTGGGTCCCCTTCACACATATTTTTGCTGTATGACCAAAGAAAGTCTAATGATCTCAATTTTGTGTGGATTCTCTTATTTTAACAGAGACATTTAATGCTTGTACCTGGCTGAATGAGCAATGTGGGAATTTCTCTCTCTGTTACAAGGGCTGGCTTTTGGATAGCTCTCCTTTGGCATCCATCAAATAATACTATGTAGGTGTTCTGAATATCAATCATCGTTCTGGCTTCTTATCCCTTCTGCCTGTTGTCTGTCAGACCATAGTACTGTGAGAAGGGCTGCTAACAAGTAGGATGCTAGGGAACAGGAGAAGAAAAAGGAAGTTTTAGGGAGGAACTGAAATGTCAGAAAATTCTGAAAGAAAGAGAAGAAGGGAGTGAGAAAGAGACAAGTCATTGTAGTGTAATTTGTGATTTACTTATTACACTAGAGCGACTGCTGATTAGTTTGGTGTCATTGGTTCATGAATCTCTGGGGATATCTCAGCCTTCACTGATGTGCCCTTGAATATTTTATAGATGGAACTCCAAATTTTCTTGCCAAATTTTTGGGTCCTTTAGGAAGTGAGTGTAAACTCCTTTCAGAATTACAGCCTGGGAGTACTCTGGGAAGTTGTCATTTTGCAAAGTCCTAAGCTCTTATTGAATTTTTGTTAGTTGCTGTAAACACCCAAAAGAAGCCCAGTCCTTAATATGCCAATCAGATCAAAACCAAGACAGAATGTTTAAAGCCTGGATAATATTTCCAGCTCCTCTCTCTTCTTCCCTTCCTCTCTTCCCTTCCTCCTTCCTCCCTTACTTTTTTTCTCCTTCCCTGTCTTCATTCCTTCATCCCTTCTTTCCTTCCCCTCCTTCCTCTCTTTTTCACTGAGCCCATTGCTACTCTCCTTGCTCTGTTAAGTTACAGATGTTCTTTCCCTTGACTTTGCAGGCCTTAAAATGCTTTTAAGAACTCTTTCCAGGATAATTATTTCTTTTGGTAATTCCTGGCATATTTGGGGAATTAATTTTGCTATCCATATTTTAATTAGTTTTGCCAGAAAGAGTCAGCATCTGCAGTTGGTCTAAAAGGCTCACTATGGGTCCCATTTTTGGTTTCAATTTTATAGGAATTAGCAGCAGATGTGTTTGATGCCAAGAAACAATGCTTGATATTTGAATAACACATTCATTTAATAAAATAGTTGCTTCTGCTTATTGCATTGTTAACTTATTAGAGTACAGGCCTATTAACTGTTGTTAAAATCGAAAACTCCAAAGTACATGACAAATATATTTTCAACGGCACATCAAAGCATGATACATTTCTTTAAGACCTGCATATAGGGACGCCTGGGTGGCTCAGTGGGTTAAAGCCTCTGCCTTCGGCTCAGGTCATGATCCCAGGGTCCTGGGATCGAGCCCCGCATCGAGCCCCGCATCGGGCTCTGCTCAGCAGGGGCCTGCTTCCTCCTCTCTCTCTGCCTGCCTCTTTGCCTACTTGTGATCTCTATCTGTCAAATAAAATCTTAAAAAAAAAAAAAGACCTGCATATAGTATTTAGGAAATCACTGAGCGGATAAGATGACACTTGATTTTAATATTTCTGAAGTGCTACATTTACTTTATTATTTCTGACACAGCTACCTAGTTTTCTTTGTAGGTTTTCATGGTCTTTCTACTAAATAGAATAGTAATTTCCACTTTTAGGAGTTGTATCAGTGGCACAGTATCTGGTGTGCTGACTAAAGTTTTTTTTTAATTGCTATCACTCATATACCTTTTTTTTTTTTATCCAATAACATTAAACTGTTACTGAGTACCTGCTCTATGCTGGAAACATTGCTACCTTTTTTGGGTATGGGAGGGAACAAAATAAATATAATCTTTGTTCATTTAGAGTTTATAAGCTAACATTGAATATAAATATTAGACAACTATAATGAGTGTTATAAAAGGAAGTGGTGGTCTCTCTAAAGGATTAGGGATTCCCTGAGAAAGTTAAATTTAAATGGAGACTTCAGGGATAATGTATCAGTTATAAATAGTGTTCAACTGCTGGTAATAAAGACTCTCCTCTCCCAATAAAGAAAATGAATTGATGACCTAACCAAGAGGGAGTCTTATTTTTCCTCTTATATGAAAGAAGTTCAAGTCTAGTGAGGTGGGTCTACAATATATTTGGTGTCCCAGAGCTCTTTTGTCTTTCTATTCTGCTATCCATAGGCATGTGGCTTCCATCCTCAGGGTGGCTTCATGGTGGTAAGATGGATACTGTAGGTCCAGCCATCATGTCTCCATTCTAGGCAGGACAAAGCCGGAAGGAATAAGGACAAAGGGGTATCTCCAGCTACATCACCCCCCTCCTCCTATTAAGAAATTTTCTTGACATCCTGCCTTCAAAACATTGATCCAATCTAAGTTAAATGGCCACACCTTTGACAAGGGAGGCCAGGAAATCCAGTGTTTTAGCTGGCACATTGCCAATCCCAACCAATAAGTGGTTTTATTTCTAAATATTAAATATAGATATGGATATTTGGATGTAGTTCATTATGTGTGCTTCAGATGATTAAGAGGTAGGTAGGCCAAGAGGGTATATTTCCTAGCAGTTATGTTTTCTTGATTAGGCACACATGAGAAATTTTGAAAACACTTAACCTGTTCATAATTGGTGCTACCATCCCCTCCATTATATCTTACAAAAATTGCTTTTGTTATAGATTATTTTGCCTAGGGGGTGATGTAGATTAAGCTAAGTGGATGCATGTGAGTACAATCCAGGAAGCTTTCCTGATTTACATATCACTTGCTTATAGGTTATGTTACTGCTGCTACTTAGCAGTAAATAAGTACTTGAGCCCTTAGGAACTGGAACTCACTTTAACTTTTCCTTTCTGCCTCATTGACTGCAGATCACTTTTGAGGAGGTAGCCCATAGCTCTTGTTAACTGTTACCTTGAACTTTTCTATGCTAGAGTTTTGTCTCTGATCATTGGTATCTTTTTTTTTTAATTTTTTTATTTGACAGAGAGAGATCACAAGTATGCAGAGAGGCAGGCAAAGAGAGAGAGAGGAGGAAGCAGGCTCCCTGCTGAGCAGAGAGCCCAATGCGGGACTCCATCCCAGGACCCTGAGATCATGACCTGAGCTGAAGGCAGAGGCTTAACCCACTGAGCCACCCAGGCGCCCCTCTGATCATTGGTATCTTTGAGTTAAATACATCCCAACTCCGAATCACAATAAAGACCTGCAGCATTATTGAACACATCCATTGTGGCTGGACATCTATACAAACCCAACAGAGCTTCTTAGCTCTTCTATTCCACCAGGACTTTGAGAGTTTTAGCAAAGTCTGAGATGGCGTTTTCATCATTTTCTTTTTTTACTTTGGTTGGGATCATGTGTAGGCTCCTTCTGGTGTGGAAGCACATTGTTTGCCTATATCTGAAGAGATCGTGGTTTTATGAGGAGGGTAGAAATTGCTGCAAAAAGATTTGCTAATATTTGCACAAAATAACATATTCTCTCCTTTTTCTATTTGAATTACTTCCTTATCCGTCATGTCTTAACCATTGTTGTATCTTATGCCTTTTATTTGAGACAAATTTAAAAATTTTTAAAGATTTTGTTTATATATTTGGGAGAGAACAAAAGCAAGAGAGATCACAGAGGGAGAGGCAGACTCCTGGCTGAACAGAGAGCCTGATTCAGGGCTTGATCCCAGATCCCTGGGCCAAAGGCAAATGCCTAACCGACTGAGCCACACAGGCACCCCTAAGATATAATATATATATTTTTTTTGTGCCAGAGGTTTTAGGTTTCTGTCGCTAAGGTCCCTAAGGACAGATTGTGACCAAATACATATTACCACCTAGATTGAAGTGATAGGATGTATTTTTTTCTCTGTATTTTGAATTTTGGTCTAAACCTGATCGAAAGAATGGCTTTGAGATTTGTGTGTTCCTCTTCCAAACTTATGTGTTTTACCTATTTATTTTTATAAACCTTAGGGACAAGTTCAGAATCAGGGAAGACCAATTTGCAAATTCATTATTCACCCCTAATTATGTATACATTTGTATTAAAGACATCTTCCTTCATTTATCTGTACCTGGCAATGTGTTTGAATTTCCACAACTGTATGTGGATTTTAGAGGTTTACATTTTGCTTTTTGTAGGCTCTGATCAAGATGTAACAAGGTATAGAGTCATAAATAGGCACATAAGAGGAATCTTAGCAGGGAATTAGTGAATTATTAGCTGACCTCTGTTTCAGCTGAAGCCTACATCTTGACAGTTAATTTTTTTGACAACTAATTTTTATGATACAAAATGGCTCCTCTCTACTCTCATACCTCCATCCCTAGCCCCAGTACTACATGCTGGCAGGCACATAACCTCTACCAGTCCTATGCTATTCCAGAAGTAGTTTATTTGCTTTTTCACATCTGGTCTGATTTCATTGCTATTCTTAAGGGGCTTTGTATTGTGACTTTCTCACTTTTAATATGCAATTTCCTTACTAAACTGAAGTTTTGGCTTTTGAAAAAGTAATATATCTGCAGTACATTTATGAATGTAGTTTACCTTTGGCTGGAAAGACATTCTTCCTGCCTATCTATATTCAACATGTTTTCTTTTGTATTTCACATTGCTATAAACACTAAAGCCAGGTTATATTTTTGTTTTAAATTCAATTAGCAAACATAGAGTACATCATTAGTTTCAGATGTAGTGATCAATAATTTATCAGTTGCATGTAACACCCAGTACTCATCACATTGAATTGACACCAATGTCTTCAAGTGTTGTTTGATACTAAAAATGATAAACAGCAAGTCACTGCCCTTAGTAAGGATTTAAAGAAATAAAGATATCAGATCTAAGCCAGGGGTGAAACATTGTGGGTAAATGAGTCTCTTAGATTCAAGTCTTTGGTTGCATTGAGGTAAGAGCAGTGAACATATAAGTTCACATACTTAATCCAAAAAAATACCTATTTTTTTAATCTTATAAAGGGCTGGAATAGGCTTAGTGAGATTGATGTGTAGGCTTATGATCACAGTCCTGGGGATGCTGAGTGAGTTTTACCCTTTCCTCTTCCTGGGTGTGGGGGGTAATTTATCCATTTAGGCAGTGGGTAAGTTGAAAGCGAGTACTGTCTTTGCAGAGAAGCTTCGAAGACTGAGTTCTCTGCTCTGGTCTGCCTAGATTCATAAGATCTTACAGAGAATCTCTGGATTCTCTCCTCTCCTTCTGTGTGTGGTGGGGATCCAGGTCTTCCTATGCTATTCATTTGAAGCAGTCTAATATGGCAAAGAGCACTGTACTTGCATTCAGTATAACACATGGATGGCATTCTCCTACTGAAATTTTTTTTTTTTAAATGCATCTCCAAATTGGAAGGTCAGCTACTTGATACTAAAAACTTAAATGAGAGCTGTATATTGAGGTCATTGGGATGATTCTGCTAGATTATAATTCCCCACTGTTCTACTTTAGGTATGTGACTAAGTGGCCAATAATATCAGTCTAAAGGTCAGCTGGGATTTCCTCTTAATAGCTTATCAGATGTCCATGGTTCCAAGGTTCAGAGACTAAGTCTCTCTTCATGACTTGGTGCTATAAATTAGGAACAAAAGGAGAGGGATCTCATAGTCTTCTGGACATTTTTTTTTCTTTTTGCTGGCTTCCAGGACCCTCTTACTCAGATTTATAGAAATAGAAGTTAATTATTAAACTATTTCCCAATTTACACCTCCTTAATCTTCATCTCAGAACAAATACACTAATTCTTTAGAGCTATTTCTTGGAAAGTTATGATATGGGCTTCAGAGGAGATGGAGAAGAAAGAACAAAACATCTTTTTTGGAGGGTTCTTGGGTGCTTCCTGGGAAAATAGTGGATTTGGATGAAACTGATTGTGGGTGGATCATCTGTACTCTCCCACTGATGTTGGACTCTATACAAAGTAAATGTTTCCTAAGTACGTTCCAGCATGTTTTCCTTACTTTCATATTTTCTGTCTCCCAGACATACACATTTGGAATGATGATAGGCTATCAGAGGGCAGCTCTGAGAGAGTTTGCTGGGAAGAGGCAGAGAAAAGGCTTTGACAACTCTTTATTTTGTAGAGGTGGTCATGCAACCCTAATGTGGAACTATGCTGGAGTTCACAGAAGCGTTACCCTATCCATGTAGAAGGCACTTATCTTATTGGTGAAAATGCTTATTTGTTATTTGGCTTCATATCTGCAAAATTCTGGGTGTTTTATTCTCCACCACTGAAAAGGAGCATAAAATGGTCATTTTAAAGATAAATTGGCAAGTCATGTCCCAGTACACTGAAAGGGTCTTAACTTTGATTGGCTTTTCAGTAGTTTAAACTATGTCAGAGGCCATTCCCAGAGTTGTGTTGAAATCTGGACTCAGCCAGGATTAGGCCTTGACATCTAGTGGCTTCCAGTGCCTTTTCTCCAATTGTTGAGGTATACATCCAATTCAACCATTATTTCTTGAGCCTCCCCTCATATGTGGCCCTTTACCAAAATAACCTCTGATAAGATGAGGCAGAACAGGGGAGCCTGGGTGGCTCAGTGGGTTGGGGCCTCTGCCTTCGGTTCAGGTCATGATCCCGGGGTGCTGGGATCGAGCCCCGCATAGGGCTCACTACTTAGCAGGGAGCCTGCTTCCTTCTCTCCCTCCCTCTCTCTCTCTCTCTGCCTGCCTCTCTGCCTACTTGTGATCTCTGTCTGTCAAATAAATAAATAAAATCTTTAAAAAAAAAGATGAGGCAGAACATTGCCTCTTTGCTATGCCATTTACTATTTAAAAACAAGAAGCAAACAAAGAAATACAAGTATATAAGGAAGGTATGTTTTATATAGACTCTATCAGGGAAAACCCTGAATTTCAGACTTTTTCCCCCAGCAAAAAAGCAATCACAGAATATATTTTCAACATATTTTGGCATGGTTTTTTTTTTCTTCTTTGCAGTCTTTTCTTGTCTCCCCACCTCCTCGGATCCTGCCCTAAGGTTTTCTGTAAATGTTAAACTGCTCATATTTTGATGCTCTATATAATGTGATAAAAATTTTGATTAGGTCATCCTCATACAAGAATGTAATATAAATAAAAATGGATCTGGAAGATGAACAATTTTCCAATGGACAAACAGAAATTAACCCTGGGTCCATGCCTTAATGAAAACCATGTACAAAGCCTCTCCAAGAGTCAAATTAAAGCCTTATCTCTAAATGAACCTGATTTGAGAAGAGGAAAAAAATGTCTCAGCAATAATTATGAATTTCAACTGCTGAGATCTTCTATGATAGAGTTAAAGTAATCCATGAAAGATTTCTTTAAGAAATATGACCCTAATGGGGCACCTGGGTGGCTGGGTGGGTTAAGCCTCTACCTTCGGCTCAGGTCATGATCTCAGGGTCCTGGAATGAGCCCCACATCAGGCTCTGTGCTCAGCGGGGAGCCTGCTTCCCCCTCTCTCTCTGCCTGCCTCTCTGCCTACTTATGATCTCTCTCTGTCAAAATAAATAAATAAAATCTTAAAAAAAAAAGAAATATGACCCTAACAAAACTGCAGATAAGGAAAATAAGGAGGGATGGCTAGTTGAGTATAATTAAATGATGCTCAGCCTATGTGAGGTATGCATAGGGTCAATCAAAGCTTATGGGTCAGATGGAAGGAAAAGATCTCAGTATATGCCTTCTAATGGGAAATCAAGTCATATAAATAACTTAGTGAGAAGATTGGCTGGTGGAACTGATGGCCAAAAAGAAGTGACATGATTGGGTTTTCAAAGAAAGCACAATACCAATCTAAAATTAAGCATGTCGTATCACTGACAAGTAGGGTGGAAACACGGTTGGCAGTGCTGTTGCTCAAAAGTATGGACAAGGGGCACCTGGGTGGCTCAGTGGGTTAAAGCCTCTGCCTTCGGCTCAGGTCATGATCCCAGGGTCCTGGGATCGAGCCCCACATCGGGCTCTCTGCTCAGCGGGGAGCCAGCTTCCCCCTTTCTCTCTCTGCTTGTCTCTCTGCCTACTTGTGATCTCTCTCTGTCAAATAAATAAATAAAATCTTTAAAAAAATGTATGGACAAGACTTCTCAGATACACTGTTGGATTTCCTGCTCTGCCTCTACTCCCTCTTCTGCTGAAACCAGTTTCAAATGCAGTTGATTTTTAGCAGGAGTTGTTGATAAAAATGCTGACTCTCAGCGCCTTGACACTCAGGATTAATCTTTTTAAAAATACATTTTTTTCATCATAACGTGTTTCCCTTTAGGTTTTTAGTTTTGTCAGCCGTGAGAACAACAACAAAAATAATAATAAAAGAGAGGAGTATACAGGGCGAGATCTACAGCCTTTTAAAAATTCAATTCTTCACACCTGTCCCAAAAGGCAATAAAGGACTATCTAAAAGTGCCATTTCCCAAAAGGGCCCATGGGTACCTAAGAAACCAGAACACTGGGGAGTAACAATGATTCCTGGGAAAAGCTGATGTAATCAACATTTTATTTTCTCCAAACAGATCAGAATGAAGGATTTCATTGCAGGGAAGAATGTCGGATTCTTGGCCACTCTGACAGGTGCTGGATGCCCCGGAATCCCATGCCCACCCGCCCCAAGTCCCCTGAGCACATGAGGAATGTCATCACGCTGTCCATTGAAGCTACTGCTGCTGATGTTGAGGCTTATGACGACTGTGGCCCCACCAAGCGGACTTTTGCAACCTTCGGAAAAGATGTCAATGACCCCCCGGCTGAGGAGAGGCCTGCCTTGAAAGGCAGGAGAACTGTCGATGTGACCATCTGCAGCCCCAAGGTCAGCGGTGCTATCCGGGAGGCGGGCAATGGCTGTGAAGCTATAAGCCCTGTCACCTCCCCCCTGCACCCCAAGAGCCCTCTGCCCACCAAGCCCTCTGTGTCTTACACCGTTGCCCTGGCACCCCTGGCCCGTGATCTGGAGCAGTATATCAACAGTGGCCCATCTCGTCCCTCTGAAGCTGAACCCCGTGGAGCTGACAACGAGAAAGTCATATATGAGGTCAACCCCACTCTGAAGGAGGATCCTGACAAAGAGTCTCCTGGTGTGAAGCGTCTGAAGGATATCATTCTCTAAAGCAGTCTCGGGGAAGAAGAGAGAGAAACCATGCTGGTTATCGAGCAAGCAGGAGCTGATTGTTTTGATTGCTCACCAATGGTTGGTTCTTGAGTGGTTGTTATTTCAGAGCTTTCCCTAAATGTATTGTTTATAAGTGACTATCATTCTGTGACAATCCCTCTCGTTTCAACAGGCAGCAGGGGTGTTCAGTTGGAGCAAATTAGCTTTGGCTTGGGTTGTTCATGGGGCCTTGATGTTGGGGAAACAGAGACAAATTCAGTTGTGAAAAGTATTATGTATTAAGTGTTTGAATTTATATATTTTTCTATGTCAAAATTATAATATAAATTACCATTGTCTGTGGAGGATTACATTTAAAAACAACAACAATAACAAAAAAAGAGAAAGCTCTGGACACCTTTAATAAGCTTGCTGCTGTTTTGTAGTGTAGACAAGTTAATGGTCATTTATTGTGTACTATTCATTGATTCAGTGATGTGAAATTGAGCCCCCAAAAGGTTGTTTCTGAAGCTTGAGTACTTTCCAATGCCGCTACTTTGCTGTGGACACCCCTGCTTTAAGAACCCTTTTGCTAGCTGTGCTATTGTTGTATTTGATATTGCAAATTGCTATGTGTGTGGTGACAGCAAAAGGCTTTTAGAAGTTGTTTTTTTTTTCTTAAAAAAATAAACTATAGACAAAAACAAAGTGGAAAAAACTGAGATGGCTAGTGAATGAGCAACACCACACATATAGATGGAAAACTTGGAGGATACTCACTCATGGAGGATACCCATGTACTGGTTACTCACCACCTTGCAGAGTATTTCTCCTGCCTTTCAGTCTTCTGCCCAGATCAGTGATAGGTCATTACAGAAAGTCATTTTTGGATATTCTGCTATCTAATTTGCAGTTGTCAGAACTACTGTGCTGAAAGTTGTATGGCATCAGTCTTTAAAATTTTCAGGCCCTGAATGGGAAAGTTGCTCCTGAAGTTATCAGTTTTCCAGGCTTAGAAATTCCCTGTCTCCAATCATCTAAAACTCAAAAAGACTGAATCTTTTTTGAGATCTAAATTAGCATCTTTTCCGACACATACTTCCTGATTCAGTGTTTCCCAACCATGATTTGAATTAGCATGTTGGGGGCTGGAATTGAGAACTCCATGTTGCTCTGTATTGTAGGATAATAAATAGGAATAGAGTAAGCAGTACAAAGTGTACATTTAGGAAAAGATAGGTGACCAGTAACAGCATCACTAATCCAATTATTGTGCCTTCTAAATGGAGACACTTGGACACTTGAACTCATCTTTTTATGACTAATACTTCTTTTTAAAATTAAAAATGTGAACAGGAAACTACTAAAAATCCTTTAGATTTAGCTCTTTGCTGTAGGCTAAGAATACAACTTTTATTACTAACAAGTTTGTTACTCACATTCTTTTCTTGTTTAACATTTCTCCAACTCCCCCATTTAGTGTTTATTAATATTTAGTAGCCAACATAGTATTCTTGCAGCCTAAGAGTTCATTACTTAAAACTAAACAGATATGTCACATTTGCTCTGCCTTAGTCTTAAAGAAGTTGTTTCTAGAGCAACAAGTATGGTTCTTTTCTCATTTGTTTCATTTTTTGAAATTCAAGAGTACCCAGGAAAAAGGCTTAGAGGTAAGAGCATGGAAATGCAACAAAGGATTTATTTTCTTAAGTTTAGTTAGATAAGTGAGCTCTTTTAAATGTTTTGGTTACTTTTGTCTGAGTTCCTGGCTTTATACATTACTAGGAATATTTTCCTTTATGGGAGGGAGGGTTTTGAGGGAAGCTGGTAGGTAAGGCAGTAGGGATGGGGTTAGGTAGGAGAGAACATTTCTGAAAAAGAACTTATAATGAAGCTATAAATTTGTCCTTATTTCTTATTCTGTGCTGAATACTACCTCATGCAAAATATTGGTATGGCTGCAAATACCCCTCTGAGACTGATATAATTAGAGATTAATTACCATAACATCTTCATTTTGGCTCATTTCATTAGCTCTCATATACTTTTTTCCCTCTCTGATTCATTTCATTTTAGCAGATTTTGAATTAGGTATTTATTTGTGTTTTCAAGTGACTATTTGATAAACACATTAAAAATTATTTTTTTCCTATAAGTTATGATGGCTGCCTATAGAATTTAGACTGTTCTTCACCTGATCCATCCTGATACTGTGTTGTTAGCTACCACATCAAGGTCACTTTCAAGTTAGATTGACAGTTTTTGTACAGGTGTATTTCCTACTATGCTCAGAGAGAATGAGGGAGCTGAGAAGATTGTGGCAAGCGGGAATATTAAATATTATATGGCTGTTGAGCCAGAGAGGGCACTGGCTGCCATGTCTCTTACCAGCCAGGTTGAAAATGGTTAGAGTAGCAGTGGCATTGATGTTGATATTTTCCCCCATTTTTTTCAGAACTCAGTTTCAAGCTACAGACCAATCCCTTTTCTTTATCAAAATACTTTTTTTCTCAGTGGGAAGTCAGAGATTTTTTTTTTTTTCTTTTTCCCCTTTTTATTTATTTATTTTTTTTTTTCAGCGTAACAGTATTCATTCTTTTTGCACAACACCCAGTGCTCCATGCAAAACGTGCCCTCCCCATCACCCACCACCTGTTCCCCCAACCTCCCACCCCCGACCCCTCAAAACCCTCAGGTTGTTTTTCAGAGTCCATAGTCTCTTATGGTTCGCCTCCCCTCCCCAATGTCCATAGCCCGCTCCCCCTCAGAGATTTTTTTTGGCTCCTAAACCCTTTATTGAGCATGTTCAGAGAATTCCCCTCTAAGGAAAGTATCTTTTTTCCCTCTTTTTACAACTGTCTGATGTATACACACTCCCAGAAGCGCAAGTGCATCCTAGGAGGACCTTGTAAGCTAGTTTTATAGACAAGATATGCTGCAAGCAGGAATTCTGTGCAAGGATCCTAGCTTTCCTTTTGGCTCATGTTTTTCCCTTCTTCTTTTCAATATGGCTGATGAAGAGCTATGTAAGGCCAGAGAACCAAATATTCTTCCTTTTCCCCTCTCTAAACATGTAAGGGAGCAGTTTCAGTTCCTAAATTCTAGGGAGTTCTATTCCATCTATTCTGATGTCCCTTTTGGGAAGGAGTTGGTGTTGAGGCATGACTTGCTTTTCTTAAACAGCTGCATTGGGCACATCCTTGGGCAGGTAAAATTCTTCATGCAATATAAAGGCTTTAGTTTGCATTGATTGCTTTTTCCCAAATATGGGAATATGCTATATACAAAGAATAGGAAGAAGAAGAGAGCCACGCTGTGTGGAATCTCTTTTTTTCTCTTCTAGTGACTGACCTTTGACCCTGTTCAGAATGAAACTCTCTTTGATCCTCTTAAAGCCAGTAGAGTAAATTGTGGTCCACCTCATTATCCAAATAGGTAATAGGCCAAGGGATCCTGCAGTTCTTAAAAGGCAGTTGTTCTTGAAGTGTACTTTGAATCAGCAGCAACCACATCACCAGGGAACTTCTCAGAAATGATAGTTCTCTGCTCTCACCCAGACCAACTGAAGCAAAAGTTCTGGCAGTGAGGCCTAGTAATTCATTTGGATCAGATGCCCTCCAAAGGTTGAGGGCTTGTTAAAACACAGGTTAATGGACCCCACACTTAGAGTTTCAGTGGGCCTGGGGTAGGTCCTGGGTCTTTGCCTGGTTAAAAATTCCAAGGTGATGCTGCTGCTGATGATCCAGGGGCCCCACTTTGAATATCACTGCTCCAGAGTAAACCTGCCTAATAGAGCTAATTGCACGTAAGCTGCCCATTTAAGCTCATTTGTTGACATGGTGACCTGCTGATCATGAATCAAAACTGTTAAGGGGTATACAATGTAGAACTATGAAAATTAGCAACACCCAGTGTATTGTCCTGATAGTGTTCCTTCAGCATACAACTGACTGTATGATGGGAATTCAATTAAACTTTTCATATTGTTCTTTTGTATAGTTAACAAGCAAGAGAAAAGTGGTCCACTTGAGGCAACAAGGACAAAGGGCAGTTTGGGGAGAGACAAGGGGTTTAGGGGATAGCTCAATTGGGCATCCAAGGTGGGAAAAGGATTATTATTGTACATAATAGGAGTTCTAGTTGGAATTCCAGATTTAGTCTATGGGGATCATTTTGGTGTTGAATGTTCCCCAAAGCATCCTGACAAGTCTGGTCCACTTGGCTCTTTACCCAGGATAATAAGACCCTAACTGACTTTGAAAACCTGGCATACATGAGCTTAAGAAGTCCATTGTATACAGTCCTAGTGTTTGCCTTCTCAGTAAAATTACATTTAAGGATGTCATTTCATGAGTCAAATTGTATCTGCTGACACTGAAGTGTATTGAGATGTTGTTCTTTAGTTTAAGTATGTAACCAAGTAATATTCAAAGGGGATGTGTTGGGGGTGGGGTTGGGACTGGGTGGCTTTATATTGAGAATGAAATATTCCAGAGCAAAACACATTGTCCTAATGAAGTTGTTGCAGCTCTCTTTGTTTTCTTGTGAGGCTGGAATTGGCCTGTGGGTCACTTGTGCAAAAGTGAGTTAATTTCACATAGAACTCATATTGCTTTTGTAAAACAAAGAAAATCAACCACCTTGTCTGAAATGTATATTGCAAGGCGCTCTTGGTAAAGAACAACCCACGAAAACCTGATCTTGATTGGAAAGCACTGTAGGTCATTAGGGAAAACTGATGATGCTGATTTTTGCTCCAGCTGTGTTGGCAATTAAAGACGACCTTGTTACTAACTGAAAGTTGCTGTCAACCTTAGCAAACAAACCAGCTAACACCATTACAGCACTGGTTAAGTAGATTTTTACTGGCACTGGCTGGGGTTCAGCTGAGGAAGGCTAGGATACAAACTTTAATGACCAAGAGCCAGACTAGCGCAAGCTAGAAATTCAGCAACAAATACCTCCTTGTGCTATTTGAATGCTAAGGTATTGGTTGCAAAAGGCTTATGCCTTCGCTCCTCTAGTGAGGGGAATGAGCCTGATGACACTATTACTGTTTACCTGTCAAACCAGGGTGGAAATTTAGAGGGATGCAAATACAGTATGTCTCATTAAGCAGTCTCTGTTGCTGATTATATGAAGATAAAATTGTTGTATATGCTGATCTGTATGTTATGTACATTTTCACAGTGATTGAATCATTGTAAAAAGAAAAAAAGACAAAAAAGAATCACCACTGTCTATTTTATGAAAATGATAAAGCAGCTTTATTAAATTATTACAGTTATGTTTTAAATGGTGTTATCTGCCACATTGTTTCCTTTTATCTGGTGGTTCGGTTTCCCCCTTAAATGTGTTTTCTCTGCTTCAAAAATTTAATGCATTTTAGTATTAAAGGCTATTATGGAAAAATTGTTGAGTGTTGGGTGAAATGTGTCTTAGAGAGCATTGGCTGGCTCCAGGATGGAGTAACTATTCGGCTAAGGAGATAACCAGCCCTTGGTAGGGTCACTGGTGTTCGGGCCCAAAGGGTTCCTCTTGCATTTTCCACTTCACACCGTTGCCAACTCTCCACCTAAGAGGGGATTCTTCCTTTGACCAGGTTCTAGTCATTTCCTGAGTGCCTCCCCTCCTTCCCACCCCAGTTAATACCATTTTCTGAGGAGAGAGATCCATTCATATCTAGAATGGTAAAGAATTTTCTGGGTGGTACTTTAAACAAGAGCACTAAAACTATTCCTTAAGAATAATCATTTCAGGCCAACTTCACAGTGGGACTTCTTTGAAGAATTAATTTTAAAAAGGTGAGAAGTAGTAGAAGCTGACAGTAGGAGAAAAGAGAGTTTGAAACAAAGATGACCTGGCTGCCCCTTTGATGCCTTCGGGTTTGAATGTAAAGCAATTGGAGAGGCTCTGACTTTGCAGTATAAATCCTGATAATCTTTCTTTATCCAAACTGTTGTTCTCTGGGACTTAGCACTTGGACTGTAAGTATTCATTCTGGTTGCAACTGGCAGGGAAAAAAAAATCCCAGTAGAGTAAAAAAGGGGGCATGGCAGAACAGTTCCAAAGAGTGCCTTTAGTGGTTAAAGACCAACTTGCTTCAGCACGACCTAATCTCTCTGGACTATTAAAAAAATGATCTCAAGGAAATCCATTCTTGCCCTGGATCTCCAGCTTCCTATTATCTCTACCCACCTGTATTAAATTGAAAGTGCATCTCATTCCCCAGAATTAGCCCTAAAGTTATAGCAATAGCCAGATTCTTGATGCTGCAGTTTAACAGGTGTTACATCAGAATGCGAGCACAGACCTGCTGGGACAAATGAAATCACATATGCAAATGTAAATACAGATGTTCACACAGACTCACAGATGTTCATAAAGGTGTATTGGAAGGAGGCTGATCTGTCACTAGCTTGGAGGCCATGAAGTCATAGGAGGCCATTATGAGTGCTTATTTGTTAGCCCACACCAAAAGTGCAAGGAAAAGAAGTGTCCCTTACCCTCTTCCATTTACCTTTTTTTTTTTTTTTTTTTTTGCTTCAGAAAGGAATGGAAATTCCTCCTTAAAATAAGATCCTTCAGGGAATGAGTAAGAAAAAGAAATCAGTTGTCACATGATGAAGGGCATTCATACATGGAACACAAGTACATTCAAGGTCATGGACAGCTACTGTACCTATGCCAAAAGTGGGATAGTTACCAGATTAGAGGCATAACCTCAAAGCTATTCAAGTTTATAAAACAAAACAAGGCAAATGATTAAAATAATACACTTTTTCATTTTGGTAACAAAGTTCTTGTGACTCATCTCAGATGTCATTGATTTTTGCTGTGTGTGGGGTCAAGAAACTATGGTAGGAAACTTCTAAGAGGGAAGCTTCTGATAAGAGGTGACAGCTGCTGGGGCACCTGGGTGGCTCAGTGGGTTAAGCCTCTGCCTTCAGCTCAGGTCGTGATCTCAGGGTCCTGGGATCGAGCCCCACATAGGGCTCTCTGCTCAGCGGGGAGCCTGCTTCCTCCTCTCTCTCTCTGCCTCTCTCTCTGCCTGCCTCTCTGCCTACTTGTGATCTCTGTCAAATAAATAAATAAAATCTTTAAAAAAAAAGAGGTGACAGCTGCTCTAAGGATAGATAGGACTACCTGTTTTCATTATTTTGGTTTTGAGGTATAGATATGCCACCACTTGTAAGGGGATGGGACCCTTAACCTGTGAAACAAAATTGTTCTGGATGGGATTGGAGAGGTGTTCCCTTAGAGTTTTAAGTCCTAACCTTCCTTTATGTTGGCATCTGACCTACTTGCATGTTTCGCACATCCGTCATGTGCTTCTTTTTTTAAAATATTTTATTTATTTGACAGAGAGAAATCACAAGTAGGCAGAGAGGCAGGCAGAGAGAGAGGAGGAAGCAGGCTCCCTGTGGAGCAGGGAGCCCGAGGCGGGGCTCGATCCCAGGACCCTGGGATCATGACCTGAGCTGAAGGCAGAGGCTTTAACCCACTGAGCCACCCAGGCGCCCCCCCCCCACATGTGCTTCTTTTGATGTAGAGGAGGATGGCTGAGAAGTGATAGAAGATTTTCTTAGTGACATGCAATTACTGGCTTGCTGGCTATAACCCTATCTCATTCTCTCAATGATCAGTGTGTTGGGGAGTAAGTCACAGAGCCCTCTTGGAAACCTCTGCTGTTTCTGCCCAAAGGTGAGGGGAAAACTGTGGCAATGGCCCCAGCATTTCCCTACTTTCCTTCTCTCTGTGTGTCAGTGTCTTGACTTCCTCCCAGGTGCCCAAAGCCTCAATTTTCCTTAGATGTCCAGGTTTTTCAGTATGCTCCCTTTTCCCCAACCAGAGTTTTCTCTTCTCTTGTGATTGTCTCCCCCACTTCCTTTTACACTCCAGATTACCTCTAAAATGTAGCCACATCCCATTTTTCTAGAGTTCTTTTCTCTGCTGGGTTCAAGGAAGCCAGAATTTTGTGTGCCAGACACTTTACAAATATCATCTCATTTTATCCTCACAGTAACCTTACATAGTAGATGATGATTATCTCCATTTTATATACACATAAATTGAGCATTAGAGAGTTTAGAGATGAGTTTTTTTATATATATACACATAAATTGAGCATTAGAGAGTTTAGAGTTTGCCCAAGGTTACATAGCTACTAAGCAGCAGAGTTAGGACTCAAAACCATGTCTGTCTACTTAGAAATTATTACTCTTTTCAACTATTTTTAAGAGATAAGTAACCAACCTGATATGTTTTTCCTTACTAGAATATTAATAATGGATGCTAATGTCTTAAAACATACTGACATTTTTTTTGTTTATTTTCAGCGTAACAGTGTACATTGTTTTTGCACCACACCCAGTGCTCCATGCAGTACATGCCCTCCCTATTACCCACCACCTCGTTCCTCAACCTCCCACCCCCCCCCCCCCGCCCCGTCAAAACCCTCTGGTTGTTTTTCAGAGTCCATAGTCTCTCATGGTTCAACTCCCCTTCCAGTTTCCCTCAACTCCCTCTCCTCTCCATCTGACATTTTAACTGAGATCTTTGAGAACCCAATGTCATGGTCCAAAGAAGTGATTGTAGCAGTGGGATTTTTAAACCAGAGGGCTTTTGATCAGCCTCATAGGCACCTTGCTACTCTCTCTATACCCAGTGTCTATACCCAGTGTCTGCCTTTCAAGTTGCATTAGTCATGCATGACAGGACTATGGCTCCTTTTAGAGTATGTGCACACTAGCTAGTCAACAGCCCTTGAAATGAAGGTCTGGTGACCCTATATTCATCAGTCCCTCTGGGTTTCAAGCAATCTGTCAAGGCTGGATTCGTGTGTGTTACAAGTCAGCACAGCTGGAGTCAATCCCAATATATGTTCACACTAGGCTCTGGTGACTTTTTAGATCCAGGAAGTTGGTTGAGAACAAGGGAGGTTGAGGGCTATAAAGGAGGGTGATAGTGGTCGTGGGGAGGGGAGGCATATCTGAAAAAGAAATTGAAACCCACTCTTTCACAGGAGAGATATCAAGGAGTTAAAAAATTGCTGGGAAAATTGGCTGAATCAGTTGTGAGCACTTGGCTGCCAGAGGCCTAGGAATTGTTTCGCATGCCTGCCTCATAGCTCAGGTATAACTGAAGAGGTGTTGATAGGCCCCCAAAGGCCCTTTATCTGGTCCTTCCCAGTCAGCAAGGGCCCTGAGAGCTAACCCTGGAAGTGCGGTCAGACAAGGAAAAAAATGGGAAGGGAGGAATGATTTCAATTACATGCATAAAGTCTTTGGTAATGAATTCATCAACTACCTCAAAGGAAATCTTGAGATAAAGAATTTAAAGATAAACACATTTTGAAATTCCTATTGAAGTGTTTTTGTCCAGTTTGCCTTGGTGGTGTAGCACTTTCTCAATCTAGGATGTAGTTTTCAGGATTTTGGATGTCAGAACTGAGTAACATGCAGTGCTAAGCACTGAGATGATTTGCCAACACTCTTCCAGCTTTTTTTTTTTTAGCAGAAAAATATGGAGTTTCAGAGACTGAGACAGAAGTATTTTATATCCCCAAATTAACACATTGGAGCTTTTCAGAAAATGTCTAATAAACTCTCCTCATTCCCACTGCCACCACTGTTGTCTGGGCCATAGCATCCCTCATCTGGATGACTGAAAGAGTCTCCTAATTTGTCTCCTCTCATCTACTCTGCCTCTTTATTGCATTCTTCACACTGCAGCCAGAAGGATCTTACTAAAATACAATGCTGGTGAAATCACAACTCTGCTTTAAACCTCTCAATGTTTTCTCTCAAGATGAAGTCCAAACTCATTAACATGGACTAAGTTGTTTTTCAGTTTTTTTGGATTGCTCACTATAGTAAAGAATGCATTTTTAAAAGATTTTATTTATTTATTTGAGAGAGAGAGATAGAACATGAGCAGGGGGAGAGGCAGAGGGAGAAGCAGATTCCTTACTGAGCAGGGAGCCTGGTGTGGCATGACCTGAGCTGAAAGCAGATGTTTCACCAACTGAGCCATCCAGGCACCCCTGAAGAATGCATTTTGCATCGTGACTTAGTATCACACATGTATAATTGAAACAAACATTTCACAAACAATACTCATCTTTGTTACCTGCAGTGCACTCTTGAGATTTTCTATTCACATCTGTATGCCAATGGTCAGCGAACTGTTCCTGCAAAGGGCCAGATAGTAAATATTTTAGGTTTTGTAGACCATAGAGTCTCTGTCACAACTGTTGAACTTTATCAATGCTGTCATGTACACAAATAGTTTCATTTATAATTCCTAGGACATTGTGAATCCCCCAAAGATGCCCCTGGTTTTCAGATGCAAAGCACCCCACACTCTGTTCCAGGTAGAAAGCCCTCTAACTAGAGACATTTCATTATCACACAGTGTCTTACCTACAGGTCCAGATCCTGAGCAGCTCCACACCATTGTCCTCTTTATATGTCACACTTCATATTTTTCTTATATTTCTTCTCCTTGACGTATTTATGAATGAGGTATTTATCTAATTTTGATTAGCAGGCAATGAGAACAAATAATTTTCATGATCACTAGAGAGAGGGAAAAAAATCCAATGAGTCACAAAACCTGCTCTATCCCTATTCTCTCTTTCTTTCTCGATATATATATATATATATATACACACACACACACACATATGTATATATATATATAATGTTCATGTGTATGTATGTAAATAAGTAGGTACATACATATATATGAGAAGTAAGGCAAAGTTTAACATAAATTCAATCTCTATCCCAACTTCACAAAATGAATCTTTTCAAAGAATGCAACTTCAAGGTACCCTTGTTTCAGAGCACAATAGTTTGAGTTTTTAGATTATATGGCCTACAGACATTATGCATTTTGAAGGAGAGTGCTGAGGCTTAAATCTTACAGCTAGCTGTGTAATTGTTTCTTTATACAGTTTCGTTCCTGACTTCTCATTCTAGTGCTTGGCATGGGTATTTAAGAAATTGGGCCAATTATTTTCCTCTTTAGCCTGCCTCTATCTTTCTTCTATCTTCAAGCATTAATCCATATCTGAGCTTCCTAAGAATTCTAGCTGTGTCCAACTGCCTTCCACACTGAGAAGTAGAAGGCAGTATCATTCATATATCATGTTTCATAACTCTACCTCTACAACCTTGAGCCCATTGCACATGGCCTGAGCTTTGAGGGGTCTGGGGAAAGCATCACTTCTGAATGCTTGTGGAGTACAAAACTTTCTGAAGAATGGATTGACAGTAGATTGGACACTGGGGAGATTAAGTAGAAAAATCTTGTTATAATCTAGGCACAAGGTATGAGGACCTTAATTAGGATAGTGGCAGTAGTACTAGAAAGAAAACTTGACAGTTCTGATTATGTGATTAGAGGTAAAAGGGCAAGAATGAAAAGAGTTGGTAAATGGAAGAATTTATAATGGTCTGATTAGAGGAAGGTGGTCATATAGTACAATTTTCTACCTAATTCCTCAACCTGTAGCCCTAGCAACACACACACACACACGCACACACACACACACACACACACACACACAAACACACACCCCCTCTGTGGTTTCTAATGCATTTGTTCATTCAACAAGATCCTGAGCAGCTCCACACCATTGTCCTCTGTATTAAAGATAATATAAGAGTGAAAAAAATAGACAAAATCTCTGCTCTCATAGAGTTTATATTCTGTGATACCATAGACAATAAATAAGATAAATGAGTACAATACATATTTTGTCAGATTGTGATAAACATTAAGGAAAGGAAAACAATCAGGCAGAAAAGGGGGATTGTAAGTGTCTAGGGGGGTTACTGAAACTTTAGTTAGGACAGCCATGGAAGTTCTCACTAAGAAAGTAATTTTTGAGTAAGACCTAAGGAAACTGAATTAGTAGCTGTGTGGGTATCTAGTCCTGAGAGAGGAAGGAGGCATACCTAGGTTTTGAGCAGAGTAGTAATCTGACTAAAAATTTAACAGTATCACTCTGACCAATGCACTGCAGAAGGTCAAAGGCAGAAGAAGCAGGAAGACTGATTAAGAAGCTACTACAGTAATGCAGGCTAGAGAAAATGGTGGCTTGAACTGGAGCGATGGCCATGGAGAGGGTAAGACGTGATCCAAGCTGGATATATTCTTTACTGCCGCTTCATAGCCAAAAGTGGGAATATCATTATCAAAAGAAAATAAACACTAGAGAGTGGCAAGAACAACTAGAAAATGCTAGGGAGGCATGAGTCCTGGTGGGTAAGACAGAATAGGGCCACATGGGAGAGAGAAGGCAGGCAATTAGAATGTTTGAAATCAGTTTTCAGTATCAGGTGCTTCTGATTATACAGAGTGGACAACACAGGCATGTTCCATGCCTTTAACAGTGTTGATCTCTTGCAGCACTTTGAAATAATCAACTTGTTATTTTTTATATGTATAAATTAGGGAGATACTTGTTCTTCTACAAGCTAAATGAGGCAAAAGGAAATTCTAATTGGCCCTGGGAAAACTAATTAATGGGTCAGAACAGGTCTATCCATTTTTTTTTTTTGAGGAGTACTCCCTGCATGAATGGACTATAGGCAAATACCCTCTCTTTTCTGCTCCCTGATCAAGTGTGGTATGCTAATTCTGGGGTTCAGGACCATCTAAGCAACTTAGAATTCCTTCCCATTGGCAGAAGGCTGGAAACAGAGTAAGGAGTATCTGCAAATTGGGCCTTGAGTTTTTTTTTTTTTTATGAAAATCTTCAAACATACATAGTAGTTGAGAGAATAGTATAATAAATGTAATGTCCCCATCATCTGGCTTTAAAAATTATCAGTACACTTGGGCTTTGCATTTCATAGAAATTGAAGGGAAATGTGAAACCTGGGTTAAACTTTGTCTTTTGGAATTTTTGACATTTTGATCTCTGTGCAATCAGAAGGATCAGCATATGATTAGTCTGGTCCAGAAATAGACAGCATCTCCAGGTTTTGCAGACTGAAGAACATCTGAGGGGAGAGAGGGGAAGAAAGATAACTTTGAAAACTGGAAAATTCTACAGAGGAAAAGTAGAAGAATCCGAGATTTTGGTGGAACACAACACCTCAGAGTTTATACTGTTGGCATATTACAGATAACTTCTTTCTCCCTGAAGTTTTCAGCTTTGTTTATTCATTCTACTTGGGGCTTTTCCTCTTTTCCATTTGATAAAACACGAATTCACTTTTATATTTTAGCACTGAAATCCATGGGAAAATTAGTACATTTTGCCAATAGCTCCTTTTCAGTTACTATTTTTTTTTTCATTTCTTTTTTTTTATTTGTTTATTTAGAGCATAACAGTGTTCATTTTTTTGGCATCACACCCAGTGCTCCATGCAGTACGTGCCCTCCCTATTACCCACCACCTGGTTCCTCAACCTCCCAGCCCCCTGCCCCTTCAAAACCCTCTGGTTGTTTTTCAGAGTCCATAGTCTCTCAGGTTCATCTCCCCTTCCAGTTTCCCTCAACTCCCTCTCCTCTCCATCTACCCATGTCCTCCATGTTATTTGTTATGCTCCACAAATAAGTGAGACCATATGATACTTGACTCTCTCTGCTTGACTTATTTCGCTCAGCATAATCTCTTCCAGTCCCGTCCATGTTGCTACAAAAGTTGGGTATTCATCCTTTCTGATGGAGGCATAATACTCCATTGTGTATATGGACCACATCTTCCTTATCCATTCATCTGTTGAAGGGCATCTTGGTTCTTTCCACAGTTTGGCGACCGTAGCCATTGCTGCAATAAACATTGGGGGACAGATGGCCCTTCTTTTCACTACATCTGTATCTTTGGGGTAAATACCCAGCAGTGCAATTGCAGGGTCATAGGGAAGCTCTATTCTTAATTTCTTCAGGAATATTCACACTGTTCTCCAAAGTGGCTGCACTAACTTGCATTCCCACCAAAAGTGTAAGAGGGTTCCCCTTTCTCCACATCCTCTCCAACACACGTTGTTTCTGTCTTGCTAATTTTGGTCATTCTAACTGGTGTCAGGTGGTATCTCAATATGGTTTTAATTTGAATCTCCCTGATGGCTAGTGATGAAGAACATTTTATCATGTGTCTGATAGCCATTTGTATGTCTTCGTTGGAGAAGTGTCTGTTCACATCTTCTGCCCATTTTTTGATATGATTCTCTGTTTTGTGTGTGTTGAGTTTGAGAAGTTCTTTATAGATCCTGGATCTCAACCTTTTGTCTGTACTGTCATTTGCAAATATCTTCTCCCATTCCGTGGGTTGCCTCTTTGTTTTGTTGACTGTTTCCTTTGCTGTGCAGAAACTTTTGATCTTGATGAAGTCCCAAAAGTTCATTTTTGCTTTTGTTTCCTTGGCCTTTGGAGACATATCTTGAAAGAAGTTGCTGTGGCTGATATCGAAGAGGTTACTGCCTATGTTCTCCTCTAGGATTCTGATAGATTCCTGTCTCACGTTGAGGTCTTTTATCCATTTCGAGTTTATCTTTGTGTACGGTGTAAGAGAATGGTCGAGTTTCATTCTTCTACATATCGCTGTCCAGTTTTCCCAGCACCATTTATTGAAGAGACTGTCTTTTTTCCATTGAAGATTTTTTCCTGTTTTGTCGAAGATTATTTCACCATAGAGTTGAGGGTCCATATCTGGGCTCTCCACTCTGTTCCACTGGTCTATGTGTCTGTTTTTATGCCAGTACCATGCTGTCTTGGTGATCACAGCTTTGTAGTAAAGCTTGAAATCGGGTAACGTGATACCACCAGTTTTGTTTTTGTTTTTCAACATTTCCTTAGCAATTCGGGGTCTCTTCTGATTCCATACAAATTTTAGGATTGTTTGCTCCAGCTCTTTGAAAAATACCAGTGGAATTTTGATCGGAATGGCATTAAAAGTATAGATTGCTCTAGGCAGTATAGGCATTTTAACAATGTTTATTCTTCCAATCCAAGAGCATGGAACAGTCTTCCATCTTTTTGTGTCTTCTTCAGTTTCTTTCATGAGTGTTCTGTAGTTCCTCGAGTACAGTTCCTTTACCTCTTTGGTTAGGTTTATTCCCAGGTATCTTATGGTTATTGGTACTATAGTAAATGGAATCGATTCTCTAATTGCCCTTTCTGTATTTTCATTGTTAGTGTATAAGAAAGCCACTTATTTCTGTACATTGACTTTGTATCCTGCCACATTACTGAATTGCTGTATGAGTTCTAGTAGTTTGGGGGTGGAGTCTTTGGGTTTTTCCATATAAAGAATCATGTCATCTGCAAAGAGAGAGAGTTTGACTTCTTCCTTGCCAATTTGGATACCTTTTATTTCTCTTTGTTGTCTGATTGCTGTTGCTAGGACTTCTAATATTATGTTGAACAAGAGTGGTGAGAGTGGGCATCCTTGTCGTGTTCCTGATCTCAGCGGGAAGGCTGCAAGCTTTTTCCCATTGAGGATGATATTTGCTGTGGGTCTTCATAGATAGATTTTAGGAAGTTCAGGAATTTTCCCTCCATCCCTATACTTTGAAGTGTTTTCATCAGGAACGGATGCTGGATTTTGTCAAATGCTTTTTCTGCATCAATTGAGAGGACCATGTGGTTCTTCTCTCTTCTCTTATTGATTTGTTCTATCACATTGATTGATTTGCGAATGTTGAACCATCCTTGTAATGCAGGGATGAATCCCACCTGGTCATGGTGGATAATCTTTTTAATGTGCTGCTGGATCCTGTTTGCTAGGATCTTGTTGAGAATCTTTGCATCCATATTCATCAGTGATATTGGTCTGAAATTCTCCTTTTTGGTAGGGTCTTTGCCTCGTTTGGGGATCAGGGTAATGCTGGCTTCATAAAAAGAGTCTGGAAGTTTTCCTTCTGCTTCAATTTTTTGGAACAGCTTCAGGAGAATTGGTGTTATTTCTTTTTTGAAAGTTTGGTAGAATTCCCCAGGGAATCCGTCAGGTCCTGGGCTCTTGTTTTTTTGGAGGTTTTTGATCACTGCTTCAACCTCGTTACTAGATATCAGTCTATTCAGGTTGTCAATTTCTTCCTGGTTCAATTTTGGGAGTTTGTAGTTTTCCAGGAATGCATCCATTTCATCTAGGTTGCTTAGCTTATTGGCATATAACTGTTGGTAATAATTTCTGATGATTGTTTCTATTTCCTTGGTGTTAGTTGTGATCTCTCCCTTTTCATTCATAATTTTATTAATTTGGGCTTTCTCTCTTTCTTTTGGATTAGTGTGGCCAATGGTTTATCGATCTTATTGATTCTTTCAAAAAACCAGCTTCTAGTTTCATTGATATGTTCTACTGTATCTCTCGTTTCTATCTCATTGATCTCTGCTCTAATCTTGGTTATTTCCCTTCTTGCATGTGGAGTTGGTTTGATTTGTTGTTGATTCTCCAGTTCTTTAAGGTGTAGAGACAGCTGGTGTATTCTGGATTTTTCCATTTTTTTGAGGGAGGCTTGGATGGCTATGTATTTCCCCCTTAGAACTGCCTTACTGTATCCCATAGGTTTTGGACTGAAGTGTCTTCATTCTCATTGGTTTCCATGAATTGTTTAAGTTCATCTTTGATCTCCTGGTTGATCCAAGCATTCTTAAGCAAGGTGGTCTTTAGCTTCCAGGTGTTTGAGTTCCTTCTGAACTTTTCCTTGTTATTGAGTTCCAGTTTCAAAGCATTGTGATCTGAGAATATGCAGGGAATAATGTCAGTCTTTTGGTATCGGTTGAGTCCTCCTTTGTGACCCAGTATGTGGTCTATTCTGGAGAAGGTTCCATGTGCACTTGAGAAGAATGAGTATTCTGTGGCGTTCAGGCGCACTGGCGGCTCAGGGATGGAGACCTGACTTCTCCACCGCACTCTCTCTGGCTCAGCACCAGGGGAGCCTGTCCTGGGTCTGGGGACTTAGGTTCCTGACCCTAACCACCCAGGTTCCCACTATTACCCTCTGTGATCCTTTGCTCTTTGTTTTTTGAGTGCTTTCAACCAAACTCCAAGTTAATGCTGGTCCCCAGATGCAGGGCACTCTCGTATTGGGGTATTACTTTCCAATCGGTCACCTCTGGTGTCTCCCTCCTCCTTTTGTTTATCTTCTGATATCAGTCCGACGCTCCCAGTCTGCTTTACCTGCCACTGGCGTCTTCTGCTCCTGTAGAGATCCAGACGTGTATAATTCTGATCTCAGGCTGATTTCATCGGTGGTCGGAGTTCTTTGGTAGGTAATCAGCTCACTTTAGGGTACAGGTTGAAATGGTGCCTCCTCCTACTTCCCCGCCATCTTGACTCCCCACCTCAGTTACTATTTTTTATACAGTACATTTTGCAGTGCATTGACTTCTTGAAGTTCAAGCTCTAGGTTTCTTTAAAGATGCACAGTCTTTACTGTAGTGTTCCCGCATAGAATAAATCTCAAACTTAACTTTGCACCACCTTCACTACCCTTATCCATGAATTGTGATTGTGTTAGGGGAAAAAAACCTTTGTGTATTTATGTGTGTGTATGTGTGCGCACACGTGCATAGGGAAGGGTGCTTAGGAGGTTCTGGGATGGGTGAGAGAGAGAAGAGGATGTACTTAAAAATATTTCCACTCTTTTGGTCAGCAGTTGTTGCCCAAAAATTATCATACTTACAAAGATTGGTATAATTTTGTTTAGAAAATAGGTATTTTGACACAAAGAACTCTCTGGTAAGGTTTTATTAGGGAAGGTCATATTCATTTGCCATAGACTGGGGTAGTGGTGTGGACGACTAGTCTGGACACTAGACCCTCCACCCAGGTGGAGCTTGAATTGATTATATGGTAGTTTTGTTTTTCACTTGCTTAGTTTCAGATGGCGGGTCAAATATTTGGCCTGGCTCAATCCCTCCTGAGGTCCGCAAAGGCAGCTGAAGATGTTTTAAATCCCTCCCAACACTTTGTCAGGGAACTGCACCTGGCTTTGATAAACCATGGAGTAATGTGATCAAAATAGCAACCTCAGTCAGAAGGCAGTGAGAACAAGAAGGCTTTACTTCCCAGGACTGCATAAGAGAATTGTAGGTTTGGAAATTGCAGGTTCCTAATGGTGGTAGCACTTCTGAGAGAGGCTTTCCCTGTCTGTCCTAACTGAAGTTTCAGTAACCTGCTAGATATTTACTATCCCCTTAGCATTTATTACAATCTGACACAATATACAGATGTTTCCCAGCAATGTGACACAAGTAAGAAAGCTTTTCTGAGACTGAGGCTTTCATTTTTTTCATCTGACAGCTCAGGCCCAACCCAAAGGAGGTGAGATTCAAAGACATTTCCAAAAAATAGATCTGCTGTGCAGATTGGCTCTATTTGGCATTCCTAGGTAGTTGGCCATATGGGGATCAACTTCTCACATGGGGCCTAATGAATGGCATATCATAGAATGGCAGAGCTTAAATAGATTAGCCACTGTTTGTTGAGCATTTAGTATGTGCCAGGCTCATCAAAAGGAAATATATATATATTGCTATTTAGTCCACCCCACATGACAACAAGATAGTTGCTATTATCAGTATTTGCATTTTGTAGATGAGAAAATGGAGGCTTGTAAAGCCTTTACTTGATTCAGGTTCAAACATCCAAAAAAGTACCAGAAATGAGCTTTCAAAACCAGCAGCCTTATCTGAAAACCCATGGTTTTAGCCAGCATGTTATGTTTGATTTCTGAGCTGAAAGAAACTTTAACGGTCATTGAACTCCCTAATTTGACAAATGAGGGAAACACACACACACACACGGAAGGGAAATGACTGGGCTGTAAGATCCACAAATACACGAGGGCAGAGATCATAACTATTTTGCTTACCACTGTAGGCCCCAGTGCCAAGTTCAGGCCCCACTACCAATTTAAGGATCAAGCCTATAATACTGAATGGATAGACAATAAATTAGCAAAATGGAAGGTTTGAATCATGGATCTATGAGATCTCTTACATGCCTGACATTCTATTTCATTTGAGCCTCAGATACTTTTCTTAATTACTAAGGGTATGTATACAACATTTTATGTAGTGAGGGTGGCCATGGGCATGAAAAATCAAAGTTCAGTAGCTTTACAGTTCCTCATGATGGAGGGCTGGTACAGACTAGAGGGACAACATTCATTTATTAATTCTACAAAAAGTTTTTGAGATCCTAACCTGTGCTAAGCACTGCACTAGGTTCCAATGGCACAGATGTAAATGAGCGCTAATTTTCAAGTATGTGTACAAGGTCTGTTCTAAGGCTTTATGTATAACCAGCATATTTGTAATGTGTGTGTATATGCGTGTGTGTATATATATATATAAAATTATATTTATGTGTAATTAGCATATTTGTATTGAACACTTCTTGCATGCCAGGTATGTTCTGGGATGCATAATTGAACAAAATTGAACAAAACAGACAAAAATTCATGTTCTCATGAAATTTATACTCTAATCTTCATGACACATTTATGAGGTTGAGTCTATCTTTAGGCCCATTTTATAGATGAGGAAGCTGAGACACAGAGAGATAATTAACCTGTTCAAGATCTCACTGGCAGGAAGTGGCACAGCCAGGCTTAGGCTAAGGGAGTATTTTTTTTTTTTCCAAAGAGTTTATTTATTTATTTGACAGACAGAGATCACAAGTAGGCAGAGAGGCAGGCAGAGAGAGAGGGTGGGGAAAGGAGGCTCCCTGCCAAGCAGAGAGCCTGATGCAGGGCTCGATCCCTGGACCCTGAGATCATGACGGGAGCCGAAGGCAGAGGCTTAACCCACTGAACCACTCAGGCACCCCGGGAGTATGGTTCTTAAGACTACTTCTAGCTATTTCTATTGTCTTTCAAAAAGGAAGAAGAGCCTTTGCACTCAAGTGGCTGATGGGCTATTTGGGGAGATTAGGCAAGAAAATTAACTGTATAACAAAAATAGCAGTAGCTAACCCTTATTGAGGGCTTACTCTGTTCCAGTCTTTGTGTTAAGAATTTGACATATTTTCTTTCATTTCATTCTCCTAACGACCTAAAGGATAGATAACATTATGATCCCTATTTTACAGATGAAATGGTTATTGGGCTCCACCTTCCATATCCTTAACTGCTGTAATGTAGGGGTCTCCAAATAAGTGTTTAAAATACCTTATCCAAATACACGAGCACAGTCCAACTTACAGAATAACAAAGTTGTAACCTCTCCACCCCAAGCCTTTGTTTTTACTTACTTTCAAACCACTAATGCCGTATTTTGATCTTTGGTAGCTTGTCCCTACTGTAGGAGCTACATGCTTTGCCATGGCAGTCTTCTCTGAAAGTCCACTTAAGTTAGCTGCTCAGTTTCTGAGACATTTCTTGCCTGATGTCTCTAGAAGTTCTGCCAGATTTTACTGGAGCTGCAGTCTGCTGTTGTAACAGTATTTTTAGGGAATTAAAAAAAAAATGGGACTGTGTACCTCCAAGAAGAAGCAGCACAGTGTAGTGGCTAAACTTGTTATCTTTAGACTCTTACAGCCTAGAGTTCAAATCCAGTCTACTATCTCTTTCTAGCTTGGCAAGTTACTTAAACTTTCTGTACCTTAGTTTCCTAGCACTTAAAGCAAATTCTAGACGCTTTAAGAGGAGGGCAAAGTCTATATTTAAAAAAGGACTAGGAGAGGGGCGCCTGGGTGGCTCAGTGGGTTAAGCCGCTGCCTTCGGCTCAGGTCATGATCTCAGGGTCCTGGGATCGAGTCCCACATCGGGCTCTCTGCTCAACAGGGGGCCTGCTTCCCTCTCTCTCTCTCTGCCTGCCTCTCTGCCTACTTGTGATCTCTTTCTGTCAAGTAAATAAATAAAATCTTAAAAAAAAAAGAAAAAAAAAGGACTAGGAGAACCACTTATTTTTTTCAGTGCTCTGTGTGTGTGTGTGTGTGTGCGCGCTCACATGCACGCACCATGAGCATGAAAGTACAGACCCAATCTCACAGTCTCCAATTCCCCAGCTCAACTGGCTACAAAATAAAGAAGTATTCTTCCCATTCATTCAGCCATCCTTTATGATTTTCCCTTTGGAAAGTACCATATAATAGAATCACACATAAAACTATATTTCGTATCTATCCTCATAATAAGAGTTCACTTTTGACCACATTTGTTAAAGTGAATATCAAATAATGATTTTCCACTTATTATCAAATGTTAGCCAACTTTATATCCACCTCTAGTTATCATGTAACAGTTGAACATTAATATTTATTACTAGATGTTAGCAATTTTACAGAGCTTTGCTTCAAATGTTTGGTGCCTCACAATCTGTTGGCACAGAAAGTGTAACAAAGCAAATGATAGGAGAGCAGATGATAATAGATTCTGATGGTTCATTTTTAAAAGGGGAACCTATTTCCAGAGAGAACATCTGTTCTTAATGTGGAGTGCAGGGCCATAGCTGGAGCTGCTATACTTTTAGCAGATGGAAGTAGTGTGGACTGGAAATCCATAGAGCATGGGAGACTGAAATTTGTCACCTCACCAGTTTGCTTCTTAGATAGTTCCTTGTCTAGTGGTCTTGAACCTGAAAATGCCAAATGAGTGCACATTGTCTTCTGAGTAAAAAGACCTTCCCATGTCTCAATTTCAATATTACTCTTTTGTTGAGAGACTCATGGCTCAGATAGTTACATGTTTCCTTCTACTGTATACATGGGAAAATCACAGTACATTTGTCTGTGGATGCATTTGCAAGAATTGAATGATACAGTCATGGCTATCGTATATGGAAAGAATCTATCAAGACAATTAACTTTCCCCTAACCATAGCAGGATTGGTCCCTCAATAATCAGTCTGGCCCTTGTCCAGTTTCACGTTAAAGAAAAAGCATTTGCAATATTCCCTTTCACATTAGACTGTTAGCCTCCTGATTGTAATATGCTTTCTATATTCCCTCTCCCCACCTTTTCTTGGTCAATATTTCTCTTAAGATAATGAGATCTATTCTGTGTTAAGTTACTCAAAGATATAAAAGTAAAACCTTGTTATAATATGACAGGACTGTGCTAAAATAATATTGTGTATTAGTAACTTTCCATTATGTTAACTTCCTGTTGTGCCCAGAAGTGGAAAACACAGAGCCTTTGACAAAACAACTAGTTTTTTACCAGCCTCGCTTAAACATAGGCAGTTGCATTCTGAGGGTTACATTTATTGGAATATATTTATATTTTGAAAATAACAGTTAAAATGTGATTTGGAAACTCTAAAACTCGGTGCCAACGTGTCATTCCTATCTCTACCAGGAAAGGACAATATATTTAATATATTTGACTTAGTACCTATGGCTGATGAGCTAATGGACACTAGAAATACATAGAGGGATAGATTGAGAAAAGAGGGGCTAGTAATTCACTCTCACTTATCAAATGATATTTCATTCAGAGTTATGAATATGCCATAATAAACACAGTGCTATGATTTGTAACTGAGCATCAATACAAGAAGATGAATATGAGTGGTGAAAAAAAATAAGCAATAACTAGAAGAGCTCCAAAAATTACTGTAAGTAAAGACTTTTCATCACATAGCCTTCTGTGTCTCTGGGAAGAAGATAGTTTTAACTCTTTTATTTTATTATTGTATTTTATTAAGATATAATGTATTATTTGCTTCAGGGGTTCAGGTCTGTGAATCATCAGTCTTACACAATTCACAGCACTCACCATAGCATATACTGTCCACTCCCCAAGGTCCATAACCCAGCCAACCTATCCCTCCCCAACCTCTCAGCAACCCTCAGTTTGTTTCCTGAGATTAGAATCTCTTATGGTTTGTCTCCCTTCCCGGTCCCATCTTGTTTCATTTTTTTCCCTCCCTTCCCCCCATGACCTCCCACCCAGCCTCTCAAATTCCTCATATCAGAGAGATCATATGATAACTTATGACATATGATAACCTATCATATGATAACTGATTGATTTATTTCACTTAGTATAATATCCCCTAGTTCTATCCACATCATGGCAAATAGCAAGATTTCATTTCTGATGGCTGGATAGTATTCTTTTATATATATATATATATATATAAAACACATATTTATCCATTCATATGTTGATGGACAATCTAGGTTCTTCCCATAGTTGAGTTATTGTGGACATTGCTGCTATAAACATTTGGGTGCACATGCCCCTTCGGATCACGACATTTGTATCTTTAGGGTAAATACCAAGTAGCGTGATTGCTGGGTCGTAGGGTAGCTCTATTTTCAAATTTTTGAGGAACCTCCATGCTGTTTTCCAGAGTGGCTGCACCAGCTTGCATTCCCATCAACAGTGTAGGAGGGTTCCCCTTTCTCCGCATCCTTGCCAACATCTGTTGTTTCCCGACATGTTTTTAGCCATTCTGACTGGTGTGAAGTGATATCTTACTGTGGTTTTGATTTGTATTTCCCTGATGCTGAGTGATTTTGAGCACTTTTTCCTATGTCTGTTGGACATATGGATGTCTTCTTTGCAGAAATGTCTATTCATGTCTTCTGCCCATTTCTTGATTGGATTATTTGTTCTTTGGTTGTTGAGTTTGACAAGTTCTTTCTAGATTTTGGATACTAAGCCTTTATTTGATATGTCAGTTGCAAATATCTTCTCCATTCTGTCAGTTGTGTTTTGGTTTTGTTGACTGTTTCCTTTGCTTTGCAAAAGTTTTTGAACTTGATATAAATCCCAATAGTTCATTTTTGCCCTTGCTTCCCTTGCTTTTGATGATATTTCCAGGAAGAAGTTGTGGCTGAGGTCAAAGAGGTTGCTGCCTGTGTTCTCCTCAAGGATTTTGATGGATTCCTGTTGCACACTGAGGTCTTTCATCCATTTTGAGTCTATTTTTGTGTGTGGTGTAAGGAAATGGTCCAGTTTCATTTTTGCATGTGGCTGTCCAATTTTCCCAACAGCATTTGTTGAAGAGACTGTCTTTTTTCCAGTGGACATTCTTTCCTGCTTTGTCGAAGATTAGTTGACCATAGAGTTGAGGGTCCATTTCTGGGCTCTCTATTCTGTACCATTGATCTATGGGTCATTTTTGTGCCAGTACCATACTGTCTTGATGATGACAGCTTTGTAATAGAGCTTGAAGTCTGGAATTGTGATGCCACCAACTTTGGCTTTCTTTTTCAACATTCCTCTGGTTATTTGGAATCTATTCTGGTTTCATACAAATTTTAGAATTATTTGTTTCATTTCTTTGAAAAAAATGGATTGTATTTTGATAGGGATTGCATTAAACGTGTAGATTGCTTTAGGTAGCATAGAGATTTTCACAATATTTGTTCTTCCAATCCATGAGCATGGAATGTTTTTCCATTTCTTTGTGTCTTCATCAATTTCTTTCATGAGTACTTTATAATCCTCTGAGTACAGATTCTTTTCTTCTTTGGTTAGTTTTATTTCTAGGTATCTTAATGGTTTTGGGTGCAATTGTAAGTGGGGTTGACTCCTTAATTTCTCTTTCTTCTGTCTTTCTGTTGGTGTATAAAAATGCAACTGATTTCTGTGCATTTATTTTATATCCTGACACGTTACTGAATTCCTGTACATGTTCTAGCAATTTTGGAGAGGAGTCTTTTGGGTTTTCCACATAAAGTATCATATCATCTGCAAAGAGTGAGAGTTCGACTTCTTTGCCAATTCAGATGCCTTTAATTTCTTTTTGTTTTCTGATTGCTGAGGCTAGGAATTCTAATATTATGTTGAATAGCAGTGGTGATAGTGGACAGTGCTGCCATGTTCCTGACCTTAGGGGAAAAGCTCTCAGTTTTTTCTGATTGAGAATGATATTCCTAGTGGGTTTTTCATAGATGGCTTTGATGATATTGAGTTATGTACCCTCTATCCCTACACTGTGAAGAGTTTTGATAAAGAAAGGATGTTGTACTTTGTCAAATGTTTTTTTAGCATGTATTGAGAGTATCATATGGTTCTTGTTCTTTCTTTTATTAATGTATTATATTGCATTGTTTGAATCGTGGATGATGAACCAATCTTGCAGGCCAGGAGTAAATTCCACTTGGTGGTCCTGAATAATCCTTCTAATGTACTGTTGGATCCTATGGCTATTACTTGGGTAAGAATTTTTGCATCCATGTTCATCAAGGATATTGGTCTGTAATTCTTTTTTTTTTTTTTTTTTTTTTTTTTTTTTTTTTTTTTGATGGGGTCTTTGTCTGGTTTTGGGATCAAGGTAATGCCGGCCTCACAAAATGAGTTTGGAAATTTTTCTTCCATTTCTATTTTCTGGAATAGTTTCAGGAGAATAGGTATTAATTCTTCTTTAAATGTTTGGTAGAATTCCCCTGGGAAGCTGTCTCGCCCTGGGCTCTTGTTTCTTGGAGATTTTTGATAACTGCTTCAATCACCTTACTGGTTATGGGTCTGTTCAGATTTTCTATTTCTTCCTGGTTTGGTTTTGATAGTTTATATGTCTCTAGGAATGCATCCATTTCTTCCAGATTGTAAAATTTGCTGGTGTATAGTTGCTCGTAATATGTTCTTCTAATTGTTTGTATTTCTTTGGTATTTGTTGTGATTTCTTCTTTCATTCATGATTTTATTAATTTGGGTCCTTTATCTTCTTTTTGATAAGTCTTTCCAGGGATTTATCAATCTTATTAATTCTTTCAAAGAACCAGATCCTAGTTTTGTTGATTTGTTCTACTCTTCTTTTGGTTTCTATTTCATTGATTCTGCTCTGATCTTTATTATTTCTCTTCTACTGATAGATTTAGACTTTCTTTTTCTTTCTTCCTTCCTTCCTCTCTTCTTTTCTTCTTTCTTTCTTTCTTTCTTTCTTGTCCCCTACAATTTTTGTGTTATTGTCTATGTGTTCCTTTGATTTCATTATTAATTGGTTTATATAATTGGCTGCTCCCATGTTAGGTGCATAGATATTTAAAATTATTAGGTTTCCTTGTTGGACAGACCCTTTAAGTATTATATAATATCCTTCCTCATCTCATATTATAGTTTGGTTTACAATCTAATTTGTCTGATATAAGGATTGCCACCCCAGCTTTCTTTTGATGTCTATTAGCATGGTAAATATTTTTCCACCCCCTCACTTTAAATCTAGAGGTGTCTTTGGGTTTAAAATGAGTCTCTTGAAGACAGCATATTGATGGGTCTTTTTTTTAAAATCTATTCTGATATGCTGTGTCTTTTTATTGGGGCATTTAGTCCATTTACATTCAGGGTAACTATTGAAAGATATGAATTTAGTGGCATTGTATTATCTGTAAAGTGACTGTTGCTGTATATTGTCTCTCTTCCTTCCCGGTCTGTTACTTTTAGGCTGTCTCTTTGCTTAGAGGACCCTTTTCAGTATTTCCTGTAGGGCTGGTTTTTTGTTTGCAAGTTCTTTTAGTTTTTATTTGTCCTGGAAGCTTTTCATCTCTGTTTTCAATAACAGACTAGCTGGATATAGTATTCTTGGCTGCATATTTTTCCCATTTAGTGCTCTGAATATATCATGCCAGTCATTTCTGGCCTGCCAGGTCTCTGTGGATAGGTCTGCTGCCAATCTAAGATTTCTACTATTGTATGTTACAGTCCTCTTCTCCCAAGCTGCTTTCAGGTTTTTCTCTTTGTTACTGAGACCTGCATGTTTTAGTATTAGATAATGGGGTGTTGACCCATTTTTATTGATTTTTTATGGGAGTTCTCTGTGCCTCCTGGATTTCAATGCTTGTTCCCTTTGCCATATTAGGGAAATTCTGTGCTATAATTTGTTCCAATATACCTTCTGCCCCTCTCTCCCTTTCTTCTTCTTCTGGGATCCCAATAATTCTAATATTGTTTCATCTTATGGTATCCCTTATCTCTCAAATTCTTCCCTCATGGTCCAGTAGTTGTTTATCTCTCTTTTTCTCAGCTTCTTTATTCTCCATGATTTGGTCTTCTATATCACTAATTCTTTCTTCTGCCTCATTTATCCTAGAAGTAAGATTCTCCATTTTTGATGACACCTCATTTATAGCTTTTTAAATTTCAACTGGATTAGATTTTAGATATTTTATTTCTCCAGAAAGGGATTTTATTTCTCCAGAAATGGATTATCTAGTATCTTCTATGCTTTTCTGGAGCCCAGCTAGCACCTTGATAATCTTCATTCTGAACTCTAGTTCTGATATCTTACTAATGTTTGTATTGATTTGGTCCCTAACAATTGGTAGTGCCTCTTTTTCTTTTTCTTTTTTTTTTTTTTTTTTTGAGGTGAGTTTTTCTGCTTTGTCATTTTATCCAGATAAGGATAGATGAATGAGAGAACAAATACTAAAAGGGTAGCAATGACCCCAGAAAATATACACTAACCAAATTGGAAGAGACCTGAAATGAGGGAGATAAGAAAGGAGAAAAAAAGTTACATCTATCTATCTATCTATATATATGTATGGATTTATTATTATTATTAGACTGGTGAATAAAACATAGCCACACACTTGGTTTTGGATGAATTTTGGTCTGTTAGAAGAAACTGCCTCCCTAAATTTCAGAGAAAGAAAAGCATATATATATATATATACACACACACACACAAATCAGGGTAAACATGATAAAGTGTTGGAATATGACTATAAAGATGAAAATTAAAAGAGATTCTAAAAAAGGAATTGATAAGAAGTTGGTTGAAAAAAAGAAAAAAAAAGAAGAAAGAATGTGATCAGGCTGGAGACTAGAAAAAGCCATGTGATAGATTTAGGGTGTATTTTGATCTGTAAGAAGAAGTTGCATTTCAAAATTTTACAGAAAGAAAAACTTATATGTCACAAAAAATGATGTTAAATACAATGAAGGGTTAGAATATGAATATAGCAATGAAAATTTAAAACAATTTTTAAGAAACATTTTGATAAGATAAAGTTGTTTAAAAAGGTTAAAATAGGAAAGAGGAAACATTTAAAAATAGAATAAGAAAAAAAATTAAAAAAATTTAACTTTGAAAGATTGAAGAATCATGGGAAAAGAGCCATGAATTCTAGGTGTTGCTTTCCCCTAGGCCAGGAGTTCTACAGCTCTCATTGATCAGTGAACTTAGTTTGGCTGGATGTTCTTGGTGATTTTCTGGGGAGGGCCCTGTTGCAGAGATTCTCAAATGTCTTTGTCCGAGGAAGAATTGCCCCACCCTTGCCAGGGGCCAGGCTAAGCAATCTGCTTGGGTTCACTCTCGGGAGCTTTTGTTCCCGAACACTTTCTGTACAGTTTTGGAGGATGGGAATGAAAATGGCGTCCTCCCAATCTCTGGCCCCATAGGAGCCGAGAACTCAGGGCCCCACTCCTCAGTGCACCCTCTGAGAAAAGCAGTCAGTCCCTCCCATCTCCCTGGTCTCTCTATCTACACTCTGAGCTCACCCGGCCTGTGATGGAACGTTTCTATCTCTGGGTCACAGCCCCGTTTGAAGTCTCCAAACCTAGCAGATTCCTGCAGCGTGTTCCTGCATCACTCCTCCTGGAGGAGGAAGGAAGGAGTCTTTCCGGATCTGCCAACTGTGTCATTCCTGCTCGAGGATTAGTGGCCCAAATGTGCTTGGATCACTGTTTAAGGTAATCCTGAGTTGAGAGTCGCCTCCTTGGTTCCATCTCTGTAGCCAGCTTCCCTGCTTTGATATCTGGGATCCCTGCCACACTCAGACACCCCTGAGTCTTTTTGTGACCCCTCAGGTCCAGAGACCACACTGTCCCAGTGAGGGCTCTACCCCCTACTCCCCCCACCCTTAGCCTCTTGAGCAACGTCTCTCAGTGGAGCAGACTTATAAAAGTTCCAATTTTGTACTCCACTGCTCTACTATTTGCTGGGAGCCAGCCCCTCCTTCTCCCCCACTGTCTATCTTCCTGAATATATCGCCTCAGATTCACTTCTCTGCATGTCCTATCTTCCAGAAAGTGGTTGTTTTTCTGTTCCTAGAATTGCTGCTCTTCTTCTCTTTGATCTCCTTTTGAGTTTATAGGTGTTCAGAGTGGTTTGATAACTATCTAGCTGAATTCCTGGGACCTGATAATATTTAGGTTTTCTACTCCTTCCCCATCCCCCTCTAACTCTTTAATTTTTAAACAATAAAAATCAAAACAAAGGCATTGACAATAATACTACATACACACTGCACCTTAAGTATTTGTAAACACTCTTGGCCCTAAAAATCACTTCTTATTCAATAACACTTTATATTATTTAACAAAATCTTGATTGACTACCTATTCTGTGGAAAGCACTCTGCTAGGTGCTATGAAAAGAACAAAAAAGTATATCATTATCTCTTTGACATGTAAAATGACAACGTTCAGAGCCCTGTCCATTATGCTTTCTTCCTCACATCCTCTTTATATTTTGTATTTTTAACAATCAATACACAAGTGACAGTCTGCAATATCAAGACAGACTAAAGAGGTTGCTTATCAGCAAGCTGATTTCAATCTAAAGAGACAAGGAATGGTGTACAATTTATGGAGCCCAAAGGGCTCCATGAATCTAACTCATCCTATAGAACTAAGGACTAGAAAATCTCAGAAGTGCAATGTGTGTGTGAGTTTACAGATGCATTATAACCAGGTATCAGATCTGGGTTTGAGGTAAGACAGAATACCATAGTGTTTTCTGTATTTGTCAGGTGTATATAGTTACATATCCTCGTGCTCTAATCATTTGGATGTTGGACTCTCTTTACTTCGACTTGGTATATGATCTTTTAGTAATGTGTGGTTGCTCAAAAATATTTAGATATAAATTTTGGAATATTGAAGCATTTTGGCAATTTGCCTGTGTGTGCCTTAACATTTTTTTAAATAGAAAGTATCAATTTCTTTGAAGGGTTCTTTTCACTCATTTTTGGCATTTCTGATTGTAAACAAAACAAAAGATCCAACCTGCCTTGTACTGGACCTACTTTAAAACTGGCCCTGGGATTTTCCCTTTATTCTGTAGAATTGTTTTTGGTGAAGCAACGAGAAATTAATCAACAATGGCTAGGGAAAAAGCCAGTGGTAAGAGTAGGAAGACAAATCCTAGCTTTCTTATTAGAGGTTAAGAATGGTGGTACTCATCAGTCAAAGTCAGAGTTAACATTTGCAGGTATGTCCTGTGAGCCAGGCTTTACTTTAATTATTTTACATGAACTTTCTCACCATAACTCTGTGGTTTAGGTTAGTTGAGGCAACTGAGGCAAAGCGATTAAATTAATTTGCCTACCATCTCACAGTCTTAAGTGGCAAAGATCAGTATTACACTCAAATAGTCTGGTTTCCAAATCCAAGAGAGTAACCACTAGTGTCCCACACCTGAGACAGATGTGAGAATGGTGTGGTCTGGTAACTGGCATTAAAAAAATCTCCCTGGGGATTCTGATGAGCTTCCAGGGTTTAGAAGTTCTGTTTGAAAGCAATCTGGCCTTCCTTCTTTGAAAAAGAGCCAGTATTGGGGAGGGGAGGCGAACCATAAGAGACTATGGACTCTGAAAAACAACCTGAGGGTTTTGAAGGGTCAGGGGTGGGAGGTTGGGGGAACAGGTGGTGGGTGATGGGGAGGGCACGTTTTGCATGGAGCACTGGGTGTTGTGCAAAAAAGAATGAATACTGTTACGCTGAAAAAATTAATAAAAAGGGAAAAAAAAAAAAAAGAGCCAGTACTCAGGTCTGTGAAGAAAAGAGAGGCAGACAGTAGAGATGCTCATGAGTCATAGGATGATAAATACCCTCCATAAGGTCAAAATGATTCCCCTCGCCTCCCAGTGAGGGAAGCAGACACTTTGCATATGAAATGCACTGTTTATTTTTTTGTGCAGTGGTTTCAGTTCAATTAAGTGTTTCATATCAGACAAGGAATTAATAACAAATGATCTCCTCCCCCAGTGGTGCAGTAGCAAATATGTAGTAATTTGAAGGCTGGAAAGAAAATTATTACTCCCAAAGATGCAATAAATATGATATGTTTAGAGAGTCCTTTGACGAAATAAACACTGAAGGTGCTGCTAGCAGTACTTCTGCTTATGAAAAAAAGTACTGTAAAAAGAAAAAAAAGGCAACATTTAAAAATGCTGTCTGATCTGTCACATTCTGTTAACATGTAATACCTTAAGGACACAACTTAGAAGTAAAATCTTCAGTGAAGCAAAAACTCATTCCTTCTTCACATCACAGGAGAGGAAACTAGAAAGCAGAACAACCAGGCATAAAATTTTGCCATTTAAATCAACTTAGCAAGATAGGCTGCTTCTGCCTCTTTTCTTTCTTTCTTTGGTCTCTGAAAAGAACAATGGCCAAATGTTATGATTTTTTTTCAGCAAGGTACCCTAATGCCTGCCCCTAAGACCCATTTCCATTCTATTATCTTAGCACTTATTCTGGGAGATCTGATATTTTTCCTTTCTCTGCTAGGATCCCTGTTTCAAGGACTCCAAGGAAAGCAGTCTCTATATTCAGCTGACTCTGGCCCTGATCTAAAGCATTAGCAGAAATGAGAAAGAAATCCAAGGCCAGGTCTAACTCCTACTGCCAGTGTCCAGTACCTGGGGACAGTCCAAGTTTAGGTCTCTTCAAAGGGCCTTGCCTGCTTAATGCTTGCCACAACCAGCCTTTCTCTTGTGTATCAGAGTAGGTAGGGCACCGCAGTGGAAGGCAGCAGCACCCCTAGTTGAAATTGGGCTTTCACCTTGTATTTAAGATTTTTTTTGAAATACATATAAAGACACACAAGAAGTTGCAAAAATGAGCAAGGAGCTTCATGCACTATTCACTCCTCCTTCCCCAATGTTATCATCTTGCAAAGTTATAGGTATAGTATTAAAACCATGACATTGACATTGGTATGATCCACAGAGCTTATTCAGATTTCACAAATTATAGTCACACCCATTTGTGTGTGCTGGTGTATGTGTGTGTGTGTGTGTGTGTGTGTGTGTGTGTGTGCATGTGTATGTATAGTTTTATATAATCTTATCATGTGTATCTGTCTTGATTGCTGTAGCTACATCGTAGGCCTTAACAGCAGGAAGAGTGATATATTTCTCACTTTTTTTAAGAAAAAAGTTTTTGCTTTTATTTTTTCCTCCTTTTTCTCATTCCATTCCAGAGTGACTCATCAACAACTTTTCCTACCCCCAAGCTGGCGATGGCTAAGAGTTAATGCTATCTAGTCTGAATGGAGCTAGTGCATTCTGGAAGTGGACAGAGGAACCAGTTTCCTTGGGAGGATATCCAGGTACATGGTTTAGCTTTTTCCTTGGGGAAGAGAATGAGGGAATTGGAAGATTTATTTGGTTTGCTTAACCACAGAAATGCAATCCCAAACATCTCACCCCAGCTATATCACCTAGAAGAGTTGTCTGATTTTTCTTTCCTCTGAGTTTCTTTCAGTTATGAGGAAACTGAAAAACACAGGGTTAAACCATTGGCCTAATTGAAAAAACAAAGCAGATCAAAACAAAACACCTTTAAGTTTCTAATTTAGTCAAGTGAAAATTTGAGGAAAAATTATATCCTGGTGATGTGGTATAATTTGGGGTATATACCAAGTTGTCCTTAATTTTTAATGTTTCTCCCCAACTGGTGAATACTGATATACTACTTCATATCTTTAGCATAAGATTTTAAGCCCCTATAACATGCAAGTATCCATGGGAGGTCTGATGCTTTCAACACTTTTTGATAATTTACATCTTAGTATGAGTCTGTGTATTTCATCTTTTCTTGAGACTAGATTTTTGTGGGGTAAAGCCTGTGACAATGCTGGGTACCAAAAGCTTGAGAATGCCAGAGAAGGGCCCAGAATGGAGGGATTGATGGCCTGAGGACAAACTTTGTTCTGATTATAGTATTTTCTGAAGCAAATTTTGCCTCAAACTCTCAGATTTCTGACCCAACAATGTAAATCATCCTCCTCTTTTACTTAGTTACCATTATAAAAACAAAAAAACAAAAACAAAACCCAGATCTATCTTTGTTCTTCTTATTTTCTATGTTCTATTAAGCATTTGGTTATTCTCAGATTGTTTGAGGAAGTTTGAAATGGGACACTTGGAAGACTGCCATATATGTGAAAGGAAAGACCCCACTTGATACATCTAAACCAGTTGAATTCTATTTTAATTCAATTTAATTATATGTGGTTCAATTCAGTTCAATTCAATTCAATTTGATTTAATTCAACATTTATTGCATGTTGAGCAAATGCCAGGCACTTAACTCTGGTGATGAATGTGTATGTTAAACCAATACAGAATCATTTCTGCCACATGATATTGATACCCAAGCCAGTTACTCACTTTTACCAGGACACAAAGTGGCATTTAAAAAAAATAAAGACAAAAGGCAGTTAGGTTAAGAACTGATGAAAAAGGGATTTCTGAATGGAACTCACATCTCTGACTCAAACTGAGACGTGCTCCCTGGAGTATGAGTCCATGATTTCCTGGCTTTACCTTTTCTGACATGTCAGCAGTGGATCAGAGGGCTGCTGAGAGGAAGAGTGGGCTGGGACATAATAGTCCGACCAAGATAGTATGATAATGGTACATTCAGCCTCAGAGCAAACATCTATTATAGGGATTTATTCCTGAAAATTGTTGTGGGTTGCTGCCTCTTGATTTCAGTGAGCTGCATAACAGGATTCACATTATGTTTTAAAAGAGATACAAGCTTGTGCTGACTTTATGTCAAGCTGGGTAAGTGCTAACGGGTTTGAATCTTAAAACACCTTCAGTTGCTCCTCCTGTCATGTTGATCTATTGTGCTGCCTTGCTAACACAACAGTAGCCTTGCTTCAGAAAATGATGCTGGCTAGTTTTTGGATCCAATTAAACTTTTGAAGCTGAGAAGGGAATCTGCATCAAGAAGAAGTGAATTTCTATATCATATACAGAACAGCTCTAAGTTGTTTTTCAGGCTTACTCATAAGTGAATATCTGCCCCATGTAGAGACTTTTCAGGCAAAGTAATCTCCTTAATGCAGGCATGTCATGTAGCTGAGCCTGGATAAATGGCCACTGTGACAATCCTGGCTAGTAGGCATCTAAAACTTCTTATGGAACTGCAAGGTATTTCTTGTGCTGTGCAGGCAGAACCTGTGTGGTATGTGTGGGGTGTCCAGGTCCCTTTCCTGGCCCTCAAAGCACATGTTATCACCTGAGAGAATCACTCATGGGGAAGCTGCACATCTTCCTCCCACCCCCAACTCTCCTGACATACAGTAGTGAGCCAGTAAGGGCAGTGTATCGATTTTGGGACATGCCATTGACAACTGCATGAGTGTAAGGGAGGTGAGGTGAGAAGCAGGCATGAGAAATATGTCAGATCTTGATGTACAAAAACTTATAGGTTGTCCTGCACTCCTTGTAAAATGAGAGGTCTTTTCGTGATAAGGAAAGTTAAAAACAGGCATTATGACAGATTTAACTGCCTATTAAGCAAGATCTTCTAAGTTGAGGTTTCCAAATCAGGTCCTTCTTTCTTGTTTAATAAGCTGCTTATAGATAATGTTTATGAATTGAAGAGGCAGTGGGAAAATACTTTACTTCTTGCCCACCTCAGATGTAGCTCAGTCAGTAACTGGAATGTTTGGGGGAAAGGGGGCAGACGTGGAGGCAGGAAACACTGTGGGAAGGAGAACTTCAGGCTAACTATTTGTAAAATCAAATCACATTACTTAGGAGCCATCCTAAACTTCTGAGGCTCCTCCTTGCTTCTGGGGATTGCTTCCAGGACAGGGATAAGGGGAGTGTGAATCAGTAAGATCTGTAACATGTCAGCATCACTGGTCAAAAGGGTCAGTGGGAACACATAAAAAAATGTTTAGCTTTCTTGGTAATCAAAGAAGTGAAAGAACATTAAGAATTTCCCCCCATGAAAATAGTAAAGGAGGGGAAGGGAAATAATAGAGCTAAAAAAATGTATGATGAAATAGAAACATTCAAGTTGGGCTGGTGGTTGTAGAAGTTGGTACAACTCTTTTAGAAGATAATTTGCCAGAGTTTATGCCTTTTGATGTAATAGTTTAACTTCTGGGCATCTATATAACTTAAGTGAATTATATTAATTAGGTGAAGTTTTAAGCACAGATATGCTCATTGTTACTTATTTATTTCATTCAAATGGAGGACACAACCAAAGTGTATGACAGTGTGGGAATATATTTAAGTACATTGTGGCATATCCACAATGACTGCACTAGACAGTCATTTAAAAATGTGCTTACAGGGTGCCTGTGTGTCTCAGTTAGATGACCAACTCTTCATTTTGATTTCTGCTCAGGTCATGCATGATCTCAGGTTTGTGAGATCAACCCCCACATTGGGCTCCGTGCTGGGCGTGGAGCCTGCTCAAGATTCTCCCTCTGCCTTTGCCCTCCTCTCTCCCTTTGCCCTCCCCCCCCCATACTCTCTAAAAATGTGCTTACAAGGAGCTTTTAATAACGTGGGAAAATACTTATAATATTACCAGATAAAAGAGAGTACAAACCTTTATATAGAGAGTGAACTCAACCATATTTTAAAATATGTATTTAAATGCACAGTAGAAAGGATAGAAGGAAATGCAACTGAATGTTAACAATGGTTGAATTTGGGTGGTAGAGCTATGACTGATTTTTCTTTTTATTTTTGCATTTTTTCAAATTCTCTACACTGAACATGTACTATTGTTATAATCAGGAAAGAATTTTAATCAAAAAATATTCAGTGAGGGTCTGAGTGGGAATTGAAAATATTGACAAAGATGAATTTGGGAGATTATCCAAGAGTTCTATTTAGCTGTGTTCTTTCTATTTTTGTTTACTTCAGAGAATTGAAAAGTAGTTATATTTAAGTCTCAGGCTATGCAGCCCTGCACAGCTCATTTTACACATTCTTCTGACTCTGTAAATGACTTTGTCTTTAGGTCCCACTTGGGAAAAAAATACTGTTAGCTATCTTTTATTGAATGCTTACTATGTACTGGGCATTAAGCCTAACTCTTGGCATTTATTATTTCACTTAATCTTCACAAAAATTCTATCAGGTAGGTTATGTTATTTTTTTTTAAAGATTTTATTTATTTATTTGACAGAGAGAGATATCACAAGTAGGCAGAGAGGCAGGCAGAGAGAGAGGGGGAAGCAGGCTCCCCGCTGAGCAGAGAGCCCGATGCGGGACTTGATCCCAGGACCCTGAGATCATGACCTGAGCCGAAGGCAGCGGCTTAATCCACTGAGCCACCCAGGCGCCCCAGGTTATGTTATTTTTTAAAAAATTATATATTTGAGAGAAAGAGAGAGAGAGAACATAAGTGGGGATGGGAGGGGCAGAGGGAGAGGGAGAAGCAGGCTCCCCGCTGAGCAGGGACCCTGATGCGGGACTCCAGACCTGGACCCCATGATCATGACCTGAGCAGAAGGTGGATGCCTAACTGACTGAACCACCTAGGCACCCAGGTTATGTTTGTATTATGATACCAATTTTATAGAAATGAAAATTAAGGCATAGAGAAATTAAGTAACAATCTAAAACACACTGCATCAAAAACCAATGATGTATTTTAAGGTGACTAATGTAACACAATAAAAATTTTTAAAAATTAAAAAAATTAAAAAATAAAAACACAAATAGTCAACAGTAGACTAAAAATTCAAACCCATGTCTCAATTATTATATTTGACATACTTCTTACTTTCAGTAAGTAGGTAGATAATAACTACAAAAAAATGTTTCTGGTTGGGGTACCTGAGCGTATGAATTAGTTAAACATCAGACTCTTGGTTTTCACTCAGGTCATTATCTCAGTGAAGATTGAGCCTGACCTTGGGCTCTATGCTCAGCATGGAGTCTGCTTCAGACTCTCTCCTTCTCTCTGCCCCTCAGCCCAGCATGTTTCCTCTCTCTCTCTCTCTCTCTCTCTCTTTCTCAGATAATTACATAAATAAATCTTCAAAAAAATGCTTCAGGAGTGCATGGGTATCTCAGTTGGTTAAACATCCGACTCTTGATTTTGGCTCAGATTTGGGGTTGTAGGAACAAGCCCAGAGTGGGGCTCCATGCTCAATGCAGTGTCTCCTTGAGATTCTCTCTCTCCTTCCCCCTCTGCCCCTCCTCCTCCTCACTCTTTCAAAATAAATAAATAAAATCTTTTAAAAAATATTCCAGGTTGGACACTTTTGCCTGAAAGTACCAGAAAACTCTACTAACAGTTTAAGCTACAAGGCCAGTATATTTTTATTTATAGTCAAACCTGCAAAACCAGATTATTCCTGGGGTGTTTCAGCAGCTGTAAGATTCCTGGGGCCTGGGTAGCCATCTCTGGGATTCTTTTGGTCTCTCTTCAGAGCTTCAAGATGGCTGAGGAAGTATTAATGCATCATGTGAACATTGTGTCTTCACATGTAAGTGCTTTAGGCAAGGAGAAATGGGAAGTCCTCTATTTTTGCAGGTTTTTCTTTTTACTATGGAGAAAAATCTTTCACAAAAACCTCTATATCAGGGGTGCCTAGGTGGCTCAGTCATTACGTGTCTGCGTTTGGCTCAGGTCATGATCCCAGTGTCCTGGGATAGAGCCTGGCACCAGGCTCCCTGCTTGGTGGGAAGCCTGCTTCTCCTTCTTCCACTCACACTGCTTGTGTTCCCTCTCTTGCTGTCTCTGTCTCTGTCAATTAAATAAATAAAATTGTTAAAAAAACTTCATTTTGGGAGGGCAGTTCTCCAATAGTCACTTGCATTTCAGCATGTCTTATGATCAGAGACCATGACTGCCCTTGTTTTAGACTATTTTTTCAAGAATGTTTGTGTAGTATATAGCCTTGGAAGATAGAGATGTCTTCTTACAGGGCAAAGAGCAGGACTGCTTACTGCCCATTATAAAAGATTTGTGCTTCCTAAACTGAGGATTCCTTTCCTATAACCTAATGTACTAAGTACACAGTTGTCATGTATCTTTGTATCAACTGTGGGAACTGGAGATGGGAGAACAGGCTGAAGAAAATGCTGATACTCTGGTCAGTAATACTGCTGTGAGTGAAAAAGTCTTGTCTCTGGCTCAAGATTTGTGCATCTTCTGCCGGCATCAACAACACTGGAAGGTTAATCTGTTAGCTAGTAAGTAGAGTAAAATCTAGATCTTTCACAGTTATTGACAGTCTCATTGGTTAGGATATTTTTCATATGGCTACCCAGCTGTGAGGAACCAAAGATAGAGGTTGTATGGCAAAGGAAAATGGAATAATCATATTTGGCTTAGATAAGTTAGAATTCATTCCCTCGTGCTTGGCACATTGTTCCTCCAACCAAGTTTTCTTTTGGCAAGAAGTGGGGGAAATAGTTATTGAGTAGGCAACCAACAGTGTTTGTCACAAAAATGACTGTCAAAAAGGGATAATGTGACATGTACTTTAAGGCAATGAAACTAGAGACAGTAGCTGCAAAAGAAAAAAGAAAAGATATTTTGTTTGAGAGCTTGGAATTAGAGAAAGCTTTATGAAGGAGGTAATAATTTGTATGTCCAGTGAAAGATAGAATTTTTATAGACTATGAAGAGAATGACCAGGCGGTAAGAAAATATTCCAAGCAAGGGAATAGCATCAGTCAGGGTATACTGTGAAGAAAACACATGGCATATTCAGGGAGAAGTAAAGATGAATTAATTTGTACTGTAAAGTCCATTCATCTAAGTATTCTACAGAGTAAAGATGGAATACTGTGGTTTATAATGAAATCTGTGAATTTGGAAAAATCATTTAATCATTGTCTCTCAGTGGTGTCACATGCAAGATGAGACTGTTTTTTAATTTATAGAATCATGGCAAATAATACAGATAGTGGCTCTGAAGTTACATGGAGGCAAATAGCCGAAAAGGTATCATTGCTATAGTTTGTGCAATCTAAAGGGCAAATCAGGGGCACCTGGGTGGCTCAGTGAGTTAGGTGTCTACCATCAGCTCAGGTCATGATCCTGGAGTCCCAAGATTGAGCCGTGCATCATCAGGGAGTCTGCTTTCCCTCAGCCCCTCCCCCTGCTTATGCTCTCTCTCATGTTCTCTGTCTCAAATAAATAAAATAAAATAAAAATAAAAGGGCAAATCAATTGAGAAATATCATTAAATAGCTTATCCTATAGAAGTTCCCATCTTGTAGAGAGCAGCAAGATACATATGAGGAACCAGAAGCCTGGCTTTGAGGCCTAATTTATTCCCTCTTGATTTATTTTCCTCACTTACAGAGCAATGGCTATGAATTAGGGGTTTTCAGTCTGATATTTTATATATTTCTAGATTAGGATAATTACCTCTAGTCACATACAAAGAGTCCGTTCTTGATTACCCCTACTTCCTCCTACTTAGCAGACATACATATCACATGCTGGCAGTATGATGCATAGACATACTAAGACATACACTTTGATATTACTAAATAAATTTTTTTAGATTTTATTTATTTATTTGGCAGACAGAGATCACAAGTAGGCAGAGAGGCAGGTGTGGCAGGGTAGGGGGAGCAGGCTCCCTGCTGATCAGAGAGCCCGATGTGGGGCTTGATCCCAGGACACTGAGATCATGACCTGAGCCGAAGGCAGAGGCTTAACCCACTGAGCCATCCAGGTGCCCCTAAATAAATATTTTTGTGTCAAACTCATGTTGAAGCTCTGCATCCCTTATGGAGTTTATTTTTAGTTTACCCCTTGTATATATCTAATCCTTCTGTAGAAGGTGAGGTCAAAATGACTCTTAGTTTTAATTTACTTATTTATGTATTTATTTTTATTTGAATACAGTTTACACACAATGTTAATTAGTTTCAAGTGTACAACATAGTGATTCAATAAGTTATACATTACGCTATGCTGACCACAACTATAGCTACCTTCTATCACCATACAACACTATTAAAATACCATTGACTATATTTCCTATACTGTACCTTTTATTCTCATGATTTATTTATTGCATAACTAGAAGTCTGTATCTCCCACTCCCTTTCAATCATTTTGACCATCTCCATACCCCCTTAGTTTTAGAACTGGCATTTTAATATATGTTGGGTTAGTTCCTTATCCTATGAATTCCATTAAGGTGGAAGCTTATTTCTAGACTTTTTCCTATCTGCTATTTTTAATGCCCTATTAAATGCATTATCAATTTGTGTGACCTGGGATGGCTCCATAACTCAGCTCACAGAGGAATTAGGGTGAGACCAACCTCATGCAAAATCTCCAAGTCATCAGCTTTCAGGTTTCATTTTGGAGCTTCCTTTGTCATATCCCTCAAAAACCTGTCACTATGGAGTGTTTCTTTAGTGCAAAAGGGCAGAAAGGAGCTCAGCCTGTTTGGAGTCTGTCATTCTTTATGCACTCCTTTGTGATAGATAGAAAAAGGCAGTAGGCAGGGAATCTTGCTCTGAGAGCATAGAAATGAGGCCTGTGAGAAATTCATTCAGTACAGAAGTTAGATGCAGTGGGGATTCTTATATCTTGGTGGTTACTGCACTCTGGTTCTCATGAAAGCCTAACAACCTCAACAATTAGCAGTGCCACTCATGGCACTGTCTGAGCTCCCACTGTGTGCACACCACTGTTCTAGCCACAGGTGAGGGGGGAGAACAGGATGCATGATTACAAGGAGCTTGCTATGAACTTGGGGAATATTTTGCATAGCAAATGACTTACAGTAACATCTGCAAAACGGTATACAAATGAATGTAAATTAATACAACACAACTAGAATAAGGATGAAACATGGAAACCCAGAATTAAGAGGTAATCATAGTGAAGAAGGGTTAATAAGAAAAGGCTTCCCAGAGGAGAATTTTAAACAGAATTTTGAATGAAGGAGGCCCTCAACACATACACATAGTCTTCCTGTAACCATTCTTTCATGCAATAAGTATTTGGCATCTGTTGTAGCATGGCACTATGCAGGATTCTCTGGGGGATACATGCAGGTATAAAGCTCTACCTCTGCCTTCCCTCAGGAACTTCCAATCTGATAAGGGGGTTCACTTCTCCCCCACTCCTGAAGTTTCCTTCTATGTGAAGTGACATCCCATTAACATCATACTCTGGCCTGTATCTGCTCCCCCATTTCATCCTCTCTTGAGGAAAAGGTATAACTATTTTGATTAGTGAGTTTGAGAGAGGGTGTTGGACAGGTATAGCTCAGCAGTACCCTATACTTTACTTGAGATCCTTGTAGCTTATGTCTTTTGAGATACATTTCAGCCTGCTCCTGCATGCCTTAAGTCATATATGTGGAGGTCCCCACGTGGGAGGACTGCTGACTTCTAGTGCCATTTGTGACAGGGAGTTAAGTCTATCTAGTTCTGGTTTTCAGATTTAGGAAGGTCTCAGAAGCTATGTCCTTGACTTTAGACTTCAGCAGGAAAAAAAAGTGATATTTTAGTTTCTATCATCTGAATTCTTTATCTAGAAGGCAGTTGACTCAGAAGTCAAAGGAGTACTATTTATTTGGCCTAGTTATTCCAATCCACCAAAGTATAATAAGAGGTATGAAACAAGTCCATATATAATAATGAGAAAAGGTAAATGTGATAAGCACTGTCAATGTGGCTTGGAACCTTTAAGATTTCTCTCTTAACTCTGAAGAACCTGTCACCAATATATAGTCTCTACAGAATTGGTTTCAGGATGGCCACTTTTCACTTGCTTTCAATTGTCTCTTGACTTTCTGATTGTTGACTTTCAACTTCTCCCATTTCTAGTTCTGACCTCTCTCCTGAGTCTCTGACTTGTATATTCTGTTGCCTACTTGACATCTCCATTTGGATGTTACACAGCTTATTCCAATTTTAAGTGACCAAAATTGAACCCATGAGTCTGCAGAACTCCACCTCAACCTGTATCTCTCCCAGTTTTTCTTATCTCAGTAAATGGCACCATTATCCATCCAGGTGCTCAAGTGAAAGATCTTTGTGTGTTCTATATTTGTTTGGTGGTTTGATCATGCCTGTATCTTGGGTATCATATTTTTCCTTTTTTTCTGTACTATAATAACTACTATGCCTCTCAGGGTATTAGGCACACAGTGAGCACTCAATAGATATTTGTTAAATAAGTATATTTTATTAATTAAACCTGATTATGGCCTTTTTAACTTAATGCAGCAGTTTTTTTGTCTTTAGACCTTTGTTTTTTTCTGCTTGAATTCTAGCATCATCTTGCCCTTCTCTAACCAAGACGAAAATGTGCTTTTGTCCTAGAACAGTGCATATAAATTACTGAGAAAATCCAGAGGAGGGGAGTAGGATGGGAGAATTATGGAAAGTTCATGGAGGAAGAATAATTTGAACCGGGACTTGAAAGCAGGATTTTGGTGTGTGGTGAGATAGAGGCAAAGTAATAAGACATTACTAGTGAAGAAATTCACTAAGGGAAAGATGTAGAGAGAGTTAGAGAAGCTCTAAGTATTTTGGGAACACAGCCAGTAGACTGATCTATGAACAAGTATATTAGAAGTTACAATTAGAGGGCGCCTGGGTGGCTCAGTGGATTAAGCCACTGCCTTCGGCTTGGGTCGCGATCTCAGGGTCCTGGGATTGAGCCCCACATCAGGCTCTCTGCTCCGCAGGGAGCCTGCTTCCTCCTCTCTCTCTGCCTGCCTCTCTGCCTAGTTGTGATTTCTCTCTGTTAAATAAATAAAATATTAAAAAAAAAAAAAGAAGTTACAATTAGAAAGGTAAGCTACAGCCAGTTTGTGGAGAGAAAAAAGTACCTAAAATTCATCTCGGAAACATGAATCTGTTTGGTAAAACTGCACAATATGATCTCTTCACTAAAACTGTTAAACTATAGAGAGTGTGAAATTAAAGTCTGTTCCAGTAGGTTATGACCAATTTTCCTGTGAGACGAGCATGGCTGAATTTTGGAGAATTTCGGAGTAATATGCCACTTTTGGCAATATTAATATTTCTTGTAAAATTCTTCACATCCTGACCATTCCCTTGGATTTGCTGTGAAACTCTGCAAGTGCAATTATTCTCCTTGTCATCTCACGAAAACACATGTTTCAGGTTCATCCATTCTGTGGGCACTCTAATTTTCCCCTGGATTCTAAGGAAAAATTCTGGCCTAAGACAGTAGAAATGCAGTGTTGGGGGGGGTGTACTTTTCAGTTAAAGAGACTCCACTGGCCTCAGCATCAGGGAATAACTAGTGTGTAATGTAGAACAGTGTGAGAAATTGTTCAGTTTCAGGAAGAACAAGCGTTGAAGAGAAAATGTATCCATTTTCCCAGTTCCACACTTGAATACATTTGTGCTGGCTGCTTGCTTTTGCGAAGTGGAGGCCACCCAGCAAGTTGCTGTTTTTAGCAGTGATTATTTCACCAGACTCATTTACATCTCTACTTTTGTGGGAATGCTTTCTCTTTGGGGTGGGCTTCCCCGGGACTGGAGATGTTTCTCAGACTACTGGGTGTGGGCATGTATATGAGTGCAAGGAAGGAATGTCTTCCTCATTTCAGCCTGACTTGGAAGGACTAAAGAGCTGCCTTCTTTGATGGGAAGAGTCACCATATGAGCAAGTGAGTAGGCAGTCTTTGGAGCTTCAGAAGATAGATCTCGGACTAACTGGCAGAAGTTCTGAAGAGGCAGACTTTGCTTTAGCATAGGACCTTTGTCGCAATCAACTGCTCAGAAAGGATGAACTGCCTAGTCAGTTAATGACTTTTGTGTTGAAATTGTGTAGTAGAGAAAATTACTGCCTTGGGTTGTGGGAAGTAGGATACCCTCAAAGAGGTCTTTCCAAGCTCTGTTCATCTGTGAATCCTACTGCCTGTATATAAAATTCTACCCATGTTCTAAGATCAAGCCCTAATCTCATCTTTTGCACAAGGCCTTCTGTAGCACTTGTCAATTCTCTGTACTTGACACCAATTATTTATGGCCTATGTTGTTAGTCCACGGTGTCAAAAAGACAGCTGTCTTCAGATACATAGAACACAAACTCCCCTATATATACTAGGCTTCTGTAACTTTTAACCCATTTCTGAATTTTACCCTAAGCTTGCTCCCTACCCCATCTGTTTGGCAGTCTAGGATGGGGTGAGAGCCAGAGAAATGATGAGGATATAGACATCACACATTATGTGTTTTGCATTTACCTTGTTCAAGACCCTGTCCTAAGCCTCAGTGAACAAAGTACATTAGTGAAGAAAATAGAAAAATATCCTTGCCCTTATGGAGCTTACATGTATATCAAATACCAGCACATAGGAAGAACTCAATATATACTAACTTCCTTCTTAAATCTCCTCTGCTAGTATGACATCAAAGAAGTAACATTTATTGAACATCTACTGTGTGCTGTGTGCTTACACATGTGATCTTATTCAATCCTTGAAACAACCCCCAGAAGTAGATCTTCTCTTCTATACTCTTACATCAGAAAAACTGAGGATTGTAAGATTAAATATTTTATCTATGACCAAATTATAAGTAGCACAAGTATAAGTCAAACAAAAGTTTGTCTGATTTCAGACTCATGCTTGTGTATTAGGTTGCTTCCAAAAAGCATGTTTTTTGGTTATTTTATGGGTGGTAACTTTCTACATAGCAGAAGATCATCTTTTGTAATATTAAATTATGGTCTCTAAAGACATGATCCTCATATTTCAGGATGTGTAAGCATCACATTGGAAGCTTAATAAAAATGAAGATATCAGAATTCAAATGAGCCCAGTCATATTCACTTTAACAAGGACCTACCTGCAAATAGCTTTGATATCCACAAGCCACAGAGCATACCTTTAAGGACATAGGGTCTTTTACAGCTGTAACACTGTGTTTTTATGAGATTTTGACTAGTTTCAATTTTGTTGTTTATAATGTGTAAGAGAACTTTGAGATTCATTAGCAGTCAGCGTAGTCATTATTATCAACTCTGCCATCACCTTCAGCGCCATCAGATATAGTTGTTACCTATTTGTAAACCACTTTATGGATATTTTGTTCTTCTTGGGGAATACGTGTGCAAGGGGTAGCCTTTTGTCTTCTGCTGGTGCTTCCTGGCTGGTTGGCTAGCCCATACAAAATCAACAAAACCAAGCAGTTCAAGGGTGGGCTTTATAAAGCCATTAAAGTCAATTAGTGATTTGTTTTTAGATCATACCTTGAGAATAATCAGTATTATGGATTTGGACTACTTAGCCCACTGAAGGCCTATTTTTTCCCACTCAATGAATTTACTTTTTATAACTGTGATGCCACCCCCAACTACCTTTTGAAAATGTTGCCTTAAATGGATCCACTGTTGACAGGAGAAAGTTTGTGCTTTGGGGCTTAACTGCTGAAACTTTTGTTTTGAGAATAGGGTTGATTGGATGCTGGCAATGGACAATATAAGATTTCAATAGCTACGTCTTAGAATTTACATGCTTTTCCGCTCAACAACATTATAAGAAGTTAGAGTGTCTCTCATGGTTCTGGGCCCTCAATATACATTTGACTGATATTCACAGTAATTGCTAACATTTATGGGTTATTGACCATATGTCAGCCACTTTAGTAAATGTTTCACATGCTAATCACCTTGTTCAATTCTCCTAACAATCCTTGTCTATACTTTTGTGGTCTTCATTTTATAAATGAGGAAACTGGCTGGAACTTAGAGGGCTTAAGCATCTAAAGTGTATACAGCTAGGAAGTGGTAGAGCTGGAATTTAGACTCAGTCTAATGGCAAAGCTTTCCCCTCTATTTTCAGTCTGTGTATTCGATGCTTTATAAAAATGAAAAGGCAATATCTTAGAGGTGCTTGAACATTTGGATGAGATTAAGGTTAAGCTGGAAGAGAAAGTGATTCAATCATGTTTGAATTTTGCAAAACATAACTTTTGCTAGCATATGTCTCTTTTCTTTTCTTTCTTTTTTATATTAATAAATCTTTTCTATATGTCTGTGCACTTAGTGAATAGCTAATGATAATGGCTGCCACCTGTATTCCTCAAAAATGGATTGAAACTTAGAATGCCTTACAATTAATGTGCATGAAAATGAACATTTTCAAATTAACACAGAGTATTACAATGCTAATGAATCTCAAATAATGAATGTAATGTGGCAACATTTTCAGCATAGAAATATGCATGGACTAATTAGGCATCACTGCTCCCCACTGATGAGTCTGCAGCCACACAGCTACTTTGTTCCTTATCTCTATATGGGCAGTATTTCTAAAAGTAGCCAGAGGAAACATCGCTCAGTGATTGCTTAACTCTCAGCCTTCTCTACTTCTCTCTTCTTTGCTTCCCTGTACTTATGTTGTGGAGCCCTATTCCTTTTGAATTTCTTATATTGCTATTATTCGGATTATCTAGTCTTATTTTCATTTAAAAAATAATCCTATTCATGTAAAAAAAATTCAAACTGAAGAAAAAGCAAAAGATGAAAAGTAAAATCCTCCTCCTTCTCTATCTCTTCTCTGTAGTAGCCAGTAGTCACTTAAGTTTCCCATATAACCTTCTAGAAACTTTGTATGCATATACAATATTTATGTACATATACCAAACTATGTATAACTTTTACCAGTGTTGGTATTGTCATAGTATTTCTCAACCTGATGGGTAGAAAAAATGGTATCTTATTGATTCATTTTGCATTTCTTTAATTACAAGTGAGGTTGAATATGAATTTGTATGTTTATTGGTGATTTTATTTTTATTTTTTTTTTAAAGATTTTATTTATTTATTTGACAGAGAGAGAGAGAGATCACAAGTAGGCAGAGAAGCAGGTAGAGAGAGGGGGGGGGGGAAGCAGGTTCCCCGCCAAGCGGAGATCCTGATGCGGGGCTCGATCCCAGGACCCTGAGATCATGACCTGAGCTGAAGGCAGTGGCTTTAACCCACTGAGCCACCCAGGCGCCCCTTGATTTTTATTTTGTGAACTGTTCATTTTCTATTTTTTCTTATAAAATTTTAATAGCTCTTTGAATATGAAAGAAAATGGCTTTTTTTTCCTGTAACATACACAGCAAATACTTATTTATAGCTTATCATTTATCTTCTGGTAATTTTTTTGCATATGGAATATTTTAAGTTTTATGTAGTCAAATTTGTTAAATATTTTCTTCACAGTTCCCAAGTTTTACATCTTCATTTGAAAATTCTTTCCCATTCCAGTGTTATTTTAAAATTCCCTTTGTGCTTTATCTCTTTTTTAAAAATAAATTTTAAAATTTTATTTTAAAAACAATATTGAGGGATTTGCTGGAATTAGATACCATGAGAACCCTCCTTGAGGATTCCTACAAAAAGTAGATAAATTATAACAAGTCTTCTATTAAATACATAACTTAGCTCACAGGAAAATAAAGCATATTGTTAGGGTTCAGAAACAGAGAGGTAAAAGCAGAGAAGTAAACATATATTTTATGATATGCCCTAGAGAGAGGTGCAGAGAATGTATGAGCCCTAGTTGTCTAAAGATTTGTGTTTTAACACCTATATGAGGATAAGAGGATATGAGGATAAGAGACCCAAAACCTTGGGTCAATAGAAACTCTCTTTTATATAAAACCAGAAAGCCAGAGGGCTATAATCTAAATGACATGATGGTACCTGCAACAATAAAGAGAAATAACAAGGAAGTCTATCATTGTCTGGGATCTGAATGAGGAAAAAGTCTTTCCTGAAAATTCGCAATAATAAATCATATTTCCCATAGATTTAAAGTTTGTACTTACACTGCTTGCAGGGTTTAGGAACTCTCAAGTCAAGCATTTAACATAAAACTAGTTCTCAGTAATGGATTTGAAGAGTTAATATTGTTAAATTGTCCATATTACTCAAAGCAATCTACAAATTCAGTGTAATCCCTATCAAAATGTCAATAGCATTTTTCACAAAACTGGAATAAGTAATTCAAAAATTTGTGTGAACACACATATTCAAGACATTCTTTCATTACTATCCATACCACTGGATCAGCACTATATGATTGGAAAGGAAATTCACAGCCTCCAGCAATTCTCTGGAGAGGGAAAGAATTAACACATGTCTAAACTTCCAATTACCAAGGGAGTCCAGGGGACTGTCTTGTTTTGCCTGTCTCAAAGCACTGACAGGACCTGGCATACTCTACACACCTGGGGTCCAGTGAGAACAAAGATGGTAGTTTGAACTATTATATGGAATCAGTTGATCTGCACAGTATAAGTGGATGAAAAATCTCCAGATCCTGGTTTCTCCTGGAGAATTGAAAAAGTTGAAACACATGGCCAAAGTTCTAGCTTTTCCAGAGGCTTTCCAAGAAACTGATTTCTACCTTGCCTGTCTCAGAGGGCTAATAGGACCTGGCATGCTCTAGATACCTGGGGACTACTAGTACAAAGATGGTAATTTGGACTCGTACAAAGGGGCCCCCAGAATTGGTGGTAGGATTATTTGGTGTGTGTGTGTGTGTGTATGTGTGTGTGTGTGTGTGCACACGTGTGTATGTGTGTTGCTGCAGTAAAAAACTCATAAATTTAGTGACTTAGTAACTTAATAAAAACCTGTTATGTTAAAGTTAGGTCAGAAGTCTGAAATGAGTCTCATTGGGCTAAGAATAAAGTATCAACAGGATTGTTGTTCCTATCTAGATACTGTAGGAAAGAATCCATTTCCTTGCTTTTCCCAGCTTTTAGAGGCTGCCTGCTCATGACCCCCTTCCTCCATCTTCCAAGACAGCAAGGTCTCATCCCTCTGACAAATCTTCTGTAGTCATGTCTATATGAGGACTTATGTTATTTAATTGGACTCAACCGTATATAATCCAGGATAATCTCCCCATGTTTTGTTGCTTAATCACATGTTTTAATCACATGTACAAAGTTCTTTTGTCACATAAAGTAACATATTCACAGGTCCTAGCATTTAGGAGGTGGACATTTTGGGAGGCCATTATTCTGCCTACCACTATACATAATATATATATATTTCTCTATCTGTATCTATCTGTCTATCCCCATGTTTCTTATATACATAAACATTTCTTTTTTGCATTTAATGATAGCTCATGAACTTTTTTTTATAATTTCAAATATACTTGAAAGCATACTTTTTAATGACTATGTAGTACTTAATTATATGGATTATAATATTTTACTCAATTCCTTTATTTTAAAATTAATATTATTGTAATAAACAGTTATGCAAGAATATCCTTTTATATATATACCTATGGGTCTGTCATTATTTCTTCCAAAATTACTTGATCAAATCTGTCAAATGTCTCACACATTTTGAATGCTAATACTTATTTTCAAGCCACTTTCTTGAGGTATTTATCAATATGTATTCTCACCAATTTGAATGAGCATATCCATTTCCCCAGCCTTTTACTAACACATTATACTATTTAAAAACAAACAAAAATCTTCATCAGTTTTGTATGTGATGCCTCCAATCTTTCTATTATCAACAGCTATTTTTAGAAATTTGCTCAGGACTTATGCAACAATATGTTGTCATTGGCCTGGTCCACAGATTCATTAAAACAGAACCGCAACTCCCAAAGAATGGAAACAGTTTTTTTGGCCTTGGAGGAGTCAACCAGTTTATACCAAGAGCTTTCTGTTAAACATACTAGACAGATTTCCCACCTCTTCTTTCCCTGTCTCAACAAATCACAAGATATTTGCAAATAAGAAGATAGGACTTTATGAAGTTTGTTATATTTGACAATTCTTCAATGAAGAATCATTCAGATTTGGACAGAAAAAGCTTTCTGCTTAAAATATTGATCTGGACCTATATTACATTTTGGGATAGATATTCTTGGATTAAAAAATGAAAGTAACAAACTATAGAAATGATCCCTGATTGGGAGGGAGACAAACCATAAATGACTCTTAATCTCACAAAACAAACTGGGGGTTGCTGGGGGGAGGTGGGATTGGGAGAGGGGGAGCGGGCTATGGACATTGGGGAGGGGAGGCGAACCATAAGAGACTATGGACTCTGAAAAACAACCTGAGGGTTTTGAAGGGTCAGGGGTGGGAGGTTGGGGGAACAGGTGGTGGGTAATGGGGAGGGCACGTTTTGCATGGAGCACTGGGTGTTGTGCAAAAAGAATGAATACTGTTACGCTGAAAAAATAAATAAAATGGAAAAAAAAAAGAAAAAAAAATGAAAGTAGCATATTGAGAAATGTGTATTCAGAAGGATGACGTAATATAATGAATATTTACTTAGCATTTATTTGTTAGGATTCTAGTAGGAAACACAGACAATGCACTCAAAGGACAACTGAAGAGACACGATGAAGGGAGAATTTACATAGGTGGGAACAGGTTATGGGAACCAACAAGGGATGGTGAAGTGCCCTGAGACTAATAACAGTAAGAGGTGGTCACCACACTAGACTTGAAAGGACATGGGGAGAAAATGTTGCTGCTGTAATCTGGAAAGTGAATCCATAGTGAGAGAGACATGTGATGAGAACTGCCAAATCACAGCCTGACAGAGAAGGAGTGGGTGGAATAAATAACCCGACCTTTCTCTCCTCCTATCTTATTTCTTGCCAGCGCTGCTCATTGGTTGGATTCAATTCAAAGCCCAAGGGGAAAGGAGCCCAGCTGATGTAGTCAATAGAATTTTTCTGTATGAGGCCCAGAGTGGAGCACAGAGAGAAGAGAATGACTATGGAAACACAAATAGAAAATAACCACCAAAGCCTATATACCAGACATTTTATAAATGTTAGCAGATTTAAGGTTTACAATAGCCTTGTGAATTACATTTTATCTGCTCCCTCCTTATTTTAAAGGTGAGGGATGTGATGCTCAGAAAGGTTAATGCTTAAGGTAACACAATTTTATGGTAAAATTAGGACTCAAACCCAGGTCTATCTAACACAAAATCTTATGGCCTCAGTCAACTATGAAACACACATCTTTATTTAGGACCTTTAGGTGTCAGACATAGAGCTATGTTCTGTAAGGAATAGAAGGGCAAAAAGTCCCTTCCTTCTAAAAAGTTAAATTGTTATTCTTTATGTGCATTATCTCATTTAATCTTTTTAACAACTCTATGAAGCGGAACTATTATCATCACCATTAAACAATTATTTAACAAATAAAATTATTATAATACATAATTTTGTGCCTTTTATTCCATTCAGTAATCTTCCTTGGAGATGGATTCTTAGCATTTCATATAGATCTACTTTATTCTTTTAATGATTGCATAACAGATGATCAGTTTATTTAATCATTTATTTAATCACTCCCTATTAAAGGACATTTGAGTTGTTCCAGTTTTGTGCTGGTATAAATAATACGTCAGTGAACAGTCATGTACATTTCTCTTGGCATACTTTTCTGGATATATACTTAGGTTAAACTCTCAGTGGACTCGCTGAATCAAAGAGTAGGAACAGCTACATTTTTTATGAATTTTGCTAAATTGTTCTCCAAGTAATTTGTACCACATTTCCTCCAACGGAGCGTAAAAGGGCTTTACTTCTACATGACATATGGGAAAACTAAGGCTCAGAGAGGTTATGTAAATTGCTCAAGGTCACAAAGCTAGTAAATAGCAGATGTGGTTTTGCACAGATATATGTTTAACTCCTAGTGCTCTCATTTCTCCAGACTACTTTGTACATAACAGCAAAGAGAGATTATTTAGTTGTATTTTAAGTTCATTTACTGATTGTAACCTTAATAATGTGGTTGTTTCCATCTGATTTTCTCTTTTGTATCATGTGGTCTAGAACAGCACTAATCAAATTGTGGTCTATTGTTCAAATTTGGCCCAAATTTGACTTGCAAACTAAAAATGGTTTTTGCATTTAAAAATGATTGGAAAAAATAAAAAATACTATCTTTGACATATGCAAATATCATAAAATTCAAATTTCATGGTGCATAAATAAATTCCTGGACCACAGCCATCCATGACGATTCATTTATATATTGTTCAATGAGGCCACTCACTGAGTAGTAGTGACAGAGTTGAGTAGTAGTGACAGAGGTTGAATGAAATACATATCCTAAAATATTTGCTCTCTGGTTTTTCCCAGAAAAAGTTTGCTGGCACTTGGTTTAAATCTACAGAATCGGGGCACTGGGGTGGCTCAGTGGGTTAAGCCTCTGCCTTCGGCTCAGCTCATGACCTCAGGGTCCTGGGATCCAGCCCCACGTCGGGCTCTCTGCTCAGTGGGGAGCCTGATTCCCCCTCTCTCTCTGCCTGCCTCTCTGCCTACTTGTGATCTTTCTTTGTCAAATAAATAAATAAAATCTTTAAAGAAATAAATCTACAGAATCAGTTATCTAACAAGTACTTATTCTTTATGAAACAGAACTCAGGGAACAACTTATTTGCATAATTTTCAAATTTCCTTTCATTTGTTCAACCCCCTTTTCAAGTGAAATATTACCTAACCCCAGTAGTAATACAGATAAAAGCGGAACTTCTCTGATAGATATCATGATAGGGATAGTTGTCTAAAAGTCTCAGATGACTGGCTTTCCTGTTGGTCTTTCCTTTTGCCTTGTCTCTTGGCAGTTCCCAAGGAATTCATAGCTCTATAGGCATATGAAATCCAAGGTCTTTGTCGAATGTCATTTGAAATATACTGGTACATTCATCCCTTTACTTTTACAGAGAATGATAAAGACCCAGAAAAATTAGTGCCTTATCCAAAATAATCTAGTGGCATAACTGAAACTATCACCCAAGTATCTGGATTTGAGTGTATATGGGGCAGGGTGGTTCTAATGTCCATACAAATAAAATTTGTAAAAACAGGGTCAGCTTTTTCTGTAGATGAAGTTTCTTCTGACCAAATGTTTTTTTTTTCTTTTCAAATTTTTATTTAAATTCTAGTTAGTTAACATATAGTGTAGTATTAGTTTCAGGAGTAGAATTTAGTGATTCATCACTTTCATGTAACAGTGCTCATCATAACAAGTGCACTTCTAAAAACAAACAAAACAAAAAAAAAACCCAAACAAACAAATAAAAAACCCAAGTGCCCTCCTTAATACCCATTACCATTTAGCCAACCCCCCACCCACCTCCCTCCATCAACTTTCAGTTTGTTCTCTGTCATTAAGAATCTCTTATGGATTGCTTACCTCTCTTTCCCCCCCTTCCCTTATGTTCATCTGTTTTGTTTCTTAAATTCTACACATGAGTGAAATAATGTTGTATTTTCTTTGACTGACTTATTTCACTTATCATAATACACTGTAGTTTGATCCATGTTATTGCAAATGGCAAGATTTCATTCCTTTTTACGGCTGATTAATATTCAATCATATATATACCCCATCTTCTTTATCCATTCATCCATTGATGGACATCTGGACTCTTCCCGTATTTTGGCAATTGTGGACATCAGCATCCATTCTTAACGGATGAATAACTTTGGCTGTTCAATGTGTTTTGTGGTTCCATAAAAATTTTAGGACTGTTTGAGCTCTGTGACAAAGCTAGTGGATTTTGCTGGGGGGAGGGGGGTTGGGCGAGGGGGAGTGCGGTTATGGACAATGGGGAGGGTATGTGCTATGGTGAGTGCTGTGAAGTGTGTAAACCTGGCGATTCACAGACCTGTACCCCTGGGGACAAAAATATATTATATGTTTATAAAAAATAAAAAAAATAAATGCTAGTGGATTTTTCCTCTTTTTTTTAATTTAATTAATTTATTTTTTTCAGCGTAACAGTATTCATTGTTTTTGCACAACACCCAAGCAATTGACACATTTAATACAACTCTGATCAGGAATTGGCCGATGATTGGATTGGATGAGGATTGGCTACAACTAGCCAGGAATTGGCTAGTGGATTTTGATCAGAGTTGTATTAAATGTGTCAATTGCTTTGGGTATTATAGGCATTTTAACAATGTATATTCTTCCAATCCATGAACATGGAATGTTTTTCTATTTCTTTGTGTCCTCTTTAATTTCTTTCATAAGTGTTATATAGTTTTCAGAATATAGGTTTTTTACCTCTTTAGTTAGGTTTATTCCTAGGTACCTTACTGTATTTGGTGCAGTTGTAAATTAGATCAATTCCTTGATTTCTTTTTCTGTTGTTTCCTTATTGATGTATGGAAATGAAACAGATTTCTGTACATTGATTTTATATCCTGCAACTTTGCTAAATTCATCTATTTGTTCCAGCAATTTTTTGATCAAGTCATTAGGGTTTTCTACATACAGTATTATGTCATCTGCATATAGTGAAAGTTTGACTTCTCCCTTGCCAATTTGGATGCATTTTACTTCTTTTTGTTGTCTAATTGCTGAGGCTAGGACTTCCAGTACTATGTTAAATAGCAATGGTGAGAGTGACCATCTCTATCTTGGTCCTGAACATAGAGAAAAAGCTCTCAGTTTTTCCCCATTGAGGATGATATTAGCTATGGATTTTTCATATATGGACATTATGATGTTGAAGAATATCTATCCATACTTACTTTGTTAAGGGTTTTATAAAAAATGGATGCTGTACTTTGTCAAATGGTTCTTTTGCATCTATTGAGAGGATCATATAGTTCTTATCCTTTCTTTTATTAATGTGGTGTATCACTTTTATTGATTTGCAAATATTGAATCACCCCTACCGCCCAGGAATAACTTCCTCTTGATCATGGTGAATAATCTGTTTAATATACTGTTGGATTCTATTTGCTACTATCTTGTTGAGAATTTTTGCATATATGTTCATCAAGGATATTAGACTGTAATTCTTTTTAGTGAAGTCTTTGTCTGGTTTTGGAATCAAGGTAATGCTGGACTTGTAGAATGAGTTTTGAAGTTTTCTTTCCATTTCTTCTTTTTGGGGGGGGGTTTCTCCATCCCCTTACTTTCAATCTGCATGTGTCTTTATGTCTAAAGTGTGTCTCCTGTAAGCAGCATATTGATAAGTCTTGTTTTTCTATCCATTCTGATACCCATGTCTTTTGATTGGAGCATATAGTCCATATACTTCCAGAATGATGATTGATATGAATTTAGTGCCATTGTATTGCCTGTAAAGTTGGTGTTTCTGGTGATGTTCTCTCTTCTTTCTAGTCTTTGTTGGTTTTGGTCTTTTTTCCCCACTCAAAGAGTCCCCTTTAATATTTCTTGTAGGGCTGATTTTGTGGTCACAAACTCCGTTGGTTTTTATTTGTCTGGGAAACTCTTTATCTCTCCTTCTATTCTGAATGACAGCCTTGCTGGATAAAGTATTCCTGGCTGCATATTTTTCCCATTCAGCATGTTGAACATATCATGCGCTATTTTCTGTCCTAAGTTTTTCTGGACAGTTCTGAGAACCTAATCTGTCTTCCTTTGTAGCTCAAAATCTTTTTTTTTCCCCCTTTGTGCTTTCAAGATTTTTCCTATCTGTGTATTTTGTGAGTTTGAGTAAGATATGTCTTGGTGTTGGCTGGCTTTTGTTGAATTTGATAGGAGTTCTCTGTGCTTCTTGGATTTTGATGTCTGTTTCCTTTCCCACTTTAGGGAAGTTTTCAGCTATCAGTTGATCAAGTAAACCTTCTACCCCCTTTTTTTCTCTTTTCTCCTGGGGCCCCTATGATTCAAATGTTATTATACTTTAAGGAGTCACCGAAGTCCCTAAGTCTACATTCATGATCCAATACCTTTCTTTTTCTGTTCTTTTCAGTTTCATTATTTTCCATAATTTTATCTTCCATAACACTCATTCATTCCTCTCCTTGTCCATCCCTGTTGTCATTGCATCCAGTCAGTTCTGCATCTCAATTATAGCACTGCTTACTTTGGCCTGACTAGTTTTGAGTTCTTTTATCTTTGAAGTAAGGGATTCTCTAGTGTGTTCTATGCTTTTCTTAAGCCCAGCTAGTATCCTTATGATTGTTGTTTTAAAATTCTGGTTCAGACATCTTACTAATATCTGTATTGATTAAATCCCTGGTGGTTACTTCTTCCTGTTCTTTCTTTTGGGGTGAATTCCTCTGTCTTGTCATTTTGTCTAGGTATCTGTTTTTTTGTGTGTGATTGTCTAGAAAGTCTCTTATATTCCTGCTCCAGAGATTAATGACTGTTTCAAGAAGAGTACATATACTATCTTGGGCCTAGTGTTTCAGGAGGTTTTCAGAGTATGTACTCTGCTATTGTGTTTTGGCTGCTCCTTCCCTCAGGTAAGTCCTCTGCAGACTATCTCCTTTCCTGCAGTGGGGGATGTTCAGAACTTGTCCACCATATGACAAGTTTTAACTATATGTGTTTTGGTTTTCTTGTTAAAAGAACTTAGATAAAACCAAACCAAACCAAATCAAACAAAAACACCAAAGAAGTTAGATCTTATTCCCCTATAGCTGAAGCTTTGTAGCACTCTATGATCAGTAGAAGACGGTGCATTTGAGGGGTTTGTGCTGATCTTCTGGGAGAGGAGTCTGCTGCACTGATTCTCAGGCAGACTTGTTTTAGTGGAGATACACCTGCAGGGCACGGGGGGCAGGACTTGGTGTAAGTGGCTCCAGCCTCTGGGGCAATGGGGGAGCGGTGCTGTGTTGCTCACTGAAGTCTGTCAGTGCTGATGGATGGGGGAGGAAAGAATGATGCCCCCTGCTTTCTTGTCCTGGGAGTGGTGAATTCCCCCCTGCCACTCTTCAGGAAGCCCTTACAGAAGAGCAAGAAATCACCCCTTTTGTGTCCCCAGCTTCTGTTATAGCTTTGCCTTCACCCTGTTTGTGTCTGAGCTGTCTGCCTGCCAGGTGGCATAGTACTCTTGTGTTTTGTCATAAGTGTGTGTCTGGGTTTCAAAAATTCAAATTTTAGGGACCTGAGCTGTCCTTTTGTGGGAGGGTCTTGCTGCACTGTGGCTGAGGCTGGTTTGTCCCAGAAAAGTGGTTGCATGACCACACAGTGGTTCAGAGTTTATGCTAAACCACAGCAAAAAAATGGTACAAAGTTTTGCTTCCCTCAGCTAGTGTCTTTGTTCCTATGCTAGTGAACAGGGCATAACATTGGCATGGTCTGTTCTTTTGTCCCTGGAGAGGTGTGCCACCTCTTTCAAATGCATTCCAAGCAGGGGAACTCTTTCTCCCTGTGTGACCGAGGGGATCCTCAGACCATGCTGCCTGCTCCCAGGCCTCTGCACTCCTTCCCCACTGGAGCACTGCTAAACCCACCAGCCATGACCCCCAGGGATGGCATGGATTTTCTAAAACTTCAGACTTTGAGCTTTGCTGCTTATAAAAACTGGTGGTGGTCAGCCCCTCTCCTTTTCTCAGCCAGTGATTTGGGGGAAGAGTTTTTCTTGTGCATTCCCCTGCATGCTGCTTTCTTTCTCTCTCTCTCTCTCTCTCTCTCTCTCTCTTTCTCTCTCTCACACACATTTTCTCTCTTGCTCCTCTCTCCATGATCAAGGCTCCCTCCCCTCCATAGCACCTGCAATTCCTTTTAGGCCCAAAACAACTCTTCATGGTCCTACCTTTCACCATGTGACCATTTTAAACCTGTAGATGTGCAACTTGTTCTCTGAGTCTTCAGATCAATTTCATGGGTGATCAGAATGATTTAATATTTATCCAGCTGTGTTTGAGGGATGATATAAGCTTAGGGTCCCCCCACTTCTCCACCATCTTAACTCCTAGCCTCTTCTGGACAAAGTTAACATAGACTATCTATACTGGAAGTGTAGTTATAAGCCATCTAGTTCAAAGCTTCCATTGTTTCCACTGAAATGACAATATGGGAGTAAAGTAACTTTCTCAATCAAGGTAAACCAGTGAGTTGCCAAAAAAGCTGGAGTTTTGGTTTCTTTTTAGAGACATTTACTTTAAACCAGGCTGTCTCCTATCCCACTACAAGTATGTTTATCTTTGAAGGTAAGTTGTCCACTAAAAACCTCTTTCAAACTATGCAGAAGTAAAGAGGTAATATATTAACATTTAGTTTTTCAGAAATTAACAAGTCTTTAGCATCTTTGGCATAGCATCAAGTGACTGGGTGAGAGTGGCTAGAAGGGAAGAATTAGGTGCTTAAAGTTAGCCAGGAGATGGCCTTACATGTAAGTTATAATCTATGAATTTTTTTTTTAGATTTTATTTATTTATTTGACAGACAGACCAGACAGAGATCACAAGTAGGCAGAGAGAGAGAGAGAGAGAGAAGCAGGCTCCCCGCTGAGCAGAGAGCCCGATGCGGGGCTCGATCCCAGGACCCTGAGATCATGACCTGAGCCGAAGGCAGAGGCTTAACCCACTGAGCCACCCAGGTGCGCCTAATCTATGAATGTTTAAGCCGACTCTTTCTTACTCAGGAATAGCCACCCAGGCTTCTAATGAGCCAGACCACACCTCTGTTTTGCTGCTTACCTTCTGGGTATTTTTCTGGTACTTTGCTAGCTGCTCAATGTATGATAAAAGCATTGGTGAAAGGGATTATAATAATTAGCTCAATACATGTCTTGTGACCATCTGTGGATATATATTTTCTCCATTATTTTGGTCATTGAATAAAGGACCGTTTAGTGTTTTGCTGAGGAGACAACATGCTATAAGGATAATTTAAATATTTTCTTTGCCAATAATCCTTTTTGCAGCATAAAATTGAGTATGTTTACTGGGTATACAGATGTAGGTACATTTTTCTATATCCTCAGAGTTGTGTTGACTTTGAACAACATGATTCCTTGATGTTAACAGCAGGGTAATTTCTTCTCCTTAAGGGATCTGGGATAACCCAACTCCAATTTCATTGGAACTGTTGGGGTTCCCTGATTTTACTGTTAAAGAATTGCATTGCTTCCAGATCTTCTGAAACAAGCTTAGAAATGTTGCCAAGTGGCTGCTTGTTGGTAAAGTGGCCTTTGCTGGCATGGTAGACACTTTGATCAACCTGACTGACAAGTTTCTTTTCTGAAGAAGCTAAAAAGAATACTTAAGAAAAAGGCTACTGCATGACTAGATGGTAGGCTCTCAACTTAGATTTTTATTGTATATATGCTGAAAGAGAGGTGTTATAAAAGCTGCATTGTGGATCCATTGGAGTTTTCAGTTTCTTATAAGAAGGGCTGGAAGGGTCCATCCTTCAACTCAAGCAATCAGGTTGGCCTGAAAGTCTAGGTTAATAGATATAAAATAAGAACTACTTGCATTTTGGTATAAGGTAGCTTATTATCAGTGAAGTGAGATGTTTGGGGGGGGGTTCCTGCAGGAGAAATAAAGCTCTCATTCTCTTGCAAAGACTGGATCTTCAAAGGAAGTTATTTTTTCTATTATATGCTCTTGGTACTATGATAATATAGTCAAATTGTTTACATGCTTCTTTTTTCTTATTTGTTTATTTACAGCATAACAGTGTTCATCGTTTTGGCATCACACCCAGTGCTCCATGCAGTACATGCCCTCCCTATTACCCACCACCTGGTTCCTCAACCTCCCACCCCCCACCCCGCCCCTTCAAATCCCTCTGGTCTCGTTGTTTTTCAGAGTCCATAGTCTCTCATGGTTCATCTCCCCTTCCAGTTTCCCTCAACTCCCTCTCCTCTGCATCTCCCCATGTCCTCCATGTTATTTGTTATGCTCCACAAATAAGTGAGACCATATGATACTTGACTCTCTCTGCTTGACTTATTTCGCTCAGCATAATCTCTTCCAGTCCCGTCCATGTTGCTACAAAAGCTGGGTATTCATCCTTTCTGATGGAGGCATAATACTCCATTGTGTATATGGACCACATCTTCCTTATCCATTCATCTGTTGAAGGGCATCTTGGTTCTTTCCACAGTTTGGCGACCGTAGCCATTGCTGCAATAAACATTGGGGTACAGATGGCCTTTCTTTTCACTCCATCTGTATCTTTGGGGTAAATACCCAGCAGTGCAATTGCAGGGTCATAGGAAAGCTCTATTCTTAATTTCTTCAGGAATCTCCACACTGTTCTCCAAAGTGGCTGCACTAACTTGCATTCCCACCAACAGTGGAAGAGGGTTCCCCTTTCTCCACATCCTCTCCAACACACGTTGTTTCCTGTCTTGCTAATTTTGGCCATTCTAACTGGTGTCAGGTGGTATCTCAATGTGTTTTTAATTAGAATCTCCCTGATAGCTAGTGATGATGAACATTTTTTCATGTGTCTGATAGCCATTTGTATGTCTTTGTTGGAGAAGTGTCTGTTCATATCTTCTGCCCATTTTTTGATATGATTCTCTGTTTTGTGTGTGTGTTGAGTTTGAGAAGTTCTTTATAGATCCTGGATCTCAACCTTTTGTCTGTACTGTCATTTGCAAATATCTTCTCCCATTCCGTGGGTTACCTTTTTGTTTTGTTGACTGTTTCCTTTGCTGTGCAGAAACTTTTGATCTTGATGAAGCCCCAAAAGTTCATTTTTGCTTTTGTTTCCTTGGCCTTTGGAGACATATCTTGAAAGAAGTTGCTGTGGCTGATATCGAAGAGGTTACTGCCTATGTTCTCCTCTATGATTCTGATAGATTCCTGTCTCACGTTGAAGTCTTATCCATTTCGAGTTTATCTTTGTGTACGGTGTAAGAGAATGGTCGAGTTTCATTCTTCTACATATCGCTGTCCAGTTTTCCCAGCACCATTTATTGAAGAGACTGTCTTTTTTCCATTGAATATTTTTTCCTGTTTTGTCAAAGATTATTTCACCATAGAGTTGAGGGTCCATATCTGGGCTCTCCACTCTGTTCCACTGGTCTATGTGTCTGTTTTTATGCCAGTACCACGCTGTCTTGGTGATCACAGCTTTGCAGTAAAGCTTGAAATCAGGTAACGTGATGCCGCCAGTTTTGTTTCTGTTTTTGAACATTTCCTTAGCAATTCGGGGTCTCTTCTGATTCCATACAAATTTTAGGATTATTTGCTCCAGCTCTTTGAAAAAATACCGGTGGAATTTTGATCAGAATGGTATTAAAAATATAGATTGCTCTAGGCAGTATAGACAGTTTAACAATGTTTATTCTTCCTTCCCGTTGAGATCAGGAACATGACAAGGATGCCCACTCTCACCACTCTTGTTCAACATAGTATTAGAAGATCTAGCAATGGCAATCAGAAAACAAAGAGAAATAAAAGGTATCCAAATTGGCAAGGAAGAAGTCAAACTCTCTCTCTTCACAGATGACATGATTCTTTATATGGAAAACCCCAAAGACTCCACCCCCAAACTACTGGAACTCATACAGCAATTCAGTAACGTGGCAGGATACAAAGTCAATATACAGAAATCAGTGGCTTTCTTATACACTAACAATGAAAATACAGAAAGGGCAATTAGAGAATCGATTCCATTTACTATAGCACCAAGAACCATAAGATACCTGGGAATAAACCTAACCAAAGAGGTAAAGGACCTGTACTCGAGGAACTACAGAACACTCATGAAAGAAATTGAAGAAGACACAAAAAGATGGAAGACTGTTCCATCCTCTTGGATTGGAAGAATAAACATTGTTTACATGCTTCTTATTCTTTGCTGTGACAGTTGTCTTTCTTAATCAGTAGTTTTACATAGTTAAAAACATTATAAGCCTTAAATTGGAGACAGAATCAGACAGACTTGAGCGTTATTTGGAGAACACCTGGCTATCTTTGAACAATCACCTGACTTCTGAGTCAAGCGGTAGCTTCCAACTTGGCTGTACTCTGTCTAAAATCAGACTGTTATGGCCTTTAGTCACCAATGTCTGTAATTATATTCACTCTCTGAATTAACTAGAGTGATCAGACATTCTAGTTTGCCTGGGGACAGTTATAGTTTATACCTGCTGTCCTAGTGTAATTATTAATAGCTGCCAATTTTACCCTAAAAGAAATCATGGAACACTACATCAAAAGCTAATGATGTACTGTATGGTGACTAACATAACATAATAAAATAAAAAAGTAAACAACAAAATATATGGTTATCCTGTGTGCTGGCTACTGTTCTATGGTGCCATCTTGTAACAAAATACCCTGTTGATTCTGGTTATCCTTTCCTTTACTGTATGCCAGAAGGGAACAAAGAATGACAAGCTGACAGGTTGCAGTCACTGGCGAGAAAATCTACTATTCACTAGCTTTTAGGATAATCATCACTGCCTCAGAATCGGGTAATTCATTGAAGATCTTTCTTTTCTAATATTGCTTCCAACATGAAGTGCAACTTTGGTTTTAAAGGCTCTGCAGTAAGGAGACTCCTGATCATTTTAAATGTCTTTGAAAGATGACACCAAAGAGTCCTTTTCCTGCCTATTTTACTCCCAGTACTAATTTCAAATTTCAAGTTTCATTTCAAATTTCTCCAACTTTCTAGAAATTCTCTTCAGGAGAACTGTTCTTAAAAATAGCAAAACCAGTCTTGATTTGTCTCCAGTACAGCCAGAAAATCTTGACCTGAAGCTGTGTTTTTTTTTTTATTTCTTATTTTTATAAACATATAATGTATTTTTATCCCCAGGGGTACAGATCTGTGAATCGCCAGGTTTACACACTTCACAGCGCTCACCATAGCACATGCCCTCCCCAATGTCCATAACCCCCCTCCCCCTCTCCCAACCCCACCTCCCCCCAAGCAACCCACAGTTTGTTTTGCGCGATTAAGAGTCACCGACGGTTTGTCTCCCTCCCAATCCCATCTTGTTTTATTTATTCTTCTCCTATCCCCCTAACCCCCCATGTTGCATCTCCATATCCTCATATCAGGGAGATCATATGATAGTTGTCTTTCTCCAATTGACTTATTTCACTAAGCATGATACCCTCTAGTTCCATCCACGTTGTCGCAAATGGCAAGATTTCATTTCTTTTGATGGCTGTATAGTATTCCATTGTGTATATATACCACCTCTTCTTGATCCATTCATCTGTTGATGGACATCTAAGTTCTTTCCATAGTTTGGCTATTGTAGACATTGGTGCTATAAACATTCGGGTGCACGTGCCCCTTCGGATCACTATGTTTGTATCTTTAGGGTAAATACCCAGTAGTGCAATTGCTGGATCATAGGATAGTTCTCTTTCCAATATTTTGAGGAACCTCCATGCTGTTTTCCAGAGGGGTTGCACCAGCTTGCATTCCCACCAACAGTATAGGAGTGTTCCCCTTTCTCTGCATCCTCGCCAGCATCTGTCATTTCCTGACTTGTTAATTTTAGCCATTCTGACTGGTGTGAGGTGATATCTCATTGTTGTTTTGATGTGTATTTCCCTGATGCCGAGTGATGTAGAGCACTTTTTCATGTGTCTGTTGGCCATCTGGATGTCTTCTTTGCAGAAATGTCTGTTCATATCCTCTGCCCATTTCTTGATTGGATTGTGTGTTCTTTGGGTGTTGAGTTTACTAAGTTCCTTATAGATATTGGATACTAGCCCTTTATCTGATATGTCGTTTGCAAATATCTTCTCCCGTTCTGTCAGTTGTCTTTTGGTTTGGTTAACTGTTTCCTTTGCTGTGCAAAAGCTTTTGATCTTAATGAAATCCCAATAGTTCATTTTTGCCCTTGCTTCCCTTGCCTTTGCTGATGTTCCTAGGAAGATGTTGCTGCGGCTGAGGTCGAAGAGGTTGCTGCCTGTGTTCTTCCAAGGATTTTCATGGATTCCTTTCTCACATTGAGGTCCTTTATCCATTTTGAGTCTATTTTCATGTGTGGTGTAAGGAAGTGGTCCAATTTCATTTTTCTGCATGGGGCTGTCCAATTTTCCCAGCACCATTTATTGAAGAGGCTGTCTTTTATCCATTGGACATTCTTTCCTGCTTTGTCGAAGATTAGTTGACCATAGAGTTGAGGGTCGATTTCTGGGCTTTCTATTCTGTTCCATTGCACTGTTTTTGTGCCAGTACCATGCTGTCTTGATGATGACAGCTTTGTAATAGAGCTTGAAGTCCGGAATTGTGATGCCACCAACTTTGGTTTTCCTTTTCAATATTCCTTTGGCCATTCGAGGTCTTTTCTGGTTCCATATAAATTTTAGGATTATTTGTTTCATTTCTTTGAAAAAAATGGATGGTATTTTGATAGGGATTGCATTAAATGTGTAGATTGCTTTAGGTAGCATGGACGTTTTCGCAATATTTATTCTTCCAATCCAGGAGCATGGAACATTTTTCCATGTCTTTGTGTCTTCCTCAATTTCTTTCATGAGTACTTTATAGTTTTCTGCATATAGATTCTTAGCCTCTTTGGTTAGGTTTATTCTTAGGTATCTTATAGTTTTGGGTGCAATTGTAAATGGGATTGACTTCTTAATTTCTCTTTCTTCTATCTTGTTGTTGGTGTAGAGAAATGCAACTGATTTCTGTGCATTGATTTTATATCCTGACACTTTACTGAATTCCTGTACAAGTTCTAGTAGTTTTGTAGTGGAGTCTTTTGGGTCTTCCACATAAAGTATCATATCATCTGTGAAGAGTGATAGTTTGACTTCTTCTTTGTCAATTTGGATGCCTTTAATTTCCTTTTGTTGTCTGATTACTGAGGCTAGGACTTCTAGTACTATGCTGAATACCAGTGGTGATAATGGACATCCCTGCTGTGTTCCTGACCTTAACGGAAAAGCTTTCAGTTTTTCTCCATTGAGAATGATATTTGCAGTGGGTTTTTCATAGATGGCTTTGATAATATTGAAGTATGTGCCCTCTATCCCTACACTTTGAAGAGTTTTGATCAGGAAGGGATGCTGTACTTTGTCAAATGCTTTTTCAGCATCTATTAAGAGTATCATATGGTTCTTGTTCTTTCTTTTAATAATGTGTTGTATCACATTGATTGATTTCCGGATGTTGTACCATCTTTGCAGCCCTGGAATAAATCCCACTTGGCGTGGTGAATAATCCTTTTAATGTACTGTTGAATCCTATTGGCTAGTATTTTGGTGAGATTTTTTGCATCTGTGTTCATCAAGGATATTGGTCTGTAGTTCTCTTTTTTGGTGGGATCTTTGTCTGGTTTTGGGATCAAGGTGATGCTGGCCTCATAAAATGAGTTTGGAAGTTCTCCTTCCATTTCTATTTTTTGGAACAGTTTCAGGAGAATAGGAATTAGTTCTTCTTTAAATATTTGGTAGAATTCCCCTGGGAAGCCATCTGGCCCTGGGCTTTTGTTTGTTTGGAGACTTTTGATGACTGTTTCAATCTCCTTACTGGTTATGGGCCTGTTCAGGTTTTTCTTCCTTGTTCAGTTGTGGTAGTTTATATGTCTCTAGGAATGCATACATCTCTTCCAGATTGTCAAATTTGTTGGCGTAGATTTGCTCATAGTATGTTCTTATAATTGTCTGTATTTCTTTGGTGTTAGTTGTGATCTCTCCTTTTTCATTCATGATTTTATTTATTTGGGTCCTTTCTCTTTTCTTTTTGATAAGTCTGGCCAGGGGTTTATCAATCTTATTGATTCTTTCAAAAAACCAGCTCCTAGTTTCATTGATTTTTTTCTATTGTTTTTTTGGTTTCTATTTCATTGATTTCTGCTCTGATCTTTATGATTTCTCTTCTCCTGCTGGGTTTGGGCCTTCTTTCTTGTTCTTTCTCCAGCTCCTTTAGGTTTAGGGTTAGGTTGTGTACTTGAGACCTTTCTTGTTCCTTGAGAAAGGCTTGTACTGCTATATATTTTCCTCTCAGGACTACCTTTGCTGTGTCCCACAGATTTTGAACCATTGTGTTTTCATTATCATTTGTTTCCATGAATTTTTTCAATTCTTCTTTAATTTCCTGCTTGATCCATTCATTCTTTAGAAGGATGCTGTTTAGTCTCCATGTATTTGGGTTCTTTCCAGGTTTCCTCTTGTGATTGAGTTCTAGCTTCAGAACATTGTGGTCTGAAAATATGCAGGGAATGATCCTAATCTTTTGATACCGGTTGAGACCTGATTTGTGACCCAGGATGTGATCTATTCTGGGGAATGTTCCATGTGCACTAGAGAAGAATGTGTATTTTGTTGCTTTGGGATGAAATGTTCTGAATATATCTGTGATGTCCATCAGGTCCAGTGTGTCATTTAAGGCCTTTATTTCCTTGTTGATCTTTTGCTCAGATGATCTGTCCATTTCAGTGAGGGGAGTGTTAAAGTCCCCTACTATTATTGTATTATTGTTGATGTGTTTATTTGATTTTGTTATTAATTAGTTGATATAGTTGGCTGCTCCCACGTTAGGGGCATAGATATTTAAAATTGTTAGATCTCCTTGTTGGACAGACCCTTTGAGTAGGATATAGTGTCCTTCCTCATCTCTTATTATAATCTTTGGCTTAAAATCTAATTGATCTGATATAAGGATTGCCACTCCAGCTTTCTTCTGATGCTCATTAGCATGGTAAATTTTTTTCCACCCCCTCACTTTAAATCTGGAGGTGTCTTCACGTCTAAGATGAGTTTCTTGTAGGCAACATATAGATGGATTTTGTTTTTTTTATCCATTCTGATACGCTGTGTCTTTTGATTGGGGCATTTAGCCCATTAACATTCAGGGTAACTATTGAGAGATATAAATTTAGTGCATTCTATTGCCTGTAAGGTGACTGTTACTGTATATTGTCTCTGTACCTTTCTAATCTACTACTTTTAGGCTGTCTCTTTGCTTAGAGGACCCCTTTCAATATTTCCTGTAGAGCTGGTTTGGTGTTTGCAAATTCTTTCAGGGTTTGTTTGTCCTGGAAGGTTTTAATCTCTCCTTCTATTTTCAATGATAGCCTAGCTGGATATAGTATTCTTGGCTGCATGTTTTTCTCGTTTAGTGCTCTGAATATATCATGCCAGCTCTTTCTGGCCTGCCAGGTCTCTGTGGATAAGTCTGCTGCCAATCTAATATTTTTACCATTGTATGTTACAGACTTCTTTTCCCGGGCTGCTTTCAGGATTTTCTCTTTGTCACTAAGACTTGTAAATTTTACTATTAGGTGATGGGTGTGGGCTTATTCTTGTTGATTTTGAGGGGGGTTCTCTGCACCTCCTGGATTTTGATGCTTGTTCTCTTTGCCATATTAGGGAAATTCTCTCCAATAATTCTCTCCAATATACCTTCTGCTCCCCTCTTTCTTCTCTTCTGTAATCCCAATTATTCTAATGTTGTTTCGTCTTATGGTGTCACTTATCTCTCGAATTCTCCCCTCGTGGTCCAGTAGTTGTTTGTCCCTCTTTTGCTCAGCTTCTTTATTCTCTGTCATTTGGTCTTCTATGTCAATAATTCTTTCTTCTGCCTCACTTATCCTAGCAGTGAGAGCCTCCATTTTGGATTGCACCTCATTAATAGCATTTTTATTTCAACTTGGTTAGATTTTCGTTCTTTAATTTCTCCAGATAGGGCTTTTATATGTCCAGAGAGTGTTTCTCTAATATCTTCCATGCCATTTTCGAGCCCGGCTAGAACCTTCAGAATCCTCATTCTGAACTCTAGATCTGACATATTACCAATTTCCGTGTGGATTAGGTCCCCAGCCTTCGGTACTGCCTCTTGTTCTTTTGTTTGTGGTGATTTTTTCCGCCTTGCCATTTTGTCCTGATAAGAGGATATGAAGGATCAAATAAAACGCTAAAAGGGTAGCAAAACCCCCAGAAAAATGCACTGTAACCAAATCAGAAGAGACCCCAAATTGTGTGGGGGAGAAAGGGGATAAAAAGAGGTTCAGAAAAAAAATTAAAAAAAAATAAAACAAAGAAGAAAAAATATAAAAAAGAAAGAAAAAAACATATATTTTAGATAAACTAGTCAAAAAATGTTAAAAAGGAAATGGGTTAAAGTTTTAAAAAATTTAGTAGAAGAAAAAAAAGAAAGAAAAAAAATTGAAAAAAAAAATTGAATTAACCGCAAGACTAAAGAATCATGGGGAGAAAGCCATGAGTTCCGTGCTTTGCTTTCTCCTCCTCTAGAATTCCGCTGCTGTCCTAGGAATTGATCCTGCTTTCCTTGATAGATGAACTTCATCCTGGCTGGATATTTTGTTGATCTTCTGGGGGAGGGGCCTGTTTTAGTGACTCTCAAGTGTCTTTGCCCGAGGCGGAATTGCACCGCCCTTACTGGGGCCGAACTAAGTAATCTGCTCGGGTTCGCTTTTGGGAGCTTTTGTTCCCTGATCACTTTCTGTAGAGTTCCGGAGGACAGGAATGAAAATGGCGGCCTCCCAGTCTCCGGCCTGGAGGAGCCGAGAGCCCGGTGCCCCACTCCTCAGTGCGCCTCCAGAGAATAGCACCCAATCACTCCTGTAACCCCAGCCTCCAGCCGCGCTCCGAGCTCACCGAGCCTGCGACCGGTTCAAGGTAACCCTGAGCTGAGAGTTCAGTCCGTGGCTCTGTCTTTGTAGCCAGCTTCTCCATTCTAACACCTGCGAGCTCTGTGACACTCCAACACCCCCGATCCTTCTGTGACCCTGTGGGACCTGGGGCCACGCTGACCCTGCGTGGGCTTCACCCCAGTTCAGCCTCTGGAGCAATGTCCCTCAGTGGAACAGACTTTTACAAGTCCTGATTTTGTGCTCCATTGCTCCACCACTTGCCGGGAGCCAGCCCCTCCCCCGCAGTCTATCTTACCGTCGCTTTGGATTCACTTCTTTGCCAGTCCTACCTTTCCGAAAGTGGTTGATTTTCTGTTTCTAGAATTGCTGTTCTTCTTCTCTTCGATCTCCCGTTGGATTTGTAGGTGTTTGCAATGTTTAGATAAGCTATCGAGCTGATCTCCTGCTACCAGATGTAGTCTCAGCCTGCTATGAAGCTGTGTTTTTAAAGATGTGCTATGTCACACACACACACACACACACACACACACATGCAAACACAGACAAACCAAAAAAATACACACACTTAAAACTCATTTTCCTTTGGACCTCCAAGAGTAAACTGGGATATTTTTATAAAGACCATTTTAAGTCAGGATAATATAGACTTCTCCTGTGTTAGTAATATCTATTTTTTTTATTTTATGCAATACATTTGATGCCAATCATCTGTTTTCCTCAGGTAGTAAGCTCAGCTTATAAAGAATAGCTCCAAACAAGCTACAAACAGATGAAGTGTAGAAAAGTTTTCTGAAAAGCACCGACTTCTGCACCTCTGGGAGGTAGTGGCATCACTGTGGATTAAAAGGGACCTGTGAATGACTGAAGTGAGGGCAGCTTGGGTAGACTCTTTAACTTGGTACCAAGAAAGGTAAATCTTCCTAGGATTTACTTTGGATAGGACTGGTTAGAGCCAGATAACTTAAAAGCATTTAGGCTTTGTGCCATAATTTAGATGACAATATAGATGAAGCCACCATCTCCGCTTCATTTTGATAAGGGAATTTCTGATATTTTTGCCTGCTATCCAAAAGGCGAATAAAAAGACAAATCAACAAGAGTGGAGGAAAGTTGACAAAGAAGTAGAAAGTGGTGGCCTGAGTCTTATGAAAACAAATTCTTACCTTTCTTGATGTTTAAGACAGATATTTAAGGGAGATATGGGGACAGTGATGTTTAAGGCAGATATTCCTGGCATCCTAAAGTCTCTTGGATAGATGAAATATGAAGTACTTATTTGTCCTCTCTCTCTCTCTCTCTATCCCCCTCCCCCTTCTCTCATCTCTTACTCCCTTTTTTTCTCCCTCTCTCTCAGTGTAACATCAGCTGTAGTTGAATCCTCAAATTCTGGAAGTGAACAACATTTGGTTATTATCAATTGATGTTTACTGGGATTTGGATTGAGGGTGTAAAAGTACTCAATACAGTGGATCTTAAGACAAAGTTTTGGATGTGGCTCTAGAGAGATGGCAAAACTTGGGCAAGGAAGGGTTATAGGATGCATAGTCCTAGTAATTTTAGAGCTTGAAGGGATTTCAAGATAGATACCATCTAACTGATTTTTGATTGTAATATACCAATAATATTAAAAAATCAAAACATGAGATCTAAGATAGTTTTATTAACTTTGAATTTTCCAAATAGAGACATTATTAAAGAAAAATATTACCATTTCTATTATCACCAGATAATAAAATAATGACCTTTTGTGGTCCTATACCAATAAGTCCATAAGTTCAGAATTTTAAAAACTGAGTAAATTTATCTTAGTGAAAAACTTACTTCATTGTCTTTATCTCATTTTTGTTCAGGAATGACTGATAAATATTTTGTCACTGACTGGTGTCTTTCTTGGACTGCTATTTGGGAACAATTGCTTTAGTCCAACTATATTCATTTTATAGTTGAATAAATGGAGGCCCATAGAGGGAAGATAATTTGCTTAGGGACCCACAACTGGTTAGTGATAGAGGTGAGCCTAGAATATGAATCTTTTAAGTTTGGTTCATGATTCTCCATAGTCCTAGCATTGAGCATGAAGTGAGAAGGATTTTTTTTTATGTGAAAGTCTATATATTATGACAGAATTTTAAATAAAACATGATTTTTTTTCTTACAGCAGATGCTACTACAAATTCTAGCTTAATAAATTTGTCTGGAGCAACTTATGTAAGTTTAGTGCTATGCTTATCTGTATAAAGGGATGAATATAATTTGAGATATACAGCTGGTTGCATTGATTTAATTTATTCTTCCATTATCCAGTTGACTTTATAAGAATAAGTGGAGGGAGAAGTTAAGTACAAAGAATGGTTTCCTAGGTCATAAGGTTGTGAAAATTGTTTAAAATTTATTAGTGTCTAAATATGAAATATTGCCAGGGAGTTTAGGACAATTTTTTTAGCACAAAATTTTTTGTGAAGACGCTGTCTCTTCACATCACTTTAAATATTTGTGTTGCTTTAGAGTTAGTCAGTGAATCCAGTTGCTATATGGATCCTCAAATGCACAAATTTACATTGCTTAACAAGCGACTCCATATGTGCCACCGTTATCTAGGAAAATCATGAAGAGGAGGATGTGAAGGGGCACACATCCTCACTTTATTGTCAGTATTCATACCACAACCTATAGATCACTGGGAACTCAGTGCTGTCAGCTACCCAGTTGTCAAACCCAAGACTGGATTTTGTGGTCAACTATGTACACCTAGTTACAGATTAAAAGGTGACTGGGTGGGGCACCTGGGTGGCTCAGTGGGTTAAGCCTCTGCCTTTGGCTCAGGTCATGATCTCAGAGTCCTGGGATCCAGCCCCATATTCGACTCTCTGCTCAGCAGGGAGCCTGCTTCCCCCTCTCTCTCTGCCTTCCTCTCTGCCTACTTGTGATCTCTCTGTCAAAAAAAAAAAAAAAAAAAAAAGGTGACTGGGCCCAGAGAGTAGAGGTAGACTGGGGGAGACATTTCTTTTCAGAGTAATCTATTGCCTATGTGAGAGTATGTGAAGGATTCCATAAAGGGTTCAGTATCCCCAAGTAATGGTAATCCCATCCCTTGTGGTTCATTCCTTTGGGATAAGAAAGTATTTGTTCCTTATCAGTGGATAGTTAACCAGAGAAAGGAGGGAAAAAGGCACTGTATCATCTTTTAGCACTTTAGTCTAGATTTTGTTCACAGACTTTTCAGGGAATAGTTGTTCAGAAGCCAGCTGTAAAAAGTAAATTACTGAAGAAAGAGGAAGTGGAGGGAGGCTCAAGGGGGCTGTTTGGAGAGATGAAGGCTGTGGGTGCTATAATGGCTCTCCTCATCATCCTAGGGATAGGAGGAAGAATTGGGAGCTTGGTTAATGGTTATGAGTGGTTATGAGGTTAGTGGTTCTGAAGGAGCTTGATTAGTGGTTATGAGTGGTTATGAGGTTAGTGGTTATGAAGCAATTCTTAAAAGACAGGCTACAAAGTCTATATAGGTACCACTCATTTTCTATTACCACATGGTTTCCATTACCTCAAAAGACTGTTAGGATGTTCACTGTGCTCACTTATATTTACCAGCAGGGAGAGGAATAGGGCTTCAGAAAGGGTGGATCTTGGAATAAGGATGAGACATGGATGGTATAAGGAGTAATGCTGATATTGATAGCAATAGAAATCTGCCAAAGAGGTATTCAACTATTTATTCATAGGCAGTGGGTTAAATGGTACCTGGTGCTTTACAGTTTATGAAATACTCCTACACCTTACAGTTTATCATATACTATTTCATTTAATTTTTACTCCATATGGTAGCTAAGGCAGGCATTATTATTCTTATCCTACAGATGAGAAAACAGATATTACTTATTTTCAAATGAATTGTCCAAGGCCAAAAGGCTAATATGTGGCTGAACTGAGTCTAGAATGCAGGTATTCTCAATCCAAATCCTGTGTTTTCCCAGTAAATGTTGTTAACATTCAGTTTTCTGAAGCCTTAAAATTTTTACAATTCAAGGATTCATTTACTCACTATTTGACAGTATACTTTGCATAAAATTGTATGCATAGAATCCACCCTCACAATGGTCTTACATAAATACTGTCTGAGGAAATGAATAGGAATAGCCAGAGGAACAGGATAAGCTAGATGCTTAGGAATTTAGAGGACATAAAATCATAGCATCTGCACAACCTGGAGGCATTACTCACAATATCTCCTCCAACAACTGATTCTAAAAAATAATTTGCACTTTCATATCCTTGAGAGTGTGTATCCAGTTTCTGTTTAAAATTTTCCAGTGATGGGGTAGAGAGTTAAGCAGGGGACTCTACCATGTATATGAGATGGGCATGGTGGATTGTGTGTGTATTAGATTCATTGGTGGAATTTCTTCAAATTGCATATACCGCACACCATTCCTTAGGTCTTTTTCCTTTCTTTCTGGGCAGAGATGTTATGTTCCTTGACCCCAAACTTTCTGTTCTCAGTACAAATGTCCCCAGGTCCTTCAGCTACTTACCATATATTATGTTTCTATACTCTTACCATATATTTCTGTACTCTTTCACCATTCCAGTTAATTTATTCTGAACTTAATCTTGTTTGTAAATGTTTCTTTTAAAATTTTGAAAAATAATACCACAGATGTGGTTGGAGTGGAACAGAGTTTGATGGGACCATTGTTTTTGTGAACTGGACAAAATACCTCTCTTAGTGTATCTTCAGATTGCAGTTGCATCTTTAGAAGTCACATCCCACTGCTGGCTTATATTAATCTTGAGGCCAACTAAAATCCCAAGGTCACATAAACTGCTGTCAGAACTGTCAGAACCAGTGTCCCCCTAACCTATACTTGTGAAATTGATATTTTGAACCTAAATACTGGATTTAACACCTATTCCAGTTAAAATGAGTCTCTTTGGTTTAGACATTTTATTTATTCTGGTTTATTGAGATCATTTTGAATCCCGATTAGGTTACCCATCCTATTGACTATTCCTTCAAATCTTTGTGTAATACTCATATTTTACAGTTTGCCTTATGTATTCATTTGGGTTGGTACAAAGCTTTTTGTTTAAGGGGATAGTAGGGATTAAAGAAGACTTCATGAAGGAAGCAGATTTTTTGTTAGGGTCCTGGTGGGGATTCCCTTATGCTCAAAGGACATGAGATTTTCCTGATTGAGAGAAAGCCTAAAATGAGAGCTGTTTTTTCATTCATTCATTCATTCATTGACTGAATATTTACCGAGCTCCCATCATATCCTCAACACGGTCTAATTATGCTGGGAATATGAAAGTCATGGTAACTGCTCTTAGAAAGCTTATAGTATAGTTGGAGAACTAAGATCTAGCTTATAACTGCTACACTATGTAGCCAGAGAAGGCTACATTTCCAAATCATAAGTTTACTCTCTCTGTGTCTATAGGAGTTCAAATACAGTTATTTTCAATTTGATTCAACAAATACTTATTTACTAGGCATTGTGCTAGGTACTGAGATACAGTGGTGAAAAAGAAACACATTATCTCTATTTCATTGAGCTTACAGTTTAATATAAATGATTAAGCAAACAAATAAATTATTATCAGTGTGATAGGATACATTCTTTGACAGGGATAGTGCATGATGTTCTAATCACATATAGCAGTATCAACCAGCCAGGACTTTTGGAGAAAGGGTGGTCAGGGAAAGCTTTTTGGCAGAATCACATTTTAGATGAGAAAAATGATTTTTTAAACATTTTATTTATTTATTTATTTGAGAGAGAGAGAGAGAAATCACAAGCAGGGGGAAGGGTTAGAGGGAGAAGCAGACTCCCTGCTGAGCAAGGAACCCTACAGGGGACTTGGTTCCAGGACCCTGGGATCATGACTGGAGCTGAAGGTAGATGCTTAACTGACTGAGCCACATAGGCACACAGGAAAGATGATTAAGAGCAAAACAAGTGAAGTAGCAGGATAAGAATATTCTAGGCAGAGAGAATAGCTGATGGGAGGTCTTGGAGATATGAAAGAGTACAGAACATTATTAACAACTGGAAGACGTTCTTTGGGCTGGAACAGAGAGTGAGGGGGTGGGGATTGCTGTTAAGGAAATTTGGTCTGCCTTGGTTTAGGGTACTAAGTTGTCATATGACACCCCCTCTTTATTTTTAGGGGGATTTTATGGAAGACAGATTGCTACTTAAACACTGTTTAACAGCTTTGAAGGGGTGATATCATAAAATGACTTAACGTTTCCTAAAGACTTATTGTCTGGTTGCAGCTATAATAAAATTAGAGAAATCCTTCACTTTTTCAAGTAATTTTTCTTCTAATGTTTACTTTAATACGTGGGATATTTTTTAAACATATTTTTATAAATTGACCATTTGACTCAATCTTGCTAAGCTGTTTGACCCTGGGGATGAAGCTCATCCTTTTATAAGCACTGCTTTTGCTTACCTTATTGAAATAAAAGCTGCAATTGCTTTATGGCAAAAAAAAAAGTTTCTTGTGATTAAAAATAAATAATAGGTATGACTGTGCAGTACAGGCACACTAACTATTTCAATGTGGGGACTAGGAACTCGGGTTTTCATTCAGTATGAGGTAAGTTAATCGAAGCATTTGATTCTTTGCAAAGTGTTTTAAAAGGGAGCATATTTTCACAATTGTTAGATCATCTTGGTGGATAGTCCTTTTAAGAATTATGTAGTGTCCTTCTGTATCTCTGACTACAGTCTTTAGTTTAAAATCTAATTTATCTGATATGAGAATCGCTGCCCCGGCCTTCTTTTGAGGCCCATTGGCATGAAAGATGCTTCTCCATCCCTTCACTTTCAGTCTGGGTGTATCCTTAGGTTCAAAATGGGTCTCTTGTAGACAACATATGGATGGGTCCTGTCGTTTTATCCAATCTGCAACCCTGTGTCGTTTTATGGGCGCATTTAGGCCATTCACATTGAGAGTGATTATTGAGAGATAGGTTTTTATTGACATCGTGTCGCCTTTGAAGTCTTTCTATCTGTAGATTGTTTCTATATTTCTGTTCAATGATATTCTTAGGATTTTTTCTCTTTTATAGGACCCCCCTTAATATTTCCTGCAGTGTCGGCTTGGTGGTTGCATAGTCTTTTAAGCCTTGCTGGTCTTGGAAACTCTTTATCTCTCCATCCATTTTAAATGTCAGTCTTGCTGGATAGAGTATTCTTGGTTGCATGTTCTTCTCATTTAGTACTCTGAATATATTTTGCCAGCCCTTCCTGGCTTGCCAGGTCTCTGTGGAAAGGTCTGACGTTATTCTAATGGGTTTTCCTCTGTATGTAAGGAGCCTCTTTGTCCTAGCTGCTTTTAAGAGGGTCTCTCTTGAAACATAATTCCTCATTCTAACTATAAGGTGTCGTGAGGACTTTCGAGAATCTAAAATCTTGGGAGGAAATCTTTCTGCCTCTAGTACATGAACGTTGTTTCCATTCATGAGATTGGGAAAATTTTCATAGACAACTTGTTCCACTATATCTTCTAGACTTCTTTCTTTTTTCTCCCCTTCAGGGATTCCAATAATTCTGACGTTGGAATGTTTCATGGCATCGTTTATTTCCCTGATTCTGTTTTCCTGGCTTCTGAGCTACGGTCGCCAAACTGTGGAAAGAACCAAGATGCCCTTCAACAGATGAATGGATAAGGAAGATGTGGTCCATATACACAATGGAGTATTATGCCTCCATCAGAAAGGATGAATACCCAACTTTTGTAGCAACATGGACGGGACTGGAAGAGATTATGCTGAGTGAAATAAGTCAAGCAGAGAGAGTCAAGTATCATATGGTCTCACTTATTTGTGGAGCATAACAAATAACATGGAGGACATGGGGAGATGGAGAGGAGAGGGAGTTGAAGGAAACTGGAAGGGGAGATGAACCATGAGGGACTATGGACTCTGAAAAACAACCAGAGGGTTTTGAAGGGGCGGGGGTGGGGGGGTGGGAGGTTGAGGAACCAGGTGGTGGGTAATAGGGAGGGCATGTACTGCATGGAGCACTGGGTGTGATGCCAAAACAATGAACACTGTTATGCTCTAAATAAACAAATTTAAAAAAAAAGAAAAAAAGAAAAACAGGTGTTGTAGGAAAGTGTTAAATCACTAGATTTTACACCTGAAACTAATGTTATTCTGTATGTTAACTGAAATATAAATAAAATCTTAAAAAAAGAAAAAAAACGGAGCAGATTTTCATAAAAACAAAGTTAATGTGAAGGAGACTTTTAAAATTTTTTTTAAGATTTTATTTATTTATTTGACAGAGAGAGATCACAAGCAGGCAGAGAGGCAGACAGAGAGAGGGGGGGAGGCAGGCTTCCTGCTGAGCAGAGAGCCCGATGCGGGGATCAATCCCAGGACCCTGTGATCATGACCTGAGCTGAAGGCAGAGGCTTTAACCCACTGAGACACCCAAGCACTCTATGAAGGAGACTTTAAAAACCTGTTTGAGGTATGACCCAGTAAAGAGGTTCTCAGGGATCATGGCTAAAATAAAGGATTCTGGAATTTGGATAGATGCCTAAAGCAGTTGAATTGAAGGGCTGACTAGGTGATTTTGGTTATTTTGGGAGAAGAATCTTATGTTCAGTTAAAAAATCTGAGACTTATTTTTCTCCCCTGGCACAGCACATTTGAAGGTCTTAATACAGCTGTTAAGTCTTATAACTGGAACATAGGTTATGGCTAAAACTTGTGTCTTATAGTTGGAACAAAGCTTGTGGTGTGCTAGAGGGTAGATGCCATAGTTGCATTTTTGCTAGAATGCCAAGTCAGGCTTACCTCTAAATGAAGGATAGAGAATTCCTCTATACATGAAAATATTAAATAATACTCTAACAATGATAATGAAGATTCATTGAACACTTAGTATATGCCAAACACTATGCCAGATAATTTACATGTATGATCTCTTTTAGTTCACCCTATAATTTTATGAGGTATTTACTGACATTATTACCCTCATTTTACATGTGAGAAAACCAGGATCCCACATCTAGCAGTGTTAGAAGTGGTTTTTTTCTGGGTCTTTCCAGTGCTAATAATAAACATCATTATGTTGTCCTTTCACCACCAAATCCCAGAGGAAGGGATTCTTGAGATGGTGTATAACCTTCTTTTCGTCAATAGGTCAGTAATACTGCTGAAAGTTGTCACTTCCTTTCTCAACCTCTTACATAGCTGAGAGGCAGCACTTGACATTGGAAAGGGCATAGGTTTTGCATTCACACAGACCTGGTCTAATCCTTCCTGTACAATTTTAAGCTACATGAGCATAAATAAGTGACTTAACCTCCCTGTCAGTTGCCAAATCTATAAACGAAAGGTCATGATGTCTACTTGCAAGGCTGTTTTAAGGATTAAATACAACAAGACAAGCAAAATGTATAACACAGAATCTTTTGGATCACAGGTACCCAATAATGGTGGCTGTTTTAGTAATTAGAAGTGGTCCAATTAGATTATTGAGTTGTCAGATGTTCTGAAGATGGATACTTAATATCTTTATTCAGAGCCAAGGGGATAAAAAACAGCAACTGTATGTAGCTCTTTAAGCAAGTCCAGTTCAATGTGTGGCTTCTAATCTCTCCAAACTCTAACTGCTACATCCAATAGATTAGCCTTAATGTAAGTAATAGAAATTAATATTCCTAAATTGTGGTATTAACCTAAACTCAATTAAAGCACCATATTGCATTACTGCACTCTCCTCCACACATTTGTGATTGTACACCACTCAAATAGATGCTGGTTTTCATGGCATTGTTTCAAAGCAACACATTTCATATATGGAAATCAAACTGCAGTGCAGAAGGAGACATGGTGAGAAGTTACTTGTAGGTTCAGAAAAAACAGAATATCCTTAATTTATACCCCATTCATAATACACAACCATTTGTTCAGCAAAAAGCTCTGCTTCATTTAGACTGTAAAATATTTGCTGGAAATCTGAACTACAGAAAAAGCTGAATTCAATTTCTTTGAATTCAGTAACAGCAAAGCTACTTATTGTCCCTCTTTTGTCTGGAAAAGTAAATCCTTAGTACAGTGCATTTCCCACATAGTCAGAGTTTGTTGGTTATGTATGTTTCAGTGTTGAATTTTCATCCCCTTGCTTTTTATCAAAAGCAATTATGAAGCCACAGTTATGAAAATAATGAGTACACAGTTACGTGGTTCAACATGTCTGCATGTTGATTCTTTGGCCAATTCAAATAAAGCTCTAGGGTTAATTTCTTTACATGTAATTTGCAATTTGTCCTCTTTGGCCTGATATATGCTAAGAATCAGTATTGTTACACAGCCCTGCCTTCCATGTCCTCTGAGGTTTGAATATGATGAATAAAACAAAAGAATGAGGAAAAAAAAACCTGAAGGTAAATATCCCAGGAAAAAGAATCTCAAGGTGATTCATACAACTGAGTCTCAGAGGAAGAACCTGGCTCCCACCTGCACAAACACTGACAATTATTTGGAAAATATCATCAAGTCAAGAATATTTAGAAAAGAGGATGAGTGAAGTTTCATCTCTACCAGCCAACAAAAGGACTTGGGAAGTTCTAAAATTATCCTCAGCCATTGAAATTAGTCCCAAAGAACAGGACATGTTCTATTTCTCAGTAGAATTATATGCCAGGAAGCATAAAATCCAACAACAAACAAAAAAACAGTTAGAAGACTTGAAGGAGATAATACATTTGAACACCCACCATAGCGACTGATCAAGCACACACTTAATGAAAGTTAAAAATCTGATTGAGAAACTTTGTATTGGCACAGCATTATGCTAAAGAGCTATCAAGAAGCTTAGGGTATAGTCTTAGACCTTATGATAAGCTTTATCTTATCATAAACTGGGTGAGACAGGACCCACAGATGAAGAAAAAAACAGCAATATGAGACAGTGTAGGTAAGTGCTAAATGATGGATGCAAACAATGAGGAAGTAAAATAGCATTTGCTGAGCATTTACTGTGCCATTGATTCCTCATAACAATCATAAGATTGTTATGCTATCATTATTTCCAACTTACTGATGAGTAAACTGAAGTTCAGAGCAGTAGAGTAATTCTGACCTAGTCACACAGGTAGTAAGTGATATATCTGGGATTTCTCCCCCTGCTCCAAATTCTATATTCTTCTGTGGTATGTACTATACTTTTTCTTATGGTCAAACAAATGTTCATCCCTCTTGATCACACATTATTTTCTAGACTCCTTGTTAAATACTGTACATATAGCATATCATTATAGTGTAGAGGTTAAGGTCATGGACTCCCTAGATTTAATTCTTCTCTGCATTCATCAGCTATGTGATCTTAACCTCTCTGTGCCTCAGAAGCAAGTGAATTAATACATGCAACATACTTATAAAAGATTTTGGCACATTGTAAGTAAAATATAAGTGATGATTGTTAATATTTTTGTTATTTAATACTTTTAAGTCTTTTTGAAGTAGGGACTATGATTATGTTCACTTTACAGATGAGGGAACTGAGCCTTAGAGGGAAGAAATGGCTTTTCCAAAGTTACCTGGGTGGTAAATTCTGGATCTGGTGTTCAAGTATAAGCTTGTTGACTCTAAACTTTTTTTCCCTCACTATGCCACATTGCTTTCCTAAGTGCTATAGCTGCTCAAGAGAGGGAGACATTTATATGAGCTGAAGGCTTCATTAAGTATGTGGGACTTGAGGTTGAAAAAGAGTAATGAGAAAAAGATTCTGTGTAGGAAGCTTGGATAAAGAAGGAAAGATAGTGTGTGTTGAGGGGAGGAGGAGAGAGGACCAAACATTTCTCCTTCTATTTTTTTTTAAGATTTTATGTATTTGTTTGACAGAGAGAGCGATCACAAGTAGGCAGAGAGGCAGGCAGAGAGAGAGGAGGAAGCAGGCTCCCTGCAGAGCAGAAAGCCCGATGCGGGGCTCGATCCCAGAACCCTGAGCTCGATCCCAGAACCCTGAGGTCATGACCTGAGCCAAAGGCAGCGGCTTAATCCACTGAGCCACCCAGGCGCCCCCAACATTTCTCCTTCTAAAAGACTTTTAGAGAATGAGGGAATTCAGTCCTGCTATTAGTGACAGGAAAGCAAGTGCAGGCCTGTTCAAAGGAGCCTGTCATACAGCCCACTCACAAGAAGGCCCTGAGGGCAGGAAGCAGCCCACACCGTCCCAAGAAAAATAAATCTGAGGAAAACTGTAAATGAATCTCAGGGTAATCTCCTACAAGGGTGTGCCTAGAATCCTAAGCCTGTTTACAACAGCCTTGTCTACCTGCAGGTGGCTCTTATAATCATGCTCCCTACAGACGGTCATATGGCAGAAGAATTTCCAGAGGAGAAACTAGCACTTGAATACCAAATTAGGAAGAAAAGAATCCAATTGCTAAATTGAAAATTTATAAAAATATGTACAATTATAAGTGCATTACATTGTGCGGCACAGACCCCCACTGGAAAATGATTTAACTGCTGTTCGCTTCCTGCTCTGCATAACTGAGTCTCCTGGGGGCCATTGTTTTAGTAGTTTGGCTATCTCAGCTGCTACTGTGCCTCCTCATTTTCCTCTATTCCTGAGTCTCAAGAGGTGTGACTTGGGAAGCCAACCAACTCTTTTGCAAAGCCTGGCAGTTTGCCTATGTAGCTGGTAAGAGCCAGTGATTTATGTCTGGGAGTCTGTTTAACTGGGGTTTCTGCCTGCCTGAAGCTTCTAGTGGTAATAGCCCTACTAATTAACTCTATTATTCTTTACTCCTCACCCTTTGAGCTTTCTTTGAAACTCTCCCAACTTGGAAGACTCCAACTTTTAGAGAAAAATTTTCCTTTCACTTAAACAATTTCACTTAAACTCCATCCAGTCCTTCATGTCTCACATCAGCACCTGTGCCTGCATGTACTTTGTAGTGAATCCCCGTGTTCCAGTAGAGAATTTTTTCGATGTATCACAATTACACAGGCTAGAGCTAAAGGACTCTGTGACAATCTACTGGGAACATTTCACTGGTTCAGGAGCTTATAAATGGACTTAATTTACTCTGCCTAAACAAAGTGTACCTGTGCACATTGACTCTTAAAATGATAGTCTGCTGAGCAATGGGATTCTGAATAAAAAAATCCTTGAGCAAAAGGGAAGAGGCCTGGATGGCTTTGCAAACAAAATGCCTTCCTACACCCATGAGATGTTGTTAAGAGCTGGTTTGATATAGATTTATAGAGATTTATACCATATCATTCTTAGGCATGATTTCCTGATTATTGGAGTTTTTAATCATTTACATATACAATAAGTGCTGTCATAACGTCAGAGTGCTCTAGGCTGACATGGAAGAAAGCAAGTAAACTTTCATGTAAGTTATTCTAGAATACTTTCCCATGATTTTCAGTCAATGAGTGGATGAAGTAAGATAATTCTATTGTAACAAAATGATCAAGGGAATCCTGGAGGTTTTGTTGCCTTGCTGGGATCTTGGTGACATGGTTAAATGAAGCAAAATGGATTTCCAAGTAGATAAGCCTCATATTTCTCTGATTCATTAGGACTCAATACTTGTGCCATACTTGCATTCTTTTTTTTTTTTAAGGATTTTATTTATTTATTTGACAGACAGATCACAAGTAGTCAGAGAGGCAGGCAGAGAGAGAGGGAGAAGCAGACTCCCCAGTGAGCGGGGAGCCCGATGCAGGGCTGGATCCCAGGACCCTGAGATCATGACCTGAGCCGATGGCAGAGGCTTTAACTCACAGAGCCACCCAGGTGCCCCCATACTTGCATTCTTTTAATCTGGCTCTGGCCACTCCCACTAGGTGTTTGGAACACAAACTAAGAAATATCAGGCCCCTTTCAGTGTTTTGTTCTCCTTACTTTACCATCTATTGTCCAGAATCATCAACATATTTGCCAAAGCTCATGCAAGAATCCCACACTCTGATAAATTCACAGCTCCTCTCTTGGTCTCCATTCACTGTTTAAAAAAATGTCAGTGATGTCCTCTGATACTATTATGCTATACTCTGAGGGGCAAAGAAACCTTGGTTCTTACCTTCAAGTATAATGAGCAAACAGACAGAATCTATTTGGGAGGATTGTTGGGTACCTATGAGCATATCTTTTAGGGCTTTATTTTGGAGACTGTGGTTTTTCAGAGCACTAGATGCATCCATTTGATTTTTTAAAAATCTGATTTATGGTCAGTGGCCTGGATGTATGAATAGAGAAGGTAAGCAGTTAGGCTGATTAAAGGCTAACGATTTTCAAGACAATTTTGGTAGAACTGCCCAAGGAGACAGTAGATTTGAAGATATTGGTGAAAGAGTATTTCAGGATTAGATCACAAAATTGAAGCTAGGGAGGGAAGAAAGTGAAATGGACCAATAGACTGAAAATGGAAGGCACACAGGCTTGGAGAACTCAATGAAAAAAAAAAAGAAGTGAGAGTAATGGAGTAAATTTAACAATTACAAAGTAGTGCTCAAAGAAAGAGCTATTGGCATTTAAGATTTATGAAATGGAGCAGTTTTGGTGGGAGATGAAGTCCAATGTGTGGCCCTGGGAGTGGGTTTTTAAAATGGGATGAGGACAAAATTCCTTGTAATAAAAGAAGTCAAAAAACCTCATGCAGCAGTGTTGGGCTTGCACCATGATTAAGACACACAAGTTAATGACTGGAGTTGAAGTAGAAAGACAAACTGAGAGTGTTGTGCCAAAGACCTTGGAGAATGTGGGTAAATGGTCTAGGGTTTAAGAGAAGACAGTGGTGAAGAAAGATAGAAAAAAAATATATTTATATTGCAGTATAGTTGTGATACTAACATGTGTATAGAGAATGCTGGAATGGAGTGTCAACGCTAGAGGTTTCTTTGTAACCAGCTATAGTTAAAGGTTTTTTTCTTCTCCTCTAAGAGGAAAACTTGTTTTTGTCTGTTTCCCAGAATTCTTTTCTTTTCCTTTTTTTTTCTTTTATTCCTTCTATTATTACTTAGATAAGAAGTTACAAAGTTAGAGTAATTAATTGTTAAAATGTTTTCGCCACTTTAATGCCCAGAACAGAAACTTCTAAAGTAGGGAAATGATTTGGTGGGTTGCAAGAGCCTCCTTGGAAAAACACTAGGTTTGATGTTCATGCTATAAACCAAAACAATCATTATCCTTGCAATTATCAATGTAGAATGTAAGATTAGAGTAATTTACAATGGTTCCTCATCTGGTTCTGTGGGATAGGGCAGTTCAATCATTCCTATTTGCAAAGGAAGGAATAGACAATGGTTCTGTGGTGAGATTTAAAACAAGCTTATTGATTTAGTTCCCTTTAATTGGCTATCACTTTCTAATTGGCTGATGATGTACAGTCCACTCAAAACTCCCAAGAGAATTCCCAGGAATCCAGGCTGCACAGTAACGATAAATGATAATTTGAATAACCTTGTTTCTCAGCTAAGGGCAGTTACTGGGCCAACTCTATAGGACTGTTAGGTTTTCTATTTTTAATAGAAAAATCTATTACTTCTCGTTAAGGACACTGAAATATTTACACCATCAGTGATTTTGATCATTAAAGCTCAATTGACATATTGTTTGCATTTGGTTCTTTACTTATTTAATCCAAGGATACTGTGCACTTAGATGCTTGGATGATAAACATTTATATTTGGTGTATATAAAATGAAATGGTATTATTCTTTCTGTGTTTATCACCTTCAAATGTATCATGTTCCTTCCTTTGTTGAATTATCAACATTGTCTTATGCTATCAAAGAAGAAAATTCACATCTAGAGTTCACTCTGGATTTTACAGTTAGTCATGGACTTGGGCACTGGCAGGATCAAGCTATTTTGGAAGAATAGTATCCTGGACAATTAGTCCAATACTGACATGTGTATAGAGAATGCTGGAATGGCGTGTCAATGAGATTTAATGATCAAAATCACTGATGGTGTAAATATTTCAATGTCCTTAACTAGAAGTAATAGATTTTTCTATTAAAAATAGAAAACATAACAGTCCTATAGAGTTGGCCCAGTAACTGCCCTTAGCTGAGAAACAAAGGTTATTTTCTTCTCTAAGAGGGGAGCTTGTTTTTGTGTTTCCCAGAATTCTTTTCTTTCTCTTTTTTTCTTTTCTTCCTTCTATTATTCCTTAGATAAGTAAAACAAACTACTTAAAATATATAATCATCTCATCACCTTACACCAGTTAGAATGGCCAAAATTAGCAAGACAGGAAACAACACGTGTTGGAGAGGATGTGGAGAAAGGGGAACCCTCTTACACTGTTGGTGGGAATGCAAGTTGGTGCAGCCACTTTGGAGAACAGTGTGGAGATTCCTCAAGAAATTAAAAATAGAGCTTCCCTATGACCCTGCAATTGCACTACTGGGCATTTACCCCAAAGATACAGATGTAGTGAAATGAAGAGCCATCTGTACCCCAATGTTTATAGCAGCAATGGCCACGGTCGCCAAACTGTGGAAAGAACCAAGATGCCCTTCAATGGATGAATGAATAAGGAAGATGTGGTCCATATACATGATGGAGTATTATGCCTCCATCAGAAAGGATGAATACCCAACTTTTGTAGCAACATGGACGGGACTGGAAGAGATTATGCTGAGCGAAATAAGTCAAGCAGAGAGAGTCAATTGTCATATGGTTTCACTTATTTGTGGAGCATAACAGATAACATGGAGGACATGGGGAGATGGAGAGGAGAAGGGAGTTGAGGGAAATTGGAAGGGGAGGTGAACCATGAGAGACTATGGACTCTGAAAATCAACCTGAGGGTTTTGAAGGGGCGGGGGGTGGGAGGTTGGGGGAACCAGGTGGTGGGTAATAGGGAGGGCATGTATTGTGTGGAGCACTGGGTGTGGTGCAAAAGCAATGAATACTGTTACGCTGAAAAGAAATAAAAAAAAGAAAAAAATATATATATATAAATCATCTCATATGTAGGCAATTGACTGACTCAAAGTTGTTGTGAATGAATAGGTATTTTTAAAAAGACCTTAAGCTTGCTCTGAGATGGGGGATTTTTGTTTTGGTACAGGCCATCTTTAAAGCAAATGCTGTCTTGTTTCGGTGTTCTTTATAGTGCTTGGCTGAATGAGACTATGGCTTCTCCTCATTGTATTTTTTTCTATTGATTTAAATTGCTAGAGTTTAGGCTTTGCCTGCATTCAGGCAGTATATATTTCCATTTTCCAGGTGCATATGAGGACTCTGGTATTTTGGAGGTCTTTGGAGTTAAAGGGAACCAACAAATTCCATTAAATTATCTCTTGGTTCCTCTTCTGTTCTCTCCCAGTCAGTTTCCAGGGAATTTGTAGGATTGTTCCTGATTTTATTCTGTTTTGTTTTTTTTTTTTTTTTTTTCCTCTTCAATAAGTTGCAGGACTACCTCAGGTGCCCTCTGAGGGTTTTACTCTCTGGTTTCCTCAGTGAATTCTCAGACGAGACTGCAACAGATATCCTCAGAAACCTTCAGATAGGGGAAGAAGAGGTGCCTTTTCACACCTCTCTGTAGTTTTGCCCTTGCACATGGATACTTCTTGAATAACCATGCCCCATCTGTTCTTACATTGGCCCCATAAAACTAGATATCATTATTAATAGCATGTTTACCCCCACCCCATTTTCTTTAAAAAGTTACATACAAATTGTTGTTGACACCTCCTACTCGGGATCTTGAGTGAGCACGAGAGAAAATAATTCAGATATTGGCTCCTCTGGAATTCGATCTCAGAGATGCACTCAGGTATAGTAATACACTCCCCCTTTACTGGCCTTCCAGGAGGATGATAAATGTGCCAAATGGAAAATAACATTGGAGAATCTTGTGTTGTTTATACTCAGGGGTGTTTGCTAGGTTATCTTGGTGCACATTTGATAGGCTGGAGCTTTTGTTACAAAGTTCGCTTCAGGGAGGGCAGAGACATCCTGAAATATCTAGGTGTGCTGGGGGCCTTAGGGAATGATGGGCTGAATCAGTGTTTGTTTCTTACATTTAATCCTATTATGAACATGAGACTTAATTTTTTGTATTTGGGTTGGTAGCTTGGACACTTTACCAACATCAGAACAAATGCAGGCAATGTCATGTGTAGTATGCTGAATTTGAGTCAGCCTAAACTTCTAGGTCACGTTTCTGTAGTATTGTCCTTTGTGCCTTTTGACCCTTCAGAGATAGCTATTTACTGTTTTGTTTAAGATGTCTTTATTGTCCTTAGATCTGTCCCCTACTTATATATATCCCCATTTTATCAGGTGTCCAGGGAGTTTAACTTTTCTCCTATAAGATCTTTAAACACTTTTCTCCTCAATTTACTCTTCTTGATTAAAAAAATGCAAAATACTTTAAATGTAATGATAATTTTAAACAAAAATATTTACTTTGACAAATTGATGTTCTGCTCTAACACATTGCTAAATTTGTAGGTTGGACAATCTTATGAAAAGCTATAAAATTGAATGTACTCTTTTTTTCCCTCTACCTTTTCTTGTTTTTGATTCATTTTTTCCCCCTTGCTCTCTTTCTTTTCCCTCTTCCTGTCCCCTACTCTCCCTTTCTTAGAAGTTTTTAGCTGGATCTTTTTCATATATTTTTTTGTTCTTGTTGTGAAAAGATTAAATTTCCTTGACCAGGTCAAGCTTTAATTGTGAAGCTAAAGATAAATGGATCTCTTTTATCTGCATTCTTCCATTAATGTTTCTCTATCTAGAAGTCTTTATTACTCATTCTAAATGTCTGTTACTTTACATTGGTGGTTTCCTTGGTATTCTCTTATTTTGACACCTTTTCCATGATGAAATATTGATTACACCACTGATCTCTCCTCAGAGCCCTTATGTGTCCTCTCTGCATTTCTTTACTTCCTCCTTCTCTTCTCTTCTCTTTTCTCTTCTCCTTTCCTCTCCTCTTCTTTCCTCTCCTCTCCTCTGTTCTTCTGTCCCCTTCCTCTCCTCCCCTCCCCTCCCCTTCTCCCTTCTCTTCTCTTTTTGTCTCATCTCTTCTCTTCTCTTCCTTTTCTTTCTTTTTTCTTCCAGCAGTACCTGAATAGTACACCAAACCTAATAATTCAGAGAATTTTATGCTTTATTCATGTTTTCAATCTTCCCCCCTGAATTGCTATGAAAATCTAGATTCTTTCCAACTAAACACTAGATTTCAAATGACTTAGCCTTAAGGAAATAATCAGCCTCTAAAAGAAAGCACCCACCCAACTTCTATATTTTATAGATGAATTTTGCTATAGATAATGATTTATGTTTGCACCGAAGCGATATCTACTTTCAACATGGACATTGGGGAGGGGAGGCGAACCATAAGAGACTATGGACTCTGAAAAACAACCTGAGGGTTTTGAAGGGTCAGGGGTGGGAGGTTGGGGGAACAGGTGGTGGGTGATGGGGAGGGCACGTTTTGCATGGAGCACTGGGTGTTGTGCAAAAAGAATGAATACTGTTACGCTGAAAAAATAAATAAATAAATAAAAAGGGGAAAAAAAAAATTAAAAAAAAATGTAATTAAAAAATAAATGTAATGAGCAGAAAAAATTCTCCAGTTATAATCTAATTGATAGTCTAATGATTTTTAAGCATGTTTTGACTTCTGAGGGGTTGGTTTTTTAATATGTCTGGCTTGACAGTAAGGGGTAGAATATCTCATAATGAGATAGAAGAGCCTTGGGGATAAGAGTGCAGGTTTCTGGGTCACCATAAGTCTAGGTTCAAATCTGAACTCAGCACCGTTCTAGTTGTGCAGTCTTGTGTAAGTGAGTTAACCATTATCTCTGAATCAGTTTCCCAATCTGTAAAATGGATATTAATGTAGTACTCATCTTATAGGGTTGAGAATTATATAGGTGAATATATATAACTATTTATGTGTGGCACATATATACTCGATGCATGTTAGATATAATGTTTATGATAATTTCATAGATTCCTCATGGAGATAATAATACATTATGATGCAACTAAAATGTACTGAAATTTGTAACTGAAATTATAATTCAGATTTCAGTGGAGTGTGTCTTTCTTGTGACTGTGATAATAACATTCTCAGATGGCTGATTGCCTGTGTAACAGATTTTTTCCATTTGAAGCTTCTTACTTTATGATCTAGAGCTTGTTAACTCAGTATGGTTTCCAGATGCAAATTTCTAATCTAAATCTCTCTTAGACTCTTTTAACTTTTTAGGGTGAGAAGAACCTTCTCCCTACTCCATCTTCCTTGTATGTATGTGGAAGACCTAGCATTGACAATTATTTCTGGATGGTCTGCAGCCTGGTCTTTCAAGTAATTGCTTTAGGAAGACTGAAGAGCTTAACAGTATCCATCAGTGCTTCTGACTTTGTAGTACAGTCAACATTATCTCATTCTGATGCATTTTCTAACAACTTTAATCAGATTTGGATCAGAATAATCATCACTGTGGGATACACAGTAGTGTATTGAGGAAGCACCTACTATGATGGTCTGGACTAGCTTTTTGTTTGGAGATTCTTGAGGTGATAAAACTGTAGGCAGCCTTTAGGCAATGACCCTATACCCTTCAGTTATTAAAGCCACAGGAGTCTTATCTTACAAGTACCTCAGTTGGGAAGAGCAATTCTTTTCCTGTTGAGAAGTTGTTTATGAAAGTTTAGATTTGTTGGTCACAAAGGATGTTAGTGGACAGATGAGAAGGGATTTCTTAGAATTCCAGGTGACTCTTATTTCTTCTGGTTAAAAATAGCACTCACATGTCCTTAATTCTTTGGAGAGGTTTGTATCTATCTCCTCTCAATCTCTCTCTGTCTCTGTTTCTCTCTCTCCTTCCCTCATATGTTGTACCACGATGGTTCTCAAATTTTAATATGCATAGATCTGAAGAGGGGCCTGAAATTCTGTGTTTCTAAAAAGAACCCAGTTTATTCTGGTGTTGCTGCTCAGTGAACAATACTTTGGTTAGTAAGGGTGTAATAGATGTTGGTGGTGACCCATCCATGTTTCTTGACACTCATTTCTATGCATTGGAGGTTGCTTACTACTAACAACTTTGACTCTGTCTGAGATTTCATTTTTGTTTTTGTTTTGCCTGTGGGAACACTTATTCTGTATGCAGGGTAAGCCTGAAATGTAAGAAAATTAATGGTCCTAGAAGCAATACTTAACCAAAGTCTGATGGGAATTTTGTGGACAAATATTCCAGTTTCCTTTTCTTTCAGTTAGGATAAATTTCTTCAAAGCTCCACATAAAGATTGAGCTTTTATTGCCATTATTTATTGTCTTCTTTCCCTTCCTCACCTCACTTCTCCATTTTTCTATGGCTGTTTTTTTGTAGTCAGCTGCCCTCAAAACTTACTGTATTTGAATTTTATTTCAGGATATGCTCCGGAGGGAACTCAAGCCCTGGGACTTTTGGGGTTTGAGTAATTTTGAAAATATATACATTTTTTTATTTTTTTACCTTAGCTAGTTGAGAGATACGTCCCTTAACTTAACTGATGGTTTGTAGGTTTGACTTTCAAGTAACTGAAGGAAAGTCTCTATACTAAGGAACATAAGGAATCTTTGAGTTGGAGTCTACTGGTCCTATCAGTTCCATAGAAACACACTAATACTGGTTTTTAGTACTTGGTATATAACCTTCAGTCAGATTCATGACATCAATTTGGGGAGAATTGTTTAGAAAGAATGTTTTAATGCAAGGGAATGATTATTTTTATGTATCTAATTTCAGTGTGTTTCATGTCAACAAGGATACTCATGAATTTTATACATTGCACACATTGGAAAAATCAAATCCTAAATGAGTCTTTAAGGGTAAACCTTGGCCAGCTGGACTGTCACTCACAAAGGTGACTTTTGTACTAAAAATCCCATTTGAGGCCCAATTTAGTATTAAATAGTCACTAAAGTCACTAACAGTGCAACTGCATAGCATCTTCCTAGAATAGCTCTTTAGTCTAATGTGAGTTTGATAATTAAACATTAACATTCTGCAGAGGCGGTCTCCCACTTTGCCCATATTTGGAGATCACTGATATTTTATACTGCAGAAGGGCTGGGAGTGATAGATTACCAAGCTTCGGATGCATAGCCAGAATTATTTTACCAAGGGTTGCCTAAAGAACCATTCAATGCATCTTTTGGCCATCAGTGTTAATATGCAATAAAATTGTGTGACCTCCTTAAAATACTGTTTATGGCAAAGATATAGCTAAGGTTGTAAATGTAAACCTTTAGCTTTCTATAATAATTTTTCTCCTTCAAAGTATATTCTCTTGTATTATCTGATATAAAATGCCTTATATTTTAGATAGATAATTCTAAATTCATTGAATGTTGAAGTTCACAAGAAATAAATGGTCATTTTGAAACTGTACCTAGCCTCCTCCCATTCTGTCACACTAAGTTGAGGTCTCAGGATAGCAAAATCAATGAGACATCAGGGACAAAGTAAAAGATCATGCTTAAACTTTGGTTTAGATCTCTCTTGTGGCTGTCATTCATCTAATTTTACACAAACCAGGTTTACCAAACCCTAGTAACTTTATTGAAAGCCTATCCTTAAACCTACCCCTACCCTCTAGCTCTCAACCTCTGTGTGATTCTGTAATTTCTATACAGGAAGAGCTAAGGAACAATTAATTATCTTTCGGTTGTGGGTCTACACGTCTTACCTTTAAACTGTGTTTAGCAGTATACTCTTTTTATTTAGGTTGTATGTATATCAATTAAAAAAATTTCCAAGTCTCCTAAAGGCATTTTTATTCAAACAATATGAGATTTTCTTCTTATTTTTTTTTCTGATTTTATTTAGAGTACCTTGGGAAATGACTTGCCCAAGCCATCTCTGGTGACATCATGGGGAACTTCAAAACCTTAATTAGTTTGCCAGAAGTTGCTTTGTATTATAGCTCCTTGTGTGGATGGACAAGGTTGTTAATCCCTTGATTTCTGTTTCCTGTGAAACCCGCTACTATTGCTCTTTGTTGAGTGATTGTGTTAACACCCTACCAAGCATTGCATCTCTCCATTCCCCTCTCTCATCAATTTTGACTTTTTGGTGGAAAGGACCAGTTTCCAAAAGACCATTCCATTCAGAGCCTCCCTGTTTCTTGGCTTCTTATGCTGGCCTCCTGTTAAACTTTGATAAAAGCACACACATTTTGGAAAGCCTAAAAAGGGACCTCTTCCACGTCCATGTGCAGCTCTTCCTTACATCACCAACTCCAGATTTTGATGAATATTATATAAATTAAAAGAGAAATATGTTTTTCTTTCACTTCTTAAGACACAATCAACAAGACTTGCTACACAAAGAGAGCTGCTGTCCAATTACCTCGCTGGCTAGGACAGATGCTTATAATTATTTGCAATACCAATATAGATGCAAATAGACCCATTTACAAGTATATTACAAGTATATTGCAAACAGTGCTCTCTCTGTAACCAGTGATGGTTAATGAAGAGTTGCAGAATTTTTTTTTGCAAAATCTTTATACATAAGTCCCAATGATTGGTTTATGTGAGAATTATGATTTTAAACTGCCTTCAGTACCAATCACTTATATACGAAGTTAGTACACTGCTGGGTAATGGTGCTTAGGATTTTCCCCACTCTCTTATGTGGGTGAAGGAACAAGATTAAGGAAGGTTCTTAAGATCACATTATTAAAAGGCCAATTTACTGAACACACAGTTGGAACTTAATCGCTCCTTTTTGAAATGCCAGAACTTGCTCTGCCATTGAGAAATCCCACTGAATAAATCCTTTTCTTTTGTACCTGTTCCATTACTCAGAGATCCAGATTTGTTGCCAGACACATTTTAATAAGTATATCTTTACTTTTTAAATAAGTACAACAATGAAATGAAAATATTTCCACAAAAACAACACCAGAGTTATCAGTTTAGAACTTCATCTGTGTGAAAAATAGACATTATTGTGACTATACTTTTCAAATAATTTTGAAAAGGGGCAGAGAAGAGAGTGTACTAATAACCACATTTCTTGGTTTCTTCTTGCTTGTATGTCCTTTTCTGTACCCCAGGAGTTAGTGGAGGAATCATAATTTTGCTTTTTTTTAATACCACAATTTTCCTGGCCTTTCCCACAGCTTCCTCAAATTTGGTATCATATAAAGGAAAGAAGCAACAAATTAGTATGGGATAGATTTGGGAGGGGGAGACTGAAGGAAAAAGCTGCACCGTCCTGGAGTGATAGTACTAAATGATATGTGTGCAGTTTTCTGACAGAATTCACAGATCAGAGCAGGGCTTCAGGAATAGCCACCCTGTATGGGTGTCAGGAAATGTGCCCCAAGTTGATGAATTACCATGGTTTTTTTTATTATTATTTGTTTATTTACAGCATAACAGTGTTCATTGTTTTGGCATCATACCCAGTGCTCCATGCAGTACGTGCCCTCCCTATTACCCACCACCTGGTTCCTCAACCTCCCACCCCCCCGCCCCTTCAAAACCCTCTGGTTGTTTTTCAGAGTCCATAGTCTCTCATGGTTCATCTCCCCTTCTAGTTCCCCTCAACTCCCTCTCCTCTCCATCTCCCCATGTCCTCCACATTATTTGTTATGCTCCACAAATAAGTGAGACCTTATGATACTTGACTCTCTCTGCTTGACTTATTTCGCTCAGCATAATCTCTTCCAGTCCCATCCATGTTGCTACAAAAGTTGGGTATTCATCCTTTCTGATGGAGGCATAATACTCCATTGTGTATATGGACCACATCTTCCTTATCCATTCATCCGTTGAAGGGCATCTTGGTTCTTTCCACAGTTTGGTGACCGTAGCCATTGCTGCAATAAACATTGGGGTACAGATGGCCCTTCTTTTCACTACATCTGTATCTTTGGGGTAAATACCCAGCAGTGCAATTGCAGGGTCATAGGGAAGCTCTATTCTTAATTTCTTCAGGAACCTCCACACTGTTCTCCAAAGTGGCTGCACTAACTTGCATTCCCACCAACAGTGGAAGAGGGTTCCCCTTTCTCCACATCCTCTCCAACACACGTTGTTTCCTGTCTTGCTAATTTTGGCCGTTCTAACTGGTGTCAGGTGGTATCTCAATGTGGTTTTAATTTGAATCTCCCTGATGGCTAGTGATGATGAACATTTTTTCATGTGTCTGATAGCCATTTGTATGTCTTCGTTGGAGAAGTGTCTGTTCATATCTTCTGCCCATTTTTTGATAATGTTCTCTGTTTTGTGTGTGTTGAGTCTGAGAAGTTCTTTATAGATCCTGGATATCAACCTTTTGTCTGTACTGTCATTTGCAAATATCTTCTCCCATTTTTTGGGTTGCCTTTTTGTTTTGTTGACTGTTTCCTTTGCTGTGCAGAAGCTTTTGATCTTGATGAAGTCCCAAAAGTTCATTTGTGCTTTTGTTTCCTTGGCCTTTGGAGACATATCTTGAAAGAAGTTGCTGTGGCTGATATTGAAGAGGTTACTGCCTATGTTTTCCTCTAGGATTCTGATGGATTCCTGGCTCACATTGAGGTCTTTTATCCATTTCGAGTTTATCTTTGTGTACGGTGTAAGAGAATGGTCGAGTTTCATTCTTCTACATATCGCTGTCCAGTTTTCCCAGCACCATTTATTGAAGAGACTGTCTTTTTTCCATTGAATATTTTTTCCTGTTTTGTCGAAGATTATTTGACCATAGAGTTGAGGGTCCATATCTGGGCTCTCCACTCTGTTACATTGGTCTATGTGTCTGTTTTTATGCCAGTACCACGCTGTCTTGGTGATCACAGCTTTGTAGCAAAGCTTGAAATTGGGTAACATGATGCCGCCAGTTTTGTTTTTGTTTTTCAACATTTCCTTAGCAATTCGGGGTCTCTTCTGATTCCATACAAATTTTAGGATTATTTGCTCCAGCTCTTTGAAAAATACCAGTGGAATTTTGATCGGAATGGCATTAAAAGTATAGATTGCTCTAGGCAGTATAGACATTTTAACAATGTTTATTCTTCCAATCCAAGAGCATGGAACAGTCTTCCATCTTTTTGTGTCTTCTTCAATTTCTTTCATGAGTGTTCTGTAGTTCCTCGAGTACAGGTCCTTTACCTCTTTGGTTAGGTTTATTCCCAGGTATCTTATGGTTCTTGGTGCTATAGTAAATGGAATCGATTCTCTAATTTCCCTTTCTGTACTTTCATTGTTAGTGTATAAGAAAGCCACTGATTTCTGTACATTGACTTTGTATCCTGCCACGTTACTGAATTGCTGTATGAGTTCTAGTAGTTTGGGGGTGGAGTCTTTGGGGTTTTCCATTATAAAGAATCATGTCATCTGCGAAGAGAGAGAGTTTGACTTCTTCCTTGCCAATTTGGATACCTTTTATTTCTCTTTGTTGTCTGATTGCCGTTGCTAGAACTTCTAATACTATGTTGAACACCATGGTTTTATATAACATTATGGATTTGTAAGAATTTGATCATTTTTATGTTCTAAGAATCACACAAACCACTACTACAGCAAACAATCCTTTTGAAAACAAAGATGTTTTTGGCAATATAAACAGGTGCAACAAGGGCAAGGTTTTTTTTGCAACTCCCTCCTTATACCAGCCAAAGAGATGCATACCTAACCCATACTTCCTATGTTCCTTTGTACTGTTATAAGAAGATCTGGGACTGGTTAATAAATAAATGATTAAACTTTAACTTTTTCATGGAATATTGTCAGTGGGGCAATGGAGACTCCTCTGTTGCAGAAAGTGAGGTAACAGATTGAAATTCTTTATTTCATATTCAGCATCCCTTCATAAGAAGAAGGATATATTGAAAACAAAGTCCAGCAATAGAAATTATTATCAAAATGAGAAATATCTGGCAGAGGGAAGATTTAAATAGACTGTTTCCATTTTTAAGAGAGAGGAGAAAATGAGGGAGACACAAGCAAACATGATTAACAATAGAAGGATGGCAGAATGCACCTTTATTTACACTCTCCTTTATTGTGGGAATAAGAGAATGTTTTGTGGAATTAAACATTAACCATCATGAAAAAAACCCCTCAAAACCTATCCTTTTCCATGTGTCATGTGAAATAAATGAGAACATTTATGTTACCTGGCATATCAACATTTTTTTTCCTTTTGATAGGTTTTTCTTAGGTAAATTAAATGCCATGAGCAGGTATAGTAGCAGGGCTAAACTTACCAGGGCCATTAATCTTCTCTCCTCAGGGTGGCCAATTCATCCTTGAAGTGGTCAAACCAAAAAATTTTCCTAGTGGACTCAATCCTTTCTAGGAGCATTTCATTTCCCTTAGGAAATTATAACAGTGGACCTCTGCTATATTTTCTCCTATAGTATTATCACAACTTGGAATTACTATACTGTTTACTTGTTTACTATCCATGTTTACTAGACTAAAAGCTCTATGACTTATGGATCATATCACTGAGGTCTACTGCTTATTCCCTAGTATATAGTAGGCTCTTAATAAACATTCACTGGAAATTTGAAGGAATAATTGAGTGACCACTACCCATGGTGGTACAAGACTGCCAGTGCATTATATTGCAGTAAAACACAGACATATTTATCAACTTTTAGGTGCACCAACTCAAAATATCCTGAAATCTTTTAGTAAGAGGCACAAAAAAGTACTTAACACCTGCACAAATGCAACTTAGAATTAATAAAGTATGGTGAGGGAGCTGCCATCACATCTCTTACAATCATATTTTCACCTGTCTTGTCTGTCTGTGACTAGAGGCTGGTAGAGAGTATTTACTAATGAAGGAACTCTTCAGCACCAGATTTGTTTTGGACAAGAAATATTTTTAATATCTTTAAAAGAGACACATATCTTCATTAGTTCATTCAGATGTAATTCTCTCTTACTGGGCCAGGTTCAATAAAAGGGTAATGGGGAGATGTTTTTGTTCTTTGAATTTCAATGATTGAACAACCATTTCTATCATCTCCTTTCCAGTCTTAACAAATATTGTAGCTACAACCATAATTACTAGATTTTGTTTTTGTTCTGCTGAACCATTTTTTATTGAAGAATGCCAAGCACAGGCAAGATTACATACAAATATAGAATTTAAATAAAATAACTTTTGAATTCAGTAGACAATAGAAAAACATTAATAATGAAAAAATAGGACAATGAATTTTCCCCTTGGCATTTGTATTTTGCCACTTACACTCTCATGCTAAAATTATGCCAAAGTTATCATTATTTTGCATGTGTCAATATGAGAGTTACTTGATTTCCCAATGAAAGATTTTAATGGTCCACTTTCATTCTGTTTCATTACAAGGAAAATTAAGAGCATTTGTTGTACCTGCTCACTCTCATAATTTCCTCCTCCTGCTTTTTATTCCAAATGCCAAAAAGGTGTGCCTACTTATTCTGACATCAGCCAGGATGGGACTGGACCAAATAACAAGCATAGTGGCCTCCATTTCTTCCTTTACCTTAGGAGAGTCCTTAAGATTGTTGTTAGAGATACTCATGGCTTAAAACTTGCTCTCAGTCCTATATATGTCCCTTTTCCTGAATCTTCAAGGAAGATTCTACTTCTGTAGAATTGGCAGACTGTATGGTAGATAGTAACTATTTATTGGCTGCTTACTGCTGCATAAATTCTTTATGTAATATTTATGTAATAAATATTTATGTAATATTTCATTTAAAGCTCACAGTGAACCTGTGGGGTAGATTATATATATATATATATATATATATATATATATATATATATATATAAATACTGTGGTAAGGGAGGTAAAGTGATTTGTCCAAGGTCACAGTCAATGCATGGTGGAGCAGGTATTAAAATTCAAATTCATTGCCAAAGCTTGTGCACCTCACTACTATTATATACTCTAAGCATGACTTTTACATGTCCTAGGAAGACAATGCCTATGAGTATGTCTTAGGAACAGGTTCATAAATAGAACTTACAAATATAAATTTTAAATAGAAGGACATTTTGTCATCACTTCTAGCTGCCTGCCCAGATAGGAATTATTCAGCTGTATAAACATGTGGATTTAACTTTTGACTTGGAACTACTTAAGTAATTCACTCAAGAAATTCTCTCCATAGCTTTATAAGAGTGTATTCACCAACCACTAAGGTAAAAATCAGGCACAATATGACTCTTATTGATTAAGCACTCTATACAAGCTGAGACATGGCACAGAATATGGAGTGCTAACATTTATATTTAGATGCCTAAAACAGATACTCGAGTACACAAATGCCTATTTCAGAGTCCTGTGAGAGACTGTCATTGGACCTGCATGGCTGAAACTGGAAAAAAAATGTGGATAATATGTTCATGGATACATTTGTAGGAAAAATTATGTGGTACCAGGTAACATGAAGAAATAAAAAGGGTGATGAGGTAAATTCATTTTAGGAAACATATAAAAACACACAAGAAATATTGATCAATTTTTATAAAACACATTGATACCATCAGGGCATTAAGACATCAAGAAAGGTCAATAAAGGTGTTCAAGTTCAGGAACAGAACAGAAAGCAGAAAGCAGTTCTTGAGAGAAGACAGGGAGTCAAGATGACAGAACAAGGGGCACCTGGGTGGCTCAGTGGTTAAGCCTCTGCCTTCAGCTCAGGTCATGATGTCAGAGTCCTGGGATCCAGCCCCACATCGGGCTCACTGCTCAGCTGGGAGCCTGCTTCCCCTCTCCCCAGCTTGCCTCTCTGCCTACTTGTGATCTCTCTCTCTGTCAAATAAATAAATAAAATCTTTAAAAAAATTTTAAAAAGATGACAGAACAAAATTGAGAAAAGGAATGGTATCCTCTGAGAGGAGAAAAGAAGACAAGGTAGGAGTGAAATATGAAAATTTCCTCAATTTAAGTGGGAAAGGTGGTATTAAGTTTAATTAATAGCATGTGTATTATACTGTCTTAATGCCTCTGTGGATAGGTAGCAAGATGCTATACCACTGTAAGAATGTAGCGTGTGGGGAGGGGAGAAGAATGTGGGATCTAGGAAATAGAGACCCTCACATCAAATCCTAGTTCTGTCATTGACTAGCTTTGTGACCTTGGACAAATTACATTTTTGTGCCTCATTTTCCGAATCTGTAAAACAAGAATATCAGTAGTATTTACTTCATAGTGAATTATTCTAATAGTTAAAAGAAATAATGCATAGTAATCACTTAACACAGTGTCTAGCATATAGTGAAAGCTTAATAACTTCTATTTTGTTTTTTAGCATTATGCTATTTATGTGTCTGTGTCATTGTTAACCACAGTAGTGTATTTTTATGAGGAATCCCTTGAAGGCTGGGCCTGGATGAGTTGCCTATTATTGCAAAATGGCCTTTATATGAACTTTCCTTTGAGCTTTGGTGAATAGATTTTGTTTGCCAAGAGGACAAGGACAGAACTATGTTTGGAAAAGGGTGTGACTGTTAACATGGAGACCTTCAGGGCAGAAAGCCCGGGATTCTTTTGTGGTTGTTTACTTTTTTCAGTACCTCAAAAAAGTCCCTCCTTGCCTTCCTACCCCCAGCCTAGACCCTAGTCCAGGTTATATTTCCCTTATTACACCTGCAAGCATTGAGAAGGGTTTTGAGAAGTGGACAGACAAGGAGACAAGAGCTGCAAGCCAAGCTGAACCTACAAGGCTGGCAGGGAGCCACAATGGCACTGATGACTTCAGCACTAGAGGGAAGTTCCAGTTCTCTCATTATTTGATGGGTTTTTGAAAAATAAAACCCAATCTGTCTTGTAACTAACTGAACTCCTTTTAACTGTTTGATTCCATGCTCTGTGAAAATAAAATTCCTTATGGTAAGTTTAATGTTTATTCCAGTTCTTAGTCCTGAAAACAAATAATTTTCTCTGGAGTGGAGGTATAATTCAGAAAATGTGAATAAAAGATTGATCTGGTATGGTGCTAATAAGTCAGCCTGCAGACCTTGATATACCTGGTATTTATCATGTAATGATTAAAATGCATAATATCCAGAGTGGTTTGAACCAGTTGAATGAGAGACTGAAAGCTCAGAGTTAATAGTTCAATTTTATGGTTTGAGATGATGTTTAAAGCACAAAGATCCAAATCTTATCGCCTGTTGAGTGCATGTTGTTTTATTTGAATCCAAAGGTATTAGGTTAGTTTGGAGGTTCCTGTGGCCCAGGAATAGGGGGTGGTTTGCAGATATGGTCAGACCTCTCTGTTGAGATTTGTTTCCAAGATTCAAATGCCCCCCTTTTTTTTTTGCATCCCAGCTCACTAAAAAGTGAATTAAACAATGGCTTTTCATTATTATTGACTGGCCACTGAATAGTTGTCAGCAACAACCTGGCAGGGAGGGTTAGGGAAAAAACATGCAACAATATTTTGCTTTATAAAAAAGCCTCTTCAGCTACTGCATGACATCTGGGAACCATGTCTTTGCATTGCCTAACATGGAGTCTCAATGAAGAGTTTAAAAAGTATATTCATGCTTTGTTTTTTCAATAAAGAGTTGATATTGAATTATCTTCCAAACCAAACATGCTTTATTTTTCTAAAATATTTGAAAAGCTTATGAAATAATTTGTGTGGGTGGTAAAATAACATTGGCAATAACAATAAAAGCCCACATTTATATTAGTGAAAGTCCCACTTCTATACCAGTTTTAGGAAGATAAAATTGCTATGTACCCATGAGTTCTCATGAGTTAAAAGTTGGGAATAATACTCCACCCATGTGGGTGTAACTATAGACTAGAAGCACTAAGTGTATTGATGGGGCCATATGGTAATTTTGGAATGCTGGTTGATTCATGAATCACAGGTTTCACAACTGCATTTGTCCCAGAAACCAAATACTTTATATAACTAGCCTGAGTATGTTTTCAATCCTGGAGAAATAATTATTCTCTTAGTATCCTGTATATCCATGATACTGGAGTTTTATGCAGTGGTAATAGAGTATTCTGGGATATATGTGGATTATGGCTTGTCAATGACAAAATGGTGATTATACAATCTAATATAGGTTTCCCCTGTTACTATCTATGAGAGATACATATTTTCTTATAGCACTAAAATTATCTGATACTACATTACATATTTGCTTATTAGTTTGTCATCTTTCTCACACTCATATGAGGGCAAAGGATCCTGTATGTTTTGTTTTCCATTGTCTTTTATCACCCAGCACAGTATCTAGCACATAGTAGGTACTTTGTTACTAGTGTATGGAAACACAACAGATTTCTATATATTAATTTTGCATCCTTCAACCTTACTGAATCTATTTATTACTTCTAATAGTATTTTTTGGCAGAGACTTTAGGATTTTCTGTATATAATATCATGTCATCTGCAAATAGTGACAGTTTTATTTCTTTACCAATGTAAATACCACTTATTTTTTTTCTTATCTTATTGTTGTGGCTAGAACCTCCAGTACTATGTCAAATAAAAGTGGTGGGAGTAAACATCCTTATCGTATTCTTGATCTTAGAAGAGAAGTTCTCAGTATTTTTAGCATAGAATATGATGTTACCTGTGGGTTTTCATATATGGCCTTTATTATGTTGACATGTCTCCTGAAACACATTCTGTTGAAAGTTTTTATCACGAAACATTTTTGAATTTTGTCAAATACTTCTTCTGTATCTATTGAGATGATGATATTAATTTTATCCTTTGTTTTGTTATTGTGGTTCATCACAATGATTGATTTGTAAATAATGAAACATTCTTGCATGCCCAGAATAAATCTCACTTGATTTTGATGCATTATTCCTTACATGTATTAGTGAATGAACTTTACTAATATTTTGCTGAGATTTTTGCATCTATATACATCAGAGATATTGGCTTATAATTTTCATTTACTTGTGGTAGTGTCTTTGTCTAGTTTGGGTATCAGGGTAATGTTGGCTTTATAGAATGTATTTGGAAGTTTTCCTTCCTCTTGTATTTTTTTTTTTTAGAATAGTTTGAGAATGATAGGTTTTAACTCTTTTTTTAATTAACATATAATGTGTTATTTGTTTTAAGGGTACAGGTCTGTGATTCATCAGTCTCACACAATTCACAGTACTCACCATAGCACAGTATCCTCCCCAGTGTCCATCACACTGCCATCCCATAACTCCCATCACCCTCCACTCCAACAACCCTCAGTTTGTTTCCTGAGACCAAGAGTCTCTTAAGGTTTGTCATCATCTCTGGTTTTGTCTTGTTTCATTTTTCTCTTCCTTCCCCTATGATCCACTGTCTTGTTTCTCAAATTCCACAAATCAATGAGATCATATCATAATTGTCCCTCTCTGATTGATTTATTTTGTTTAGCATAATACCCTCTAGTTCTATTGACATTGTTGCAAATAGCAAGGTTTCATTTTTTGTTGGCTATATAATATTCCATTGTATATATGTACCACTTCTTCTTTATCCATTTTTTTCTGTTGGTGGACATCTAGCTCTTTCCATAGTTTGGCTATTGTGGACATTGCTGCTATAAACATTGGGGTGCTTGTGTCCCTTCAGATCACTACATTTTTATCTTTAGAGTAAATGCCCAGTAGTGCAATGGCAGGCAGAAGGGTAGCTCTATTTTCAACTTTTGGAGGAACCACCATACTGTTTTCCACATTGGCTGCACCAACTTGCATTCCCACCAACAGTGTAGGAGGGTTCCCCTTTCTCTGCATCCTCACCAATATTTGTTCTTTCCTGACTTGTTAATATTAGCCATTCTGACTGGTGTGAGGTGATATCTTACTGTGATTTTGATTTCGATTTCCCTGATGCCAAGTGATGCTGAGCAACTTTTCATGTGTATGTTGGCCATTTGGATGTCTTCTTTGCAGAATTGTCTGTTCATGTCTTCTGCCCATTTCTTGATTGGATTATTTGTTTTTGGGATGTAGAGTTTGATCACTTCTTTATAGATTTTGGATACTAGCCCTTCATCTGATATGTCATTTGCAAATATCTCTTCCCATTCTGTCAGTTGTCTTTTGGTTTTGTTAACTGTTTCCTTTGCTGTGCAAAAGCTTTTGATCTTGATGAAGTCCCAATAGTTCATTTTTGCACTTGCTTCCCTTGCCTTTGGAGATGTTTCTAGGAAGAAGTGGCTGCGGTTGAGGTCGAAGAGGTTGCTGCCTGTGTTCTCCTCAAGGATTTGGATGGATTCCTGTCTCACACTGAGGCCTTTCATCCATTTTGAGTCTATTTTTTGTGTGTGAGTAAGGAAATGGTCCAGTTTCAATTTTCTGCATGTGGCTATACAATTTTCCCAACAGCATTTGTTGAAGAGATTGTCTTTTTTCCATTGGACATTCTTTCCTGCTTTGCCGAAGATTAGTTGACCATAGAGTTGAGTGTATATTTCTGAGGTTTCTATTCTGTTCCATTGACCTATGTATCTGTTTTTGTGCCAGTACCATACTGTTGATGATGACAGCTTTGTAATAGAGCTTGAAGTCTGGAATTGTGATGCCACCAACTTTGGTTTTCTTTTTCAACATTCCTCTGGCTATTCAGGGTATTTTCTGGTTCCATATAAATTTTAGGATTATTTGTTCCATTTCTTTGAAAAAAATGGATGGTATTTTGATAGGGATTGCATTAAATGTGTAGATTGCTCTAAGTACCATAGAGATTTTCACAATATTTGTTCTTCCAATCCGTGGGCATGGAACGTTTTTCCATTTCTTTGTGTCTTCCTCAATTTCTTTCATGACTACTCTATAGTTTTATGAGTACAAATTCTTTGCCTCTTTGGTTAGGTTTATTCCTAGGTATCTTATAGTTTTGGGTGCAATTGTAAATGGGATTGACTCCTTAATTTCTCTTTCTTCTATCTTGCTGTTGGTATATAGAAATGCAACTTGTTTCTGTGCATTGATTTTATATCCTGTCACTTTACTGAATTCCTGTATGAGTTCTAGTGTTTTGGAGTCTTTTAGGTTTTCCACATAAACTATATCATCTGAAAAAAGTGAGTTTCATTTCTTCCTTACTGATTTGGATGCCTTTTATGTCTTTCTTTTTTTTTTCTTTTATATTTCTTTTCAGTGTTCCAGAATTCATTGTTTATGCACCACACCCAGTGCTCCATGTCATAGGCGCCCTCCATAATACCTTTTATTTCGTTTTGTTGTCTGATTGCTGAGGCTAGGACTTCTAGTACTATGTTGAATAGCAGTGGTGATAGTGGACATCTCTGCCATTTTCCTGACCTTAGGTGATAGTGGACATCCCTGTCATATTCCTGACCTTAGAGGAAAAGTTCTCAGTTTTTCTCCATTAAGAATGATATTCATGGGGTGCCTGGGTGGCTCAGTGGGTTAAAGCCTCTGCCTTCGGCTCAGGTCATGATCCAAGGGCCTGGGATCAAGCCCTGCATCGGGCTCCCTGCTAATTGGGGAGCCTGCTCCTCTCTCTGCCTGCCTCTCTGCCTACTTGTGTTCTCTGTCTGTCAAATAAATAAATAAAAAAAATCTTTAAGAATGATATTCACTGTGGGTTTTTTTAATAGATGGTTTTTGTGATATTGAGGTATGTACTCTATGCCTACACTGTGAACAGTTTTGATCAAGAAAGGATGCTGTACTTTGTTAAATGCTTTTTAAGCATCTATTGACAGTATCATATGGATCTTGTTCTTTCTTTTATTAATGTATTGTATCAGATTGATTGATTTGTAAATGTTGAGCCACCATTGCAGCCAAGGAATAAATCCCACTTGGTCATGGTGAATAATCCTTTTAATGTACTGCTGGGTCCTAAAGGCCAGTATTTTGGTGAGAATTTTTGCATCCATGTTCATCAGGGATATTGGTTTGTAATTCCCTTTTTATGAAGGGCTTTTCATCTGGTTTTGGGATCAAGGTAATTGTGGCCTCATAAAATGAGTTTGGAAGTTTTCCTTTTCTATTTAGGTATATTTATAATTGTGTTATGTTAGTCACCATAAAATTTATGTTATGTTATATTAGTCACCATAAAATACATCATTAGTTTTTGGTGCAGTGTTCGAAGATTCATTGTTTATGTACAACACCCAATGATCCATGCAACATGTGCCCTCCTTAATAAGCACTACCAGGCAAGAATAGGTATTAATTCTTCTTTAAATGTTTGGTAGAATTCCTCTGGGAAGCCATCTGGCCCTGGACTCTTGTTAGTTGACAGACTTTTGATGACTGCTTCAATCTCCTTATTGGTTATGGGTCTGTTCAGGTTTTCTATTTCTTCCTGGTTCAGTTTTGGTGGTTTATACATCTCTAGGAATGCATTCATTTCCTCCAGATTATCTAATTTGCTGGTGTATAGTTGCTCATAATATATTCTTATAATTGTTTGTGTTTCTTTGGTGTTGGTTGTGATCTCTTCTCATTCATTCATGATTTTATCAATTTGGATCCTTTCTCTTTTCTCTTTGATAAGTCTGGCCAGGGATTTATCAATCTTATTAACTCTTTCAAAGAACCAGCTCCTAGTTTCATTGATCTGTTCTGCTGTTCTTTCGGTTTCTATTTCATTGATTTCTGCTCTGATCTTTATTATTTATCTTCTCCTGCTGGGTTTAGGCTTTCTTTGTTGTTCTTTCTCCAGCTCCTTTAGGTGTAGGGTTAGTTTGTATACTGGAGACCTTTCCTGTTTCTTGACAAAGTCTTGTGTTGCTATATACTTTCCTCTCAGGACCACCTTTGCTGTGTCCCAAAGATTCTGATCAGCTGTATTTTCATTTTCATTTATTTCCATGAGTTTTTAAAATTCTTCTTTGATTTCCTGGTTGGCCCAATCATTCTTCAGTAGGATTCTCTTTAGCCTCCATGTATTGAGTTCTTTCCAAACTTCCTCTTGTGATTGAATTCATGTTTCAAATCATTATAGTCTGGAAATATGCAGGGAATGATCCCAGTCTTTTGGTAGTGTTTGAGACCTGATTTGTGACCCAGGATTTGATCTATTGTGGAGAATGTTCCATGTGCAGTAGAGAAGAATGTGTATTCTGTTGCTTTGGGATGGAATGATCTGAATATATCTGTGAAAGTCCTTCTGGTCCAGTGTGCCATTTAAAGCCTTTATTTACTTGTTGATCGTTTGCTTAGATGATATGTCCATTTCAGTGAAGGGGTTGTTAAAGTTCCCTACAATTTTTGTGTTGTTGTCTTTGTGTTTCTTTGATTTCATTATTAATTGGTTTATATAGTTGGCTGCTCCCATGTTAGGGGCATAGATATTTAAAATTATTAGGTCTCCTTGTTGGACAGACCTTTTAAGTATTATATAGCATCCTTCCTCATCTCTTATTATAGTCTTTGGCTTAAAATCTATTTTGTCTGATATAAGGATTGCCACCCCAGCTTTCTTTTGATGTCTATTAGCATGGTAAATGTTTTTCAACCCCTTCATTTTAAATCTGGAGGTGTCTTTAAATCTGAAGTTTCTAAAATGAGTCTCTTGCATACAGCATATCAATGGGTCTTGTTCCCCCACCCCATCCTGATACCCTGTGTCTTTTCACTGGGACATTTAGTCCATTTACATTCAGGGTAACTATTGAAAGATACAAATTTAGTGTCATTGTATTGCCTGTAAGGTGACTGTTACTGTATATTGTCTCTGTTCCTTTCTGGTCTATGTTACTTTTAGACTCTCTCTTTCCTTAGAGGACTCCTTTCAATATTTCCTGTTGGGCTGGATTGGTGTTTACAAATTCTTTTAGTTTTTGTTTGTCCTGGAAGCTTTTTATCTCCTATTTTCAGTGATAGCCTAGCTGAATATAGTATTCTTGGCTGCATATTTTTCTGGTTTAATGCTCTGAATATATCATGCCAGTCCTTTCTGGTCTGCCAGGTCTGTGTGGATAGATCTACTACCAATCTAATATTTCTACCTTTGTAGGTTACAGACTTCTTGTCCTGAGCTGCTTTCAGGATTTTCACTTTCTCTCTTAGTCTTGTAAGTTTTACTATTAGATGATGGGGTATTGACACATTTTCATTGATTTTTAAAGGATTTAATTTATTTATTTGACAGACAAAGATCACAAGTAGGCAGAGAGTCAGGCAGAGAGAGAGGAGGAAGCAGACTCCCCGCTGACCAGACAGCCCGATGCAGGGCTCGATTCCAGGATCCTAAGATCATGACCTGAGCCGAAGGCAGAGGCTTAACCCACTGAGCCACCCATGCCCGCATTTTTATTGATTTTAAAGGGGGTTCTCTGTGCCTCCTGGATTTTGATGCCTGTTTCCTTTCCCAAATTAGGGAAGTTCTGTGCTATAATTTGCATCTATATACCTTCTGCCTTTCTCCTTCTTTCTTCTTCTTCTGGGATCTCAATTATTCTAATATTGTTTAATCTTATGGTATCCCTTATCTCTCGAATTCTTCCCTCATGGTCCAGTAGTTATCTCTCTTTTTCTCAACTTCTTTACTCTCCATCATTTGGTCTTCTATATCACTAATTCTCTCTTCTGCCTCATTTATCCTAGTAGTAAGAGCCTCCATTTTTGATTTGACCTCATTAATAGCCTTTTTGAGTTCAACTTGGTTAGATTTTAATTCTTTTATTTCTACAGAAAGGGATTCTCTAGTATCTTCTATGCTTTTTCAATCCCAGATAGCATCTTTATATCTGTCATTCTAAACTCCAATTCTGACATCTTCCTAATGTCCATATTGATTAGGATCTTAGCAGTTGGTACTGCCTCTTGTTATTTATTTTGCAGGTTTTTTCCATTTTGTTATTCAGTACAGAGAAGAATAGATGAATAACAGAACAAAAATGCTAAAAGGGTAACTGACTCCAGAAAAAATACACTAAATGAATCAGAAGAGACCCATATCAGGGGGGAAATGAAAGGAAAAAATAAATGAGTATGTTCAGGCTGTTGAACAGAACAGGGCCACACACTTGATTTTGGATGTGTTTTGATCTGTTAGAAGAAAATTCCTCCCAAAATTTTAAAGGAAGAAAATCTTTTATATACTAAAATAAGGGTAAATACAATGATGGGATGGAATATGACTGTAAATATGATAATCAAAAAGATTTTAAAAAAGGTATTGAGGGTGACTGGCAAGATGGCAGAGAAATAGGGGACCCTATTTCAACCTGTCCCCTAAAGTGAGCTAAATATCTACCAGAACACTCTGAACACCCAGGAAATCAGACTGAGATGTAGGATTATACACTTCTGGACCTCTACAGGGGCAGAAGACATCACTGGAGAGGTAACACGGTATGGGAAAGCTGAAACTGATATTGGAGGATAAACAGAAGGGGGACGGTGCCACCAGAAGGGACCCACTGGGAAGTAGTACCACAATAAAAAAGTGCCCTGTGCTTGGGGACCAGCATTAACTTGGAGTCTGGTTAAAAGCACTCAGAGCAAAATATCTTAAGGGAGACTGGTGGGGGTGGTTACGGGCGTGGGCCTAAGCCCACAGACCCAGGACAGCCACCGCTGGTGACTATCCATGCCAGAGAGAGTGCAGCAGAGCCTCCTGTTCCTGGTGCCTGATCCTCCATGTTGCTTTGCTTGTACCACAGCTTGGCTGTGGGCAGTCTTGTCTGTGCATGAGGGAGTCTGGTGTGGGTGCCAGCTGGCAGCATCTAGAACCACAAATTTTGCACTCTGCACACACTTCACAACCAGGGTCTGACCTCACTCCCTGTCCACACCTCAGAGAGTTTGGTGTAGGTGCTAGCCAGTGGAGACTGGCTGAGGGTCTGGACACTCCCAGCTGGTGCCTAATGGAACTCAGTCCAATCTATGCTCAGGATCCCTCAGGAGTGGCAGCCTTCTGCAACCTGTACCATTGTGAGGTCTGGACTCCAGAAAGCAATACTGGCAAAGGCAGTCACCGGAACTGGGATCCTAGGACCAATATTACTCATGGTTTTAGTGGCATGGGGGTGCAGAGAAAAGTGGTACTTTGGGGTCTCCGAGATGGTGGCTGGGGACATGCACTGCCTGTGGGAGGTTTCAGTGTTCAGCAGAGTTTGCAGAGGTGGAGTCCTTGTGTTCTGTACCACCCAGAGGGGAGCACATTGAGGCTGCTCTCTGAGGTGGAGGTTTGGGTGCAGATTGCGTTTCACTAAACCTTCAAAAAGCTGCATAAAGCCACCAAAAAACAAAAACCTCCAGAGAACAAAAGCAGGAAAACTGGTTTCCACAGAGCCCAGACCCTTGATAGGGGGAAGGAGGATTCAAGCCAAGCAAGACAGACTGAAAAAAAAACGTCAGCAGACCCCTCCCTCAGAAAGCAAGCCAGAAGAATGAGAGGACAATTACCACAGGGTCCCCATAAAACTGTAAAACACCAACATCAGGGTAATATACATATAGATATAAGCTTCAAGTAAATCCTCTTTCCCTAATAAATACTACCCCTATATATAAACCAGTTGTAATCTCCCTTTATCTCTGGAAAGTTGAGTCCTTTAAAAAAATATCAAGATACACCCAGGAAGAATCAAAATAACCTTGCTCACTCACATTGAGAACTTATATAACAACCCTCCCATCTTTTTCTGCCTATGTTTCTGTGTATTTGTTTTTATTCTGGTATTTTATAAATCTTATCCTTGGGATTCATCTTGGCTGGGTTCTATTTTTTTCTTGTCATTTACTTTTGTTTGTCCATTTTTGTTTACAATACCTTATAAATATTATTTTGGGGGCTCATTCTGGCTGGGTTCTCTCTTTTTTTCTCCCTCCCTTTCACTCTTTTTTTTCTTTTTTCTTTCTTTTTGGTGGTGACTTCTGGTTGCTCTGAAGTGTTCCAAGGTGCACCTTTCCTGGATAATGGTTGATATATTCAGCTACACATCCCCTCAAACATCTCTCACCAAAATGACTAGGAGGAGGAACACCCAACAGAGGAAAAATTCATAAACTCTACCCTTTCCATCAGAACTATTGGATATGGACATAAACAATATGTTGGAAAGGGAACTCAGGGTAACAGTTATCCAGGCAATGGCTAGGTTGGAGACAACCATTAGTGACAACATAGAATCTCTAAGGGCAGAAGTGAGATCTTCCCAGGAAGAGGTTAAAAAAGCTACTAATGAGAGCCAATCCAATCTAAATATTCTAACAGCTAGGGTAACTGAGGCAGAAGATAGAATTTGTGATCTAGGTGACAAACTGATAAAGAAAAAGGATCAGGAGGAGTCATGGAAGAAAGACCTTCGAAGCCATGAAAACAGAATTAGGGAAATAAATGATCCCATAAAACATTCCTGTCAGAATTATTGGGATCCCTGAGGGGGTGGAGAAAGAGAGAAGACTAGAAGATATAGTTGAACAAATTCTGGATGAAAATTTCCACAATCTGGGGAATGGAACCAGCATTTGTGTCCTAGAGGCAGAAAGGACACCCCAAGATCAATAAATCTAGAAAGACCTTGAGGCACTTGATTGTGAAACTGATGAATCCTAATTTTAGACAAGACCTTCTGAGGTTAGCTAGAGGGAAGAGATTCTTTAAGTACAGAGGAAGGTCCATCAGAATAACATCAGACCTGTCCACAGAAACCTGGCAAGCCAGAAAGGGCTGGAAAGACATATTCAGAGCACTAGATGAGAAGAATATGCAGCCAAGAATACTTTATCCAGCAAGGCTGACATTCAAAATGTTTGGAGAGAGAAAGAGCTTCCAAGATGGGCAAGGTTTAAAATAGTATGCGACCACCAAGCTGGCATTACAAGAAATATTAAGGGGGTCCTATAAACGATGAAAGAACCCAAGAGTGACATAGAACAGAAACTTACACAAACAATCTATAGAAACAAGGACTTCACAGGCAACATGATGTCCTAAAAAAAAGTATTTTTCTTTTTTTAAAAGATTTTATTTATTTATTTGACAGACAGAGATCACAAATAGGCAGAGAGGCAGGCAGAGAGAGAAGGAAGCAGGCTCCCCACTGAGCAGAGAGCCCGATGTGGGGCTCAATCCCAGAACCCTGGGAAAATGACCTGAGCTGAAGGCAAAGGCTTTAACCCACTGAGCCACCCAGGTGTCCCCCAAAATGTATCTTTCAATAATCACTCTCAATGTGAATGGCCTAAACGCTCCCAGAAAATAGCACAGATTTGCAGATTGGATTAACCAACAGTATCTGTCCATATGCTATCTACAAGAGACCCATTTGTAACCTAAGGATACATTCAGACTGAAAGTAAAGGAATGGAGAAGCATCTTTCATGCCAATGGACCTCAAAAGAAAGCTGGGTTAGTGATTCTCATATCAGATAAATTATATTTTAAACTAAAGACTGTAGTCAGAGATAAAGAAGGACACTACATCATTCTTAAAGGTCTATCCACCAAGATCTAACAATTCCAAATAATTATGCCCTTAATATGGAAGCAACCAACTACATAAGACAACTATTAATCAAGATAAAGAGTCATAATCAAGATTAGAGCATAGATCAGTGAGATAGAAACTAGAGATACAGTAGAACACATCTACAAATCTAGAAACTGGCTCTTTGAAAGAGTCAATAAGATCAGTAAACAACTGGCCAAACTAGTTTAAAAGAAAAGAGAGAGGACCCAAAATAATAAAATTATGAATGAAAGGGGAGAGAGCACGATGAACAGCCAGGAAATGAAACAATCATCAGAAATTATTATCAACCGTTAAACTCGAAATGGATAAAAGACCTCAACGTGAGACAGGAATCTATCAGAATCATAGAGGAGAACATAGGCAGTAACCTCTTCGATATCAACCACAGCAACTTCTTTCAAGATATGTCTCCAAAGGCCAAGGAAACAAAAGCAAAAATGAACTTTTGGGACTTCATCAAGATCAAAAGCTTCTGCACAGCAAAGGAAACACAACAAAACAAAAAGGCAACCCACAGAATGGGAGAAGATATTTGCAAATGACAGTACAGACAAAAGGTTGATATCCAGGATCTATAAAGAACTTCTCAAACTCAACACACACAAAACAGAGAACATTATCAAAAAATGGGCAGAAGATATGAACAGACACTTCTCCAACGAAGACATACAAATGGCTATCAGACACATGAAAAAATGTTCATCATCACTAGCCATCAGGGAGATTCAAATTAAAACCACATTGAGATACCACCTGACACCAGTTAGAATGGCCAAAATTAGCAAGACAGGAAACAACGTGTGTTGGAGAGGATGTGGGGAAAGGGGAACACTCTTACACTGTTGGTGGGAATGCAAGTTGGTGCAGCCACTTTAGAGAACAGTGTGGAGATTCCTGAAGAAATTAAGAATAGAGCTTCCCTATGACCCTGCAATTGCACTGCTGGGTATTTACCCCAAAGATACAGATGGAGTGAAAAGAAGGGCCATCTGTACCCCAATGTTTATTGCAGCAATGGCTACAGTCGCCAAACTGTGGAAAGAACCAAGATGCCCTTCAACGGATGAATGGATAAGGAAGATGTGGTCCATATACACAATGGAGTATTATGCCTCCATCAGAAAGAATGAATACCCAACTTTTGTAGCAACATGGACGGTACAGGAAGAAATTATGCTGAGCAAAATAAGTTAAGCAGAGAGAGTCAAGTATCATATGGTCTCACTTATTTGTGGAGCATAACAAATAACATGGAGGACATGGGGAGATGGAGAGGAGAGGGAGTTGAGGGAAACTGGAAGGGGAGATGAACCATGAGAGACTATGGACTCTGAAAAACAACCAGAGGGTTTTGAGGGGGCGGGGGTGGGGGGTGGGAGGTTGAGGAACCGGGTGGTGGGTAATAGGGAGGGCACGTACTGCATGGAGCACTGGGTGTGATGCCAAAACAATGAACACTGTTATGCTGTAAATAAACAAATAATTAAAGCAAGTTTTCATCTTCCTAAAAAAAAATTATTGTCAACTGTTATATGAAAATAAGTTAAGCAATCTAGATGAAATGGATGTCTTACTGGAAACCTATAACTTCCAGAACTGAATAGGAAGAAATTGACAACCTGAATAGACCTATATCTAGTAATGAGATTGAAGCAGTGATTATATACCTCCCAAAAAATGAGAGCCCAGGACCTGATGGATTCCCTGGGGAATTCTACCAAGCATTCAAAGAAGAAATAAATAGAAATAAATCCTATTCTCCCAAAGCTGTTTCAAAAAATAGAAACAGAAGGAAAACTTCCAGACCCTTTATCTGAAGACAGTGTTGCCCTGATCCCCAATGCAGGCAAAGACCCCATCAAAAAGGAGAATTTTAGACCAATATCCCTGATGAATATGGATGCCAAGATTCTCAACAAGGTCCTAGCTAAGAGAATCCAACAGTACATTAAAAATTTTATCCACCATGACCAGGTAGGATTTATCCCTGAGACACAAGGGTGGCCCAACATTTTCAAATCAATAAATGTGATAGAACAAATCAATAAGAGAAGAGAGAAGAACCACATGGTTCTCCCAATTGATGCTGAAAAAGCATTTGAAAAGATATATCATCCTTTCCTCATTAAAACCCTTCAGACTATAGGGATAGAGGGAATATTCCTCGACTTCATAAAATCTATCTTTGAGAAACCCACAGCAAATATCATTCTCGATGGGGAAAAGCTGACAGTCTTCTTGTTGAGATCAGGAACATGACAAGGATGTCCACTCTTGCCATTGTTGTTCAACATAGTATTAGAAGTCCTATCAACAGCAATCCGACAACAAAAATAAAAGGTATTTGATTCAGCAAAAAAGAAGTCAAACTCTCTCTCTTTGCAGATCACACAGTACTTTATATGGAAAACCCAAAAGACTCCACTCCCAAGCTATTAGAACTCATACAGCTATTCAGTAATGTGGCAGGATACAAAATCAGTGTACAGAAATCAGTTGCTTTCTTAAACTAACAATGAAAATATAGAAAGGGATATTAGAGAATTGATTCCATTTACTATGGCACCAAGAACAATAAAATACCTGGGAATAAACCTAACCAAAGAGGTAAAGGCTCTGTACTTGAGGAACTACAGAATACTCATGAGAGAAATTGAAGAAGATAAAAAGATGGAAGAGCATTCCATGCTCATGGATCAGAAGAATAAACATTGTTAAAATGTTTATACTGGGGGCGCCTGAGTGGCTCAGTGGGTTAACGCCTCTGCCTTCAGCTCAGGTCATGATCCCAGGGTCCTGGGATTGAGCCCCGCATCGGGCTCTCTGCTCCGTGGGGAGCCTGCTTCCTCCTCTTTCTCTCTGCCTGCCTCTCTGCCTACTTTTGATCTCTGTCTGTCAATAAATAAATAAAATCTTTAAAAAAATGTCTATACTGTCTAGAGCCATCTATACTTTCAATGCCATCCCGATCAAAATTCCACAGGCAATTTTCAAAGAGCTAGAGCAAACAGTCCTAAAATTTGTATGGAATCAGAAGAAACCCTGAATCACTAAGGAAATGTTGAAAAACAAAAACAAAACTGGGGGCGTCATGTTGCCTGATTTCAAGCTTTACTACAAAGCTGTGATCACCAAGACAACATGGTACTGGCACAAAAACAGATACATAGACCAGTGGAACAGAGTAGAGAACCCATATATGGACCCTCAACTCTGTGTTCAAATAATCTTCAACAAAGCAGGGAAAAATATACAGTGAGAAAAAGACAGTCTCTTCAATAAATGGTGCTGGAAAAATTGGACAGCTATGTGTAGAAGAATGAAACGCGACCGTTCTCTTACACCATACAGAAAGATAGACTCAAAATGGATAAAAGACCTCAATGTGAGGCAGGAATCTACTGAAATCCTAGAGGGAACATAGGCAATAACCTCATCAATATGAGCTACAGCAACTTCTTTGAAGACATATCTTCAAAGACAAAGGAAACAAAAGCGGTAATGGACTTTTGGGACTTCATCAACATCAAAAGCTTCTACACAGCAAAGGAAAGGGTCAATGGAAAAAAGAGGCAACCCACGGAATGGGAGAAGATGTTTGCAAATGACAGTACAGACAAAGGGCTGATAATAAAGATCTATAAGGAACTCTTCAAACTCAACACACACAAAACAGATAATCACATCACAAAATGGGCAGAAGACATGAACAGACACTTCTCCAAAGAAGGCATACAGATGGCTAACAGACACATGAAAAAGTGTTCATCACTTTTTTAGCCATCAGGGAGATTCGAATCAAAACCACATTGAGACATCACCTTACACCACTTAGAATGGCCAAAATCAGTAAGACAGTAACAGCAAGTGTTGGAGATGATGTGGAGAAAGGGGAACCCTCTTACACTGTTGGTGGGAATGCAAGTTGGTGCAGCCACTTTTGAAAACAGTGTGGAGATTCCTCAAGAAATTAAAAATAGAGCTTCCCTATGACCCTGCAATTGCACTGCTGGATATATACCTCAAAGGTACAGATATAGTGAAAAGAAGGGCCATCTGTACTCTAATTTTCACAGTACCGATGGCCTCAGTATCCAAACTGTGGAAAGAGCCAAGATTCCCTTCAATAGATGAATGGATAAGATGATATGGTCCATATATACAATGGAATATTATGCCTCCATCAGAAAGGATGAATACCCAACTTTTGTGTCAACATGGACATGCCTGGAAGAGATTATGCTGAGTGAAATAAGTCAAGCAGAGAGAGGCAATTATCATATGGTTTCACTTGTGGAGCATAAGGAATAGCACAGAGGACATTGGGAGATGCAGAGGAGAAGTGAGTTGCAGGAAACCAAAGGGGGAGACATATCATGAAAGACTCAGAAACAAAATGCGGTTTTTTGGAGGGGAGTGGTGTGAGGCCTTGGGTGAGCCTGGTGGTAGGTATTAAGGAGGGCATGGATTGCATGGAGCACTGGATATTGTGCATAAACAATGAATCTTGGAACACTGAAACAGAAAATAAAATCAGAAAATAAAAATATAGACAATAAAATATAATAAAAATGGAATTGATAAGAAGTTGTTTGAAAATAGAAAGATAATAAATAAAAGAAAAATATGGAGAGAATGTGATCAGGCAGGAGACTAGAACAAAGCCATACCTTGGTTTTAGGGTATATTTTGGTCAGTTAGAAGAAAGTGTATCCTAAAATTTAATAAATTTTGAAATTTTAATAAATAAATAATATTTAATAAAGAAAAAATCTATATGTGTATATACCTATACCTATATCTATATCTATCTATCTATCTATCTATCTATCTATGGTTAAATACACTTAAGGGATAGAATATGACTATATGAATGAAAATTAAAAACGATTTAAAATGTTAAGATGTTGGTTAAAATAGGAAAGAGGAACAATTTAAAAAAAAGAAAAAAATAAAGAAAATTTTAAAAATTTAATTTGAAAGACTAAAAAATCATGGGGAAAAAGCCTTTAATTCCATGTGCTTCATTCCCCTAGTGCTGGAGTTTTGAAGTTCCCATTGGTCGGTAAACTTGGTCTTGGCTCGATGTTCTTGCTCATCTTCTCGGGGATGGGCCTGTTGCAGTGATTCTCAAGTGTCTTTGCCTAAGGTGGAATTGCCACCCTTAGGCCAGGCTAAGTAATCTGCTTGGGTTTGTTCTTAGTAGCTTTTGTTTCCTGAAAGCTTTCCATACAGCTTTGGAGGATGAGAATCAAAATGGCAGCCTCCCAATCTCTGGCCTGGAGGAGCCGAGAGCTTGGGGCTCTACTCCTCAGTGACCCCTCACAGAAAAACAGACAATCACTCCTGTCTCCCTGGTCTCCAGGTGCACTCATTGCTCACTCAGCCTGTGACTGAGAATTTTTATCTCTGGCACATAACTCATTTGGAATTTTCAAACCCAGCAGCTTCCTGCAGCATGGTCCCATGCCACTTCTCCTTGTGAAGGAAAGTGGGGAGTCTACCTGGATCTGCCAACTGTGGGGTCTCTGCTTGAAGAGAAGTGGCCTGACTGTGCTGGGGACCATGGTTTATGGCAACCCTGAGCTGAGATCCCATTCCTCTGCTCTGTCTTTGCAGCCAGCTTCCCTGCTCTGATACCTGGGAGCTCTGCCACATTCAGGCACCCTCAGTCTTTCTGTGACCCTGAGGTCCTAGGACCACACTGTCCCAGTGAGGGCTCCACGCCCCCCCCCCCCGTTTATCCACTGGAATGACTACCCTTAGTGGGGCAGACACAAACATGTGGAGGCTAACCAACCAATGAGTCAATTAAAAAATAAAAAAAGAAATTTTAAAACTACAAGGAGGTAAATGAAAATGAAAACACACTGGACCAAAATCTTTGGGATGCAGTAAAAACACTTCTAAGAGAATTTATAGCAATTCATGCTTACCTCAGGAAACACGAAAAATCTCAAATGAACAATCTAATCTTACCCCTAAAGGAACTAGACAAAGAAGAAAATCAAAGTCCAAGGTTATCTGAAGTAAAGAAATAATAAAGATTAGAGTTGAGATCAATGAAATAGACACTAAAAATATAGAAAAGATCAATGTCTTCTAGGTTGTCCAGTTTTCTGGCATATAATATTTCATAGTAGACTCTTATCATCCTTTGTGTTTCTAAAGTTTCAGTTGTTATTTCTCCTTTTTTGTTTTTGATTTTATTTATTTGAATCCTCTCTCTGTTTCTCTCTCTGTCTTTTCTGATAAACCTGGGTGTTTATCAATTTTTCTTATCTTTTAAGGAATCATCTCTTGGTTTCATTGATCTTTTCTATATTTTTAGTGTCTATTTAGCCTCCACATGTTTGTGTCTTTTACAGTTTTGTCTTGTGATTGATTTGTAGTTTCATATCATTGTGGTTGAAAGATGCATGATTTTATTTTAATCTTAAATTTATTGACATTTGATGTAATTTATCCTGGAGAATGTTCCATGTTCCATGAAAAAACTGTATCTTGTTGGTTTTGGTTGTAATGTTCTGTGTACATCTGTTAAGTCCATCAGGCCTAATATGTCATTCAAGGACACTCTCCTTATTGATTTTCTGCTGGATATTCTATCCATTGATGTAGCTGTGGTGTTAAAGTCTCTTATTATTATTGTATGGCTGTCAAATTTCCTTTTATGTTTATTAATATTTGCTTTATGTATCTAGGTGTTTCAATGTTGAATACATAGATACATACAATCGTTATATCTTTCTGTTGGATTCATTCCTTTGTTATTATGTAATGGCCTTTGTCTTTTTTTTTTCTTTTAGTATTTTTTTTGTCTGATATAACTATTGCTACCCCAGCCTTTTTTTTAATTCTTTTGAATCTCAGAAGAGCTGTGATTTTTTTTTTTATTTTTATTTGTTTATTTACAGCATAACAGTGTTCATTGTTTTGGCATCACACCCAGTGCTCCATGCAGTACGTGCCCTCCCTATTACCCACCACCTGGTTCCTCAACCCCCCCCCACCCGCCCCCCACCGCCCCTTCATAACCCTCTGGTTGTTTTTCAGAGTCCATAGTCTCTCACGGTTCATCTCCCCTTCCAGTTTCCCTCAACTCCCTCTCCTCTCCATCTCCCCATGTCCTCCATGTTATTTGTTATGCTCCACAAATAAGTGAGACCATATGATACTTGACTCTCTCTGCTTGACTTATTTCGCTCAGCATAATTTCTTCCAGTCCCGTCCATGTTGCTACAAAAGTTGGGTATTCGTCCTTTCTGATGGAGGCATAATACTCCATTGTGTATATGGACCACATCTTCCTTATCCATTCATCCGTTGAAGGGCATCTTGGTTCTTTCCACAGTTTGGTGACCGTAGCCAATAAACATTTACCCCAGCCTTTTTTAACATCCATTTGAGTGGAGTATCTTTTCCCATCCTTTCACTTTCATTCTGTATGTGTCCTTAGGACTAAAGTTAGTCTTTTTTAAGCAGCATATAGATTTTTAAAAAATCCATTCTACCACTGTACATCTTTTGAGTGGACTATTTAGACCATTGGCACTTTAAGTAATTATTGGTAGATATGTACTTATTACCACTAGATAATAGTATCTTTGTCCCTTTCTTTATCTCTTGCTCTCTTTCTTTGCAGCTAATGATTTCTTAGTGTTATGCTTCACTTTTTCTTTATTTTATGTGTATCTTTTAAAATTTATTTATTTTTTATTTTTTTAAATTTTGTTTTTTTCAGTGTTCCAAGATTCACTGTTTATGCACCACACCCACTGCTCCATGAAATATGTACCCTTCTTAATATTTACCACCAGTCTCACCCACTCCCCAACCACTCCCCTCAAAAACCCTCAGTTTGCTTCTCAGAGTCCACAGTCTCTCATGCTTCTTCTCCCCCTTCGATTACCCCAATTCACTTTTCCTTTCCTTCTTCTAATGTTCTCCATGCTTTTCCTTATGCTCCACAAGTAAGTGAAACCATATGATAATTGGTGTTCTCTGCTTGACTTATTTCACTCAGCATAATCTCCTCCAGTACCACACATGTTGATAAAATGTTGGGTATTCATCCTTTCCAATAGAGGCATAATTTTCCATTTTTTATATGGACCACATCTTCTTGATCCATTCCTCTGTTGAAGGGCATCTTGGCTCTTTCCACAGTTCGGCGATTTTGGATATTGTTGCTATGAACATTGGGATACACATGACCCTTCTTTTCACTATATCTGTATCTTTTTTATTTTTTTAGATTTTATTTATTTATTTATTTGACAGAAAGAGAGATCACAAGTAGGCAGAGAGGCAGGCAGAGAGAGAAAGGGAGAAGCTGGCTTCCTGCTGAGCAGAGAGCCCGATGTGGGGCTTGATCCCAGGACCCTGAGATCATGACCTGAGCCAAAGGCAGAGGCTTAACCCACTGAGCCACCCAGGTGCCCCCACTATATCTGTATCTTTTATCAGTTTTGTATTTGTGGTTACTGTGAGGTTCATATATAATATGTATAATAAGTATATAAGTATATAAGTCAATATTAAGTTGATGTTCACTTAAATTCAAACCCATTCTAAAAAAGCTTCTTTTTAAATCCCCGCCATGTTTTATGTATATGTTGCCATATTTTACATATTTTACATCTTTTTATTCATAATTTTCTTATATCTAATTTCCTTTTTTTCCCACGTAATGATGTTCCTTTGACATTTCTTGTAATACTGATTTCATGGTAATGAACTCCTTTAACTTGTGTTTGCCTGGACAGCTCCTTATATGTCTAGTTTTTTTTTTTCCTTTCAGCATTTTGAGCACATCATACAGCTCTGTTCTGGCAAGCAAAGTTTCTGCTGAAAAATAAACATAACCTCATGAAGTTTCTCTTGTATGTAACTAGTTGTTTCTCTCTCTGCTTTTAAAATTCTCTCTATATCTTTAATCTTTGACATTTTAATTTTTATGTGTTATGGTGTTGGCCTCCATAGGTTCATCTTGTTTAGAACTCTGTGCTTCCTGAGCCTTGATGTCTCTTTCTGTCCCCAGGTTAGGAAAGATTTTAGCTAAGGTATTATTTCTTCAAATAAATTTCCTGCCCTTTTTTCTCTCTCTTCTCCTTCTTGGACCCCTATAATGTCCATGAAATCCTTTAATATATCCTTATTTTAAAAAATTCTATTTTTCTTTTTGCTGTTCATTCTGGGTACTTTCCATGTTTTCCTGATTGCTGATATGTTCTACATTGTCTGATCTACTGTTGATTCCTCCAGAGTACTTTTTCATTTCAGTTATTGTATTCTTCAACCCTGATTTTTTAAAAATATTTTTTAATCTCTCTGTTGAAGTTCTCACTGAGTTAATCCACTCTTCTCTCATGTCTGGTGAGCATCTTAATGACAATTAGTATGAACTCTTTGTCAAGTAGATTGCTTATCTCCATTTCATTTAGTTCTTTTCTTAGTTTTTTGTGTGTTTGTCTGTTCTTTCATTTGCAGCATGTTCCTCTGTCTGTTCATTTTGCTTGACTTTCTTTGTTTCTGTGAATAACTTGGAGCAGCTGCTTTTAAACTTGAAGGAATGGACTTTTGTGTGTCTTATTCCTTGTGTACTAGTGTGTCTGGTGTCTTTGGCTGGCTTGCTGGTGCTGTGGCTGGTGTGGCATGGGGTTCATGGGACACTTCATTCTGGGAGGAGGATTGGAGCTGAAGTGAGCATGGGTTGGAGAAGTCATGGGGCTCCCCATGATGAGGGTGCCTTGGCAAGGCTGCTGAAGTGGGTGTAATCCAGGGGTTTCCTGGGGCTCTCTGCATAGAGGGTGCTTTACAACTGAAGTTGAAGTGGGCACAGGCTGGGGTGGTCCCAGGGATCTCTTTGCAGAGGGCAACCTAGTAGGACAGCTGAAGCTGATGTTGGCATGGATCTGGGTAGTTCTGAGGCTCTCCATGCTGAAGGTACCCTGGTAGCACATCTGAAACCAGTGGGTGCAAGTACAGATATTACAGGACACTCCATACAAAGGGAACCCTGGGGGCATTGCTGAAGCTGAGGTGAGCTTTAGCTGGAAGTTTCTGTGTGTTTCATGTATAGAGTGTCCTGGTGAGTTTTCTGGAGCCAAAGTGGGTGTGGTTCAGGTGGTCCTGGGGTGCTCTGAACTGTCGGTGTCCTGGCAAGTAATCTGAAGCTGAAGTGGTACAGGCCTGAACTTTTCTGGGGTGCTTTGTGCCTGTGTCATCTTTGTGAGATAGCTGGAGCTATAGTGAGTGCTGATCAGGGGTGTCCATCCTGGTGTGCACTATGCTGGGACTGACTTGGTGGGATGGCTGGAGCTGATGTGGACTAGGGGCACAGGAATATCAGGGGCAGTAGGCCAGCTAGGGTGCCTGGACCCTGATCCCAGCCGTATGATCAATGTGGAAGGGAAGTGTAAATCATGGTGTTCACCAGGTTCTTTAATGCAGAGATAGTGCCAGCAGCTCTCCCACCATTTGGAACAATTTTAGGGATGAATACTTTAAATTCTAGTTTTTCTTTTAAATGATGAATTTTCTTCCGTGCCCTAGGCATCTGGGACTGGTATGGTATAGCATCCTCAGGGCTTACTGAGGCAACAGGCCAGTTATGGCATCTGGACCTTGTCCCCATCTCTGTTATCAAGGTAGAGGGGGAACATAAACCATGGCCTCCCTAATCCCTCCAACTTGGAGAGAGTTCTAGGAGCAACTCTACCATTTTGTATAATTTTAGGTCTGGTTCTTTTATTTTCTAGTTGTCCTTTTAAGTTGTGGCTTTTTTGTATGTGTGTGCCCCAGGGTAGACAAATCTGTTCCTAGTCCTTCAGTACTATCCCTCTCCATTGCAGTTTGCAGCACTGGGGTATTGAAGGTTCCTTTGCTTACCAAGCGTCTCTATCTCTCTTGCAGTTCCCTGTGTGATCTTTCTTTTGTCTATCTTTTGTTATTCAGAAGCTGTTTAGTCAGCCCTCAGTTCTTTGGGAGGAATTGCTCTATAAATAGGTATAGATTTAGTGTGTTCATGAAGGAGGTGAGTTCATGATCTTCAACATCACCATCTTGGACACTCTGGTACTTTATGTATATCACAATTTTTTTCAAATATGCATCGATAAAGCTAAAAAAAATCCAAAGTCCCTAAATTTGTGGCTGTAAGATGAAATATTTGAAGGCATGAAAATCAATAACCAAATACTGAAATATGTACTTGTGGTAGGCTAAATAATGGCCTCCCAAAGATGTCCACATCCTAATTTCTGGATTCTGTGAATATGTTACTTTACACAACAAAAAGAACTTTGCAGATGTGATTAAGTTAAGGATCTTGAAATGAGGAGACCATCCTTGATTAGGCTTGAGATAATCACAAGGATGATTATAAGAGGGAGGCAGGAGACTAGAGTGAGTACTAGGTGATATGAGGAAAAAAGGCTGGAATGTGGGGAACCTTTAAAAGCTAAAAAAGTCAAGGAAAAGATTATTTCCATTGATACCTTGATTTTAGCCTAGTGAGACCTATTATAAACTTCTGACCTCCAGAACTGTAAGATAATACATTTGTATTGTTTTAAAACAGTATGTTTCTGGTAAATTATTATAGCAGAAATAGGTAACAAATATAGTACTCATTATGTGTCTAGCACAGTGAAACCTGGTAGGCAATAGAAATGTTCCTTCTCTTTATCTACAGATATTCAGAATATACCTACCTAATCATTGAAATTCCAAATTAAGTACCATCTTCTTTTTTTAAATATTTTATTTATTTGACAGAAGGAGATCACAAGTAGGCAGAGAGGCAGAGAGAGAGAGGAGGAAGCAGTCTCCCCGCTGAGCAGAGAGCCCGATGCAGGGCTCGATCCTAGGACCCTGAGATCATGACCTGAGCTGAAGGCAGAGACTTTAACCCACTGAGCACCCAGGCACCCCATAATTACCACCTTCTTCAGGAAGTATTTATCTCACACATCTTTACAATTTTTCAACTTAGCTAGCATTTTATCTAAAAGATTTTTAAGGCTCTCATTTCTTCTTACCTTGTATTACAGTTATTTGTTTATATTTTTTTTATCTTCTTAACTAGACTATAAATTTTCTGAGAACTGTTGTGTTTTACATATTTTGTACCCCATATTCCTCTCTCCTCAGCCAGCCATTGTGGCTTGCATTTGGGAAATGTCTGGTAAATATTTGCTGAATGAATGTTTGTACCCTTATGACAATCTAGGAAGTCCAGCTGTGAACCAGGATGAAGTAGTTGGTGAGGGAGGGATGTAGAAATAAACTATTGAGTATTCAGTGCTTCAGTATATTTGAGGCAAAGTATTACATGCATTTTTATAGGTTGGTTAATGCAGAGATGTGTAAAGCACAGAACTTGTCCTTAAGGAACTTATAGTCCTGGAGAAGACGAAGTTTAGTTAACTTCACCTCAATGTTTATATATAGTTTACAATTAGCAATAATCGCGCCTCGGATAAACCTCATTGGCTACGATACTGCCACTGCGCAAAGCTTGTTTATATATAGTTTAATGTGCTTCTCTACAATAGGGTCATTTAGAAACACTTCCTTTTCTTCCTCTCTGAATTGGAAGCAAGTTTATTTTTTTATTCCTCCAAAAATTCTTACCCTCAACTAAAGTAGCATCATGAGTACTCAGATGTTTTACTAAAAAGCCTTCCTTAAAAATAGATGAAGGCAATAGACCTACATAATAAAATCTTTATTATAAAAAACTGGCTTCTATTGTGTTTTGGTTTGCTTTGAAACCTCAAGTGGGACAAGAGGGAGGGGATGTTTTAACTTCTAAGTTGTACCCTGCAACAGAGCTAGTCTAAAAGAAAGATGATGGTATTGAATATGAGAACTTTGGGATGGAGTTTTCATCTATTAGCTTTGGTTTTACACCAATTCATCCTATTTGAGAATTTGAGGTTTTCCTAAGACTAATTATAATTATAATATTGCAGGGTAGAGAGTCTTAGTTCGCAGAACCAAGAGAAAGCCCCTCCATCCCATGAAATGTTTTTAGTATCAGTGGGATGTTTGTCCTGTGTCACTGATAAAGTAGTCAATTTTATTTGTTGTTCCAAGTATAAGAGGAAACAATGAAAAAAGGCAAAACCTAGAAAGTATGCAAAAGTTTTATGATAAGAAGAAGATGATAATAGTGATGATGATGATCGTGATTTTACTTAAACATTTTTTTTTGGTGTAGTACTATATGTAACACACTGGGTTAGGCATAGTTGGTAAGGCAAAGGTGAAGAAGCTCTAGTGAGTAAGAAAGACCTGCATCCAGAGGACTAAAACAATGACAATACAAAGAATCATATGGTAAGGGCCATATGAAAATTGTCCTTCTATGTTGTAAGCTTAAATCCATATACCTATATGCTTAATTTTTGGTCTTAAATATGACCAAGGTTTTCTTCTTCATGGTCAGTATAACTATACTTGTCTTTCTTAGGTCATCTTGGTTTGGATGTTCTGGATATGGAAAAAATTACCAAGTCAGCTTCATAGGATAGAGGTAAAGCAAAAAATAAATAGGTGTGTTATTTGGGGTCCTACAGAGAAATTAAACCAATAGGATACAGATAGACATAAAAACAAAGGGATTTTCTATAGGAATTGGCTTATATGGTTATAGAGGACTGAAAGTCCCCCATCTTCCATATATAAGCTGGGGAACCAGGAAAGCCAGTGGTACAATCAATTCAATCTGAGTCCCAAGGCCTGAGAACCAGGGGAGCTAGTGGTATAATTTTCAGTTTGAAGCAGAAGTCCCAAGAACCAGAAGCTCCACTGTCTGAGTTCAGGAAAAGATGGGTATCCCTGCTCCAGAAGACATAGTGAGAATTTGCTTTACTTTTGCATTTTTGTTCCATTAAAGCCTTAAATAATTGAATGATGCCCACCCATATTGGTGAGGTGAGGGCAGACATCTTTATTCAGTCTATTGAATCAAATGATAATCTCTTCCTGAAACACTCTTACAGACACTCAGAAATAATGTTTTCCCAGCTATCTGGGCATCCATTAACCCAGTTAAATTGGCACATATGTTTAACCATCACAGTAGGTAAGTGTGTCCCTGTAAACCAAACTATAGAAAAGCATTTAGGTCTTTAGGGATAAGTACAGTGTGTAGAATATTCCAATGTGAATTTATGGAAAATACCCCCTCTCCATCACTGTAGAGTATCTTGGGTGGTATTCTCTTTTGTGTCCTAGTTTTGTTTCGTTTGTTTGTTTTTACTATCATTGCCAGATAAAAAGGTACTGGGTTAAGAATCCTGTCTAGATGAAATCCCAATAGTTCATTTTTGCCCTTGCTTCCCTTGCTTTTGCCGATGTTCCTAGGAAGATGTTGCTGCGGCTGAGGTCGAAGAGGTTGCTGCCTGCGTTCTCCTCAAGGATTTTGATGGATTCCTTTCTCACATTGAGGTCCTTCATCCATTTTGAGTCTATTTTCATGTGTGGTGTAAGGAAGTGGTCCAATTTCATTTTTCTGCATGGGGCTGTCCAATTTTCCCAGAACCATTTATTGAAGAGGCTGTCTTTTTTCCATTGGACATTCTTTCCTTCTTTGTCGAAGATTAGTTGACCATAGAGATGAGGGTCTATTTCTGGGCTCTCTATTCTGTTCCATTGATCTACGTGTCTGTTTTTGTGCCAGTACCATGCTGTCTTGATAATGACAGCTTTCTAATAGAGCTTGAATTCTGGAATTGTGATGCCACCAACTTTGGCTTTCTTTTTCAATATTCCTTTGGCTATTCGAGGTCTTTTCTGGTTCCATATAAATTTTAGGATTATTTGTTCCATTTCTTTGAAAAAAGAATGGATGGTATTTTGATAGGGATTGCATTAAATGTGTAGATTGCTTTAGATAGCATAGACATTTTCACAATATTTATTCTTCCAATCCAGGAGCATGGAACATTTTCCCATTTCTTTGTGTCTTCCTCAATTTCTTTCATGAGTACTCTATAGTTTTCTGCATATAGATTCTTAGCCTCTTTGGTTAGGTTTATTCCTAGGTATCTTATAGTTTTGGGTGCAATTGTAAATGGGATTGACTCCTTAATTTCTCTTTGTTCTGTTTTGTTGTTGGTGTACAGAAATGCAACTGATTTCTGTACATTGATTTTATATCCTGACACTTTACTGAATTCCTGTACAAGTTCTAGCAGTTTTGGAGTGGAGTCTTTTGGGTTTTCCACATATAGTATCATATCATCTGCGAAGAGTGATAGTTTGACTTCTTCTTTGCTGATTTGGATGCCTTTAATTTCTTTTTGTTGTCTGATTGCTGAGGCTAGGACTTCTAGTACTATGTTGAATAGCAGTGGTGATAATGGACATCCCTGCCGTGTTCCTGACCTTAGCGGAAAAGATCCCAGTTTTTCTCCATTGAGCATGATATTTGCGGTGGGTTTTTCATAGATGGCTTTGATAATATTGAGGTATGTACCCTCTATCTGGGGACATGGAGATGCAATGTGGGGGGTTAGGGGGATAGGAGAAGAATAAATGAAACAAGATGGGATTGGGAGGGAGACAAACCATAAATGACTCTTAATCTCACAAAACAAACTGAGGGTTGCTGGGGGAAGTGGGGTTGGGAGAGGGGGAAGGGGTTATGGACATTGGGGAGGGTATGTGCTATCGTGAGTGCTGTGAAGTGTGTAAACCTGGCGATTCACAGACCTGTACCCCTGGGGATAAAAATACATTATATGTTTATAAAAAAAAATTGGAAGGGGAGGCGAACCATAAGAGACTATGGACTCTGAAAAACAACCTGAGGGTTTTGAAAGGTCAGGGGTGGGAGGTTTGGGGAACAGGTGGTGGGTAATAGGGAGGGCACGTATTGCATGGAGCACTGGGTGTTGTGCAAAAACAATGAATACTGTTAGCTGAAAAAAATAAATTACTTAAATAAAAAAAACTGAAAAAAAAAGAAAAAAAATCCTGTCTAATTCATGATTCTCTTTTATTGTCAACCATTTAATAAATTTCATTATAGAAATTCAAAATTATTGGTGGCTATTCATTTATTCTCAACTCATATTTATTCAAGGTGTAATGTAAAGCAGACAATGCTCTAGGAACTGAATATAAAGTGAATAGAATAGGTACTGTCTCTGCCCTGTGGGAGCTTAAACTCTAATAACAGAGATATATATTTAGAAAATTAACACAAATAAATGCATAATTATAAACTGTGGTAAGCACTATGAAGGGCAAGTGAGTATGCTCTGAAAGAGTAATGATGGGGGCTGTTGTACCACTTTAGACAGGTTGACCAGGAAAGTCTATTTTGGGGAAGTGATATTTAGCTTAGATATATTGTTAAATAGGAAGGAAGACTGGGCTAGGGATATTCCAGGCAGAGAAAAGAGGATGTGTGAAACATGTATAGTGGAAAAACTTGTCATGGTGTGGGAACTGAAAGGAGGCCACTGTGACTGGACCAAGTGAAAGCGGTTTTGTAAAAGGGCTAGAAAGATAGGCAATGGCCAGATAACATACAGCTGTATGGGTTCTGGTAAATGTCAAATTTTAAATTTTATCCTAAATTTAAAGAGAAGACATTGAAGTACTTTAACTAAGAGTAACATGATTTAAAAACATGTTTTTAAAAATGCAGTCTGTTTTATAGAGAATGTATGCGGGCAGAAAACAGATCATTTAAGGGAATACTTGAGTAGTGTAAGAGGGAAATGATTGGAACTTGAACTAGAAAGGTTGGGAAGGAAGGCCAAATTTGAGAGAAGCAGTTGTGGCATCTTTGTGAGAAAGGTGGATACTCTGTTATTTTCCCTTATTTGGAAAATTGAGACAGAGAAAGTTTGAGGATGGAAAATCAGCTTGATACATCATTCCTTACTGTGCCACATGAATATTCCTATGTATTCAATGCAAAGGCCAAGTTGGGTGAAACTCCAGGACACTCAACCCACTATCCCAGTATTGATCTTAATTTGTTGAGTAGATATATTAATATAGAGTAGTATATCCTCTCAGAATCCAATAAAGTCAGGATTTTAAATGTATTTAGTGGATGATGATATTAGTAGTTAAAAAAGCTATGTATTTTGAATTTGGATGATATTCTTTTAAATATTTAGCTAAAATCTTAATTTATATATCTTACTTGATTTAATTAATGATCAACTTATTACATGCCTACGAGTACTCAGATTATCCTAAGCACCATTGAGGACATCAAAGAGGTATAAAGAATTGCATAAAAAACCATCCCCCAAACAATGACTTAAAACTATAACAGTTATTCATTTTGCTCATAAATATGAGGTTTGACTGGACTTAGCTAGGCAGTTCTTGCCAGGTCTCTGGTTGTATTAGAGATGTGGTTATAGTCAGGTGGTGGTTGGAGTTGGGGTTATTTCAACTGCTTCCTCACTCTGTCTTGTACTGTGCTAGGAAAACACAAAGAGCTAGAGTTTGGAATAGCTAGAGTGCCCCAGACATCATTATGTTTGTTATCTCCCTATGTAGCTGAATTTCTTACATAGTAGCTAAAGGGTCTTAGAGTGAATGTCCCAAGAGAAAATAGCAGAAACCTAGCCTCAGATGTTGCCTCTTCTGTATTTTTTGTTGAGGCAGTCACAGAGGCCCATCTAGGTTTAAGCAGAGGGACCTTAAACTCTATCTTATAATGGGAAGAGTGTCAAAGCATTTGCAAACATTTTTTATTGTCACTGAAGACACAGTTCCTTATTTTATTTAAAAGAAAAAAGCAAAAAACAAACCAAAACTTATATTTTTAGATGGGCATGACCTCCATTAAATATCACAGGTATTTACATTGTAAGAAGACATTCTGGATATAAGATTTTTTAGAAAGATTTATTTATTTCACATACAGAGAGAGAGGGAGAGAGAGAGAGAGAGAGAGGGAACACAAACAGGGAGAGTGGGAGAGAGAGAAGCAGGCTTCCTGCTCAGCAGGGAGCCCAACTCCGGGCTTGATTCCAGGACCCTGGGATCGTAACCTGATCCAAAGGCAGATGCTTAACAACTGAGCCACCCAGGCACTCTAAGTTTTTTTTTTTTTTAAAGATTTTATTTATTTATTTGACAGTGAGAGAGAGACAGAGAGCGAGCACACAAGCAGGGGGAGTAGCAAGCAGAAGGAGAAGCAGGCTCTCCACAGAGCCAGGGGAGCCCAATGTTTAACTTGATTCCAGGACCCCAGGATCATGACCTGAGGCAAAGGCAGTTGTGTACCCAACTGAGCCACCCAGGCACCCCCTGGATATAAGTTTTAATAACCAAACCCAAACATTTTTGGCCATATCCATAAGAGAAACTTATTTAAAGAATTCTTCCTCTTCCTATTTATTTGTGCTATGGAAAAGAGCAATGAGTTTTCACTTATTTTCAACTAACCGTCAGTTTAATAACTGAGAATAAATCTATTAAGAAGGGCACAGATTTCATGGAGCACTGTGTATTATACACAAACAATGAATCATGGAACACTACATAAAAAACTAATGATGTACTGTATGGTAACTAACATAAAGAAATAAATAAACAAATGAATATAAAGAATATGTACAGTTGAAAAATCAAGTCAGGGGAACATTATTTCTAGACTTTCTGAACTGGTGTCTATTGTTTAAAGCAAAACAAAACCAACAAACAATAAATCCTTGGAAGTTTTTTATAGTTTCACTAACTTTGGGTACAGATGTGGTATCTGCTACAGAATGACTTTCTTAAAAATTTTAGTGAAAAATACATTTTTGAAAGGTTCTATATACTTTTGAAATATTATGGTACAATGAAAGGATGGTTGTTTGATGTTCTGTTAGCACATGGGTGCTCAGTCCTGGGAGGCTCAGTTAAGTGTCTGCCTTTGATGGGGTCATGATCCCAGGGTCCTGGGATCAAGCCCCGAGTCAGGCTCCCTGTTCAGCGGGAAACCTGCTTCTTCTTCTCCCACTCTACGCTGCTTGTGTTCCCTCTCTCTCCATCTCTTATTTTCTGTCAAATAAATAAATAAAATCTTCAAAAAAGAATAATTCCTATTCAATAAATAAACATTGAGTTCAGTGAAGACGACTGAGAATATAGATCCAGTGCCTGGTCTGTTGTGATGTCTAAAATGTTTCTGAAAAAGCTGTGTAAATTTATTATCTCAAGTGCAATCTAATTTGAAGTCCCCCCCATTTCAATAGAGCAAACATACTTTATTTAAAATGCTTTAATTTAAAATTATCTATAAATATTTTACAAAAATAATTTTAATAAAACTACACTCTTCATTTTATTTTTTTAAGTTTTTATTTTAATTCCCATTAGTTAATATACAGTGTTATATTAGTTTCAGGTGTACAATATAGTGACTCAACATTTCCATACAACACTCATTCATCACAATAAGTGCACTTTAATCCCTTAATCTTAATCCCTTAATCCCTATCACATATTTCACCCATCTCCCCACACACCGCCCCTCTGGTAACCATCAGATTCTTTTCTCTTTTGTCCCTTTGTTCACTTGTTTGTTTCTTAATTTCCTTTATGTGTGAAATCATATGGTATTTGTCTTTCTCTGACTGGCCTATTTTGCTTAGCATTACACTTTCTAGCTCCATTCATGTCATTGCAAATGGCAACATTTCATTCTTTTCTCATGGCTAAATGGCTAAATCATATATATATACACCTCATCTTTATCCATTCATCAATCGATGGACACTTGTGCTGCTTTCATAACTGGGCTATTGTTAATAATGTTGTAAACAGAGGGGTGCATGTATCCCTTTGAATTAGTGTTCTTGTATTTTTTAATTTTAATTTTTTAATTAACATATAATGTATTATTAGGCCCAGGGGTACAGGGCTGTAAATCACCAGGCTTACACACTTCACAGCACTCACCATAGCACATACCTTCCCCAATGTCCATAACGCCACCACCCTCTCCCTACTCCCTCTCTCCGGCAACCCTCAGTTTGTTTTGTGAAATTAAGAGTCTCTTATGGTTTGTCTTCTTCCTGATCCCATCTTGTTTCATTTATTCTTTTCCTATCCCCCAAACCACCATATTGCCTCTCAACATCCTCATATCAGGGAGATCATATGATAATTGTCTTTCTCTGATTGACTTATTTCACTCAGCATGATACCCTCTAGTTCCATCCATGTCATTGCAAATGGCAAGATTTCATTTCTTTTGATGGCTGCATAGTATTCCATTATATATATATATATATATATATATATATATATATATATATACCACTTCTTCTTTATCCATTCATCTGTTGATGGATATCTAGGTTCTTTCCATAGTTTGGCTATTGTGGACATTGCTGCTATAAACATTAGGGTGCATGTGCTCCTTTGGATCACTACATTTGTATCTTTAGGGTAAATACCCAGTAGTGCAATTCCTGGGTCATAGGATATCTCTATTTTCAACTTTTTGAGGAACCTCCATGCTGTTTTCCAGAGTGGTTGCACCAGCTTGCATTCCCACCAACAGTGTAGGAGGATTCCTGTTTCTCCGCATCCTCGCCAGCATCTGTCATTTCCTGACTTGTTAATTTTAACCATTCTGACTGGTGTGAGGTGGTATCTCCTTGTGATTTTGATTTGTATTTCCCTGATATTAAGTGATGTGGAGCACTTTTTCATGTGTCTGTTGGCCATCTGGATGTCTTCTTTGCAGAAATGTCTGTTCATGTCCTCTGCACATTTCTTTTTTTTTTAATATTTTATTTATTTGACAGAGAGAAATCACAACTAGGCAGAGAGGCAGGTAGAGAGAGAGAGAGGAGGAAGCAGGCTCCCCGCGGAGCAGAGAGCCCGACGTGGGGCTCGATCCCAGGACCCCAAGATCATGACCTGAGCTGAAGGCAGAGGCTTTAACCCACTGAGCCACCCAGGCGCCCCTCTCTGCACATTTCTTGATTGGATTATTCATTCTTTGGGTGTTGAGTTTGATAAGCTCTTTATAGATTTTGGATACTATCCCTTTATCTGATATGTCGTTTGCAAGTATCTTCTCCCATTCTGTCAGTTGTCTTTTGGTTTTGTTAACTACTTCCTTTGCTGTGCAAAAGCTTTTGATCTTAATGAAATCCCAATAGCTCATTTTTGCCCTTGCTTCCCTTGCCTTTGGCAATGTTCCTAGGAAGACGTTGCTGCAGCTGAAGTCAAAGAGGTTGCTGCCTGTGTTCTACTCAAGGATTTTGATGGATTCCTTTCTCACATCAAGGTCCTTCATCCATTTTGAGTCTATTTTCATGTGTGGGGTAAGGAAATGGTCCAATTTCACTTTTCTGCATGTGGCTATACAATTTTCCCAAGAGCATTGTTTGAAGAGATTGTCTTTTTTCCATTGGACATTCTTTCCTGCTTTGCCGAAGATTAGTTGACCATAGAGTTGAGTGTCCTTTTCTGGGCTCTCTATTCTGTACCATTGATCTATGGGTCTGTTTTTGTGCCAGTACCATACTGTCCTGATGATGACAGCTTTGTAATAGAGATTGAAGTCTGGAATTGTGATGCCACCCACTCTGGCTTTCTTTTTCTTTTCTTTTTTTTTTTTTTAAAGATTTTATTTATTTGACAGACAGAGATCACAAGTAGGCAGAGAGGCAGGCAGAAAGAAAGAGGAGGAAGCATGCTCCCTGCCGAGCAGAGAGCCTGATGTGGGGTTTCATCCGAGGACCCTGGGATCATGACCTGAGGTGAAGACAGAGGCTTTAACACACTGAGCTACCCCGGTACCCCGGCTTTCTTTTTCAATATTCCTTTGGCTATTCGAGGTCTTTTCTGATTCCATATAAATTTTAGGATTACTTATTCCATTTCTTTGAAAAAATTGATGGGATTTTGATAGGAATTGCATTATATGTGTAGATTGCTTTAAGCAGCATAGACATTTTCACAATATTTGTTCTTCCAATCCAGGAGCATGGAACATTTTTCCATTTCTTTGTGTCTTCCTCAATTTCTTTCATGAGTACTTTATAGTTTTCTGAGTATAGATTCTTTGTCTCTTTGGATAGGTTTATTCCTAGGTTTCTTATGGCTTTGGGTGCAATTGTAAATGGGATTGACTCCTTAATTTCTCTTTTCTGTCTTGTTGTTGGTGTACAGAAATGCAACTGATTTCTGTGCATTGATTTTATATCCTGACACTTTACTGAATTCCTAGACAAGTTCTAGCAGTTTTGGAGTGGAGTCTTTTGGGTTTTCCACATATAGTATCATATCATCTACAAAGAGCGATACTTTGACTTCTTTTTTGCCAATTTGGATGCCTTTAATTTCTTTTTGTTTTCTGATTGCCGAGGCTAATACTTCTAGTACTATGTTGAATAACAGTGGTGATAATGGACAACGCTGCCATGTTCCTGACATTAGCTTAAAAGCTTTCAGTTTTTCTCCATTGAGAATATTTGCAGTGGGTTTTTCATAGATGGCTTTGATAATATTGAGGTATGTGCCCTCTATCCCTACACTTTGAAGAGTTTTAATCAGGAAGGGATGCTGCACTTTGTCAAAAGATTTTTAAGCATCTATTGAGAGTATCATATGGTTCTTGTTTGTACTTTTATTAATGTATTGTATCACATTGATTGATTTGTGGATGTTGAACCAACCTTTCAGCCCTGGAATAAATCCCACTTGGTCATGGTGAATAATCCTTTTAACATACTGTTGGATCCTATTGGTTAGTATTTTGGTGAAAATTTTTGCATCTGTGTTCATCAAGGATATTGGTCTGTAATTCTCTTTTTTGATGGGATCCTTGTCTGGTTTTGGGATCAAGGTGATGCTGGCTTCATAAAATGAGCTTGGAAGTTTTCCTTCCATTTCTATTTTTTGGAACAGTTTCAGGAGAATAGGAATTAATTCTTCTTTAAATGTTTGGTAGAATTCCCCTGGGAACAGTCTGGCCCTGGGCTTTTGTTTGTTTGGAGATTTTTGATGACTGTTTCAATCCCTTATTGCTTATGGGTCTGTTCAGGTTTTCTATTTCTTCCTGGTTCAGTTGTGGTCGTTTATATGTCTCTAGAAATGTATCCATTTCTTCCAGATTGTCAAATTTGTTGGTGTAGTGTTGTTCATAGTATGTTCTTATAATTGTTTGTATTTCTTTGGTGTTGGTTGTGTTCTCTTTAATTCATGATTTTATTTATTTGGGTCCTTTCTCTTAAGTCTGGCCAGGGATTTATCAATCTTATTAATTCTTTCAAAGAACCAGCTCCTAGTTTTGTTGATTTGTTCTATTGTTTTTTTTAGTTTCTATTTCATTGATTTATGCTCTGATCTTTATGATTTCTCTTCTCCTGCTGGGTTTAGGTTTTCTTTTTTTCTTTCTCCATGTCCTTTAAGTGTAGGGTTAGGTTGTGTACTTGAGACCATGCTGTTCCTGTGTGGGTTTCACCCTGGCTTAGCCTCTGGAACAATGTCCCTCAGTGGAGCAGACTTTTTTTTTTTTTTTAAAGATTTTATTTATTTATTTGACAGAGAGAGATCACAAGTAGGCAGAGAGGCAGGCAGAGAGAGAGAGAGAGAGAGAGAGGGAAGCAGGCTCCCTGCTGAGCAGAGAGCCCGATGCGGGACTCGATCCCAGGACCCCGAGATCATGACCTGAGCCGAAGGCAGCGGCTTAACCCACTGAGCCACCCAGGCGCCCCAGTGGAGCAGACTTTTAAAAGTTCTGATTTTGTGCTCTGTTGCTCTGCCGCTTGCTGGGTGTTGGTCCCTCCCCCCATGGTCTATCTTTCTGTTGTTTTGGATTTACTTCTCTGCAGCTCCTACCTTTCAGAAAGTGGTTGATTTTCTGTTTCTAGAATTGCTGCTCTTTTTCTCTTCAATCTCTTGTTGGATTTGTAGGTGTTCAGAATGATTTGACAAACTATGTAGCTGATCTCCTGCTACCTGATGTTATCTCAGCCTGCTAGTCCTCCACCATCTTGACTCCTAACCCCGTGTTCTTGTATTCTTTGGGTAAGTACCTAGTAGTGCAATTGCTGGACCATGGGGTGGTTGTATCTTTAACTTTTTAAGGAACCTCCTTACTGTTTTCCAGAGTGGTTTCACCAGCTTGCATTCCCAACAACAGTGTACATACTCTTCATTTTATTTTTTTAAAGATTTATTTATTTATTTTAGATAGAGTCCAAGCAAGTGGGAGGGGGGAGGTTTAGGAGAGAATCCTGAAGCTGGATCCCCACTGAGTGTGGAGCCTGACCCCAGTCAAGCTCAATCCCAGGACCCTGTGATCATGACCTGAGCTGAAATCAAGTGTCAACCACTTAACTGACTGAGCCACCTAGGCACCCTCCACTCTTCATTTTAAGCTAATCTTTTCAAAACACTGTTTTAATGTCTAAAGAATAGGCCAGATGTAGTCACTTCATTAATAATGGTAATAATACATAACAAAAGTTCATCTGTGCAGAAATTTACTTTTTACAGTGTAATTTTTATTACCCCTCCCTGAACATGTAGAAAAGAAATTTACCTAGTCCTTAAGGGAGGTTGACAATCTCATGAAAGGGCCTCACTGGAGATCATTATGAGAGCAGAATATGTTAAAATCCACGTAGAATTTTCTACAGATAGGCTAAATATATTTGTTACTCTCCAGTGACATCTGGGCTTCATTTTATTTAGAACTCTGTTGCTGATGGTAAGGTGATGCTTAGAGGCTACTGCATTATGGAGAATGTAGGCTTATGCCTCTTACTTCCTATACCAAACCTCCTAGCTCAATTTTTTTGAAACTAAAAAATAAATGCATATTAACATATTAAATATAAAATATAATAAAAGTGGGTGGAATTTATTTATTTTGCTGGATTTTGAGATTGAGAGAAAGATATTTGTTATTTGACATTCAGTCTAAAGCAAATAAAAATTCTGGCAGCCACTTTATGTTTTGAGTATTTAATCTGATTCAAAATTTGGTCTATTCGTATACAATTTCCAGGTATATAACACAGCTTTAGCCTTAAGCAGTAGTATAAACAATGTTATAGATCAAAAGAATAGAACCTGAGGAAAATAAAATCTACAGTTATTTATATATTACCTTTTGAAAGTCTCAAGAATTAGAAGTTTTATCCATATGATTTGTTTGGTTTCTGTCACCAAAGAAATTCAGCTATCCCTGTGACAGAGACAAAACCAGATAATTTTAGAGTAAGGCATTTAAAGTGAGGAATAGAAGTTATGAAGTTAAATGAACATAGATTCCAGATTCTGCCCTGTTCTTCAGCCTGGAACTTAGCCAGGACATTATCTCTCTGCTTCTCTTCTTTCAAAGTTTCCAGGAGATTTTAAATGACCCATGAAGTTCAGCTCCTTTTGTTCTATATGTTATTGAAAACCAATACCATGGTCCCCAGTTGGTTGAAGTTTCCTAGTCTGTGTATGCTGAGATGAACACTATCATCTTGATCTTGGCTGGGGGAAGAGCTAATTTGCATCGGATGTAGGGATAGTTGGGGACTGATTCCCTAGTGCCTTGCATCTATTTCTACATTTTACTTCCCTTTCTTCTTCTTCTTCTTCTTCTTCTTCTTCTTCTTCTTCTTCTTCTTCTTCTTCTTCTTCTTCTTCTTCTTTTTGTTACATTTTACTTCTGAACTGTGATTTATTCAGTAAGTCCAAAGTCTTTTTAAAAATGAACTGGAGGTTTCAATAAAGGCCTTTACTTTAAGATATATAACCCGTGATGAAAAATAACCTCAGCTCAAAGCAAAAGAATGTCCTTTGCAAAAGCAGTAATGGAATATTTAGGTTCTTTTTACTATGCTGAAATAAGTCTATTTAATGGAGTAGAGAAAGAAAATGGTTGGGAATCAAGACCTCAATCGGCACTAGATGTGATTTGGAGTGAAGAGATACAACATCTTTGAAATGAATATATGTTGAATACCTGAACTGTTTATGTGAATTGCACAGGTGTGACATATAATGATCATGTGTGATGACGTATTTATCCATGTAAATCTTGGTGTACACCATGGGCTGATGGGAAAAGTGTATGTTATCACTACATTCTCCTGGTGTGGATTCCCTCTGGGAATTAGGTTGAAGGCAGTAATGTCATTTTCTCCCAAATCATTCTGTTACTGTTGGGAATAGCTTTTAGCATTAGAAACTCTTGGGCCTTTGCCTTTCAGCAGACAGACTTTAGGCTTGAGCTCCCTTTAAAAGATGCTTGGAGTTTCCTTTATTGCTTCAGGATTCTAGGGCAGTTTAGAACTTTAACATATTGCCAAATGTGTGACCTGAAAGAATTAAAGGACTAAATGCCCTTTTATTAGAACAACTCATTTACTGCGATAGGGAATATGGACATTTCAATATCTAATTTTTATTTGAATTTGATTCCTTTTCCTGTAATTGATGACTGAAAAAAGGGTTATAGTATATATTGTGTATATAGTGTATATTGTGTATATTCTTTATGCAGTATTTATTTGATTTTTTTCCTCAAAATGCTTACCTCTTCATACTTGCCTCTCCCTAGATGGAGTTAAGTATTTTGATGAAGTGTAGACTGAGATGAAGCAGTAACTCGCATCAGCTGCTTGCATAAATTAAGTCCCCAGCTATTTCAAAAGGGAAAAAAATGAAAAAGGTTATGAAGGGCTGTGGGTGGCAGGTAAGAGTCCTCAAGACAGATGTGTTAGAAAAGCTGTTTCAAAGACACAGATCTATCTTTAGCAATTGCCTAGTGGTAGGTTGAGGTGGGGGGACTTGTTTCTTTCTGCAGTGATGTGTTAGGGATGATTTGCTAGGCAGTAAACTCACTTGTGCACTGAGTCTAAAATGGTGTACTATGTTTGTTAATGCCAGTTTCCTTTTCAACTGCCTGCCCACCTTTCTTGGATGGAATCCAAGTGACACAACAAGTGGCTAATGGAATGCCAAGTGACACAACAAATGATCTGACAGCATTTTCCTGTTAGTCTTGTGTAATCGGGATTTTACTGATGGATTATGCCCCAGAAAGTATTAGAAGAGAGGCTTTTCTTTTTCTTCTGAATTCTCATAGTACTTTATACTTCTCTTCAGTAGAACAACTGTGCTGTATTGCAATTATTTGTGTCTGTCTTTCCCTGTAGACTATGAGTTCCTTGATAGCATAAATTTTGTCTTAATTATCTTTGAATACACAGGATCTAGTATAGTCTCTGGAACATAGTGAAAACTCAATAAATGCTTGCAGACTCAATGAAGGAATGAGTGAAAAATGTTAATCCAGGCTATAAGGCCAAACAGAGAACAAAATACCCACACTTATAAGACTACTTGTTGTTTCATGATACTCAACTTCCTAGGGTTTAAAACAGTGCTTCTAGGCCTGGGCATCCATGTTTTCTTCTATGAACATAGAGGTATCATTGTCTTATTTCTTTGGAGAAGACAGTTATTTCTGTGCTATTATTTTCTTCAAAACCTTTACTGGAGTGTAAGAATAGCACCCTAAACCTCTTATTCATTGGAACCATCAAAATTATAATTAATTACTTTTTCTGTATTTGTGTAATATGATTTGATTAAGGCCTGTATCTTCCACTAGACTGTGAGTTCAGTGATGGAGGGTAAATGCTTCTGATTTTGTTCACCATCACGGGATCTAATATAGTACCTGTCAAGGAGTAGGAAATCCATAAATGGACATTTATGTTCATTTTTCATGCTTCCTTTTTCATGCCATCTTGGGGTGTGTGTGTGTCTGTGTGTGTGTGTGTGTGTGTGTGTGTGTGTGTGTGTGTGATTTTTCTGGAATAGGAAAATATATGTATATCAGTCTTCTCAATATTACCTTGAAAACTTTTTTTCAGGTTCTAATCTAACATTTGAGTATCCAGGCTCTTTTCAGAATGCTATAATAAAATCTATATAATAAAATTACTTGACCAGATTATTTATTTTTGTAAAGAGAATGGTCATCTTTAAAGGTAACATGTTGACTTTTAAAGTGCCCAAGTTTGGAAAACTCAGCAGTGTTGATCTCAATGGAGTCTTTCCATTAACTTTTAAAGAAGTGAGTGTTTGGCTGCTGCATAGGCTTCTCTCAAGGTGAAGGGCCTTTAGAGTGACACTCAGTAATTTAGCCATTAAGGTTAATGTTCATCTTCTCTCTGTCTATTGAAACATCTAAGGTAGGCAGTGCAAATAGCTTATCAGGTAGTTTTAAAGGTCATGTACAAAGGAAAAAAATAATCCTGCACTGCTCATGGAAATGTCCTTAGTAATCAGTGCCTGCCTATAGGAGGAAGGTCTGAGGCACTCTCTCAGCTCATCTATCTTGCCTTTTCCTCCAGGTCACTTTGTGACAAATTTCAAGTTGGTAGCATCCCAGCCTGGAAGGTAGCTAGCTATGCACATCTCTGCTTTCTCTATTAGTGATGTCAATAAGTTTCTTTTTTTTAAAACAACTTTTTCTCTTTTCTTCTTCAGCCTCTGCACTCTACCTCTGGGGTGAGTCTGACAGAGATAGGATCAAAGAGCAGATTTCTTTGTTGAAAGTCTGCAGCATTGGTAATAACCAAAGGAGCACTGCTTGTTATATGCAACCAATGAATCACTAAATTCAACCCCCCAAACTAATAATACACTATATGTTAACTAAAATGAATTTACACCAACAAACAAACAAACAACCCTCCTGACCTTTGAGAGAATGAGTTAGAATAAGAATGGTGGTGATGAGGGAGCAGGAGGCTGGCTAAGGACAAAGCAAAAGCTGGCACCTTGCACCCCCTCTCCATCCACTCCCCTCCATTGTGTGTATAACATTCCTCAGGCACCCCTGACCTCCATAAAGGAGAAACAAATAGTTCCCCTTGGTTTATAAATGTCCTAGATATCTACAAACAAAGAAGTTACCTTGTGCTATTGATAATTTCCAGAGGCAAATAACTCAGTTCCTCAAGCCCTCCCCTCCATACACAAAACTGAAGGAGGCTGAGGTAGAAGGAAATGTAAATATAGTTAAATCTCTTCTTGTGACATCCCACCAGGAATAAACTACCACAACTGAACCAGGAAGAAATAGAAAACCTGAACAGGCCCATAACCAGGAAGGAGATTGAAACAGTCATCAAAAATCTCCAAACAAACAAAAGCCCAGGGCCAGATGGCTTCCCAGGGGAATTCTACCAAACATTTAAAGAAGAACTCATTCCTATTCTCCTGAAACTGTTCCAAAAAATAGAAATGGAAGGAAAACTTCCAATCTCCCAACTATCTTGATGTTAATAGCTTGCCAAAAGACAACATTGATCAAGCCAGGAAGACCTCTGGGTATCCCTGAAGACCTCCGGGATACTCTGGCGCCTTGTAGGCCCTCTTTAGCATATGAAAGCATACGAAAGCTCCATTGAAACCTCCCTTCCCCTCACCTTCCCCTCACCTTCCCCCAACCTCAGGGTACATAACATGCCATCTCTCACAACCAGGGGCAGCAGCTCTTTCTGCCCATGCGTCCTGACCCTGTGCTTTAATAAACCATCATTTTGCACCAAAGATGTCTCAAGAATTCTTTCTTGGTCATCAGTTCCGGACTTCAGCCCACCGAACCTCACCTAGGTTCTAGAACTTCATCAGTGGGATGCTCAGCATTTCCCCTTTTTCATTTCAGCCTGTGACAAAGCTATGCCCTCTCATCCCCCTGCCCTGCTGTGACCTTCTATGGAATACACAAATTGGGCCCTGCCTGGTCAGCACCAAACACATCATGAATCCCTCATAAATAGATCTTAAGCTTCTCAAGAGAAATGAAAACTTAATCCACCACTTCAGATCCCAGCTGAGACCACTGACTTAGCTTCATTCATGAATTATTAGTCTTTTTCTCCTCCTTCTTTCTCCAGCAGTAAAAAATATGGGCTACAACTACTTGGAGGATGAAGGAAAACCCAGAATTTTTAAAAATGGTAGCTCTGAGGCAGACATTTAGGAGTGTCTCTGTTGTGCCCGAGTTTTCGCGTCTGAGAGACCACCAAGGAGCCAAGCACCGATGCAATCACACGAGGGTTTATTTGACAAGCTTAAGCTTGGGCCCAAGTATACCCGACACAGCAGAGTAGGGACTTGGACCCCGAGGTGACATGCTTAAGCTTGGATCCAAGTATATCCCATGCAGCGGAGCAGAGACTTGGACCCGGAACCAGATTACAGTCAGAGTTTTTAAAGGCAGAGTAGGGGTGAGGACAAAGTGGGTTATGGATGATGTAAGTCTCTAAGGAATTTTGGAAGCAGGTCTCCAGGACCTTGAGGGGCTAGCTGTTGTCTGGGGGAAAGGTTATTCATTACCAATAATAAAAATCTTCTCGTGAGACCCTTTAGATGTGTATCAGTGGGTCATATCCTTGGGAATGATCGCTGACACTATCTTGGAGGTTTAGAGATAAAGTTTCACATTTCTCCTATCAAGTGTCCTTGTTAGTGAGATTTAGGTTAGGAGAAATTTAACTTTATTTAGGGCTTGAGGAACTGAGTTATTTGCCTCTGGAAATTGTGCTATTGTTAAGATAGCTTCTTTGTTGTAAATCTCTAGGACATTGGTAAACCAAGGGAGACTCCTGCCTTGCAGGATTGTGATCTTTGCAGGTTGACTATTTGCTTTTCCCACAGGGCAGCCAGGGGTGGCTGAGAAATGTCACACATACTACCGAGGGGAGGGGAGCGAGTGGAGAGGGGGTGCAAGGTGCCAGCTATTGCTTTGCCAAGATGGCTGTACTCATGCTAAAGCTAAACCTGAGGTGGGATGGCCTTAATTTTCTCAGCCTCCACAACTCTAATAGTTCTTTTGGAAAAGTGAACTGTACCTCTGGGCTTATTGTGATCACACAGTGAGAGAAAAGTCACAGAATGAGTCAGCAACAATGATGAAGAATGCATTTTCCCAGTGCACTGAACAGCTGCTTTACATATAGATTCAGTAGTAAGATAAGAGTCTGCTCTCATTCTGTTTTATTATCTGCTTCTGAGAATATAGCAGCAGATTTGGGGGATTATATTTTAAGGAAAAGTTACATTTTCAAAATCTTACTGATGACTACATCCACTCCTTGTCTCCCTGCCTTGCCCCTCCCTTCTTCCCTGAGTCATAATAGGAAATTTTTTCAAATAAGGGAGAGTTTTTTTGTTGTTGTTGTTCTCACATTCAGTTTATTTTTGTTTTCCAGAACTCTGTAGTCTTCCATTTTTACTTTTGAATGGGAGTTCATTGGCAGACATAAGAAACAACAGAGAAGTGCTTGGGATGGCTTGAGCAGATTAGTTTCCAAGGAACTCAGCTCAGAGAAAAATGTAGTTTTGTTTGAATTTTTATTTCATCTTGCAAAAACGAATTCCACATCTCATGGCTATAGATTTCTTTTTGAGATGATGACCAAACTGTGTGCACCAGAATCTTTCATGACATTTAATCTTGAACATCAGAGTAGAAAGGCCTAAAGATCAGAAATAGAAAATAAGTAAAGAATTGAAGTTTTGATTAGACTTTTCAGTCCAAAGTTAACTTTTATTAACAGCATTAATTTTGTGTTTGAAAATAAAGGAGAATGAGTCCTTTATCACCACAGAATTTTGCAAATGACATTCTTTTTTAAAATTAAATTAAATTAAAATTAAATTAAATTAAATTTTTTTGTGTGTTCTAAAATTCATTTTTATGCACCACACCCAGTGCTCCACACAATACATGCCTTCCTTAATACCCACCACCAGGCTCACCCAACCCTCCACCCCCCACGCCTCCAAAGCACTCAGTTTATTTCTCAGAGTCCACAGTCTCTCATGGTTCATCTCCCCCTCCAATTTCCCCCAACTCCCTTCTCCTCTCCATTTCCCCATGTCCTTTGTGTTATCCCTTATGCTCCACAAGTAAGTGAAACCATATGATAATTGACTCTCTCTGCTTGACTTATTTATGCTGAGCAAATGACATTCTCAAGTATACTGGGCATAATTGTAATAATTGTACTATGTTTTGGTTATTGCTATATATATGATAGGCATTATATATACTATATATATATACTAACAAACATATATATGCTTAAATTTGCTTTATTTTATATTTGCTATATATATACACGATATATAGTATATATCATATATATAGTATATATTGTATATATAGTATATATCGTGTATATATATATGATATATATAAGTGATCTAGCTCATCTTTTTCTAAGTATGTCCTTAAAATGTCATGACTTCCTAAAAGATAGTGCCATTTACTGTGTGGTTAGAATTTATAAAGAATAAGGTAAGTTGAATTGCATATATCATATATATATACGATATATACTATATATATCATATACTATTGTACTATATATATATCTAGTATATATAGTTATATATATATCGTATATATATATACGTTATATATAGTATATAGTATACTATATGTATATATATACACGAGATATATATCTATATATAGTCTATATGTAGACTATATATAGTATACTATATGTATATATATATCTAGATATAGATATAGATCTATCTATATAGATATATCTATAGATATTATATTATATATTATATTATTATTATATTATATATATTAATATATTATATATAATCTATATCTAGATCTAGATCTATATAGATCTATATATACATATAGTATACTATATACTACATATAACGTATATATATACGTATATATATACAATATATCGTATGTATATAGTATATAATAGTATATATCATATATATATACATTATGTATACTATATATAGTATATATGCCTACCATATATATAGCATATATATACACACATATGCATATATAAAACATATATATGTTCTAATATCAATATAATTAACATTAATTAAATTTATTATTATTAAATTAAATAAATTAAATTTATTAATTAATATATCAATAAAATAAAATAATTATTAATAAATAACAATTAATTAATTAAAATAAAATAATATTGCCAATTATTTAATAATATTTAATAATATCATTAATATTAATCTAATAATTAATATTATATAATTCTAATAATAATCTAATATGTTCTAATATTAATAATTATTATCACACTGCAAGATATAGATTGTCTCCATTTTCTAGACAAGGTGACTAAAACAAAGAAATGTTTTGGTGGCTCAAATATTGGTGCCCAGTTAATAAGTGGTCAAATTTTTGCACTCCAAATTCATAATTCGTATTTTTCAATACTGAAAATTTTTCAAGTGAGAGGATTCAGGTCAGTTTCTCCTTCAATTCCAATGTACTCTATTCATATGCCCTGCAGAGCTGGCTTCAGGAAACTGAAAATAGTTCTATGAATGTGAATTTTTTTCAGGGTTTCTATATTCCTGGAAAAATAGACAATTTTCTAGGGTATGCCATCTTTTGGAATATAGATTTAGTATTAAATTTGATCCTATACTGCAAAGACAATTCTGAGTGTCTATGGAGCAAGCATAACCACAATGTTGTGATTTAAAGACCAGTTCTCTAAGGTTGCTTATTACAAGGACAGTCTCCTGACATACTTCAAAATATATGTTATGGGTTCCTGTATTTCTATCCAAGGAGTGGAACACCATTAGTCCTTCAGAATAAGTTATGAAAGAAAGCTACTGACCACAATGCCTGAAATTTTCTTCTGAAATAATTAATGTAACCAGTCTTAATATGAACATTGTTGGGTCACCTGGCAGGTTCAGTCAGTAGAGCATGTGGCTGTTGATCTCAGGGGCCATGAGTTCAAGCCTCATATTGGCTGTAGAGATTACTTAAAAAATATGAACATTGTCTTAAGATCTGTACAATAAAGGTAATTTGAATGTTATTGGAAATATCAAATCAGTGTATATAGAACTTTAAATTGAATTTCTTTTTTCCCTTTCTTTTCTTTTTTTCTTTTCTGTTTATAAATTTGACATAAGAAAGTACATAGTTTAAGTGTCAAAAAACTAGGAAGTAACAGCCAGTTGACTGAATTTACATCTGATATTTTGGGTATGATGTTGATCCTGAAATACACAGTGAAGAAAAATAAATTAGAGAGTACTGCACAGTACCTCAAGTCCCTATTAGAATCTCAGAGAATCTGAAGTGATCTAGCACATCTTTTTCTAAGTATGTCCTTAAAATGTCATGACTTCCTAAAAGATAGTGCCATTTACTGTATGGTTAGAATACATAAAGAATAAGGTAAGTTGAATTGCATCAATATCAATTAATCAGCTTTATTAGGATATAATTTAGAGTAGCAAAATTCACCAATTTTAAGTATATAATTTGATGACTTTTGACAAATGTGTACAGTCATGTAATTAATACCATGATCAAAATGTAGAAATTTTTATCAATCCAAAATGTTTTTCATACCATTTTGCAGGAAATCCCAAGCCCTCAGCATGGGACACTGCTTTCTGTCACTATAAATTTGCTTTATTAAGAATTGAATATAAATAGGGGTACCTGGATGGCTTAGTCATTAAGCATTTGCCTTTGGCTCAGGTCATGGTCCCAGGGTCCTGGAATCGAGCCCTGCATTTTGAATCCCTGCTCAGTGGGAAGCCTGCTTCTCCCTCTTCCACTCCCCCTGCTTGTGTTCCCTCTCTCACTGTCTCTCTTTGTCAAATAAATAAATAAAATATTATAAAAAAAGAATTGCATATAATTATACAGTATATACATACAGTTTTGGGGTTGGTTTCTTTAATTTATATTGTTACATGCATCAGTAATTTATTACTCTTTTTGCTGAGTAGTAGTCCACTGAAAAAATGTAGCATAATATTTTTATGTACTCACCAGTTGATGGACATTTGAATTGTTTTTGTTTTTTGGCTGCTATAACTAATGCTGCAATAAATATTCATGCATAATTTTTGGTGTATGCTTATGTTTTCATTTCTCTTATTTATTAACTGGAGTGGAATAGCTAGATCAAAAGTTTAGAATATGATTAATGTTCTTTTTAGTTTTTAAAAAGATTTTATGGGGGTACCTGGGTGGCTCAGTGGGTTAAAGTCTCTGTCTTCAGCTCAGGTTGGGATTCCAGGGTCCTGGGATCAAGCCCTGCATAGGGCTCCCTGCTCAGCAGGGAGCCTGCTTCCCTTCTCTTTCTCTGTCTGCCTCTCTGCCTACTTGTGATCTATGTCTGTCAAATAAATAAATAAAATCTTTTTTTATGTATTTATTTATTTCATAAAATCTTTTTTTATGTATTTATTTATTTCAGGGCAAGAGAGAGCAGGGAGGAGGGAAGAAGGAGAGGGAAAAAATCTCAAGCAGACTCTGTGCTAAGCACAGAGCCCAATGCAGGGGTCATTCTCTCCACCCAAGCCAAATAAAAGATAAAAATAAACAAAAGATAAGAGAGAGAGGAGCACGCAGGAGAGCCCATAAGAACAATGTTTCCCAAAGCCGTTTGCTTGGAAAATGAGAGGGACTAAATTTCATGAGTTTTTTTTTTTTTTTTTTTTTTGCAACCAGTAGGGCTTAGCCTGAAGTTTTTTTTTTTTTTTTTTTTTTTTTTTAAGTTTTAAAGGTCAACAGGTTTGGCTGGGATAGATCTTGGAGGGCACTTCCCTGCTCCTGGAGAGAAGGCAGGTAAATAACTGGGGTGGGAGCAGACAGCATGGAAACAGTGATCTGAAGAATGCCTGGGCACACAGGGGGATTATTCACTCTTCTCCAAGCACATTGCTAAGAGGCAGTATTCACAGAGATGCCACTCCAGGAACAAAAGAGTTGATTGCCACCATTTCCCTCCCTTATCCCTCAATGTAAACATAGAGCTGCCTGAGGGAAGCAACTCAGTACTGAAACTGATTGCCTAACTTGCTTACACAAAGACTTACCTCCTTGTTTTCTGGTAGGATTTCCCTTCTCAGTCAAGCCTGCCTTAGTCCCAATGTGGTGCCCCACTCCCCAACCACTGAAGACCAGCGTGGACCCCTGCCCATATGGTGTCCCATGAGCCAAGAATTCTGCAGGGCCTCAGTTCTAGAGGAGTTGGTGTCAGGTCTCATTTCAGAAGCAGATCAGAGCACACCTAGTTGAAACTTGCCACATTAATGCCAGGGACCAGACACTGCAGAAGAGATCCTCTGCAGACAACTGGCCCGAGTGATAGAGCAGCCAAAACACAACAGATGAACATATGCAGCACAGAGTGGAGGCACTCCCTGAAGCATCAGGCCCTGGGTACCAAATGACTTCCTCTTCATAAGACTTTCAAGAGCAGGAGACATAAATGGAATTTATAACACAGAGAAGAAAGAGCAGAGACTTAGATAAAATGATAACACAGGGGAGTTTATACCAAATGAAAGATCAACATAAGGCCATGGCCAGAGATCAAATTGAAAAAGATATAAGAAACATGACCGATGGAGAATTTAAAGCAACAGTCATGAGGATATCCACTGGGCTAGAGAAAAGAAAAATAGACATCATTGAGACTTTTACCACAGAGATAAAGAATTAAAAAATAATCAGAGATGAAGATTACAATAAACGAGATTGGAAACAGGTCTGATACAATGAACAGCAGGGTGAAAGAAGGAGAGGCATGAATTAGTGATACAGAAGACAAAATAATGGAATATAATGAAGCTGAACAAAAGAGAAAAGATGAATTATGGAACACAAGAATAGACTTAGGGAACTCAGTGATGCCATCAAATGTAATAACATTTGTATTATAGGAGGCCCAGAAGAGGAGAGAGAAAAGGGGGAAGAAAATTTATTTTAGGAAAGAATAGCTGAAAACTTCTCTAATCTGGAGGAAGGAAATAGACTTCTAAATCCAGGAGGCACAGAAAACTCATCAAAATCAACAAAAGCAGGTCAACACCAGGAAATTTTGTAATTAAATTTGCAAAATATAGTGATAAAGAAAAAAAAAATCTTAGAAGCAGAAAGACAAAAGAAGTCCTTAACTTTCAAGGGAAGACCCATAAATCTAGGTAGCGATTTCTCAACAGAAAGATGGCAAGCCAGAAGGGAGTGGCAGGATATATTCAATGTGCCAAATGGCAAAAATCTGTAGCCAAGAATATTTTATCTAGCAAGGCTATCATTCAGGATTGAAGGAGAGATACAGAGATTCCTAGACAAACAAAAACTAAAGGAGTTTATGCTCACTAAACCAGCCCTGTAAGAAATATTAAAGAGAACTCCTTGTATGCAAAGGAGAGATCAAAAGTGACAAAGACAAGAAAAGATCAGAGAAAATCCCCAGAAACAACAACAAAACGAGTAATAAAATGGCAATCTTTTAATGCATGTCTTTCTATAGTTACACTGAATGTAAATGGGCTAACTGTTCCAATAAAAAGGCATGGGGTGTCAGAATGGGTTAAGAAAACAAGACCCATCTATATGCTATCTATAAGAGAGTCAGTTTAGACCTAAAGACATCTACAGGTTGAAAGTGAGGGGGTGGAGAAGAATTTATCACACAAGTGGATGTCAAAAGAAAGCCAGAGTCGCAATACTTATATTGGACAAACTAGCCTTCAAAACTGAGACTGAGAAAGAGACAAAGAAAGGTATTACATGGTATAAAGGGTACAATCCAACAAGAAGATCTAACAATCATATATATATATGATTAAACACCCAACATGGGAGCACTCAAATATATAAGGCAATTAATAATAAGCATAAAAGAATGAATTAATAACAACATAATAAAAAAAACCTCTGTGAATATTGATTTTGGGTTACAAATAAATATAAGTGAGGTTCAAATTTGAAAAATATGGAATCTGCAAATGATGGATATTGACTATCCTCATACATGACTTGTTTCTTTCCACTTATCTATTCTGACCTAGTGATACTTAAAGGGTATACTGCCTGGAAGTTGGCACATTCCCAGTCATATGACCTCTTCATAAGACCTATGAACCTCAAGAACTGTCTTTATCATAAAAAACTCAAAATGCCAGGAGGTCATTCTAATTGAAATAGGAGTTGGGGGCTTTTACCTCAGAATTTTATGGTACTCTAACCAATGTGTAGCACAGACCACTGCTCCTGGTACTGACTAGTTGGACCCACCTTCCCTCAGTCTATTTATTCTTGACAGAAGGAATACAGTATCCAAATATACTTCATATCCTTTTGACCCAATTATGTATTTCATTGTCTGTATCAACCATTTTTAGTGTATAAGTAAGGTGGGTCTTGTTTATATGTATCATTAGGAAGTGTATGGTTTCATCAGAGCACTTTTTTTCCAGTCGAATAGTCAGTTTTACCCTACCTATTAGCCTCTTTCATCTCATGAAATTCTTTAGGTTTAAGAAAATTGTCATGTGGTTTTCTGTCATTGATTAAGAAACGTCACTTTGAAATTTCCTTTTTGGCCTTTTTTGGCTATTCTATCTGTCATGTCATATTAGATTTTTTCATGGATTATGCCATGCATGGTATTGTAAGGATACTCAGCCTATCATGAAAATAAAGTCCCTGTATTTGAAAACAGGGAAAAAAGATATGCATTTTGAAGAAAAATAGATTAAAGAAGTAAAAACCATTATTGAAATATAAATCCTGAATCTGAGAAACAAAGGCCAGGAAAGGCAACCTTGACACAGTTTTCAGCAGAAGCTTGTCTTGAGAGGCCAAAAAGAGATTTTTTTCTATAAAAAAGGGACATTTGGGTTTATCTTCAAGTCTTTCGGACAAGGAAGGGAAATGTGGTGTGCTTCATTTAAACAGAGCTTGAAACATTAAACAGAGCTTGCTCCCTTCTGAGCTTAGAGTTCCTTGTGTCTGGAGCCAAAGCCTTTCAGTGAGTCAGTCCAGAGGCCTGCACGAGGGCCAGTATCTAAATGTTCTGGAAGAAGTAGAAGCAGTATGGTATAAAAATATCCAAAGGCTTAGGGGTGCCTGGGTGGCTCAGTGGGTTAAGCCACTGCCTTCGGCTCAGGTCATGATCTCAGGGTCCTGGGATCGAGTCCCGCATCGGGCTCTCTGCTCGGCAGGGAGCCTGCTTCCTCCTCTCTCTCTGCCTGCTTGTGATCTTTCTCTGTCAAATAAATAAATAAAATCTTTAAAAAAAAAAAAGACTCTGCCTTCGGCTCAGGTCATGATCTCAGGGTCCTGGGATCAAGCCCCGCATCGGGCTCTCTGCTCAGTAAGGAGCCTGTTTCTCCCTCTCTCTCTGCCTGCCTCTCTGCCTACTTGCGATCTCTCTCTGTCAAATAAATAAATAAAATAAAATAAAATAAATATCCAAAGGCTTAAAGAAAACTTTGTGGAAAGTTATTTTTGTGTGCATGCTTTACTCCAAAATATAAATAATAGTAATAATAAATTATATAGTTTGGAATCTAACCTGTGTGCCATTGGTGTGCCATTCCTCTAAATGAAGTGTCATTTGTGGATACATGCATTTCTTCTTTCCCTTTTACCTCCAAGATCAGTGACATACTTTTGAGTTTCTGAACTTAGATTTCCTTTTTTTCTGGTTTTCTCCTTGATCTGAGTTCACTTTTGACTTTTCTTCCTCATGAAACTTTTTCCTTACATTAAAAAAAACCAAGACCCTCTTTTGTCCATGTCAAGTGATTTCCTGTGCTCATCCTATTTAATAGTCTGCTGCCCCAGACATCAGCTGTCCCTCTGAGGGGTCTCTAAGTTCATGCTCTTGCAGTATTCATCTAGAGGGAGAGCCTGTCCATCAGTGTCTTCTTTCAGTTGCTCCCTTAGAATGCTTCAGGTTATTCTCTCCTCAATCCTGACTTTGTTTAGAATCTTTAAGGCTCTCTCCTTTACCATCTTCAAGCTCTCTCTTGCTCTCTCTCCACTTTTCCCCATTACCTATAAACAAGTTGAGCTCTATAAACCCTTGAAATCCCAATAATAGAAAACTTGGCCTAAATGAGCCCCTAAATCGTCTTTGTTATTCTTGGTAGCAACCATTCTGTTTCTTTCTCCTTTTATCTTCATATTTTTAAAAAGAATAAGAACAACTTATTCTTGTTGTTGTGATTTTCTTTATCTGCAGTCTAAATCTTTTGTTCCCACAACTCTAGAGAAGCTATTCTAGTCAGGGTATCTAGTGATTTTGAAATAATCACATATAGTGATTCGTGCCAGTCTTTCTCATTTTCCTTAGTCCTTCAACTTTGTCATGTTTGAACCAAACTTCATTGAATGATATTTTGAAAAGTGTAAAATAAAAAGTGTAGAAGTTTCCCAGCCCTGCTCTGGATTCATTTCTACTTCCAGAAAGCAATAACTGTAACAGTTTATTATATAACTTTCCAGAAATTTTCTATGTATGAACTTTTAATACAAATAGGACCATATTATATCTAATTTCTTGTGTAGACTGTTTTCCCCACTTAAAAATATGTCTTGTAGACCTTTCCATATTAGTATATACAGATTTACCCCATCAAAAAAATGAGTGAGCAGTTTTCCCTTGTAAGGATGAATCATAGCTTATTTAACTGGTCTCACACTATTGGATGTTTTGATGGTATCCAAATCACAATGTTATAGTGAACATGCTTATAAAGCAAATGTATTTACATTTGATTGCTTGTATAATATATCCATAGGATAATTACTAGATTTGGAAATGCTCCTGAACTCCCTCTTTTTTGAAATATTGACACTTTAAATAATATAACAAATACCAATGTTATCTCCAGATTAAGAAATGGAACATTTGCCCACCTGTATTCCTCTTTCCTACATCCTCTTCCATCCCATCCCCCAAATAATAACTGATTTGGATTTTATATTAATCATTTTCTTGCTTTAAAGAAATAATTTTACCATATATATGGCAGGCTTATATATACATCTTTATATATGTATTTCTTTGTTTTATCTGTTTTCTTCAATCTTTATGTAAATTGAATCAGACTTCTATGACTTGCCTTTATATTATGTTTATCTAATTTATCCATGGTGATATACCCAACTCCATCATCTTAGCAGTCTTTTCTCCATTGGCTTTCTATCATCCTGGATCTCTTCTTTGTTCACTTTTCCTGTTCTGTTTTCCTGATTTCTTTCCATCTCTTCAGTCTATCTGTTCTCTGAGTTTTAGTCCACTGTGCTCTGTTCTTCATCACAATTTCCACTAAGTGACCTTAACCGTCTTTTATATCTTCTATTCTATTATTCATATGGATGACTTCCAGAACTATGTTTCTGCCTGTAACCTCTTTTCTGAGCTCTAGCCTATCATCTTCAATATTTTTACATGTATATCTTGTTATAGTACCTTAAATTATATTGGATTCAAATAGCATTTAGTTGATATGATTTTATTTTAATTCCAGACCCCGTGCTAGATGCTAATAATTCAAGGAAGAATAAGACATGGTCCTGCATTTTGATACAAAAACACAGATGTGCCAACTTGGATAAAAGTTTATACGAGTTTATTGCATTTTCTTGATACCTTCTGCCTCTATAACACCATCATTTTCCTCCTCACCCAGACTCATTCAATTACCTTAGCCTTTCTTTTCCCTAAGACTTCTTACTCCTTAGGTTTTTGATCTTTTCCTCTTGCTTCACATAAAGATTCAGTTACGACATTTATTCAGTTCTTAACTTTCGTGTATAACCTTCCTCTTCCCCGCCTTAAAACCACTCTTCAGAGATCTCCTCTCTCCACACTGAGGCGCTTACAAAAATTTTTTTTCCAACCTCTAGTTAATTCTGTAACTTGTACACTATTTAAGCTTTCCAATATTCAGCTTTTAATATTGTTGCTACTCATCCACTCAAAAAGCTCCAATAGTGGGGCACCTGGGTGGCTCAGTGGGTTAAACGTCTGCCTTCAGCTCAGGTCATGGTCTCAGGGTCCTGGGATCGAGCCCCGCATTGGGCTCTCTGCTCAGCGGGGAGCCTGCTTCCACTCTCTCTCTCTCTGCCTGCCTCTCTGCCTACTTGTGATCTCTGTCTGTCAAATAAATAAATAAAATCTTTAAAAAAAAGCTCCAATAGTTGTCTGGTGCTTATTAAATAAGATCTCAATTCCATAGTATTACATTTAGGACTATACAGTCTGACCCAAAACTCTCTCTTCAAACTTCTCTGCTGTCACTGATTTCCTGTGGAGGATTTGCAAACTCAAATGACCATAATCATTAGGAAGGTAATGCAAATTAGTGAATCTGGCTAAGTGAGGACTCTAGTGAACTGGGAAGCAAATTTTCCACCTAGGGTGTACAGCCTGTGGCTAAACTTAAGCTGATTATTGCTGTGTGGCAATTGCAATCCCAGTGTTGCCAGAGTTTGAATTTTTTCAAGAGAAGCCAGAGATTCAGATTTTTATATAAAATCTTTGCATTATTAGATATTGGCTACTAATAAAACCCTGTTTTGTGTAAAGAATACTTGGCTGAGGGCTGCCAGTTTATGGCTTCTGCCCTATGAAAACTCTAGCCAGGCTGATACACCATTTGGATTCTCACCTCTATTTTGCTTACCTAAAATGTCTTTAGCCATTCTCTCAGCTTATCAGAATCTTTTATAACCTAGCTCTTTTAGGAAGATTTTCCTGGCTAGAAAACCTCCTAGGGCACTTATTATGTCTTTTAATAATTTGGCATTTAAAAATACCTTATATTTGCTGACTGTTTTTCTTTCCTGTTCTTATGTTTCTTTGAAGAGTTTAATGATTATACAGATAATATAAATTCATTATAAAAAATTTAAATACATAATAAATTATCCAACTTAACTAATGACCCCTTGTGTTACCACTAAACAAAAATACTGTAAACAGCTTTATTAGCCCTTATTTTTTTCTAGGCACTGTGAAAGCTCTCTATCCATCCCTTTATCTCGATCTCTCTCCATTTACTCCAAGTTACCTTTCCTAAGGCTTGTATCAGTTTACATTCCTATAAACAATATATGAGAATACATTTTAAAATTTTATTTTATTTTTTTCCAATGTTCCAGAATTCATTGTTTATGCACCACACCCAGTGCTCTGTGCAATACATGCCCTCCATAATACCCACCACCAGGCTCACCCAACCCCCCACGCTTCTTCCCTCCAAAACTATGAGAGACTGTGGACTCTGAGAAACAAACTGAGGGTTTTGGAGAATACTTTGAACCCACCACTGTTTTTAAATTTTTTTAATTTATTTTTTTAATTCAAGTATAATTAACATACAGTGTTATATTAGTTTCAGGTGTATGATGTAATGATTCAACAATTCTACATATTATCTGATGCTCATCATGATAAGTGCACTATTTAAAAAAAATTTAGAGAGAATGCACACATGAGCAAGGTGGGGAGAGGAGGGGCAGAGAGAGGGGGAGAGAATCTTTTAAAAAAAGATTATTTATTTTTAAAATTTATTTTCAGTGTTCCAGAATTCATTGTTTATGCACCACACCCAGTGCTCCATGCAATATGTGCCCTCCATAATACCAACCATCAGGCTCACCCAACCTCCTACCCTCCGCCCCTCCAAAACCCTCAGATTGTTTTTTAGAGTCCACAGTCTATCTTAAGCAGGTTCCATCTCTGACCCTGAGATCATTACGTGAGCTGAAATTAAGAGTTGGACATGAGCTGACTGAGCCACCCAGGTGCCAAATGATAAGCGTAGTCTTAAACCCCTTCACTTATTTCACACATATGCCCCCCACCTTTCCTTTGGCAACCATTAGTTTGATCTCTATATTTAAGAATGTGTTGGGATGCCTGGGTGGCTCAGTTGGTTAAGCCACTGCCTTTGGCTCAGGTCATGATCCCTGGGTCCTGGGATCAAGTCCCACATCGGGCTCCTCAGTGGGGAGCCTGCTTCTCTCTCCACCTCTCCCAGCTTGTGCACTGTCTCTGACAAATAAATAAATAAAAATTTTAAAAGTGTGTTTTTGTTTATCATTTTTTCTTTGTTTATTTTGATTCTTAAATTCCACATATCAGTGAAATCATGTATTACTAGTCTTTCTCTGATTGACTTATTACGCTTAGCATTATACCCTCAGATCTATCCACATTGTTGGAATTGGCAAGATTTTATTCTCCTATATAGCTGACTAATATTCATATATATAATATATATACACATATATATATGATATATATCAAAGGACACATATGTTGCTCCATATCTTACCTATTATAAATAATGCTACAATAAACATAGGAGTGCTTATATATTTTTGAATTAGTGTTTTAGTATTCTCTGGGTAAATACCCAGTAGCTGGATTACTGGATCATATGATAATTCTATTTGTAACTTTTTGAAGAGCCTCCATACTGTTTTCCACAGCAGGTGCACCAAGTACATTTCAACCAACAGTGCATAAGTGTTCCTTTTACTCCAGATCCTCACCAATAATTTTTGATTCTTGTGTTTATTATTTTAGCCATTATTTAGACAGGTGTGAAGTGATATCTCATTGTGGTTTTGATTTGCATTTCCCTGATGATTAGTGATGTTGAACATCTTTTCATGTATCTGTTGGCCATCTGTGAATCTTCTTTGGAAAATGTCTATTCATGTCTTCTGCCCATTTTTAATTGGAATGTTTGTTTTTCTGGTGTTAAGTTGTACAAGTTCTTTATATGTTTTTGATACTACCCCCTTATTGGGTACATCATTTGCAAATATCTTCTCCTATTCAATGGGTTGTCCTTTTGTTGATGGTTTCCCTCACTGTATGAAAGCTTTTTATTTTTGTGTAGTCCCAATAGTTTAATTTTACTTTTGTTTCCTTTGCCTCATAAGACATATCTAGAAAAATCTTTCTATAGCTGATATCAAAGAGATTATTGCCCATGTTTTCTAGGAATTTTTTGGTTTCTGGTCTCACATTTAGGTCTTTAAGCCATTTTGACTTCATTTTTGTGCATGGCATAAGAAAGTGGTCCAGTTTCATTCCTTTGCTTGCAACTGTCTAGTTTTCCCTAAATTTCTTGAAGAGCCTTTTTCCCATTGTATATTCTTGTCTCCTTTGTTATAGATTACTTGACAATATAATGATGGGTTTATTTCTGGGGTCTCTATTCTGTTCCCTTGACCTATATGTCTATTTTTATGCCAGTACCATACTGATTTGATTAATACAGCAGTGTAATATGTCTTGAAATCTGGAGTTTTGATACTTCCAATTATGTCTTCTTTGATAAAACTTTGAATAACTTCAGTTGTTCAGGGTTCCACACAAATTTTACTATTATTCATTCTAGTTCTATGAAAAATGCTGCTGCTATTTTGATAGGGATTACATTAACTTTGTAGATTGTTTTGAGTAGTAGGGAAATTTTAACAATACCTGTTCTTCTAATCCATGATCATGGTATATCTTTCTATATGTGTCATCCTCATTATTTCATCAATTTTCTATAGTTTTCAGAATACAATTCTTTCAGTACCTTGCTGAAGTTTATTCTTTGGTATTTTATTATAAAACAATGGGATTATTTTCTTAATTTCTCCTTCTGGTACTTCATTATTAGTGTATAGAAATGCAACAGATTTCTGTATACCGATTTTGTGTTCTGTGACTTTATTGAATTCATTTACCAATTCTAGTAGCGTTTTTTTTTTTAATGGAGTCTTTAGGGTTTTTACGTTTAGTATCTATCATGTCATCTGCAAATAGTGAAAGTTTTACTTCTTCCCTACTGATTTGGATGCTTTTTATCCCTTTTCTTGTCTAATTTCTGTGGCTAGGACTTCCAGTACTATGTTGAATAAAACTGGTAACAGTAGATACACTTGTATCATTCCTGACCTTAGTGGGATTGCTCTCAGTATTTCATCATTGAGTGTAATGTTTGCTGTGGTATATTTGTCTACGGCCTTTATTATGTTGAGGTATGTTTCTTCTAAGCCTACTTTGCTGGGAGATTTTTCTTATCATAAATGGATATTGTACTTTGTTAAATGCTTTTTATGCATCTCTTGAAATGATCATATGGTTCTTATTCTTTCTATTGTTGATATGATGTATCACATGTATTGATTTGAGAAAATTGAACCACCTAGGACAACAGGAATAAATCCCACTTGATCAAGGTGAATGATTTTTTTAGTGTAGAGTTGGAATTGGTTTGCTAACATTTTGTTGAAGATTCTTGCATCTATATTAACCAAAGATATTAGTCTGTAGTTCTTCTTCTTTTTTTTTTTTTTTAATAATGTCTTCATCTGTTTTTGGGATCAGGATAATGCTGGCCTTGTAGAATGAATTTGGAAGTTTTCTTTCTTTTTCTATTTTTGGGGTAGTTTGAGAAGAATGGGTATGAACACTTCTTTAAATGTTTTGTAGAATTTACCCATGAAGCCATCATGGTCTTGGCTTTCACTTGTTGGGAGATTTTGATTACTAATTCAGTATTCTTGCTAGTAATAAATCTATTCATATTTTCTATTTCTTCATGATTCAGTCTTGAAATATTGTTTGTTTTTAGGAAATTAACCATTTCCTCTAGGTTGTCCAATTTGTTGGCACATAGGTTTTCATAATATTCTCTTATAATCCTTTGTGTTTCTGTGGTGTTGATCATTAATACTCCTCTTTCATTTCTGATTTTGTTTATTTCAGTCCCTTCTCTATTTTTACTTTTCTTTCTTTCTGATTTTGTTTATTTCAGTCCCTTCTCTATTTTTACCAGTCTGGCTAAAGATTTACCAATTTTGTTGATCTTTTCAAAGAACTAGCTTCTGGTTTCATTGATTTGTTCTATTGTGTTTTTAGTCTCTGTTTCGTGCATTCTTGCTTGAATCATTATTTCCTTTCTTCTATTGGCTTTAGTCTTTCTTCTTCATTTTCTTTAAGTGTAGCATTCTTTCTTTAGATGTAAGGTCAGTTGTTTGAGGTTTTTCTTGATTCTTGGGGTAAGCCTCTATCACTATATTCTTCTATCTTAGATCAGCTTTTATTGCATCCCAAAGATTTTTGACGATTATTTTCTCATTTTTATTTGTCTAAAGATTGTTTTGGCTATAGCATTTATAGACTTCTTATTTTGCACTACGTGAAATGAAAACAAAAATAATGGACAATAATGTTCTGTTTGTGCTGCTTTCAAGTGGTTGATACACTTTATCTGATGATCATATTATCCAGATCAGTCTTAGATAATATTTAGTACCCAAAAGTGAATGAAAGTTATTTATTCTGATGCATGTGTGACTTAGGGATTATTTTTTTTTCTAACTAGATTTATCTAATCTTAGCATGAGTAACTCAGTTGTTCAAATCCATCAGAAATTACCACCAAATAGGGGCACCTGGGTGGCTCAGTGGGTTAAGCCTCTGCCCTCAGCTCAGGTCTGTCTGTCAAATAAATAAATAAAATCTTAAAAAAAAAGAAATTACTTAGCGTGAGTAACTCAATTGTTCAAGTCCATCAGAAATTACCACCAAAAGAAATTAAACTGATAAATAAAAAAAATAAAAAGATTGGTTTGGCTATTCAAGGCCACTTGTAATTCCATAGGAATTTGAGAATCAGCTTTTCCATTTCTATGAAGAGAAGACTGTTGGAATTTTGATAGAGACAATGTCTTTTTATTATACATTTGTCTGAATATCAGTGAATTTGGATACTTTTCTGTACTTATCAGCCATTTGTGTCTCTTATTTTGTAAATTGTTTGATGGTGTTCTCTGTCCATGGATCTTTGAAGGTTTTTATAATTGCTTTTATTTATTCAGGTAAGCTCTTTATATATTAAGATCATTTGTCCTTTAAAAATGTTTAAATATTATAGCTTGTATGAAAATTTTCCCATGGTCATCTTCAATGGAAAAATTAAAATATTTTTCATGTTGTCAAATATATTCAGTCTTTTCCAGTATGACTTCTTCTATTTTTCTTAAGTTCTGCAAGTTCTGCCTCATTCTTTTTTTTTTTAATTAACATATAATGTATTATTTGCTTCAGGGGTACAGGTCTGTGAATCATCTGTCTTGCACAATTCACAGCACCCACCATAGCACATACACTCCCCAAAGTTCATAGCCCAACCACCTTATCCCTCCACCATACCCTCCAGCAACCCTCAGTTTGTTTCCTGAAATTTAGAGTCTCTTATGTTTCTCTCTGTCCCTGGTCCTGTCTTGTTTCATTTCTTCCCTCCCTACCTGCCACAACCCCCTGCCCTACCTGCCAAATTCCTTATATCAAAGAGACCATATTATAATTCTCTTTCTCTGATTGATTTATTTCGGTTAGCATAATGCCCTCTAGTTCAATCCACGTCATTGCAAATGGCAAGATTTCGGGGTTTTTTTTGTTTTTTTTTTTTGATGGCTGCATATTTTTCTAGTGTGTGTGTGTGTGTGTGTGTGTGTGTGTACCACATCTTTACCCATTCATCTGTTGATGGACATCTAGGTTCTTTCCATAGTTTGGCTACTGTGGACATTGCTGCTATAAACTTTCAGGTGTACATGCCCCTCTGGATTGCTACATTTGTATCCTTAGGGTAAATACCCAGTAGTGTGATTGCTGGGTTGTAGGATAGCTTTATTATCAACTTTTTGAGGAACCTCCATACAGTTTTCCAGAGTGGCTGCACCAGCTTGCATTCCCACCAACAGTGTAGGAGGGTTCCCCCTTGGCCTCATCCTTGCCAACATCTGTTGTTTCCTAACTTGTTAATTTTAGCCATTCTGACTGGTGTGAGGTGGTATCTCATTGTGGTTTTGATTTGTGTTTCCCTGATGGCAAGTGATGTAGAGCACTTTTTCATGTGTCTGTCAGCCTTTTGGATGTCTTCTTTGCAGAAATGTCTGTTCATATCTCCTGCCCATTTCTTGATTGGATTATTTGTTCTTTGGGTGTTCAGTTTGATAAGATTTTTCTAGATTTTGGATACTAACCCTTTATCTGATATGTCATTTGCAAATATCTTCTACCATTCCATGGTTGTCTTTTGCTTTTGTTGACTGTTTGCTTTGCTTTGCAGAAGCTTTTGATATTGAAGTCCCAATAGTTCATTTCTCCCCCCCCCACCCCATGCTTCCCTTGCCTTTGGCGATGTTTCTAGGAAGAAGTAGATGTAGCTGAGGTCGAAGAGGTTGCTGCCTGTGTTCTCCTCAAGGATTTTGATGGATTCCTTTCTCACATTGAGGTCCTTCATCCATTTTGAGTCTATCTTTGTGTGTGATGTAAATAATTTGTCCAGTTTCATTCTCTAAATGTGGCTGTCCAATTTTCCCAACACCATTTGTTGAAGAGGCTGTCTTTTTTCCATTGGACATTCTTTCCTGCTTTCCTGAAGATTAGTTAACCAAAGAGTTGAGGGTCCATTTCTGGGCTCTCTATTCTGTTTCATTGATCTATGGGTCTGTTTTTGTGCCAGTACCATACTCTCTTGATGATTACAGTTATGTAATAGAGCTTGAGGACTGGAATTTTGATGCCACCAACTTTGATTTTCCTTTTCAACATTCCTCTGGCTATTCAGGGTCTTTTCTGGTTCTATATAAATTTTAGGATTATTTGTTCCATTTCTTTGAAAAAAATTGATGGTATTTTGATAGGGATTCATTAAATGTGTAGATTGCTTTAGGTAGCATAGAGATTTTCACAATAATTGTTCTTCCAATCCATGAGCATGGAACGTTTTTCCATTTCTTTGTGTCTTCCTCAATTTCTTTCATGAGCACTTTATAGTGTTCTGAGTACAGATTCTTTGCCTCTTTGTTTAGGTTTATTCCTAGGTATCTTATTGTGTTGGGTGCGATTGTAAATGGGATTGACTCCTTAATTTCTCTTTCTTCTGTCTTGCTGTTGGGTATAGAAATGCAACTGATTTCTGTGCATTGATTTATATCCTGACACTTGACTGAATTCCTGTATGAGTTCTAGTAGTTTTGGAGTGGAGTGTTTTGGGTTGTCCACATAAAGTATCATATCGTCTGCAAAGAGTGAGAGTTTGACTTCTTCTTTGCCAATTTGGATGCCTTTTATTTGTTGTCTTATTGCTGAGGTTTGGACTTCTAGTACTATGTTAAATAGCAGTGGTGATAGTGGACATCCCTGCTGTGTTCCTGGCCTTAGTGGAAAATCTCTCAGTTTTTCCCCATTGAGAATATTTATTGTGGGTTTTTCATAGATGGCTTTGATGATATTGAGGTATGTACCCTTTATGCCTACACTGTGAAGAGTTTTGATCAAGAAAAGATGCTGTACTTTATCAAATGCTTTTTAAATATCTATTGAGAATATCATATGTTTCTTGTTCTTTTTTTTATTAATGTACTGTATCACATTCATTGATTTGTGGATGTGGAACCAACCTTGCAGCCCAGGAATAAATCCCACTTGGTCGTGGTGAATAATCCTTCTAATGCAATGTTGGAGCCTAATGGTTAGTATTTTAGTGAGAATTTTTGCACCTGTGTTCATCAAGGATATTGGTCTGTAATTCTCCTTTTTGATGGGGTCTTTGTCTGGTTTTGGAATCAAGGTAATGCTGGTCTCATGAAATGTGTTTGGAGGTTGCCTTCCATTTATATTATTTGGAATAGTTTCAGGAGAATAGGAATTAATTCTTCTTTAAATGTTTGGTAGAATTCCCCTGGGAAGCCATCTGGTCTTGGGCTCTTGTTTGTTGGGAGATTTTTGATGACTGCTACAATCTCCTTACTGGTTATGGGTCTGTTCAGGTTTTCTATTTTTTCTTGGTTCAGTTTTGGTAGTTTATATGTCTCTAGGAATGCATCCATTTCTTCTAAGTTGTCAAATTTGCTGGTGTATAGTTGCTCATAATATACTCTTATAATTGTTTATATTTCTTTGGTGTTGGTTGTGATATCTCCTCTTTCATTCATGATCTTATTAATTTGGGTCCTTTATCTTTTCTTTTTGACAAGTCTGGCCAGCAGTTTATCAATCTTATTAATTCTTTGAAAGAACAGGCTCCCAGCTTTGTTGATGTGTTCTTCCGGTCTTTTGACTTCTGTTTCATTGATTTCTGCTCTGATCTTTATTATTTCTCTTCTCCTGCTGGGTTCAGGCTTTCTTTGCTGTTCTTTCTCCAGCTTCTTTAGGTTTAGGATTAGGTTGTGTATTTGAGACCATCCTGTGTCTTGAGAAAGGCTTATATTGCTATATAATTTCCTCTCAGGACCACCTTTGCTGTGTCCCAAAGAGTTTGAACAGTTGTGTTTTCATTTTCATTGTTTCCACGATTTTTTAAAATTCTTCTTTAATTTCCTAGTTGACACATTCATTATTCAGTAGGATGTTCTTTAGCCTCCATGTATTTGAGTTCTTTCTAACTTTCTTCTTATGGTTGAGTTCTAGTTTCAAAGCATTGTGATCTGAAAATATGCAGGAAATGATCCCATTGTTCTGGTACTGGTTGAGACCTGATTTGTGACCCAGGATGTGATCCTTTGTGGAGAATGTTTCATGTGCAGTAGAGAAGAATGTGTATTCTGTTGCTTTGGAATGGAATGTTTTGAATATATCTGTGATGTCTATCTGGCCCAGTGTGTCATTTAAAGCCTTTATTTCCTTGTTTATCTTTAGTTTAGATGGTCTGTCCATTTCAATTACGGTTTATTATAGTCCCCTACTATTATTGTATTATTGTCAATGTGTTTCTTTGATTTTGTTATTAATTGGTTTATATAATTGGCTGCTCCCATGTCAGGGGCATAGATATTTAAAATTGTTAGATCTTCTTGTTGGACAGACCCTTTAAGTATGATGTAACTTCCAGTTAAAAACATTTAAACATACTTAAGTCTTTAATCTGTTAAGTTGGTATATGATGAAAAGTTTTAAAGGGATTTTTTTTTTTCCTGACATAACATATTTTGCCTTTAGGAAAAAAAATACCTTGTTTTTCCTACATATTTCTGTTGTTATTTTAATCCATTTATTTAATTCTTATGTATCTTAGGTCTAGAGTTTGAGTCTTTTTTTATGCTTCTTTTTGTCATTGATTTGACTGTCTGCTTTTACATAAGAACCAAATTATTTTCATTATTATAATATTGGAGTGTGTTTTACTAAACAGTCAAATCAATCTTCTGTCATTATTATTTTTCTCCAAAATTCATATATTTTTATATACGTGTCCTAAATAGATTTTTGGTTATTTGAGGACAAAAGCATACCCTATTCATCTATTTATTACTCCCACTACCATTTTGGCCATTATAGTGCCTTGCACAATTAATTTTGATTCATGTTTTTATACTGCACATTTTATAGGTCTTACATTTTTGCTTTTATACTTGTTTTCTGAATACCCAAATCCATCTCTGTACCTTAGGATCATTGATATAAAGCCTCATATATAAGGATATTTCTTAAGCCCTTCTTATTTTTCAGTCTGAATGCTCTTTTGGACTCTAGGAGCTCTGGCTTTCTGGAGTGCCTTTTTCTTCCAGTGTCATGTCACATATTTAATAAATGTTAATTTTGTAGAGACTCTTCTAGTAGGAAGCAGACTAACACCCTGGCAAAATGGAACCTATTATGTATTAACTGAGACTTGACATTTCTTTTTTTTCCTCTTCCCCACTATCATCTCTTAAAATTACCTCAAGATATTTGAACACTCGGGCGCCTGGGTGGCTCAGTGGTTTAAGCTGCTGCCTTCGGCTCAGGTCATGATCTCAGGGTCCTGGGATTGAGTCCCACATTGGGCTCTCTGCTCTGCAGGGAGCCTGCTTCCCTCTCACTCTCTCTGCCTGCCTCTCTGCCTACTTATGATCTCTCTCTGTCAAATAAATACATAAAATCTTTAAAAAAAAAAGATATTTGAGCACTCCTTAAGTGCTGCTGTTCCCCCTCTCCTTTTCTTATCTTAGTTATAGTGCTTACTAAGTCTAGACACTAATTTATTTATTATTAGATTTACCCAACCTTTTCACTTCAATCCCACTGCTAAGATCATGAGGTATCATTTAGTTGTCCCTGACCACAAGCCCCAGAGTTATTGTTTTTGGTTTTCCTGCAATGTACAGCTCACTTTATATAATATGCAAATGGCTGTAGCTCAGATCACTCCCTTCCTCTAAGAAATCTATTGAGCTTCTTTCTTAAATTACACTAGGGCTTGGTGTGCATTCTACTTGTAGGCTCCTTCTGTATCTGCCTATGAAAATCAGATAAAATTTCATTTAGAAACAAAAAGGCAACCCATGGAATGGGAGAAGATATCTGCAAATGACAGTACAGACAAAAGGTTGATATCCAGGATCTATAAAGAACTTCTCAAACTCAACACACACAAAACAGATAATCATATCAAAAAAATGGGCAGAAGATATGAACAGACACTTCTCCAATAAAGACATGCAAATGGCTATCAGACACATGAAAAAATGTTCATCATCACTAGCCATCAGGGAGATTCAAATTAAAACCACATTGAGATACCACCTGACACCAGTTAGAATGGCCAAAATTAGCAAGACAGGAAACAACGTGTGTTGGAGAGGATGTGGAGAAAGGGGAACCCTCTTACACTGTTGGTGGGAATGCAAGTTAGTGCAGCCACTTTGGAGAACAGTGTGGAGATTTCTGAAGAAATTAAGAATAGAGCTTCCCTATGACCCTGCAATTGCACTGCTGAGTATTTACCCCAAAGATACAGATGGAGTGAAAAGAAGGGCCATCTGTACCCCAATGTTTATTGCAGCAATGGCTACGGTCGCCAAACTGTGGAAAGAACCAAGATGCCCTTCAATGGATGAATGGATAAGGAAGATGTGGTCCATATACACAATGGAGTATTATGCCTCCATCAGAAAGGATGAATACCCAACTTTTGTAGCAACATGGACGGGACTGGAAGAGATTATGCTGAGTGAAATAAGTCAAGCAGAGAGAGTCAAGTATCATATGGTCTCACTTATTTGTGGAGCATAACAAATAACATGGAGGGCATGGGGAGATGGAGAGGAGAGGGAGTTGAGGGAAACTGGAAGGGGAGATGAACCATGAGAGACTATGGACTCTGAAAAACAACCAGAGGGTTTTGAAGGGGTGGGGGGGTGGGAGATTGAGAAACCAGGTGGTGGGTAATAGGGAGGGCACTTACTGCATGGAGCACTGGGTGTGATGCCAAAACAATGAACACTGTTATGCTGTAAATAAACAAATAAAAAATTTAAAAAAAGAATAATATTGAAGGAAAAAAAATTTCCTTTAGCAATAAGACATAGTTACAGAAAAGTATCTGCTTTGGCCCTTCTATGTGTATCTGGGAAGGTTGTGCTATGCTCACTAGCAGAGAATGATCCCTCCCTTTTCCATTTATCCAAGTAGAGTTACCCAAATACTGTTTCAGGTGCAGTCAGTTCCTGTATCTTTGGCACTACTACAGAGACAGCCCCCATCGCCATCTCCTTCCTGTGCAGAGGAAGAACATGTAGAATGTTGGCTGATCTATACTTTTCTAGGGTGCCTGTCACTAACTATTTTGAGGAATATCAGCAAGAAAATCTCAAAATGACCTTAATGAATTAGGAAAAAAAATTACCACAATAGTGAAAGATAAAAGGATGTACTATGACACAGAGATGAAAACCCACATTTACAAAAACAAAGTTTAAAACAATGGCTAGTCCCAAGCATGACAAAGATCTGAGAGTTATAGTTGATTTCAAATTAAATATGAACAAGGGATATAGTGCCATGCTGAAAAATCAATATGTTAAATGTGTGAAGAGATTTTTTATTACACTGAGGAATCAACTTTAAGAAAAGTGTATATAAAAGTATTATTACTTATAATCATCAATAATTGTTTTACATTGAACAAAGCCCTTTTATAAACATTATAAATTTATTTGGTCCTGAAAATGACCCTGTGGATTATTTATTATTGCAATAGTCATTTAATGGAAGATAAAACAGACTCAGGAGAGTTGAATTAAATGCTCAAGGGAATACAGGAAAAATCTGGTTTTAAACTCAGATGTTTTCACTTCAGATGTGATGTGATTCCCACTATACTATAATGCCTTCTAAGGAAAAATAGACAGAGGAAGATTACTTATACTAAAAAAAATTTTTAAAATTATTTGGCTACTCTTCAAATTATATGATGCTCTGGTGAACTGTATATAGAAATGGATTTGTGATAACTCAATTTACAACCAATTTTTTGAAGGATAAAGGGAAGTACATTTACACACAGTTATCAATGTGTATAATGTAATGATTCTGATCTTGATTATATAAAGGGAAGTACATTTAAATATAATTATCTATGTATTAGCATTGTGAATCTGACCTTGATCATCCCATTGAAATAGATAAGGAGATATCAATAGTCAAGGAAACTGTGGCCTACAGATTATATGGATAGGAAAGAATTTGGGGCCATTCAGTTAGCAAGAGGCAAAAAGAAAGAGCTAATTTTTGTCTTTGTAGGGAAGGTTTTATGAATAGAAATCTCCTAAATTCTTTTCTTTAATCTCATATGGAACACTGTGAAATCTGCTTCATTTATTCATTCATTCAAATTTTTCTTTCAACTTTCTAGTATGTGCTAGATACTCTGCCAGGCATAGGGGACACAAAAATAAGTAGAACATTGCCCTTGCCCTCAAGGGCTCTCTGTTGGGGTAGTGGCAGATGTATAAACAGTATTACCATATATCATAATAAAAGGCAGTGTGCCCAGAATGCTTCAGGGTTAGGGAGCTCCTTTAGTCTAGGTGTGTCAGGAAATGATTCAAAGGTTTTGTTTTTAGCTGATTTTGGAGCTTGAATAGAACCTTGCTTACTTAAATTGAAGCAGGGAGGATTTCAGTTAGACTTTAAGAACTTTAAAATATTAGGTTAAGAAAAATAATGTCCCATTAAAAAGGTAATAATTTTTTTTAACCTCCAGAATATATAAAGATAAAAGATAATCTTCCCCAGAGTAGGGGAATGTACCACATGATTCTTTTTTTTTTTAAAGATTTTATTTATTTATTTGACAGAGAGAGAGATCACAAGTAGGCAGAGAGGCAGGCAGAGAGAGAGGAGGAAGAAGGCTCCCTGTGTAGCAGAGAGCCCGATGCGGGGCTCGATCCCAGGACCCTGAGATCAAGACCTGAGCCGAAGGCAGCGGCTTAATTCACTGAGCCACCCAGGCGCCCCTACCACATGATTCTTTAAGCAAGACCTCTTATAGCTCTGGTGGTTTTCTGATAAATAAGGAAATCCTATATGTCCAAAGATTTGCAAAACCAGGCAGCAGACATAATGGGAATCATGCAGTCCGCCTAAAAGCAATTCAGTAAAAATGTTTCAATTCCATTTCTACTCAATTTTTATGTGAATCTGTATGTGGAGAAAATTAAGTGTATTTTTTTGTGAAGAGATGTTCATGAGCTCTTATCTAAGTAATGATACGAAACTGTAGAAGGAGACAGTGCTGGGTATGAGGCAGTGGGATTTAATAGTATGGATGTTACCAATGCACTTCTCAGGGGAAAAAAAAAAGAAAATTGTTGCCTCCTGGTAAATTTCTTTTGAAAACAAATATGTGGTTGTGTTGGAATAACCAAGATAATCAATCTGGTTGACTGCATCAAAGAAGAGGCTTATAAGGATCACTATTATGTATGCATGTATGTATATATGTATGTATATATGTATGGATGTCACCATAAAATATATCATTAGGTTTTGATGCAGTGTTCCAAGTTGTTTATATACAACACCAGTGCTCCATACAATATGTGCCTTCCTTAATACCCACCACCAGGCTCATCCATCTCTTCACCCCCCCAAAAACCCTCAGTTTGTTTCTCAGAGTCCATAGTCTCTCATGGTTTGTTCCCCATCCTATTTCCCCCAACTCACTTCTCCTATTTCCCAATGTCTTCCGTGTTATTTCTTATGCTCCACAAGTAAGTGAAACCATATGATAATTGACTCTCTCTACTTGACTTGCTTCACTCAGCATAATCTCTTCCAGTCCTGTCCATGTTGGTACAAAAGTTGGGTATTCATCCTTTCTGATGGAGGCATAATACTCCATTGTATATATAGAACACATATTCTTTATCCATTCGTCTGTTGAAGGACATCTTGGATCTTTCCACAGTTTGGCAACCGAGGCCATTGCTACTATGAACATTGGGGTACAGATGGCCCTTCTTTTCACTACATCTGTATCTTTGAGGCAATTGCAGGGCCATAAGGTAGCTCAATTTTTAATTTTTTTAAAAATATTTTATTTATTTATTTGACAGACAGAGATCACAGGTAGGCAGAGAGGCAGGCAGAGAGAGAGGAAGGGAAGCAGGCTCCCTGCTAAGCAGAGAGCCCAATGCGGGGCTTGATCCCAGGACCCTGGGATCATGACTGAGCCGAAGGCAGAAGCTTTAACCCACTGAGCCATCCAGGTGCCCCAATGCTCTTGTTTCCTTATTGAATTTCTGCTTGGATGATCTGTCTATTACTGAGAGTGCTGTGTTAAGATCCCCTACTATTAATGTATTCATATCAATATGACTCTTTTTCTTGATTAAGAGTTGGCTTATATAGTTGGCTACTCCCATATTGGGGGCATAAATATTTACAATTGCTAGATCTTCTTGGTGGATAGACCCTTTAAGAATGATGTAGTGTCCTTCCTTATCTCCTATTCCAGTCTTTAGTTTAAAATCTGATTTAACTGATATGAGAATCGCTACCCCAGCTTTCTTTTGAGCCCCATTGGCATGAAAAGATGCTTCTCCACTCCTTTCAGTCTGGAAGTATCCTTACGTTCAAAATGGGTCTCTTGTAGACAGCATATGGACAGGTCCTGTCATTTTATCCAATCTGCAACTCTGTACCACTTTATGGGAGCATTTAGGCCATTTGTGTTGGGTGTGATTATTGAAAGATATGTTTTTTATGACATCATGTTTCCTGTGATGTCCTTGTTTCTGTAGATTGTTTGTGTAAGTTTCTGTTCTATGTCCCTCTTGAGTTCTTTCATCTTTTATAAAACCCCCTTAATATTTCCTGTAGTGCCAGCTTAGTGGTCACATACTCTTTTAAACCTTGCCGGTCTTGGAAGCTCTTTATCTCTCCAAACATTTTGAATGTCAGCCTTGCTGGGTAAAGTATTCATGACTGCATGTTCTTCTCATTTAGTGCCCTGAATATGTCTTGCCAGGCCTTTTGGCCTGCCAGGTTTCTGTGGACAGCTCTGATGTTATTCTGATGGACCTTCCTCTGTATGTAAGGAATCTCTTCCCCCTAGCTGCTCTCAAAAGCTCTTGTCTAAAACTATGATTTGTCAGTCTTACAATCAAATGCCTCGAGGTCTTTGTAGATTCATTGATCTCAGGGTTGTTCTTTCTATCTCTAGGACACAAATGCTTGTTCCATTCCCCAGATTGGGAACATTTTCATCCAGAATTTGTTGAACTATACCTTCTAGTCTTCTTTCTCCACTCCCCTCAGGGATCCCAATAATTCTGACATTGGAATGTTTCATGGCATCATTTATTTCCCTGATTTTGTTTTCATGGCTTCAAAGCTGTTTGTTCCAGGCCTCCTTCTGATCCTTTTTCTCTATCAGTTTGTCCTCTAGATCACTAATTCTATCTTCTGCCTCAGTTATCCTAGCTGTTAGAGTATTTAGATTAGATTGTTCTCATTGATAGCATTTTTAACTTCTTCCTGGGAGGCTATCACTTCTGCCCTTAGAGATTCTTTGTTGTCACTAATGGTTTTCTCCAACATAGGCATTGCGTGGGTGATTGTTACCCTGAATTCCCTTTCCAACATACTGTTTATATCTATACCCAATAGTTCTGATGGAGAGGGTACAGTTTCTGAATTTTTTCCTCTTTTTTACATTCCTCCTCCTAGTCATTTTGCTGAGAGGTGGTTGAGGGGATGTGTAGCTGAATATATCAACAGCAATCTAGGCAAGGTGCACCCTGGAGCACTTGAGAGAAGTCAAATGTCACCACCAAAAAGAAAGAAGAAAAGAAAAAAAGAGTGAGAGAACGAGAGAGAGAGAGAGAGAAGACCCAGACAGAATGGGCCCCAAAGGTAAGATTCATAATGTATACAAATGAAAATGTAGAAACAAAAATTCCAACAAAAGTAATGACAAGAAAAAAAAAAGAACCTAGCCAAAATAAACCCCAAGGATAAGATTTATATAATACCAGGACAAAAACAAATACACAGAAACACTGACAGAAGAAAAAGATGGGAAGGTGGTTTAAATCCTCGAAGTGGTTGAGGAAGGTTATTTTGATTCTTCCTTGGTGTATCTTGATATCTTTTTTAAAGGACTCAACTTTCCAGTGATAAAGGGAGATTACAGCTGGTTTATATAAAGGAATAGTATTGATTAGGGAAAAAGTATTCCATTGAAGCTTATATCTATATGTATATTAAAGAAATAGAAAAGAAAAAGAAAAACACAGGTTTATGTATGAAAAAATTTCAACTTAAAATGTTAGTATGGAATATGTTGTATTAAACCTCTAGTTATAATGGTAAGTAGGTTAAAAATTGAAAAGAACAAGAATAGTGAGAATGAATTTAAACTAAAAGTTGTATCTATGAAATATACAGGTTTTAGGGTAATACCAGGAGCTTAATATATTGTTTTCTCCTGATGTTGGGGTTTTACAGTTTCGTGGGGACCCTGTGGTGGTTGTCCTTTCCTTCTTTTGGCTTGCTTTCTGGGAAAGGGCCCTGCTGCATTGTTTTTAAGGAAGTCTTGCTTGGGTTGTGTCCTGCTCCCTGGTTTTTCAGGCTTTTGTTCTCTGGAGGTTTTTGTTCCTTGGCAGCTTTTTGCAGCTTTTGTGATGTTTAATGGAAATCAAACTGCTCCTAGACCTCTGCCACAGGGAGAAACCTCAGACTGCTCCCCTCTGGGTGGTCCAGAACATACAGACTCCCCCTCTGCAAACCCCGCTAAGCCGTGCAACCTCCCACATTCAGTGTGTGGCCCCAGGCACCATCTCAGGGGTCGCCTGAAACACCCACTTGTCTCTGCACCCCCGTGCTGCCACTAAAATTGCGAGTGATATTGGTCCAGGGGACCCGCTTCCAGTGGCTGCCTTTGCCTGGACTGCTGTCTGTGGTCCAGACCTCATGGTTGAGCAGGTTGCCATGGAGGGATCCTGACCAGAGATCACACTGAGTTCCCTCAGACCAAGGCTGGGAGAATCCAGACATTCGGCTGGTCCTAGAGACCGCTCCATGCCTGCACAGAGCTTTCTTAGGTGCGGGTGGGGACCGTGGGTCAGACCTCAGTCATGGAGTATGTGCAGAGTTCTAGGGAGCGTAGGCTAGCGCCATCACCAGACTCCCTTTTGTGGGGTGGGAGAGTGCCCAGCCGAGCATGGCACAAGCCACAGGACCCTGGAGGCTCAGGGACCAGGAACTGGAGGCTCTGCCATCCTCTATGGCATGGGTAGTCACCAGTGGTGGCCATCCTGGGTTTGTGGGCTTATGCCTGTGCCCATGACCACCAGATTTCACCAGTCACCCCTTAATATATTTTGCTCTTTTTGAGTGCTTTTAACCAGACTCCAAGTTAATGCTTGTCCCCAATCACAGGGCACTTTTGTATTGGGGTATTACTTTCCAATGGGTTGCTTCTGGTAGGTCCCTTCCCCTTCTGTTTATCCTCCGGTATCAGTCTGACCTTTCCCACTCTGCTTTACCTCTCCACTGTTGTTTTCTGTCTCCTGTAGAGATCCAGAATTGTATAATCCTACATCCCAGGCTGATTTCATGGGTGTTCAGTGTTCTGGTAGATAATTAACTCACTTTAGGGGACCGGTTGAAACAGGGTCTCCTACTTCTCCACCATCTTGCCCCCTAATGCAAAAAACAAAATCTTAAAAAAAAAAAAAGAAAATTTCCAACTTAATCCCCTAAAACATCACACAATTATTATCTTATTGTTTTGGTATGTTAGGAGACTGGGCACAGCTTAGCTGAATCCTATACTCAGAATCTCACAAAGCTGCAGTCAAGGTGTCAGCTTGGCTGCATTCTCATCTTGAGGATAAGCTAAAGAAGGATCTGCTTCCAATCTCATTTAGGTTGTTAGTGGAATCTAGTATCTTGTGGCTATGGAACTCATGGCAGCTTGCTTCTTCAAAGCCTGCAGTGGAGAGAGTTTCTGTGGCTTGGTGTCTCCCATTTCATATAAGGCCTAATCCTGATTTTAAGGGGCTCAACTTATTACGTCAGGTCCAAATAGGATGATCTCCCTTTGATCAATTAAAAGTCAATTAGGCACTTTAATTACTTCTGAGAAATTCTTTTAGCTTTGGCCTATTGTACAACAGAATAATGAGAAGGAGGGACAGCCCATCACCTCTGACATATGTTACTGGTTAGAAGCAAACTGAGAGTTTTGAAGGGAAGGGGTGGGGTGTTGGGTGAGCCTTGTGGTGGGTTTTATGGAGGGCACATATTGCATGGAACACTGGGTGTGGTGCATAAACAGTGAATTCTGGAACACTGAAAAGAAATTTTTAAAAAGCAGTTTGTAGGTTTTGCTGCTCCCACTCAATGGGAGGGTATTGCACAGTGGATTACACATTGGGGTTTACCCTATGTGTGTCCACCACACAGTACATTATTTTAAAGCTGCTGATAATAGAGGATGATAATGTATTTTCAGACAGTCAAGTGATTTAAAAAATTGAAGTCATGACTTGAATCAGAATATGGGTGAATAAATGGCTATCTGTTTGGGAAAACAGGTAAAAGTGCCTCCCACTTAACTAACCTGTCTTTCTCAACTTTCTCAAAGTTTGCTTTTCTTTTCCATCTAAGTATACTCTCTCTCTAAAGATACCTCATTCCCTGAGCTACCATTATATACAGACATCCATTCTTTTCAGTTTATAATCAGTGCTAGACCAGTTAAAAATATGTGCAAAAAGAATGAATACTGTTACGCTGAAAAAATAAATAAAATGGAAAAAAAAAAGAAGGTGCAAGTTAATGTCTTCAGGACATATTAATTAAGGGGTTTATGAAATATCCCATAAATTCCACTTGATCTGAGGAGTCAAGGTTTCCTCTGGACAGAGTAGTCCTGGGATTCAGTTTCTGCCTTGATATATTTTCACCCAAAAGGAACTTGTCTTCTTTCCCCAAAGCTGGGGAATTCCTAGGATTCATAGTGAATAGCTGATGAGATTTGCGGATTCAACAGCCCCCCAGCCCCAGTCTTCCCTCTCCTATAGGGGAGGAGGGTTCAGGGCCCTCATCCCAGCTTGATCTTGTTTTTTGATAATTTAAAGATGTGTATGAATAAAGATTATTCCAAATTAAATCCTGTATTTTGATAATTTAAAGGCGTATATGAATAAAAACTATTCTAAACTAAAAAAAAAATATGAGCAAATATATTAAAACCTCCTTCAGTACATACTAATAGAAAATGTAATATTTTTGGTGAGTTTCCTTCAAATTACAGCTCAAATATAAAAAGCTGAAACTTCCATAGGATGAAGACTCAAACACTTTTCATTCCACCACTTTAGTAAAGCCTTATAACACAGAATATCATGACAAAGATGACTCTCTTGGTATCTCATCTGTTTGAGTCATTTTTTTGTGTGTGTTTTGCATTTTTTAAAAGATTTTATTTGTTTGAAAGAGAGCACACAATCATGGGGAAAGACAGAGGGAGAGGGAGAAGCAGACTCCCCACTGAGCAGGGAGCCCAACAAAAGCTTTGGTCAAGAAAAGTGGTAATGGGTCTCTTAGTGTTTGGTTTGTGTCATATTTAGTACTCACCGATGGTGAATAAATATTATTTTGCATTGCATTTATTTATTTATTTAAAGGTTTTATTATTCATTTAACAAAGAGATAAAGAGCACAAGTAGGCAGAGTGTCAGGCAGAAGGAGAGGGAGAAGAAGGCTGAGTAGGGAACCCAACTCGGGGCTTGATCCCAGGACTCTGGGATCATGACCTGAGCTGAAGGCAGCAGCTTAACTGAGTGAGCCAGCCAGGTGCCCCTTTGCTTTGTATTTAAATGAGGCCTACATAATATATGAAAGAAAAAATTAAAGAGTGCTGCTAGGCTTAAAGATACTATCTCCTAGATACAGGTATGTGGCTCCCTAGAGCTTGCCATACAACTGTTCCTTGCTTGGGCCTTTACATAATATACTCTAAATGAGTGGTTGCTGACTCTCTGCCTTTTGACTAGGGGTGGCATAGAATTATAGCAAAGGATATAAAAATCTATGCCTACCAAACATTGCTTATAGAATAAATAGATAATGTACTTTGGATATCCATGTACTACTGTTTCATAAAAATAAATAGATATTGCTATGATGAATAAATGTTTATTTTATTTATTTTCATTTATAAATGTTGCTGAATTTATTGCAGGTTTTTGTTATTGAGCATTTTTTCAATCAAATATCTCAAATATGTGATTCTTGTGTGTGTTTGCTTATGAGTGAGAGACAGAGAAATTTATATTTTTTAAGTTTAAAAGAGATCCACAAAGCTTAAAAAATTGGGAACCACTGTTCTAAGCAATTTATTGTATTAAGAAGAAATCTTGTCTTTGTTTAAATCTCAGCTTTTCTAAGCAGCTTCAAAGGGACTGTTTACAGCTATCCTTCCTCTCCTTTTGGTGACTAAAGCTTCTTTCTCTTTAGGTATTGATGATGAGAAAGACACAATAGTAGCTCCAATAGTAACAATAACTTCCCCTTAAATAACATCTTTTATCTGATGCTCTCTAAACGCTATGTGATGAGATCTCACTGTCACGGGGAATAGATGCAAAACCAAGAGATGCTGTAGCTGGGAACAGAATCCAGGTGGGATAATCCCTCCAACATATGTTCTTCCTGTTGAGGCCTTCCTATTTCTGAAAGGGTGGGGCTTGTATATTTCTGAATTAACCTTGCAACTCTAAGGGAATTCTTGGAAGCAAAAACTCCAACCATTTGGGTGATTTAGCAGGCTGCCACCCCTTCATTGTACTTAGAGAGTTAAGTAAATTCTTCTGTATCTAGCACAGCTGAGGAAATAGAAAATTAGTAGTCAGTTTATAAAAATCATTCTTCATTTTCTAATGAATTACAATGTGATAAAATACATCCAGCAAAGGTTAGGCTAAGAAACTTTCTTTCTGTGAAGATTCAGAAGGCATTTTCTAACTGGGACAGGGCCATGAAATCAGCATTATGACTGCCAGTGAACATATTGCTGCAGGTGATCAGTTGTGCTGAGGCATTCAAGTAAAGAAAGCACAATATAACCGAGTAGGTGGCAGGTTTTTTATATCTATATCTTAGAGGCTTCTGGGCCCAGGGTTATCCCTAGGGAACAGGGGACTTGGGGAAAAATCAGAATGTGTATCTTTTTTCATCATTTGTGTGTGGACAAAATCAGGTTGAAATTAACATTTATGTTGCCTTTAGGGTGGTGAGTGGTGGTAGGAAGGGAACCAAATAGGGACAGTCAGAAACAGGATATTGAGAAAGGCAAATACCACTTTTATGTTTTGAGTGTCTTGGCATATAAAAAGTGTAGAAAAGCCAAAAGAAGAGGGTTATACAAATAACCATAGGTTGTCAACAGCTTTTATAAATAGGATCTAATTTATTAGAATGGAGTCTGTCATTGGTCTGTCTCTCTCTCTTCTGTCTCATAACACAAGGTCCTTTCTGTTTGCAAATCTCAGTACACATCATTCAGCAAAGGGCAAGCACCTTCTCTACTGTGTTATTCTCATCTCTATCAAAATCAGAATTAGACATACTAAAGGTCACTGAGAAAAAAAATCTGTTGAATTTAAATAGACGTAGAGTAATTTAGGCCACAATGTAATACTTAAAGTAATTTGGTCCAGACAGAAAACACTTGTCCATGTTGTGAATCCAGATGGGAGAAATTGACAGTCTCAGGAGAACTATAGTAGCGCCCCACAGTAAGGATTAAGAAGACCAATTATCTCAGAAGCCAAATCTTCTGAAGTAAATTGTCTGAGGAATTGACCTTTGAAATGCTCAAGATGGCTTGCAGTTTGCTTAAAAATGTCTCACCCTGGATACTTCAGAATCTCATTTCCACTTTTGTTATTTTCTCTTCTCTCTCTCATTTTATTTATTTATTTTTTTAAAAGATTTTATTTATTCATTTGACAGATAGAGATCACAAGTAGGCAGAGAGGCATGCAGAGAGAGAGGAAGGGATGCAGGCTCCTTGCTGAGCAGAGAGCCCCATGCGGGGCTTGATCCCAGGATCCTGGAATCATGACCTGAGCCGAAGGCAGAGGCTTTAACTCACTGATCCACCCAGGAGCCCCCTCTCTCTAGTTTTAATGGTAACAAAGGGGACATACTTATCACATCAAGTATATTAAATTTTAACACCCCAAAAGTAAGTTCATTTCAAGTGTGTTTTTTTCAAGTGACTATAGCTACTTGAAACAAAAACTAAGTGGGGGCTGGGGGAGCTGAGGCGGGTGGTGGGGTGGGGAGGTTGAACAGGGAAACTGGGAAAGGAAAGCAAAAAGCCTGTCAGAGCTGGGTCTGACCTTTCTAAGTAGCCAGACTTTCCAGAGGTGACCTCTGTACTCCAGTGAGTTGTCTGGAGTCTGTATGACAATTCCAGGTATGATCAGAAGCCAGGTGCTTGTTAAACAGATGAAACAATTGAGGAATAGAAGAGTATTTTTAAAATTTTTATCAGTGTGCAAATGATATAATGAAAACAAAAATATAGGAATAAAAAATCGCTCACAATATCACTATATAATGTATCAAATTTTAATGTGAACTTTACATACATACTTAATTTTACAAAGTTGTAAAAATAATGGAGATACCTTTATGTCTTTTTTCTTTATGTAATATTATAAATGGTTTGTCATATAGTTATATGTTTCTCATAATGTGGCTCACAGTGGCTGAACAATATTCCTTCAGGGCAATTCATCATGATTTAGAAAGTCTACCATGGGTCACTTAGGTTGTTACTAAATTTTTGTTGTTATAAAGAATGGTGTAATGAATATCTTGTTGCATATAGTTTTTGTAACTTCTTGAATTCTTTCTTCACTTAAATTCCTCACAGTTTAATCACTGAGTGAAAGGGTCTAAACATTTAAATTTTTCACAAAATATATTGCCAAGCTGTTTCCATAAATAATTGACTGATTTCATTACAACCTTGCCAGGAAACTGGAAGAAACTAAATTAAATTGATAAAAATGTTATCTCATTATAGTTTTAAGTTAAACTTTTCTGATTGTTTTGAAGATTGTACATATTCCCATATATTTGTTACATTTTCTCTTGTGAGTACTGTCTTCTCATTTTTTTTTACATTGCCATTTATCTACTGGGGACTTGTAATTTTTCTAATTAAAATCTTGAGTAATTGAAGTATGTAGAAATTATATCCATCATATTTTTTTAATCAGGTTTGTTCTTATATTTGAGATACTTTCTTAAACAGAAGAGAAAATGTATGGAATGCACATGATTTTATCTTGAATCTTTATTCAGAGTGACTCTTCATTGGTATTATTTGTATTTTAGTTTAAAGCTTGCAGGACTCAACATCAAGAAGAATATCCTGGGGGGGAAAAGGTTATAATTTTGGAATCAGAGAAAATATAATTCAAATCTGGGGCAATATGTGGTTGATTTTCTTAGTTTGATTTAAAGTCTTTTAAATTTTATATCAGTCCTTTTTGTGTCATAGTCATGTTAATTTAATGGGGCTACAATTTGGTGAACAATAAAACTGAATTGCAGGAAGTAGAGGTATTCGAATTATGGCATCTTCCATAGCATGTGAAAGACTACAATTGTCCTAAAGCCAGTCTCTAACTCTCTAAGCTCATGACCTTGAGTCTTACTTATTGTGTAAGCAGAATCATACAAGACATTTCTTCTTTTTTTCAGGCAAATCCTAAAAAAGCCCTGTCTTTGCAAATTTTTTATTGCATTTCCAACACTTTTATATTTGTAACAGAACTTGGTCAATCTCCAGAAAAGGAGAAAAGAAAAAGTCCTAGTTGGAGAATGCTAGATTGGTTCCTGCCTCCCTTAGGAGTATGTAGTTGCTGAAGGAGTTTGCCAAAATTTATGCTTCCATTTTTGGGCCTTGTCACTCATTGTAATAGCTCATAGCAGCTATGCTCCACCCTCTTTCACTGATTCTGTAATTTTTGAGCATAAGAAAAATAAATTAAGAAAGATTTATTGGGGAAGGGACTGCTGCTGGCAAATGGTGAAAATAAATGCCAGGAGAGGGGATAGGTAAATTTAAGAGTAGTTCATTAGAAAAACCTTAGCACTTGGTATTTGGCATTGCAAAAACACATTAGCATCTTTTTTTATTTTAATTGTCTGGGGCAGACTCTAACATAATTAGACAACAAAGGGAACATTTTCATGCAAAAAAACAAAACAAAACCATGAGGTTTGGAACCAGAAAACCACAATTTAAATTCTGTCATTTAAGTGTTTATGTGGCCTCAGATAATTAATTTATATGTTGGCATCTTTTATTTCATTTTATTGTCAAAGTTTCTTTTAAAATAAAAAGGACTGCTCTTCCTTTGATATTCTGTGGAAAAACTAGAATTTCTACATAGCCTATTCATGTTCCATAAATTCTGTATACTAATTTTTCATTGCTCTCAAATTTTTTTAATTTAAATTCAATTAGCTAACATATAGTACATCATCAGTTTCAGACATGGTTTTTGATGATTTATCAGTTGCAAATAATACCCAGTGCTCATCACATCATATGCCCTCCTTAATGCTCATCACCCAGTTACCCCACTCCCTCACCCACCTCCCCTCCAACAACCCTCAGTTTGTTTCTTATAGTTAAGAGTCTCTCATGGTTTTTCTCTCTCTCTCTGATGACTTCCCATTCAGTTTTCCCTCCCTTCTCCTATGATCCTCTGCACTGTTTCTTATATTCCAAATATGAGTGAAACCATGTGATAATTGTTTTTCTCTGTTTGACTTATTTCACTTAGCGTAATACCCTCCAGTTCCATCCATGTCTATGTAAATGGTAATTATTTTTCCTTTCTGATGGCTGAGAAATATTCCATCACATATATATACCCCACATCTTCTTTATCCATTTCTCTGTCGACAAACGTCTCAGCTCTTTCCACAGTTTGGCTATTGTAGACATTGCTGCTATTTTCACTGTTTTCTTGAAACATTTATTTTACTGTCTTCTTTCCTATTATTCACAGATCTTGTCACCTCTCTCTCTTAACATGCTTGAACACATTCATCTTTCTCTTTTTGTACCTCTAGTCCTAAATTTATCTCTCCAGCTCAGGGCTCTCTAATGAGCTTGCAGTGGATGTATCTAGCTCTTTCTGTATTTCCCCTGAATATTTCAGAGGTCCTTTAGACTCCTCTCCCTACCCAAGCTTACAATCTTCTGTAAACCTGGTCCTTTTCCAGTGTACCCAATCTCTTACATCCAGTGCAAGCCAGAAACCCTGACATTATTTCTGAATTTTTCCACTCTGACATTTCATAGCCAATTACACAGTCTTGATAATTATACTTTTAAACTGTCTCAAATCCAATATTTTAATGCTTCTCTGCTATCACTTTATTATCCCATGTCTCCATAATGTCTTACATAGGCTATTGTAAAAACTTCTTTATATAATTCCCTACATCCAGTCTTTCCTCCTTCCAATCAAAACTTTCATGGCTTTCCAAAAAGGTAAATGTTATCATTTCACTCTCCTGCTTAAGAGTCTCTGATGGTTTCACTTATTTGTGGAGCATAACAAAGAACATGGAGGACATGGGGAGATGGAGAGGAGAAGGGAGTTGAGGGAAATTGGAAGGGGAGATGAACCATGAGAGACTATGGACTCTGAAAAACAACCTGAGGGTTTTGAAAGGATGGGTGGTGGGTGGTTGGGGAACCAGGTGGAGGGTAATAGAGAGGGCACGTATTGCATGGAGCACTGGGTGTTGTGCCAAAACAATGAATACTGTTACGCTGAAAATAAATAAAATAAAATAAAGACCAAAAAAAAAAGAGTCTCTGATGGCTTCCCATTGTCTTTGGCATGGTTTTAAAGACACGCTACCTGATTTCCTTTTTGGCCTCATTTTCTACAAAATTCTTTATGCATCCTATGATACAGCCACACTTAATTGCTTTCTGTACTCCAAGTGTACTAAACATCCTCATATCTCCATGCCTTTTTTCTTCTTTGGACTAACTGACCAAATTCTACGTAGCCGTTAAGATTCAGCTCAAAGGTTACCTCCTTTATAAAACAGTTTCTAATTATCCTCTCCTCCTGAACTCCTTCCTCACCTCAACTCCCACAAAGTTAGACATTTCTTTTTCATTGCTTCTATAGAAGATTGTACATAATTGAATATAGCATATATCCTATAACATCTGAATATTGTATATACTATATTATTTTCTACACTAGATGGGACATCTTTGAGGGCAGAGATAATATTTATTTTATATTCCCTCCACCATTTAATATGGTAGACCCTGTATATACGTTTGTTGAATGAAGAATGAAAAATATACTTTATCCTTTTTAGTGACACTTTCTCTTCATTATTTTAATTAATTTTTAGGCTTTGGAATTTCCATTTTTCCCCCAGTGGGGCTTAATCCTCAAGACCCTGATTATTGTATCCTTTTAATTCCCTTTCCTTTTAACAAGACTCTATGATACATTTTATAGCTATAACTTGACTACTTTTTATATACTAAGCTTAGGCAATAAACTCTAAAAATGTTTGATGATGGCATTTTAACACATTTGAAGATCATATACTGCTGTGTTTCCTCACATATATGCTATTCTTTTGGGCAGAGTTCTTTTCTGCTGCACCAGAATTATAAATCCCTGTTTGTTTTTAAAACATTCTGCAAGACTTCCTCAGCCTTGTCTTACTCTATTCCTTGTTGCTTCTTAATTTTTTTAATGTCCTCATAAGTCCATCAATTTTTACTTTATGAGTACAATCTCTCTTTGATGATTCTTTGTACAAAACTCTCCTGATTGTACTTTTTAAAAATCTTGACCTTTAGCTTTTATCACTTTCTTTACCACATTCTTTTTGCTTTCTTATACATCTCATTCTGTATCTGTTTTTAATGATTTTACTTATTTATCTGAGAAGAAGAGAGAGAGCACAGGAGCAGGGGGAGGCACACAGGGGGAAACAAGCTCCTGCAGGACTTGATCCCAGGATCCTGGGATCATGACCTGAGCTCAAGGCAGATGTTTAACTGATTGAGCTACCCAAGTGCCCTCTCTTTCTGTATCTTTGACCTGCTTCAAATTCTGTGTTACTGCTCTCCTTCTGAGAGCTAGTTCCTTTCCTGCCTATTTTTTGCACATGGGCAGGTTCCACATAAATATGGTCCCCAACTTAGGATGGCTTGATGTATGATTTTTTGACTTTATGATGGTGCAAAAGAAATGTGCATTCAGTAGAAACCATACTTGGAATACTGAGATCCTGGGCAGCAGCAGTGAGCCACAGCTTCCTGTTAGCCATGTGATCATAAGGATAAATGACCAATACTCTTAACAGTCATTTTGGATCCATACATCCATTTTTTACTTTCAGTACAGTATTTAATAAATTACACATTTAATATTTTATTATAAAATAGGATTTGTGTTAAATGATTTTGCCCTACTGTAGGAAAATCTAAGTGTTGTGAGAACCTTTAAAGTAAGCTAGACTAAGCTATGATGTTTGGTAGGTTAGGTGTATTAAATGCATTTTTGACATGATAATTTCAACTTATGATAGGTTTATCAGGATCTAACTCTGTTGTAAGTAGAGGAATATCTGTGCAGTGAGATCCATCTGTCTCTTCCAGTTGGTGCTCCTTTGTGCCCCTCCTACCCAGCCCCACACATATAAATTTCTTCAAGTCCTTTCTTCCTTTTTCCCTTTGTGTAATTTCAGTCTCCTATAAAGCAATGGAAACCCATCACATTTCATCAGATGTTTTGCTTGCTCATCTCTAGTCATTGTGTTTCCTTGTCTTTGCTTGTTCCATTGTTCTTATTCCTCTCTCCATTTCTTGCAGAAGTCCCCTTCTTTATATTGCATTCACTGGCTCTTTAGTGTTAGTTTAGCTTTCATTCCAAGCTCTTGCAATAGACCCAATTTATTAAACCAATTGATATATGATATAGGATCATAACAAACCAATAGAGTAAGAAATAGGTTACTTTGTAATGTTGAGAAAACTGGTTATTTGAAAAAGAAGCCTCACCTTACATCATGCACTGAAATAAACTCTAGATTAATTCATTAGCTAAGTGAAAAAAATGAAATCATAAATGGCTAGAATAAAATATAAATAAAAATATAACTGATAACTAGATGGGGATGAACTTCTAATCCATAAAAGCAATGAAGAAATCATTAAGTAAGAGTTTAATGTATTTATGTATTTGTTGTATTTTCTATACAACAAAATAATAAAAATAGCACAGTCATAAAACAAGTTAAAAACATTTCCAATAAATATGACCAAAATTAATGTTCTTGATATAGTTAACTAACAAGAATGTAACAAGGATGACACTTTGTTGGCAAAACATGTAAACAAAACAGTTCACAAAAGAAATTAACATCAAATATAGTAATTAAAGAAATGTAACGTCAGTAATATTTCTCATGTAGTACTGGTATGGATACAGTGAGATGAATATTTTCATATATTGGGAGGAGTGCAAGTATCCTTTCTGAAAAGCAATCTCTGTGTATGTGTATACACATATGTATATATAACACACAACATTCATGAAGCCATAAAATGTTCACATTACAATTTTTGAGAATGTATCCTAAGAAAAATCAAACTATATGTAGACATAAAAGCCCATAGCAGCATTATTTATAATGATACAAAGTTGGATAATTAAATATCTACCAATAGGTAGATGTTTCTATACATCCAAAAATGGAATATAATGCAGCTATTAATAGTCATGTTTTCAAAGAACAGTCACTTCCTGGGAAGATATTAATATAATAGGTAATAAAATGCAGATATGCAACTACATGTACAAACTTATACTAATTTTAAAAAGTTATACCTTGGTAATGGAGTCAAGTACATACATTGAAGTGTTAATGATGGTGAGGTTATAGGTGATTTTATTTATAAAAGTATTTCCCAATAACTTCCAAATTTTCTTTTGGCCATATGTTATTTCTAAAATCAGATAAATGACAAGCATGATTTATGAAGGAAAATTTATGACTCCGCCTGTTTTCTCTTTGTGGACATGCTCCTGAATAGTTTGTATTGCTTTGAAATTTTTAAGTTTTTAAAAATAGCTAGTGTTTTTTCCCTACTCTCTTAGCTCTAATTTTGCCCCCAAATTTCTTAAGAGACACTGGTCCTTTTTAAAAATACATTCTCTAAAATCCAATTTCTTTACTGATCTGAAGATCATATTTGACTATGGACCTGAATTACTGCAAGTGTATCTCTTGGAAACATTCTAATTAAAATATTAATTAGGACACTCACCACCAGTTTTCTGTATAACTCCTTTCTGAAGTGAATTCATAAGACAAATTTCATTTGATGACCTTCTTGTATTGTCCTCCTTCATCCCTTTTAAAAGTTTTCCCTACTTTCTCCCTGTCTCTCTTGCTCTTCCTTCTCAATTCTCTTTCTCTGGTTTCTCTTTCCCTCCTTTATCTTTTCCTGCCTGTCCCTTTTCCTCACTTTTTCTCTGACCAACTATATCTACTTTACTTTCTTTCCTTACTCTTCTCCATTTATCTTTGTTTTATGCTAGTCTTACTTTTTCCTACATGAATTATTTTGATTTTCCAGTCAATTCTCTGTGCCCTGCTATCTGTCAGTCCAAAAAGTTGATGCTTTGGACATACTAAAGTGCTTATAGACTGGCATAACCTTTCTTCTTTTTTTTCCTATTAAGAAAAATTCATTTTTGTAACTTGATCAACACTGGTCTTTGGAGTTTGTGGTTATGTTGATGATACATGTTCATTTTACTTTCCACTATAACCCTCAGACTGTGATTTCATTTTGCTTTGGTGCATTTGATTCTTCTTTCCTTTGTGAATCACATTACATTTATGAATGCTTTATCAAATCTTATTTTATTGATTTTTGCCCATTTTAAAATTTTATCCTGCTTGTACTCTATTTTTTTTTTTAAGATTTATTTATTTGACAGATAGAGATCACAAGTAGGCAGAGAGGCAGGCAGAGAGAGAGAGAGGAGGAAGCAGGCTCCCAGCCAAGCAGAGAGCCCGATGCGGGGCTCGATCCCAGGACCCTGGGATCATGACCTGAGCCAAAGGCAGAGGCTTTAACCCGCTGAGCCACCCAGGCACCCCGCTTTTACTCTATTTTTATGCCTATCCTGCAATGTTCAGGAACACCTGAATTTTACTAAGCATTCTCTACCTTCTACTCCCTAAGTAGTAAATGAAAATGTTGAATTGTACTGAACTCAGAGTGGACCCCTAAAGGACCTACCTGACACCTTCACCCAAGGCAGAATTGAACTGTCAGTAACAACTTTTTTGCTCGATTTTTTTATTAGTTCTGTATCTAAACTATTCATCTTATGACACTTCCATCTAATTTATGCTTTTACATTTTTTCTAACCCATGTCTCCACCAACTTTTTCTTTTTGAAAGTACTAAACTTAGCCTCTTGAAGGAAGGATTGGATTATAGTTTCACATGATTTGTTTTTGACAAACTCATACTACCTATTACTTGTCTTTTTATTTCTTTCAGGTTTACATTGATCATTATCAACAGCTTCACATATTGTGTTAGCTGTTCATTGCAATGATTCAGTGCTGAATTTATTGATTTATTGCCTTTTGGGGTTTTGTTATTCTCTCCACACAGCCCTCCTACTCTTTTTGAAGGTCCTGGTTGTTCAACAGGCTACTGAAATAGTTGTCTTTTTATCTATTCCTTTTATCTTTTTTTTTTTTTTTTTTTTTTTACAGATAGAGAGAGAGAGAGAGATTACAAGTAGGCAGAGCAGCAGCCAGAGAGGGGAGGAAGCAGGCCCCCTGCCAAGCAGAGAGCCCGATACGGGGCTCGATCCCAGAGACCCTGAGATCATGACCTGAGCTGAAGGCAGAGGCTTAACCCACTGAGCCACCCAGGCGCCCCTATACCTTTTATCTTATATCTCTTTTGGTTTCAAAAGATCATCTCTTTGTCCATAATATAGGCTATGACCATAAAGTATTTTCTGTTCTTCCTAGTGAGTGTTCATCTGTAAAACATTCCATTTGTGTATTTATTAAATACAGTTGGTCCTCTGTGTTTGCTTTATATTTGTTTCTTAAGACCAGATATTTATTTTGGAGGCATTTCTATAATTCCTATTCCAACCCCTCCTCCCACACAAATAAAGCCCTTAAAATTATTTGTACCATAAAAAAGGATTTGTTTATTTTTTATTTTTTAAAGATTTTATTTATTTATCTGACAGACAGAGATCACAAGTAGGCAGGGATGCAGGCAGAAAGAGAGGAAAGGAAGCAGGCTCCCTGCTGAGCAGAGAGCCCAATGCAGGGCTCGATCCCAGAACCCTGGGATCAGGACCTGAGCCGAAGGCAGAAGCTTTAACCCACTGAGCCACCGAGGTGCCCTGGATTTGTTTATAATCAAGGTGTGAAAAAGACATTTTTAAATATAATGCAAAATACAGAAGCCATAGAAGAAAATATTGACAATATTGATTTTTTAAAAATAGTAGAAAAAATCATGGTGGGAAGTGATGGGGCTGACTGGCCACATAAGGCATCTGGCTCAGGAACTGCCTCATGCAGCATGATGGGTGTCCCTATTGTAGTGCTTGGGCTGGCCTGGAGGCCAGTGATGGTCCATGGGTGCCCCTGAGGACGCGCTGCTGCCAGTGACCTACGCTATGGAAAACAGACCCATTGTCACCTGTGTCGTAGGTCAGGGCTGATTCACCTCTATTTATCCAATACTTTGCCAGCAGCTTCCAAGAGAACAGATGGAATGGAGAAAAGTACCTTGGTGTCAGGTTTCTCAGTAACTAAATGTAAATGAGACCGCCAAGGCAAGCGAGGGTCCGAGAACAGATTTTTATTGTAGGTACCCTCGGGCGAGGTTCCGTGACTCAAGAGAGGGCCATGAGTCGGGGAAGTCGCCCCCAAGACAAAGTGGTAGGGGTTTACATAAAGTTGGAAAGCAGAACGGTTTCCTATTGGTGGGCTCATATGCAAAGGAAGGATTGTAATCCGACCAGTCAGAGTGACTTTCTCTATGCAAAGGAAGGATTGTAATCCGACCAGTCAAAGTGACTTTCTCCTCTGGGGTTTGAAGGCTATTGGGTTCGGTTGGTGTAAAAAGGGGAGGTGTAAGGGTCTGCGTCAAGCTGTCAGCAGGTCATTGGTCTATCGGCGTCCGGAGTGGAGGTGGTGACAGGAACCTCGGCCATTTTGGGGTATCCGCCATCTTGAAGAGTTTCCCTTCCCGCCTGGCCCCAGCACTTGGCTGGGCTTCAAAAGATGATTCATCTAGAATCTATCTTTGTTCAATTCAAGGAGAAACTGCTGCTCCAGGAAGGAAACAAAGTCCCTCTTACTTTCCCCTTTCTTCATATTTATTTGATGGAATGCTATGATAATGGTGTGTAAGGTCACAGTAAAAGATGACCTCACCAAGTGGCAGAAAGTTGTGAAAGACCAAAGCTCTGTGGACTGGCTAATAGTGGTGGCTGAAAACTTGAATGGGAAGAAATCAGAGAGAGACAAATCATGAGAGACTCTTGACTCCAGGAAACAAACTAAGAGTTGCAGAAAGGGAGGTGAGTGGGGGGAAGGGGTAACTGGGTGATGGGCATTAAAGAGGCAGTCACATGATCTGATGAGCACCAGGTGTTATATGCAGCTGATGAATCATTAAACGAAACATCAAAAACTGGAGATGTTCTATATATTGGTTAATTGAATTTAAATAAAATTTTAAAAAAGAAAATGGTGCAAGAAAAAAAAAAAGACAAAAAACAAACCAACATCCTTTCCTGAACTTCTATTGTGGACAAAATAAGAAACGATTTTTGTAATAAACAAAGTGACCTATGTGTCATGCTCTCCAACCCCTTAAAGAACTCTTCTTGAACTCAGGAATCCTTGGAATATCTTCCTTACCAAACTCAGGACATTGTTTCCTATGTCTTTTACCAAAAACCTAGGCAAGTTTGAGGATGATCTGAGAACTTTGAGGGAGAGGAGGACTGAGCCAGGCTGGAGCTTTTGTGAGTATTTCATGGTTTGGGAGGAACTTGCCTTTGTATTTGATATGCTGCAGGAATTTGAAGATGCCCTGGTACAATATAATGAACTGGATGCCTTGTTTTCTCAGTATGTTGTCAGCTTTGATTCTGGGGATGGTGCCAACTGGCTCACTTTTTTCTGCCTGCCAGTGAAAAGCTGGAATGGATTGATCCTCCAAAAGCCCATAGACACGTGAAAGTGTGAATTGACACAGAGGCAAGAAATCACCCTGTTAGATCTGTGCATTTACTTGTTTTCTCACCAGAGCACCTTGCTCCTCTTCCCATAGAGCCTGTGGGAGGTGGCTCAGCATGCCCTAGAGCTGCTGAACAACTATGTGTAGGAACTGATGCTCTTAGAAGTCTGTTCCACCTGGTGCTCTGGACTGCTGTCTTGGAGGTACATCAGAGGATAGAAGCTTGTTGTGACTGGGCAGAGATAGACTCAAACTTTGCCCACACTGTGGGTTTATGGAGCTATGCTGCCAGAAACTAAAGTCCTTGGGCTATTTGTGTGGACTTGTGTCAGAAAAAGGACCTAACTCAGAGTACCTTAACAGGGTAGTTGATCTTTTGGCAGGTTTGGGAGCTGAGTGACCTGAAACAGCCAACATAGCTCAGAGTCATTATAAGAAACCCAAAGAAACATTTTCATCAGCAGAAGCTTTTGAAAAACACTACTCTGATTGGTCCCATCCTGCCATCAAAATACACACTAGCATTGGGAAGATCCTGTCTGTTAATTTCATTGGAAAGGATCCTGCAGAATTTTACATGTAATTTATTTTGAACTTTTCTTTGAGTTTCAAACATTTCATACATGTAGTAAAAGAAGGCTTGTTATGCATGGGATCAATATGAAATGTAAATAAATTTATAGAAGGAAAATGTAGAATCTGTCAACCAATCATCATCAGTTTTTTTTTTTCAATTTCTTCTGAAAACTAGATAGAGGGATTTTCACCTTGCTACTCTTAATCCTTGTTATTGATCATCATGTTTCTTTAATTAAATTAAGGTAATGTACCTCTGATATATATGCAGGTGGTGTATATATGTAGGTGGTATATATAATACATATGATACATAGTATTGTAATTTTATTTAATTAAAGAATTATGAGGAAATAAAGAATCTATATCCAGAGGCATAAATTCAGGTCCAGATTTTTCTGGGGGGGGGGTGATCCAGATCTTAAATACTTTGTTATATAACATATTCTCTAGTTTATATCAGTTGCTTCTTGTGCAGATTGAAAACCTTGAGGTCAGTGATGTAAAGTACCTGTAGTATCTATGAGAGAGGGATGCTCTAAGACTGACTGAGAGATAATGTGCACAAGTACTGCAAATGTTGCCAGTCTACCTCCAGTTTTGGAGTTGGGTTCCAGAGAAAAACCTCAGAACTTACATAATTCTCATGTGTTTGATAGAATCAGCATATCAAAGAGAAGAAACCCCAGCTGGCAGTGCAATTGCTATTTCAAAACCCTGGAAAAGTATATAAATTATAAGGGGAAAGATATTTACATTTTTTTCAAATGTGTGTTTGAAATGCTAACTTGAAATCTATAATTAAAAAAGTAATTTTATTAGATGAGACAAAAAATTCATGGCAAAACCACTAAAAAAAATACCTTTGGCCTACCATATTGCTTTTCATAGTGGCTGCATCAATTTGCATTCTTAACAACAGTATAGAAGGATCCCCTTTTCTCCACATCATTGTTCACACTTGTTCTCCTTTTATATTTAATTTATTTTATATCGTTTTACTTTATTTTTGATAATAGTCATCCTAAAGCGTGGGAGATGATATCTC